>NC_090646.1:115511677-116111677 GCF_040937935.1 Hyperolius riggenbachi | reverse complement strand
TGGAAGATCATGGTGGCCCTCTTCCTCAATCTAGCGGAGTGGAGGAGATCAAGAGGTGGAAGAAGAGACCCGATGATTCTCTCTGCATCAGCTATGACCCTCTGCAATTTATGTTTATTACTGGCCGTTGCGCCCGCGTACCAAACAATAACTGAGGAGCAGAGGATGGATTCTATGGTGGCAGTATAGAAGCTGGCCAGCAGCTCCCGTGGCATGCCAAATCTCTTCAGTTGGCGCAGGAAGAACAGCCTCTGCTGCGATTTCTTCTGTATTATGGAGGTGTTCTGTTCCCACTTCAGGTTGTTAGTGAGAGTCGTGCCGAGGAACCGCACGGATGTCACCCTAGAGACTTCTGTTCCTCCATAACTCAGTGTTTCATAAAACTAAAAATATAAACAATAATAATAATTAAGGAAAAAGTTTAGTCTAATTGCCATAATGTGAACATTGCTACAGTGATTCTGGGAAATGAAATGGTTTTAACTGGAAATCAAAAGCAATTTCCTGTAAAACACTCAGTACATAGCATAAATCCCAATTTTACATTCTGACAGTTCTTTTGCTGTATAGATCTTTGATGATTGTAAAAGTCAGTAAGTGAAATATTACTAAAGAAATGATTACAGTAATTTATGTGAAAATCATACAAAATGGAATTACCTTCCGTTCAGAGCCTGGGAATTCTGTGCTATTAAAAGAAAATGACTCAAGATTTTCTTAGGATACCAACTTCTGTAGTGTTACACTTTTGCAGAGTAAATGTGCTGTAACTTGCTGCACTCAGATTACTTTTTTTTTTTAGTAATTTAAAAAAATGACAGTTGTTATGTTATACAGATGCACTATATATTTTGTTCATATTTTTCTAGTGCTAGCTGAACTCAATTTATTTAATGTGAAGCTTTCTAACAGTTATTCCAGATGTTTAATCTAGTTTGTGCTTAAATTTATGGTACAGAATGCACAAAAGCAGCTGAAGATCAGGCAGGCAGTTTTGTCCACAGTGGCACTGCAGCATGCATGTTCAAAGTACCTAAAGGGACACTGCTGTTAATAACTTTAAAAAAAATAGTTTTTTAAACAATATTAATTTTGAAATTATTTAAAGGGAACCTTAACTGACACAAAAAAAAATACTTTAACTTGCCCAAGGCTTCTACTGGCCCCCTGCAGGTGTTCTGTGCCCGCGCCAGGACAAACCGATCCTCCGGTGCCAAACAGAGAGCCAGTTTCATTTTCGCTGACTGCACATGCACAGGACAGCGGAGTGAGCGCGAGCAAGGACGCGCATATCCAGGGCCACGAAGATGCAGTGGCCTGCCATCTGAAATGAAACTGGCTCGCTGTGGGGGACCAGATGATCAGTTTTTCTCAGGGGCACAGGACATCTGAAGGGATGTCAGCAGCCCCAGGTAAGTTAAATTCTTTTTTTGTGTGTGTGTCAGTTAAGGCTCCTTTTAATACGTTTTTTCCTACTTGCTTCCTACTTCCTCCCCCGGCGTCCATTGCCTTGGTTACAGCGCCCCCTGTGATGACGTGACTGATGTCATCACAGGGGGAGCTGTTACCAATGCGAGGGATGCCGGGGAGGAAGTAGGAAGGAGATGTAGAGTGTGGATCGGAAGGTGAGTGTTTAACTACACTATGCTCGTTCCCCCCGCTGCTCTGCCCAGTCTGGCACCTACTTGAGACACCTTCCTATCTAACCTATACTGGGGGAACCTACCTATATAACCTACACTGGAGTTACCTACCTATCTAACCCACACTGGAGTCACCTACCTATCTAACCTATACTGGGGGAACCTACCTATCTAACATACACTGGTGTCACCTACATATGGGGGAACCTACCTATCTAACCAACACTGGAGTCACCTATCCAACCTATACTGGGGGAACCTACCTATCTAACCTACACTGGAGGCACCTATCTATCTAATCTATACTGGGGGCACCTACCTATCTACAGCCAAGCAAAGTCCCAGGGACCCAGTCCAGTAAAGCACAGCCCTCAGCAAAACAAATCCCCCGGCCTAGCAAAGCCTCCTGGTCCCAGCAAAGCGTGCAGCCAAGCTAAGCCTAGTAAAGCCCCCAGCCCAGCAAAGCCCCCCAAAATGCTCTGAGCCCAGCAAAGCCTCCAGCAAATTGCCCTGCCCAGCAAAGCCCCCAGCAAGTCACCTAGCAAAGCCAGGTCGGCTCAACATCATCACCAGCCAAGCTGGCACAGCATCACCGTCAGCGAGGCTGGCACAGTGTCACCGCCAGCAATGCCAGCACAACATCACCATCAGCCAGACCAGCACAGCATAGCATAATCAACAGCCAGGCAGCCCAGCATAACCACCAGCCGAGTACAGCACACAGGCCAGCCAGCCGAAGACAAGACCGAAGCTAGGTGAGGGGCTTATTTATGTGAAATACTGCCTATTGAAGATATCTAAGTTACGCCACTGCTATGTTCATGTACATTTGGCCCCACCCATGACCACACCCACTTTCTGCAGCATGACCCTGCCCACAGCATGACTACGTGGACCGCACAATCATTCCCTTTTGGTGTCCAGGGGTGCCCCGGATTTCCCAGGAACTTAGAAATGCCCCTGCACCACCCTAAGTTCTACTTTTGAAAACTGCTCTTGCTCACCCTTAGCTATGCGACTGTACCTGAGTTTGAATTATCCTACTAAGTACTGTTCCTGCAAGCATGCATCTATTTGTTGTTAGTGTAAGGACTAAAATGCAAGAGATCATTTTGATGAAGTTAGACAGCTTATCATACAAAATATTTAAAGAGAACCAGAGACAAAGCACCCTCATGTATTTTATTACGTTTATCAGTGGGAACATGACAGTAAACACCTCCCCTGCTTTTAGTTTCATTCTTCTCTGCTCAATCTGCCTGTTATCCGCTGTGATAAGAATCCCCGACTGAGCATTCAGGCTAGGTTTGACCTTAAATCATTATAGCTGAGTCAGTCTTCTGTGGAGTCTTTTCAAGCCCAAGCTTGCCCCCTTCTGGCTCAGCTTTCCTGCTTTGCATACTCAGAGCTCTGATGACATGGGAGAGGCTGCTCCTGCAGAAAGAAGTTCTGAAACAGACAAGTGTGGCTGTGTGATCTGTGTGCAGCCAGTCATCATTATTATCTACTGTATGCAGTTTAATTCCTATGAGAAACACTTCCTAAAGGCAGCCAAACAAGACAAGACAAATAACATTTATATTGCGCTTTTCTCCTGGCGGACTCAAAGCGCCAGAGCAGCAGCCACTAGGACACGCTCTATAGGCAGTAGCAGTGTTAGGGAGACTTGCCTAAGGTCTCCTACTGAATAGGTGCTGGCTTACTGAACAGGCAGAGCCAAGATATAAACCCTGGTCTCCAGTGTCAGAGGTAGAGCCCTTAACCATTACACCATTCAGCCACTGCTAAAGTTGAAAGCACACAGCTGAATGGCTGTAGCAGCAGCCCTGCTTGTCAATAGATTCATAGAGCCTTAGACAGCAAATCCAGAACAGCTCATAACCTGAAAGCAGAAGGAATAGGAGACGTCAGCCATATTGGATTTTTCCTGGAGCAATAATGGATAAAAAACACGCAAAAAGGCCCACCAGAGTGGCGAAATTACCAGGTAGAACATTTATTCTTTACAAGCTATCGACTGAAATTTTTATTTTGTGTGGATTGTTCATCTCTGGTTCCCTTTAAGGTTCTTGACAATTTTGGCAGATCAGCATTGGCACTATTGATACAGCAATAACGTATCACCTATGTCATCAAAGTGACACTTTTTTTTTTTTTTTTGTTTTTTTAAGGACAAAACTAGGATTTTTTTCCCAAGTATTTTTTTTCATTTTACAGGCATTTCATTGAGGATAATTAGGCATAAACGTAACAATTATGCATTTTTTCATGTTTCAGTGCTGTATAGATGCAATTCTAGGCAACAACATTTTGATGTGTCTAAATAGCGTTGGGTCCCTGAGCTGTCACCCTAGCGATCGCATCCCGTCACTATGGGTGACAGCCATTACACATGTCTAAGAATCTTAAGGCCAAGTGCAGGTAACACAAGGGGTTTATCAGTCTGGTAGGGGTTAAAACTTTTTAATGTGCTCATTGTCACTTCAATAATAATAAAAAAACAAAACAACAACTTATTTTTCCTCCCAACCTTATACCCCTACATAAATGCCAAACACTGTGGTAGAATAAATGGGGAAAAATGTTTTATTTCCTAGGGGGAGCAAATTATGGCAGCTCAAGGTCAACAGGGAACAGGGGGCAATTTATCAATTTACAGATTAATGGGATCTCATAATCCTGTTGACACTATTAAAGAATCAAGTGTAGAGCCCCTATCACTATCAATTGCATTGCTTTTCACTCATCTTCTTTATTGTTGGCCAGCACTCAGCTGCTGAAGTGTAATAAAATGCTCACTAATCCTACCCTAGGTCTAGCAGTTTATTGTGGGTTTTGCACTGCAAATGCAGAGATTATGTATTTTGTTCAAACAACTGGGTAACTTTAGAAGCACCTAGGGGGAAGTCTGTAAAATGGGTGTAGGAATTTACTGTTCTGCCAAGACTACAATGAAATTTGGACACCTGTCAATTTGTTTTGGACCCCTCCTCATCCTCATCCTACTCTAGTTCCAGGGACACGCTAGTAAAAATAGAGTTCCTTTGCAATATAACCTGTTAAGCAACACAACAAACAGTGTGTGTGTGTGTGTGTGTGTGTGTGCGTACATGCGTGTGTTCAGGGCCACCATCAGAAGTTGTGGGGCCCCTCAAACATCATCAGACCTGCCCCCCCTCTCCCTGGGCCCACCCACTGGTTGCTGTGCCCGCACACTAGCCACACCACCCCCGTATCCATGTGCAAAGTGCGTGATGCGGGGGTGGAGGTAAATACTAGCAAAATACAGGTAGTCCCCTAGTTAACAAATGAGATAGGGACTTGTAAGTCCGTTCTTATCCTTTATCCATTCTCTTTTGTCCCCCTCTTATCCTCCTGTGCCTCTTTTATCCCCGTTACCTCTTGTCCCCTTCTGTCTCAGCTCGCCCCCCTGCCCTAGCCAGGTATAGGTGCCCCCAGTATAGGTATCCAGTCATAGGTGCCCCCAGCATAGAAAGCCAGGTATACGTTCCCCCAGTATAGGTAGCCAGATATAGGTGGTACCCCAGTATAGAAAGTCTGCTGTAGCGGGCTCTCTCATCTGCTCCCCACGTTCAAGCGCTGATGTCCCTCTTCTCTCAGTGCTGGAATGCGGTGTGCTGGTTAGTGAGCCACAGGCCCGCAGCAAGCACATGTGGAAATTCCAGCGTTTTTTTGGGGGGGGGGAGTAAGGGCCATCAGAAGCCCTGGGCCCCTCACTGCAGTGTCAGTTGTCCACCCCTGATGGCTGACCTGTGTGTATAAAAATGTGTTAATTGAAAAATGTTTTTCCTTCAGTACAATACTCACACTAATTTTGGAGTGTGTGCGTGTGTATGTAAATTAGAGGTGTAACAATGGAGCCTGCAAGGGATGCATTCACAGGGAGGCCCAGGAACCAAAGGGGGCCTGTCCTGAGAGACTGACAACTAAAGGCAAGGAGAGAAAAAAACATTTTGCTCTCTGCACAATTGTTCTAATGACTGAATCTGCTCAGCCACTGAAAACAAATCATGCAAAGTGTTGTAGACATAGATTTGTAGACTGTTCCTATTCAATGTGCAGGGGAAAGGGGCCCCATCCAAAGTTTTGCAGGGGGGCAGTGATTTCTAGTTTCTAGTTTGCTTTTTTGAAACTTTTCAAAAAATGTGACCACAATTCTCCATGTTTTTACAAGGGGGGCAGCTACTTTTTCACATCAGGCCATGCAGTTATGAATGTTTATTTTTCCTTAATAAATGAAAATCATCACTTCAAAAAAATTGTGTTTACTTGGGTTACCTTTGTTTGATATTTAACTTTATTTGTAGATTTTTTTTTGCAGTGTAGAAATCCAACAATACATGTAGCATATAGCATTACATCATTGCCCAATGCTGCTTGTGGCTGTATTTATATAACTGTAGTAGTGCTGGGCGTAATGTAAAAATGTCTTTTAAATGCGGAAAATGTCTTTTTTTTTTTGCACAGGTAACAATATTGTATTATTTTCATAGATTCCCCAAAGTGGGAAGAGTTTTACTTACTTCGTTCTGAGTGTAGGAAATATAAAAAAAAAACGACGTGGGGTCCCCCCTCCCAGAACTCTTTAACCCCTTGTCCCCCATGCAGGCTGGGATAGCCAGAATGCGGAGCACCGGACGCGTGGGGCTCCGCACCCTGACTATACCAGCCCGCATGGTCCATGGATTGGGGGGTCTCGGAAGGGGCAGCCAAGCTTTCCCCTCCCCCTCCGAGCCCTTGTCCAATCCAAGGACAAGGGGCTCTTCTCCACCTCCAATGGGCGGTGGAGGTGGGGGCCGCGATTTCCTGGGGGGGGGTTCATGGTGGCATCTGGGAGTCCCCTTTAAAAAGGGGTCCCCCAGATGCCCACCCCCCCTCCCAGGAGAAATGAGTATAGGGGTACTTGTACCTCTTACCCATTTCCTTTAAGAGTTAAAAGTAAATAAACACACAAACACTTAGAAAAAGTATTTTAATTGAACAAAAAACATAACCACGGAAAAAGTTCTTTAATATTCTTAATTAACCATTAATACTTACCTGTCCCTTTAAATAAATGATCCCTCGCAATAGCCTCGGAAATGTTCTATCAGTTACAATGTAACAAAGTTATTACAATGTAACAACTTTGTTACATTGTAACTACGCCACACCCGACGTCACTCGCCGCTCAGCCGCCGCATACACTTACGCCTCCGTGCAGGACGCTAAGTCCCCACCGGCTCCCGCTGTCCACCCCGCCCACATCTGTCACCCACATGTCACCCACATGTGGGTGACATGTGGGAGAGGCGGGGAGGGCAGCGGAAGCCGGCGGGGACTTAGCGTCCTGCACGGACCCGACAGAGCTCTGAGCTATATAGCTCAGAGCTCTCTAAGCATCTTTGAATTTGGGCTCCAAGGAGCCCCATTGGTCCTTAGCAGACCAATGGGGTTCCTTCAAATCAGAAGGAACCCCACTGGTCTGCTAAGGACCAATGGGGCTCCTTGGAGCCCAAATTCAAAGATGCTTAGAGAGCTCTGAGCTATATAGCTCAGAGCTCTGTCGGGTCCGTGCAAGACGCTAAGTCCCGCCGGCTCCCGCTGCCTTCCCCGCCTCTCCCACATGTCACCCACATGTGGGTGACATGTGGGTGACAGATTTGGGCGGGGTGGACAGCGGGAGCCGGCAGGGACTTAGCGTCCTGCAAGGACGTGTAAGTGTATGCGGCGGCTGAGCGGCGAGTGACGTCGGGTGCGGCGTAGTTACAATGTAACAAAGTTGTTACATTGTAATAACTTTGTTACATTGTAACTGATAGAACATTTCCGAGGCTATTGCGAGGGATCATTTATTTAAAGGGACAGATAAGTATTAATGGTTAATTAAGAATATTAAAGGACTTTTTCCGTGGTTATGTTTTTTGTTCAATTAAAATACTTTTTCTAAGTGTTTGTGTGTTTATTTATTTTTAAATCTTAAAGGAAATGGGTAAGAGGTACAAGTACCCCTATACTCATTTCTCCTGGGAGGGGGGGGTGGGCATCTGGGGGACCCCTTTTTAAAGGGGACTCCCAGATGCCACCATGAACCCCCCCCAGGAAATCGCGGCCTCCACCTCCACCGCCCATCGGAGGTGGAGAAGAGCCCCTTGTCCTTGGATTGGACAAGGGCTCGGAGGGGGAGGAGAAAGCTTGGCTGCCCCTCCCCTTCTGAGACCCCCCAATCCATGGACCATGCGAGCTGGTATAGTCAGGGTGCGGAGCCCCACGCGGCCGGTGCTCCGCATTCTGGCTATCCCAGCCTGCATGGGGGACAAGGGGTTAAAGAGGTCTGGGAGGGGGGACCCCACGTCGTTTTTTTTTTATATTTCCCACACTCAGAACGAAGTAAGTAAAACTCTTCCCACTTGGGGGAATCTATGAAAATAATACACTATTGTTACCTGTGCAAAAAAAAAATGACATTTTCCGCATTTAAAAGACATTTTTCCCCTTGAAACTTAAAAATCGATTTTCTCAAAAACTAGAAGGTCTTTTTGAAAAAAAAAATCCTCTTATTCCCACTGATCCCCTTAATATACCCTGGGAATTTGGTGTTCCTACATTTTAAGCAGGCTTTGCTATTAACCGTTAAAGTCGGCGGGTTTTTAAATGTATACATTTTTCCTTTGAAACTTTAAAATCGATTTTCTGAAAAACTATAAGATCTTTTTGAAAAAAAAAAATTTCCTCTTATTCCTTCTGATCTCCTTAATATATTCTCCAAATTTGAGGCTCTTAGCACTTAAGGGGGCTTTGCTATTAACCCTTAAAGTCGGCGGCTTTTTTATATTATACGGGAGCGTAATATTACGCGATTATGGCAGACTGTGTAATTTCAATAGGAGTTTACGGTCTTACGCGTAATTTGTTACGCGTAATAATGTAAACTATGGTCTACGCGTAATTAATTACGTGTAATACCGTAACCTTACACGTAACGCTTACGGTGCATTTGTAGTGAATTACGATGCGTAATTACGCTAATGCATAATTTCGGCCCAGCACTAAACTGTAGATTTTAGCGTAGATCTGGTCTCAGTTAGTTACATTTTGATGTGTACGATATTCCCATACACCCACCATCATATCAAAGATGCCGGCAGATGGGTGCTTGACCTTGGACTTCGACAGGTACTATGCACTACAAGGTGGGTGTTTTAGAAAATGATATCTCCACGCAGAATAGAATACCATTTTAACTTAGTGTTATGTGAATGAGTATAGGTTCACTTTAAAGAGGAACTTTGACCCAAGATTGAGCATCCCAGTAGCCGATACCCCCTTTCCCACAAGGAATCTATACTTTTTCTTAGATAGATCATCAGGGATGTTTGTATGACTGATATTGTGGTGAAACCCCTCCCACAGTGTGATATCAGGGCCAAGGCCCTGACAGTTTTCTGACTGTGAACCAGTAGCCAATACCCTCTTTATTGTGGTGGAACCCCTCCTATGGTGTGATGTCAGGGTCATGGCTCTGACAGTTTTCTGACTGAGAACCAGTAGCTGATACCACCTTTCCCACAAGGAATTTTTATGTTTCCTTGAATAGATCATCAGGGATAATTGTATGGCTGATATTGTGGGGAAGCCCCTCCCATAGTGTGATGCCAGGGCCATGACCTTGACCGTTTTCTGTCTGTGAACCTTGTTGCATTGTGGGAAAAAACAGCTGTTTCCAACCGTCAAGCAAAAAGTATCTCCCTCTGTACATACATATACTGTACATTAATAAAACAACCTTTTAGCCTAACACATTGTTTGTGGGTGTGATTATAGATAACAGAAATTGCTGCTATCCATTTTTTTTTTTATTCCTGTTAGCAGTAAAGATGAGGATCCGCAAGGTCATGGAGGATCAAACTACATAATCAGGTTACACAGTGAGTATTCATTTATTTTTTGATTGTGTATTTTTTAACTTCTCACTTTTCAATGTATTGGTGTATTTTTCCCCTACTGCTGTATTTTGGTAGAGTTCCTATTTAAAAGAAAAAAAGGGACAACATTATTACATTTTGTAGTTGTGCCCAATGACTGTGAAGTCTATGTGGCCAGCTTCCTAAATGTATATCATGATTTCTGATGAGCACAATGTATGGTTATGAATAGCTAAATATGTCTTTTTTTTAGGGCAAATTGAATATCTGATTTAAGGGTATTCTTTTAAATATATTATAGCCAGTTTTGATAATCTAGTATAATAAATCACTGTATTACCGTACTTACTGATTCCTGTCAACTGTGTAGACGTCACTGTCATTATCCTGATTGCATTATCTTATACAGTGACCTAAAATATTTCAATTTTTTTCCTTTTCTTGGTACATTAGTGAAATGTAAATTTGTGCATTTAATTCAGAACATAAAACAAATGAATGGTTATACATTATGCATCAAACATCACTTAGAAAAAAAATGTATTTTATGGATCTGTAGTATTTATATGTGTATATGTGATTTAAAGCATTTCATTAGTTTTTGTTTTTTTCTGAAACGTAGGAGCAAAAATCAGCAAACTGTTATGATACAAATCTTTAAGAGGTGATGTACATTATCAAAATTGTGTGCATTTTTCACTTTGTAATTTCCCCTTCCTTTCAAACAAGCCACTCAAAGTAGAAAATAAACAACCCAATAACAATACATCCATACACTGTACATTGCATGAGCTCTCACTTTCCTGTTACCACTTTAACCTCTTGCCGACCGCGTCACGCCAGTAGGCGTGGCCGCGGCGGCAGCCCCAGGACCGCCTAACGCCAATTGGCGTAAAGTCCTGGGGCTCTGTTTTGCAGAAGATCGCGCGCAGGCTGCGTGCGCATCTCCTGCTTGGGGGGCGGAGCTCCGCCCCGCCTTCAGTCTCCGAGCGGCTATTGCCGCTCGGGAGACTGTTAGACGGCGTGATCGCCGTCTATTTACTCTGTGCAGCGCTGCGATCAGCAGCAGCGCTGCACTGGGGACAGCCGTGTGACACGGCTGTCCCCCTGGGGGACAAGAGAGCGATCGGCTCTCATAGGCAGAAGCCTATGACAGCCGATCGCCGTAATTGGCCGGCTGTGGGGAGGGAGGGAGCGAGGGAGGGAAGGGATTTAAAGGAAGAGGGTTTTCTTTTAAAAAAACAGCAACACAAATATTTATAAAAAAAAAATAAACATGGGGGGAGCGATCAGACCCCACCAACAGAGAGCTCTGTTGGTGGGGAGAAAAGGGGGGGGGGGGAATCACTCGTGTGCTATGTTGTGCGGCCCTGCAGCTTGGCCTTAAAGCTGCAGTGGCCTTTTAAACTAAAAATTGCCTGGTCACTAGGGGGGTTTAGCCCTGCAGTCCTCAAGAGGTTAAAGGACAAGTGTACTTGGAAAGCATTGCACAGGAAATGCCGTAGGGCACAAATCAATCAATCCTGCAAAAATGTAGCTTTACATTTTGTATCATTTACCAAACATTTCTTTATGGGTGCACAACTGTCAATGGAATTCCTGCCTATAGCCTGCTGCAACTTTACATAGGAAGATTCCCTGCTCCTAAAAAAAAAAAAAAAAAAAAAACTATGAAGGAAGAGTAAACGTTGCTTTCCTCTGCTTCTATATCACTGAAGAGTGTACTCCTGCTCTGTCCCCTGGGAGCAGCACTTGTGTTCGCAGAAAACAAACAGAACAGAGAGCAGTTCTCAGAGACAGATTTCCAGGAGGAAAATGTCATAGATTTATTCAGCTGACTGCTATTGTATTCCTCCATTCCTGGATGCCTCCTGGTACTTCTCCTGGTGCTTCTTCCCTTTCCATAGCATAGTAGAGCACATTTTATCCATCCATGTCAACCTACTGCTAGGACGACATTAAACAAAAATAACCATTGGAAATCAATTTACCTGTCTAAAGTGTCTGGGCTGTGCTAAGCTTACGCAGGAGTAAATGTTAATTGTCGGAGTTAGAGTTAGGCATCGGGAAGGTGTTTTTTTCATTAGGAGGAGTCAAGGGTCAGTTGGTTAAGGAGGGAGATGCCCTTAAAAATGTCATTACCAATAGTCTGTATATTTTAGTTTTAGACAGGGAGAGTTGAAGCAAATTGTGGGGGTTTTCAGATGCCGCAATTTCCCTTATGTCTTATTTTACCATGAAAAAATCCCTCCAAAGTAGATAGGGAGTGCAACAGAATATAGAAAATTTAGAACCCTGACAAATTTCTATTGTTATCTTAGCCTGTTTTCAGGACCACCAGGATTCACTTCAACTGATTCCGGATCACAGGCTCCCCCTCCCCCCCAACCCCCGTGACCCGGCTATTTTTTACTAATTAGGCCACTGCAGCTTTAAGGCCTCGCTGCAGGACTGTACAACCTAGCACAAATGATCCCCCTCCCCTTTTCTGCCCACCAACAGAGCTTTCTGTTGGTGGGCTGTGATGTCTGCCAGCATGTTTGTTTATTATTTAAAAAATATGTATTTTTTTTTAAATAAATGTACCCTTTTTAAAATTATTTCTATATCCCTCCCTCCTACTACCAGACAATCACAGCGATCGTCTGTCATAACATCAGCCTAATTTCCTTTTTTCCCATTTAGTTGACTCTTGGGTTTTTGGATTCGTTCCCACTAAACTGCTTATAAAAACTGGCATTTTGCATGGTAGAGTAGGACTCACCAGATTGGGGACACTTTGGCACAGTTGGTGGTGATCTTAAGCACGTTAAAGCGTAACCAAGAGCCCCTGTCACTGTTTTCCTGCTGTGTGCTGCAGCCCCTCTGTATTTATATATTTCTTATGGAGTCTGGGGACCTCCAGTGCATGCTTTGCATAGAATTGCATACAATTTGGTTTGTGCTGCTCATCCCTTGGTATTTATTTATAATTTTCCCCTGTGAGCCTGCATAACCACGTCCACCTCTAGCACAGTTAAGCATATAAATGAGTGCATTGCACATGTTCAGAGAGTTCATTTGGTAGCTAGTGAAAGGTGAGGTGTTTTTAATTACCTTTTTTCCCATTTAGTTGGCTCTTGGGTTTTTGGATTAGTTCCCACTAGACTGCTTATAAAAACTGACATTTTGCATGGTAGAGTAGGACTCACCAGATTGGGGACACTTTGGCGCAGTGGTGAGCTTAAGCGCATTAAAGCGTAACCAAGAGCCCCTGTCACTGTTTTCCTGTATTTATAGCATCAGCCTATGATAGTTGATTAATATTCACCAGTGGTCCTGCTCTCCACCCACACTTAATACCTTTCCAAAAGTTAATTAAACAACAGTAAATCCACAAAGTGCTTAGGTGTGCAATATCATCAGGGGATACACCCTCATAAAAAATATAAATAAACTATAGTTTGCGCTCATCTAAGGTAAGTGTCATAAAATTCTCATACTCCACATTAGTGTTGGGCGAACACCTAGATGTTCGGGTTCGCGAACGTTCGCCGAACATCGCCGCGATGTTCGGGTGTTCGCGCCGAACTCCGAACATAATGGAAGTCAATGGGGACCCGAACTTTCGTGCTTTGTAAAGCTTCCTTACATGCTACATACCCCAAATTTGCAGGGTATGTGCACCTTGGGAGTGGGTACAAGAGGAAAAAAAATATTTGAAAAGAGCTTATAGTTTTTGAGAAAATTGATTGTAAAGTTTCAAAGGAAAAGGAAAAACTGTCTTTTAAATGTGGAAAATGTCATGTTTCTTTGCACAGGTAACATGCTTTTTGTCGCCATGCAGTCATAAATGTAATATAGAGAAGAGGTTCCAGGAAAAGGGACCGGTAACGCTAACCCAGCACCAGCAGCAGCACACGTGATGGAACAGGAGGAGGAGGCACAGGAGGAGAAGGCCACGCTTTTTGAGACACAACAACCCAGGCCTTGCATGAGGACAAGAAGCGTGCGGATAGCATGCTTTTTACCGCCATGCAGTCATAAATGTAATAAAGATGAGAGGTTCCATAAACAGGGACCGGCAACGCTAACCCAGCAGCAGCAGCAGCACCAGCACACGTGATGGAACAGGAGGAGGCGCAGGAGGAGAAGGCCACGCTTTGAGACACAACAACCCAGGCCTTGCATGAGGACAAGAAGCGTGCGGATAGCATGCTTTGTACCGCCATGCAGTCAAAAATGTAATAAAGATAAGAGGTTCAATAAACAGGGACCGGGCGGCAATGCTAACCCAGCAGCAGCAGACGTGATGGAACAGGAGGAGGCGCAGGAGGAGAAGGCCACAAAAAAATGCGTGCGCAAAGCAATGCAATGAGTAGTTTTCAGGACACAATGGGCTATTCGGAGGAGCTATTCCCACCCTCACAATCTTCTACCTGTGAAAGGTCAATGGAACAGCCACAAATGTTGTACCCGGATTCACAACCTTTTTCTGTGGAAAATGCACCTCGCACTGAAATGCAAGGCGAGGCCGAGGATGAACATGGCGTCAACAACTCAACATGACGCAAAATGGGGGCGGAACAGAAAGCTGCTTTCAATGTTTTGAAGGCCTTAATTGCCTCCGGTGGCCAGTTAGATGCATCATTCATCACACCCAAATCCCAGAGCAATGTGTGCAGGAATTTGAATCACAGGAGGTGTACCGAGATCATCTGGACAAGTGACCAAGTGACCAAGTGACCATGTAGCAAGTGACCAAGTGACAAGTGACAAAGTGAAAAGTGACCAGTGACAAAGTGACAAAGTGACAAAGTGACTGACAAAGTGACAAAATGACAAAGTGACAAAATGACAAAGTGACAAGTGACAAGTGACAAAGTGACAAGTGACAAGTGACAAAGTGACAAGTGACAAAGTGACAAAGTGACCAGTGACAAAGTGACAAGTGAGAGGTTGTTCTGGGGAGCTCTACTCCACTGCACACAGTCACATATGAGGAGAGGTCTCGTCGGGACTGCTGATCCTCCTCAGCTTGCTCAAAGCCTTGAGGGTTCCTGAAGATCCTCTGCTTGGAGTTCGCCGGGGTTCAGCTTGGTGTCGGGGTCGGCGGCGTCCTCCTCACTCCAACGTGGCAGATCTTCTGTTGAAGGAAAAAAAAAACATTTTTAAAAGTCCAGTACCGCTTCTGAAGGACTCACCAAGAGATGCAGGAGCGCTTCAATCTAGCGCACCATCGCTCGCTGGGTGATGTCCCTCCCAACGTGCTGGAATTCTACGCTGCACATGCTAGCACGCTTTTGCGCAGTGCCGAGGCGCATTCCAGCAGCTAGCTACCAAGCTTCTGTGGATCTGATTGGGCCACCATGTTGGATCTCTGCCAAGTCCTCCAAAATTTTGAGCAATCCACGTTGCTTGTGACTGAGCAGTGACAACTCTACAGTCAGCGTTACAATACCACTGCTGTGTTTACTGAAGAAATCAATGTTGAAGATGGAAACCGCTGGCATGATGCAAGTGGGGGAATCTGAAGATGAAAACGATCAGCGTGATGATACCAACATCAGGCAACCTGCCTCAGGAAACGCTGGTCCCAGCTATGACAAAGAACAGGACGAGGAACAGCTGGAGTTGGAGCAGGAATTGGATGCCCCCACTGCCGAGGGACAGAGCGGTGCACGTTGGATTTCCACAATTTAGCGGGAATGGACAGCAGAAGAGGAAGAAAGTGATGCTGGTGACGAATATGGTGCATCACAACAATCACAACGCTCACAAGAACATGAAGACAGAGGAGTCTGGCAGGATTCTCTGGCACACATGGCTCAATTCATGCTAGACTGCATTGAACGCGGCCCGCGCATTATTCACTATTCATTATTATTCATTATTCTGGACAACACCAATTACTGGGTTTATACCCAGTTTATACAAACACAATGTTAAAAAACTGATTGAAGAAAGTGTCAGACAGGTCAAAAATGGAACAATTCCAGCAGGCCCTTGAGGATGGAGACTTTAGAGAGGAGATTGACATCCTCCTCCTTCTCTAGCCACTTGTACGCCGACAGACTGACTTCAGCAAACCCAGGAGGACCAGGAGGGCAGCAAAGAACACAAGCTGCTGCTAGTGCCCAAAAGGAAATGGTATTGGCAGTGTCCTTGGAGTGGGAACATTTTCTGACACCCATGCAGCAGCCCACAGAACAGCAATCGGGCAGTTCCACGTCCTCCAACACCAATCGCCTGGAGAAGATGGTCAAGGACTACATGTCAGATGGCGTAGCTGTGTTGAACAATCCATCTGCAGACAGACGGTGAGTGTGACAGCACAGAAGGACCTTGGCAACTCACTCATAGTACCACAGTTTGATAGTGCTGCCCAAAAAATTATATGGATCCGTGGACCCGGGCAGTACTGGGAAGTGGGAACGCAGATTTTAGTACCTAAACACACGATACAACATGTTTTCCGGGGTCGGACTCTGAGGCACATACAGATGGTCCCGATCATCATCCTCATCATACAACTCTTCTCCTGAGTCTGACCCACCCACCACCTCTGCCACCCCAACATCCCCAGACACAGACCCCTCATCGTCCTCAACATTAACTTGGGATGCTGGCCTGAGCCCGACCTCCTCCTCCACATCAGGCCCCATCATCTCCTCAATGGCAGCCCTCAATAATCGCTCTGGCGCCGGACCGATGGACACAACGTTCTCCTCCGGGGAGGGCTGCTGCTGACCACTGGCTGCTGGGGTGGATGTTATAGCTTGCGTGGGGCATTGGCTGTTGCTGTTGTTGGGAGTGCTGCTCACAGCGGAGGTCTCTGAGGAACTCATGGTGAGCTCATATAGTGGTTGACGTTGAGTGGAGTATTACTGATCCCAGCAATATACACACTGACTGGCAGAGTACGCAATGCTATATAGTGGTTGACGGTGAGTGAAGTACTACAGATCCCAGCAATATACACAGTGACTGGCAGTACAAAGGTATGGGTGGGTGAGCAGAGTACTACAGATCCCAGCAATGCTATATAGTAATGGGGTGACTGAGTGAGCGGCAGTGTACTACTGTTCCCAGCAGACACAGAGTGGCAGTAAACACAATGCTATATAGTGTGGCTGAGCGAGCGGTGTACTACTGTTCCCAGCAGACACAGAGTGGCAGTAAACACAATGCTATATAGTGTGGCTGAGCGAGGTACACAGAGTGGCAGTAAACACAATGCTATATAGTGTGGCTGAGTGAGCGGTGTAGTACTGTTCCCAGCAGACACAGAGTGGCAGTAAACACAATGCTATATAGTGTGGCTGAGCGAGGTACACAGAGTGACAGTAAACACAATGCTATATAGTGTGGCTGAGCGAGCGGTGTACTACTATTCCCAGCAGACACAGAGTGGCAGTAAACAGAATGCTATATAGTGTGGCTGAGCGAGGTACACAGAGTGGCAGTAAACAGAATGCTATATAGTGTGGCTGAGCGAGCGGTGTACTACTATTCCCAGCAGACACAGAACAGTAAACAGAATGCTATATAGTGTGGCTGAGCGGTGTACCACTATTCCCAGCAGCGACACAGAGCACAATGCTATACAGTGGCGGGTGAGCGGTGTGCCATTATTCCCAGCAGCGACACAGAGCACAATGCTATACAGTGGCGGGTGAGCGGTGTACTACTATTCCCAGCAGACACAGAGTGGCAGTAAACAGAATGCTATATAGTGTGGCTGAGCGAGGTACACAGAGTGGCAGTAAACAGAATGCTATATAGTGTGGCTGAGTGAGCGGTGTACTACTATTCCCAGCAGACACAGAGTGGCAGTAAACAGAATGCTATATAGTGTGGCTGAGCAAGGTACACAGAGTGGCAGTAAACAGAATGCTATATAGTGTGGCTGAGCGAGCGGTGTACTACTATTCCCAGCAGACACAGAACAGTAAACAGAATGCTATATAGTGTGGCTGAGCGAGGTACACAGAGTGGCAGTAAACAGAATGCTATATAGTGTGGCTGAGCGAGCGGTGTACTACTATTCCCAGCAGCGACACAATGACTGGGGGGACCCTGGCTAGCGTGGCTGGAGCGCGAACTACCCTGCCTGCCTACCCAAAGCTAAACCCACAGACAAATGGCGGAGATATGATGTGGTTCGGGTATTTATTTACCCGAACCACGTGACAGTTCGGCCAATCAGAGCGCGTTCGGGTCTGAACCACGTGACCCGTTCGGCCAATCACAGCACTAGCCGAACGTTCGGGGAACGTTCGGCCATGCGCTCTTAGTTCGGCCATGTGGCCGAACGGTTTGGCCGAACACCATTAGGTGTTCGGCCGAACTCGAACATCACCCGAACAGGGTGATGTTCTGCAGAACCCGAACAGTGGCGAACACTGTTCGCCCAACACTACTCCACATGCACAGACATGCAGATCAGTGACATACAGCCTCCACCATATGGTGAAGGCTGTATGTCACCGATCTGCATGTCTGTGCACAAGAGGTGATCTACATACCTAACAGTATTACGCTATGTGGAGGTCTCTCTGCTTTTTTTCTATATGAGGAGTGAAGATTGCCTAATACCTTGGTGTGAGGGGGATCAGGAAGGACCCCAAACAAGCGCGTTTGCTAATCTG
The DNA here is from genome assembly GCF_040937935.1 of Hyperolius riggenbachi. Classification (NCBI taxonomy): domain Eukaryota; kingdom Metazoa; phylum Chordata; class Amphibia; order Anura; family Hyperoliidae; genus Hyperolius; species Hyperolius riggenbachi. Next base: position 116,093,479 of record NC_090646.1, on the reverse strand, counting down.
GTGATAGGGTCAGCCAATTTGTCTGGTGAGTGCAATTGTTAAATTATGCTGAAGGTGTGAAGACTTGGATTGATGTACATTGCAAGTGTGGATTACCCTAAGAGACTATATACATGCTGAAGGGACACTGGGGCAGGGTCATCTGCATAGACTGTGCACTGTGTGTTCTTACTTTGATATATGTAGAGTACGAGGATTTTATGACACTTACCTTAGATAAGCGCAAACTATAGTATATTTAAATATGACAGTTGATTGCTCCTGCCTCCTAGGGGTACAGCCATGTCACATGGCTGTCACAAGTACAGCGCTGCCATAGATCGCAGTGCTGTACAGTGTAAATAGACAGTGGTTTCGCCGTCTAATAGTCTCCTAGCGGCAATTACCGTCATTCAGATGGAGATGCATGGGCATTGACGCAAAACCCCACCCCAGGACTCCACGCCAGTGATGCTTGAATGTACCCAAATTCGATTCGAGTACATTCAAATTTGGGTCCGGGTCAAATTCGGATTCGGCCATGATCATGACCAGTAGAATTCAATTTGAATTCGAGACATGATCAGTAATTGAATTCGGGTATTACCACAAATTTGTGATCACAAATTTTAGTTTACTAAGTTTAGTAAATAGGTGTAATTAAAAAAAAATATGATGGAAAACTTTTTTTCTGCATTTCTTGTTTTTTCTTCTTCACCGTCTTTTACCTTCTTCTTTTTCTTCTCTCCATCTTTTTCTTCACCGTCTTCTTTTTCTGTTTTACCATCTTCTTTCTCATCACCATCATCTTCTTCTTCACTGGCACCTGGTTCTTCTTCTTCTTCACCACCTGGTTCTCCTTCTTCTTCTTCTGGTTCATCCTCACTTGGTTTTTCATCTTCTTCTTCACCTGGTTCTTTTTCGTCTTCTTCTTCATCATCATCATCATCATCATCTGGTTCTTCTTCTTCATCATCATCTGGTTCTTCTTCATCATCTGGTTCTTCTTCATCATCATCTGGTTCTTCTTTACCTGGTTCTTCTTCTTCACCTGTTTTTTCTTCTTCTTCTTCACCTTGTTCTTCTTCTTCTCCTGGTTCTTCTTCTTCTTCACCACCATCTTTTATTTTTTTTTGTGTTCATATTCTGTCTCTTGTATCCAACTTAATGTTTTTTCCCTTACAGAACTCAACTGTTGTAAAATGTGTTCTTAAACAGCATAGCTAAATTTGTAGCATAATAATAGCTAGTGGCACATGGCAGCAGTGCATAATTCTGCAAACCCTGGCAGCGGGAACATAGACAGCAGCAGGTTAAATGCAGCAGCAGGAGGAAGAGTGACATGTGGCAGCTGTTATAAACTGTTCTAATCACCTTTTTCCGGCACCAGCAACTTCTTATAGTTGCGTCTCACGGACTGTGAGATAACTTGACTCTCAACACAGCAAGCAGGAGATAGACTTTCTCAGGCTTCTTCAATATTCACGTTATTTATTCAGGAAACAGAAATACAGATAGATACAGTTCATCATATCCTAGCCACGCCAATCTTCATGTTGCGCTACAAGCTTCTTGATTAAACTTCCTGCTGAAGTCAATCAGGTACCTTCTTTCTAACCTACGTTACACTAGACTACCTATGTACAGCATACATTATATCAGATTACATATAGAATGAAAAATACTTAGAGGTTCCAGTCAGCATTGAGAGCTAGTGTGAAAGTAAGAAGCAGAGTGAGCTCCCATCGCTCACTTGGGCTTTAATACCGACTAGAAAAAAGTTAAATATGACATCATCTTCGCCATCCCCTAAATCAGACTATTGGTGGACCCACTCGTGGTGTCATCATACACACCTACTCGATTAATATTCAATGCGGCTTTTGACATACATACAAGAATTTGGTGTTTAGTAAATATGGCTGATGTTTATTGTTCTAGTGGTGTACATGCCCAGGTCAGGGAGACCTGTGGCCTTGTCCATAGAACAGCTTCTTGGTATGTTCTAGTTCTGACAGAACTGAAGATTTTCTGAAAAAATCCCCTTAAAGGGCAGGTCTGCTCCCCAAGCCTTTTTGACTAACTCAGTCCAAATAACTGAGGCCTACTTAAATTATAACAGCAGCAGGCAAAGTAACGGCCATGGTACCTAGCGTTGGTACCATGGCTGTAATAATAAACACCAACAGCAGGAGGTTCCGGACAGCAGTTGTGAAGCCCACATTGTGTCCAACTGGGACAGCACAGTTTTTAATCCAGACACCTCAGATTTTTTTTTTTTACAAAAAAATGTAGCTATTGTAGTGGCGTAATAGCTAGTGGCGAATGGCAGCAGCACATAATTCTGTGGACACTGGCAGTGGGAATACAGACATCAGGAGGTTAAATACATCAGCAGATGAAGGAGGAGGAGGAGTGCCGTATGGCAGCAGGCAATGTAGTAGGCCGTGGCACTTAGCATTGGTACCACAGCTGTAATAAACATCATACAGCAGGAGGTTCCAGACAGCAGTCCTGAAGCCCACATTGTGTCTAATACACAAGTAGGACAGCACAATTTTAAACCCAGACACCTCAGAATTTTTTTTTTTTACACAAGAACAGAAACAGTAGCTATTTTGAGGGTGTGTTAAATAGCTAGTGGCAGCAGCGCATAACGGAGTGGACCCTGGTGGTGGTGGTGGGAACACAGACAGGAGGTTTAATGCAGCAGCAGAAGGACATACATGACAGCAGGCAGCCTAGGCCATGGCACCTAGCAGTGGTACCACAGCATCTAAAGAAAAACCAGGCCGAATTTGCAGGGGACTGAAGGTTGATGTTCTGAAAAAATAATTCCCAGGCACCTCATGTCCTCCTGTCACCGACAACAGGTGCCTGGAACATGCCTTCAACCCAGGCCTGGTTGATCTTCAAAAATGTGAGTCTGTCCACGGACTCTGTGGACAGACGAGAGCGCTTCTCTGTGACCACACCACCGGCTGCACTGAAGCACCTCTCTGACAGCACGCTGGAAGGGGTGCAAGGCAGGACTTCCGGTGCGTACTGCACCAGATCACTCCACATCTGCAAGCGCTCAACTCCAGTACTCCAAGGGGTCCACAGGTTACTCGCCAGTGACAAGCCCGCTGAAGGACCCCATGTAGTCATCCACCATCTGGGTCAGGCGCTGGCTGTGACTTTGAAAGGAGGATGCTGCTGCACGCACCTCCTCTCTTGGCTGCTCTACCATCAGGTAGAGTGCCTTTGTCAAGGACAGCAGGTCTCCTGAGCGCCTGATGCTGCTGATGGCTGCAGGCACAGGCTGCTGTGCTGGCTGGACAGGGACAGAGGGGGTGGAAGGCTGGGGGAAGGCTTCCTCCAATCGCCGAACAAGGATCTCCTGCAACTCTCTTGTTTGCTGCTCACGGTCTCCAGCAGGCAGGAGCTGAGCCACCTTCCCCCTCAGCCATGGGTCTAGAATCATGATGATGCAGGCGTCCTCCCAAGCTTGCATCTGCTTAACCCTGGGATCTGTGCGCAGGCACTGCAGCATGTGCCCTGCCAGGGTGAACAGGGCGGTCCGTCCAGCAGCGACATCAGGGTCAGTGGCCTCAAGTTCGCTGTCCTCCTCCTCCTCTGGCCCCTGAGCCTCTTCCTCCTCTCTCCATACTCTCACAACTGCTGCTGCGCTCCACTGTTTCCCCTCAACAGCAACATCCAGCACCTCCAACTCCTCCTCCTCCAAAAACTCAAATTCCTGCACAGAAGTGGACTGTGCAGGCGGTTGATGTTCCAGCTGCTTCAGGGCCTCCTCTCCCACATCCATCAAATCACAAAGTGCCAGTCCAGCAGACAAACAAAGGACATCCACTGGCAGAGGGATTCCTCACTCACCAGGTTGGTTCCCTGCAGAAAGGGAGCCAACACCAAGCAGACCTGCTGCATCTGCCCCCACTGTGCGTTGGAGATGAGCTGGAGTTTGGTGGTGCCGGCGACAGTAGCCTCAACAATGTAGCTGTGGATAGCCCTCCTCTGCTCAACCAGCCGCTCCAACATCACCAGGGTGGAATTCCAGCGAGTTGGCACATCGATGACTAGCCGGTGTTGTGGCAGGCCCTTGCGCAGCTGAATGTCGGCCAGGTTTGCTGCAGCAGTGGCTGAGCGCCAGAAACTGCGAACAATTTTCCGAGCCGCTTCCAACAGGTTCTCCATCCCCTGGTAGGTGCACAGGAACTTCTGCACCACCAGGTTCAGGACGTGGGTCAAGCAGGGGACGTGGGTCAAGTGTCCTCTGCTGATGGCAGCCAGCAGGTTTGCCATATTGTCAGACACCACCAATCCGACTCTGAGGCCTCTGGGGGTCAGCCACGTCTTCTCTTGCTCCCTCAGGTAGCGGAGCACGTTGGCTGCCATCAAACTGTTCTTCCCCAGGCTTCTCATCTCCAGTGGTGCTGGGCAGTGGTGGGCCTTAACACTGCTGTTGATGCGGGGTCGCTTGGCGGCGGGAGCTGCTGCTTCTCCCCTTACCCAGCGTGGTGGCACCACATAGTGGGCAACTGGTGCTGTTGCTGCTGCTGATGTGCCCGAGGGTGGACCTGCTGCTTCCTTGCTGGCGCATTCCACCAGGCTGACCCAGTGAGCGGTGAAGGACAGGTAGCGGTCTGTACCAAAACAGCTGCTCCAGGAGTCCATGGTAATGTGGATCCGCTCACTCAAGGCATGATCAAGCAAGTGGCCCTCGTTCACCATAGCAAACCGGTGCAGTGCTGGGATCGCCGTGCGGGAGAAGTAGTGGCGGCTGGGGATTTGCCACTCTGGGATCCCATACTGCAGGAGCATTCTCATGTCACTCCCCTCCTGCACAAAGGAGTATGGCAGGAGCTGGGAGCATATGGCCTGGGCAAGCAACCCATTCAGCACCCGGATGCGCCTGTTGGTGGCAGGCAGAACCTTGGTCACACCGGGAAAGGACTCGCTGTGCAGGGTCTGGCGGATGAGGAGGCCACTGTGGAGGGAGAAGATGAGGCCACTGAGGTCTGGCTGCCCGGGGGGGGGGGGGGGGGCAGTGAGTTTCTGTGCTCCTGCTGCTGATGCTGGATGAGCAGGAGGGTGGAATGCTGCTGATGCTGCTGAAGTCTGTGCAGTGGCTGTCTGGCTCTGACCACTGCCCGCACCACTGTCCTTCAGCTTCAGAAACTCACTGTAGTCCTGAAAATGTTTGGTCTCCAAGTGGGTCTGCAGGCACGAGGTACCCAATTTGTTGAGATTGCGACCTTTGCTCAGGCTGGCACCGCAACTGTGGCAAATGGCACGGGTCTTGGCGTCAGCGCACACAGTGAAGTACCGCCAGACTGGGGATTTCAACTTGCCCTTCAAGCTTGAGGGCTGAGGAACTTTTTTGCCTTTGGAGGGCTGTTTCTTTTTTGGAGGAGCTTTGGTGCGGGTGGTGGTGGTAGCGGCTGAAGCAGCAGGCTGTGGCTCCTGCCTTCCACGCCCTGTGCTGGCCGCCATGCTGATGCCGCGCCTCTGTGCCAGAGATGCCTCCTCCTCCGATGACGTGCTGCCTTCACCCAACTGTGCTGGTGGTGGCACATAGGGACATTCCAGCACCTCATCTTCATCCCCCCCAAACATCTCCTCTGAGCCCTCAACCAACTCCTCTGCTCCAACTTCCCCTGCATCAGGCCCCTCCTCCTCCTCCTGAAATTCCACTCGTTGTGCTCCGCCAACAACAACCGCCTCCACCTCAAACTCCTCCTCCTTGCATTCCCCCAACATCTTCTCCTCAAACTGTTCCTCAACATCCCTCAAAACGCTCACGGTCCCTTGGGTGAAGAGGAGGTCAGTGAGGGCAGGCTGGCCACTGGGGTCAATTTGACCTCATGCGGTGGCGGAGGGCGGCTGCTGCTGCAGACCAGAGTGCTGGTGGTGGAACTGGTGTTGCTGATGCTGGAGGGTCTGGCTGGAAACGGTGGCTTGCTGCTCCACCATCATTTCCACCACAGCCTGTGCCTGACTACGCAATGGGCTGGGGACGACCACCCAAGGCAAAGATGGGCGCTGCGCCTATGCTCCCTCCTCCACAACTCTGCGGTCAGTGGCTGGCAGTGGACCAGTCACAGACCTGTTGGTACTGCCAGTGGCTGCAGCAATGGTGCTGCCTCTCCTGGTGGTGCCTCTACCTCTGCCAGTCATTGTACAATATACAAATACAACGAAAAAAGCAAACAAAAAATATGTATATATATATATATATATATATATATATATATATATATATATATATATATATATATATATATAAAGGGCGGGAAAAGCTGTAAACTTTAATTAAGAGTCTAGGTTGGTGGGTGAGTGACAAAAAAAAAGGTTTTTTTTTTTTGGTTTTTTTTTAAATACTAGAAGTACTAGTAGTGTAGTCTACAGTAGTCGATAACTAACTCGTGTGATCGTCGACAGTGACAGTCAAAGTCTGTCACACAAGGACGCAATCAATAGAGTCAGGCAGAGATGACAGGCAGTCACAGATCACAACAGATGCTGCCCTCTGTAAAGTAACTAACACAGTACTGAAGCTAATAAATGCACAGATTAACAACAGTAGAAATTAAGTAAACTAGTACGAAAGTACATAACAACTAACTATAACCCCTAGTAGTAGTAGTGTAGTAGACTAGTAGTCGATAACTAACTTGTGTGACCGACAGTGACAATCAAAGTCTGTCACACACAGACGCAATAAATAGGGTCAGGCAGAGATGACAGGCAGTCACAGATCACAACAGATGCTGCCCTCTGTAAAGTAACTAACACAGTACTGAAGCTAATAAATGCACAGATTAACAACAGTAGAAATTAAGTAAACTAGTACGAAAGTACATAACAACTAACTATAACCCCTAGTAGTAGTAGTGTAGTAGACTAGTAGTCGATAACTAACTTGTGTGACCGACAGTGACAATCAAAGTCTGTCACACACAGACGCAATAAATAGGGTCAGGCAGAGATGACAGGCAGTCACAGATCACAACAGATGCTGCCCTCTGTAAAGTAACTAACACAGTACTGAGGCTAATAAACGCACAGACTAACAACAGTAGAAATTAAGTAAACTAGTACGTAAGTAAATAACAACTACCGTAACTACAATCCCTAGTAGTAGACTAGTAGTCGATAGCTAACTCGTGTGACCGAAAGTGACAATCAAAATCTGTCACACACGGACGCAATCAATTCGAGATTGACTATTCGGGTAAATTCAACTTCGAATGTAGAAAAAGGTGGTATATGCGCTCCTCTCCTCAAGCTCTAGCAGATATAATATGATACAATATACGGTAAATATCCTTAGATGTCAAGCACCCAATTGCTTCGCACTGACTGAGTGGATCGCTGTACAAATGGGTGAGTATTCACACCCTAAACACGTTGTAAATTCAAGTATAGCGCTCTATACATCAGCCAGACATAGGTCACAAAACTATACAGAACAAAACTCCTAATGCATCAAATACAGTCCACTTTCAAGTCCATCAATAAAGATCTCCATCCCAATAGTACATATTCCGCTCACCAAAAATGTTGGCTGACTGGTTATAATCAGCATAAACGGCATGTAGTAAGTAGTGGCTGGTTTTCCTTTCAGTGCTTTTCCGTGTATACCTCAGGGAAAAAATGCTGACATAGCGTGATACTGTTTAAAGGATGAACAAGTATCCCTCCACCAACACTGCTAGTCACCGGTGCCAAACTAACATACACCACACACCCAGTGTGTACATCTGATAGAATGAAGGCTCACCGGATCCAATGGCTGACCGTGTAACAGACCAGCTCACAGCGCTTTCTGGTAAGCCTCCTCTGTCCCAACAGATCCTCTCTCCTTAAAAACTCAAAGCGGGTACACAATAGTGTATTACCATTTATTAAAACAGCTTAAAAACAAGTAGTGCACTCACATTTCCCCATAAAAGTATGCGCATATCATAACATAACTCATCCGGACGATGAGTTATGTTATGATATGCGCATACTTTTATGGGGAAATGTGAGTGCACTACTTGTTTTTAAAGAGAACCCGAGGTGGGAATTACTTTTACTATTGGGGCACAGAGGCTGGTTGTGCGCACTAAGACCAGCCTCTGTTGCCCCATCGTGTGCCTCCATGTCCCCCCTGCTCGCCGCTATACCCCCCGCATTGCTGGCTGTGTCGCCAGCTCAATGTTTACCTTGCGCTGTCAGTCAGCGCCGCTCCCCCGCCTCCTCCGCATCGGCGCCACCCGCCGCGTCACTTCCCTCCTATCAGCCGGAGGGAAGGGACACGGGCGGGTGCGCCGATGCGGAGGAGGCAGGGGAGCAGCGCTGACTGACAGCGCAAGGTAAACATTGAGCTGGCGACACGCTGCGTGTCGCCAGCAATGCGGGGGGTATAGCGGCGAGCAGGGGGGACATGGAGACACACGATGGGGCAACAGAGGCTGGTCTTAGTGCGCACAACCAGCCTCTGTGCCCCAATAGTAAAAGTAATTCCCACCTCGGGTTCTCTTTAAGCTGTTTTAATAAATGGTAATACACTATTGTGTACCCGCTTTGAGTTTTTAAGGAGAGAGGATCTGTTGGGACAGAGGAGGCTTACCAGAAAGCGCTGTGAGCTGGTCTGTTACACGGTCAGCCATTGGATCCGGTGAGCCTTCATTCTATCAGATGTACACACTGGTTGTGTGGTGTATGTTAGTTTGGCACCGGTGACTAGCAGTGTTGGTGGAGGGATACTTGTTCATCCTTTAAACAGTATCACGCTATGTCAGCATTTTTTCCCTGAGGTATACACGGAAAAGCACTGAAAGGATCACCAGCCACTACTTACTACATGCCGTTTATGCTGATTATAACCAGTCAGCCAACATTTTTGGTGAGCGGAATATGTACTATTGGGATGGAGATCTTTATTGATGGACTTGAAAGTGGACTGTATTTGATGCATTAGGAGTTTTGTACTGTATAGTTTTGTGACCTATGTCTGGCTGATGTATAGAGCGCTATACATGAATTTACAAAATTCAACTTCGAATCCGGAAGCAGTATCGATCTTCGAATTTGAGTTCAGGAACCATGAAAAACAACCCGTGATCACGGGTAAATTCGAATTCGCAATCTCTGGAGAGCAACCCTGCTTCCCGCCAATTGATATTGAGTGGTCCTGGGGCTGCCGCAAGTTACGTCCACGCCAATTGGCGTGGGGCGGTCATTAAGAAGTTTAAGCTGTCTAAAATGGTTGGGGTCTTGAGAAAAGGAAGTGAGAACCACATGCAATTAACTTTTTCTCCTGAGTTTTTACCTTGGAGATATTTATTTCATCTTCTTTTTAAAATAACTTTTCAGCATTTTGCAATTGAAAAAGTAATAAAAGTAGATGAAAAAGTACTGTGAGAATTCTTTAGTATTTTCTTGCCTTCTGGTGGGTTAACCACTTGAGGACCGCCCCCAGCCGATGGGCGGCGGCAAAGTCCGGGCCCAAACGACCGCAATACGCCCATCGGCGGGGGCGGCTGCGGGAGTGGCTATGCGGCGATCGCGTCATTCGTGACGCGATCAGCCGCCGGGGACTGGCTCCGCCCACCGCTCGTAGTAACCCGCCGGCCGTTCGGAAGCGCCGGCGGGTTACTAGCACCCGGATCGCCGCTGCACATATGTATAATAGGCTTTGTAATGTATACAAAGCCTATTATACTGGCTGCCTCCTGCCCTGGTGGTCCCAGTGTCCGAGGGACCACCAGGGCAGGCTGCAGCCACCCTAGTCTGCACCCAAGCACACTGATTTCCCCCCCCCTGCCCCCTGATCGCCCACAGCACCCCTCAGACCCCCCCCCCGCCCACCCCCCAGACCACTGTTTGCACCCAGTCACCCCCCTAATCACCCATCAATCACTCCCTGTCACTATCTGTCAACGCTATTTTTTTTTATCCCCCCCCCCTGCCCACTGCCCCCTCCTGATCACCCCCCACCCCTCAGATTCTCCCCAGACCCCCCCCCCAGACCCCCCCCCCCCGTGTACTATATGCATCTATCCCCCCTGATCACCTGTCAATCACCTGTCAATCACCTGTCAATCACCCGTCAATCACCCGTCAATCACCCCCTGTCACTGCCACCCATCAATCAGCCCCTAACCTGCCCCTTGCGGGCAATCTGATCACCCCCCCACACCAATAGATCGCCCGCAGATCCGACATCAGATCACCTCCCAAATCCATTGTTTACATCTATTCTCTCCTCTAAACACCCACTAATTACCCATCAATCACCCCCTATCACCACCTGTCACTGTTACCCATCAGATTAGACCCTAATCTGCCCCTTGCGGGCACCCAATCACCCGCCCACACGCTCAGATTGCCCTCAGACCCCCCCTTATCAATTCGCCAGTGCAATATTTACATCTGTTATTCCCTGTAATAACCCACTGATCACCTGTCAATCACCTATCAATCACCTCCTGTCACTGCCACCCATCAATCACCCCCTGTCACTGCCACCCATCAATCAGCCCCTAACCTGCCCCTTGCGGGCAATCTGATCACCCACCCACACCAATAGATCGCCCGCAGATCCGACATCAGATCACCTCCCAAGTGCAGTGTTTACCTCTCTTCTCTCCTCTAAACACCCACTAATTACCCATCAATCACCCCCTATCACCACCTGTCACTGTTACCCATCAGATTAGACCCTAATCTGCCCCTTGCGGGCACCCAATCACCCGCCCACACGCTCAGATTGCCCTCAGACCCCCCCTTATCAATTCGCCAGTGCAATATTTACATCTGTTATTCCCTGTAATAACCCACTGATCACCTGTCAATCACCTATCAATCACCCCCTGTCACTGCCACCCATCAATCACCCCCTGTCACTGCCACCCATCAATCAGCCCCTAACCTGCCCCTTGCGGGCAATCTGATCACCCACCCACACCAATATATCGCCCGCAGATCCGACATCAGATCACCTCCCAAGTGCAGTGTTTACATCTCTTCTCTCCTCTAAACACCCACTAATTACCCATCAATCACCCCCTATCACCACCTGTCACGGTTACCCATCAGATTAGACCCTAATCTGCCCCTTGCGGGCACCCAATCACCCGCCCACACCTCAGAACGTCCTCAGACCCCAGCCCTGATCACCTCGCTAGTGCATTGCTTGCATCTATTTCCCCCCTCTAATCACACCTTGAGACACCCATCAATCACCTCCTGTCACCCCCTAGCACACCTACCCATCAGATCAGGCCCTAATTTGCCCTGTGTGGGCTCCTGATCACTCGGCCAAACCCTCAGATCCCCCTCAGACCCCCTTCCGATCACTTCCCCAGTGCATTGATTGCATCTATTTTCCCCTCTTACCGCCCCCTGAGACACCCATCAATCACCTCCTGTCACCCCCCTAGCACTCCTATCCATCAGATCAGGCCCAAAACATCCTGTCATCTAAGAGGCCACCCTGCTTATGAAAGGTTCCACAAAATTTGCCCCCTCATAGACCACCTGTCATCAAAATTTGCAGATGCTTATACCCCTGAACAGTCATTTTGAGAAATTTGGTTTCCAGACTACTCACAGTTTTGGGCCCGTAAAATGCCAGGGCAGTATAGGAACCCCACAAGTGACCCCATTTTAGAAAGAAGACACCCCAAGGTATTCTGTTAGGTGTATGATGAGTTCATAGAAGATTTTATTTTTTGTCAAAAGTTAGCGGAAATTGGATTTTTATTGTTTTTTTCACAAAGTGTCATTTTTCACTAACTTGTGACAAAAAATAAAATCTTCTATGAACTCACCATACCTCTAACGGAATACCTTGGGGTGTCTTCTTTCTAAAATGGGGTCACTTGTGGGGTTCCTATACTGCCCTGGCATTTTAGGGGCCCTAAACCGTGAGGAGTAGTCTAGAAAACAAATGCCTCAAAATGACCTGTGAATAGGACGTTGGGCCCCTTAGCGCACCTAGGCTGCAAAAAAGTGTCACACATGTGGTATCGCCATACTCAGGAGAAGTAGTATAATGTGTTTTGTGGTGTATTTTTACACATACCCATGCTGGGTGGGAGAAATCTCTCTGTAAATGGACAATTGTGTGTAAAAAAAATCAAAAATGTGTCATTTACAGAGATATTTATCCCACCCAGCATGGTTATATGTAAAAATACACCACAAAACACATTATACTACTTCTTCTGAGTACGGCGATACCACATGTGTGACACTTTTTTGCAGCCTAACTGTGCTAAGGGGCCCAAAGTCCAATGAGTACCTTTAGGATTTCACAGGTCATTTTGAGACATTTGGGTTCAAGACTACTCCTCACGGTTTAGGGCCCCTAAAATGCCAGGGCAGTATAGGAACCCCACAAGTGACCCCATTTTAGAAAGAAGACACCCAAGGTATTCTGTTAGGTGTATGATGAGTTCATAGAAGATTTTATTTTTTGTCACAAGTTAGCGGAAATTGATATGTATTGTTTTTTTTTTCACAAAGTGTCATTTTCCGCTAACTTGTGACAAAAAAAAAATCTTCTATGAACTCACCATACTCCTAACAGAATACCTTGGGGTGTCTTCTTTCTAAAATGGGGTCACTTGTGTGGTTCCTATACTGCCCTGGCATTTTAGGGGCCCTAAACCGTGAGCAGTAGTCTAGAATCCAAATGCCTCAAAATGACCTGTGAATAGGACGTTAGGCCCCTTAGTGCACCTAGGTTGCAAAAAAGTGTCACACATGTGGTATCGCCGTACTCAGAAGAAGTAGTATATTGTGTTTTGGGGTGTATTTTTACACATACCCATGCTGGGTGGGAGAAATCTCTCTGTAAATGGACAATTGTGTGTAAAAAAAATCAAACAATTGTCATTTACGGAGATATTTCTCCCACCCAGCATGGGTATGTGTAAAAATACACCCCAAAACACATTATACTACTTCTCCTGAGTACGGCGGTACCACATGTGTGGCACTTTTTTGCACCCTAAGTGCGCTAAGAGGCCCAAAGTCCAATGAGTACCTTTAGGATTTCACAGGTCATTTTGCGACATTTGGTTTCAAGACTACTCCTCACGGTTTAGGGCCCCTAAAATGCCAGGGCAGTATAGGAACCCCACAAATGACCCCATTTTAGAAAGAAGACACCCCAAGGTATCCCGTTAGGAGTATGGTGAGTTCATAGAAGATTTTATTTTTTGTCACAAGTTAGCGGAAAATGACACTTTGTGAAAAAAACAATTAAAATCAATTTCCGCTAACTTGTGACAAAAAAAAAAAATCTTCTATGAACTCACCATCCTCCTAACGGAATACCTTGGGGTGTCTTCTTTCTAAAATGGGGTAATTTGTGGGGTTCCTATACTGTACTGGCATTTTAGGGGCCCTAAACCGTGAGGAGTAGTCTTGAAACGAAATTTCTCAAAATGACCTGTGAAATCCTAAAGGTACTCATTGAACTTTGGGCCCCTTAGCGCAGTTAGGGTGCAAAAAAGTGCCACACATGTGGTATAGCCGTACTCAGGAGAAGTAGTATAATGTGTTTTGGGGTGTATTTTTACACATACCCATGCTGAGTGGGAGAAATATCTCTATAAATAGACAATTGTGTGTAAAAAAAATTAAACAATTGTCATTTACGGAGATATTTCTCCCACCCAGCATGGGTATGTGTAAAAATACACCCCAAAACACATTATACTACTTCTCCTGAGTACGGCAATACCACATGTGTGGCACTTTTTTGCAGCCTAACTGCGCTAAGGGGCCAAAAGTCCAATGAGCATCTTTAGGCTTTACAGGGGTGCTTACAATTAGGCACCCCCCAAAATGCCAGGACAGTGAACACACCCCACAAATGACCCCATTTTGGAAAGTAGACACTTCAAGGTATTCAGAGAGGAGCATAGTGAGTCTGTGGCAGATTTCATTTTTTTTTTGTCGCAAGTTAGAAGAAATGGAAACTTTTTTTTTTTCTTTTTTTTGTCAGAAAGTGTCATTTTCCGCTAACTTGTGACAAAAAATAAAATCTTCTATGAACTCACTATGCCTCTCACTGAATACTTTGGGATGTCTTCTTTCCAAAATGGGGTCATTTGGGGGGTATTTGTACTATCCTGGAATTTTAGCCCCTCATGAAACCTGACAGGTGCGCAGAAAAGTCAGAGATGCTTGAAAATGGGAAAATTCACTTTTGGCACCATAGTTTGTAAACGCTATAACTTTTACCCAATCCAATAAATATACACTGAATGTTTTTTTTTTTTATCAAAGACATGTAGCAGAATAACTTTCGCGCTCAAATGTATAGGAAATTTTACTTTATTTGAAAAATGTCAGCACAGCAAGTTAAAAAACTCATTTTTTTTGCCAAAATTCATGTCTTTTTTGATGAATATAATAAAAACTAAAACTCGCAGCAGCAATCAAATAGCAGCAAAAGAAAGCTGTATTAGTGACAAGAAAAGGAGGTAAAATTCATTTAGGTGGTAGGTTGTATGACCGAGCAATAAACCGTGAAAGCTGCAGTGGTCTGAATGGAGAAAAAGGCTCTGGTCCTTAAGGGGCGAAAAGACTGTGGTCCTGAAGTGGTTAAAAGACATGGGGCCATATGCAATTCACTTTTTCACCTGAGTTTTCACATCTTGTAAATAAAATGCCTTTAAACCATCAGCAAGCAAACAAATACTCAAAATTATTTTGACAATACTTTTTCACCTACTTTTTGGTGCTTTTTCGTCGCCCATGGGCCCATATAAAATTATTTTTTTTCTCTTGCATTTTCTCCTAGGAGATATTTTTTCATCCTCCATTTCAAATAACTTTTTAGCAATTGAAAAAAAATACCAAAAAGCGGGTGAACAAGTGCTGTCAAAATTATTCTGAGCATTTTCTTGCTTGCTGTTGCTTTATAAGGAATTTTATTGACAGGTTGTATAACCTAGGAGAAAACTCAGGAGAAAAAAAGAGCTCTGTCTTGAGCAATATTGTTGCTGGGGGGATATTGTGTTGGTGGGGGGGGGGGGGGGTTATTTTATTTCTTTGCACGTTATTTTTCTCCTGACGAAATCTGTATAAGATGAAACATGTCGAGCACTGTTAGCACTGTAAATATGTATTGCACTCCCTAAACCCTTGTATATAAACCTTCAGCTGCAATCATTTGTTTGATGTGTGTGGTGGACCTTGATTGAGCAGCCTAGGTGTATGCAAGCGGGCTGACACACAAAAGCAAATCTGTCAGCCTTGTCTTTTTTTGCAATACATTCCTGCACTTTTGGTCAACATGCTAACCACACACACACCTGTGGTAGTATACCATAAACAAACATCTATGCAATTAAGTTCAGGTTTGCAGGGCTAGCTACACTCCACCAATTGGGCACCATAAAGGTACAGCAGCTTGTGCATTTTGCACATATGTAACCCAATACGTGTGTGTGTGTGTGGGGGGGGGTAAGCAAATACACCCGCCTGGAGCTTTTTTAAGGCATTTGTTTGTGATACAGGTGTTTTTAGTGTACCTCACATACAATTGATATATAGTCCTAGTGACTCTTTTTAAAAAATGATGTGTCTAGAATCAAGACACCATTTTTTGTACATTTGTGGGACTTTGAATCATTACATGATTCTCGTGTTGCATTTATATTTCCCTGTACATATATCGGCATTGTTTGTCATCTATTAACAAAGTACAGCACTGCGATCTAAGGCAGCTCTGTACTGGGGACAGCTGTGTGACACGGCTGTCCCCTTGGGTGGCACAAAAGTGATCCGCTGTCATAGGCTGAAGCCTATGACAGCCGATCATGCTGATTAGCTGGCGGGGGGAGGGAGGGGGGATTACAAAATTAATTAAAAAAAATAGGGAAAATATTCCAAAATACAACAAAGAAATATTTATCAAAAAACAAACAAACATATGGGGAGCGATCAGACCCCACCAACAGAGAGCTCTGTTGGTGGGGAGAAAAGGGGAGTGGGGGGGGAATCACTGCTAAGTTGTGCGGCCCTGAAGCGTAAAGCTGCAGTGGCCCGATTTGTGAAAAATGGCCTGATCTTTAGGGGGGGGGGGGGGTTAAGCCCATGGTCCTCAAAAGGTTAAAGCCAACGGTAAGGAAAAAAATACCCAGAATAATATTGCCAGTATTTTTTTTTTAAACCTACCTTTGCTACTTTTTCAATTGCAGAGTGTAAAAAAGTTACTTTGAGCAAAGGATTAAACATTACCTACTAGGAAAACAAGGAGTTTGAATAAGGGCCAATAAGCAATAATTTTTTTTCTCCTTATCTTTCTCCTATGTGATATTTTCAAAAGTGTCAATAAAATGCATTTTAAACCACCAAATAATTTCCCAAAATAATTTTGATAGTTCTTTTTCATTTACTTTTTTGGTACTTTTTCAGTTGCAAAGTGCTAAAAGTTATTTTAAATAGAAGATGAAAAATGATCTCCTAGGAGAAAACTCAGGAGAAGAAGTTGATTGGATATGGACCAAGGTGTAAAAACATCCCCTAAGAGAAACTTAAGAGAAAATGGGCCATATGCAATTCACTTTTTCACCATAGTTTTCTCCTAGGTGATATTTTTACAACTTGCAAATTAAATGCTTTTTAAACCACCAGCATGCAAATTCATCAAAATAATTTTGACAGCACTCTTTCACCTACGCTTTGGTACTTAAGAGAAAACTCTGGAGATAAAGTTAAATGCATAAGGGCCAATTTGATTTTAATACAGGCCGTCTCTCTAATTGCGATGCAGATAGCTGTACTGAAGAATACAAAAATATTTTGGTTCTATCCTGCTCTCTAGTTAACTAATGCAATAACTAAACTGGGGTAATAACTGAAAAAAAAGGTTATAACACCTACCTGCATCATCCAAATCTAAAATATTTTCTTTTTATCTTGGCCGAGTGCAAATGATGTTGATTAAATGAATGTATCCTAAGTTAAATTACAGTCATAGCAACAAATCAAAAGTCACATGAAAGCAGTAACATAATCAAGATGATAATTGCTTATTTCTACTGGTTTATATGTGGGAAAGCACTTTGTGCATTGAAATGTTCTTAGTGCTACTTACTCAACAAGCCATTTGTCCTAGTAATGAAGGAGGCACTCATGCAAATTGAAAAAAAAACCTAAGCAAAAAGGTTAAGTTAAAATTCACAAAAGTGTAACAAATTATTTAATTAAGTGTTGGTGATATAATTTTGCTATCTTATGAACCATTTTAAGTAGGCATGACTGACTTTCTCAAGTAGAGATTGCCTAATTTATTATAGTAGACCTATCACTTAAAGCACACTGCACACAATCCAATAGGACACAGGGTGGGTGAAATAATTGTAGTTGTTTTTTTGTTTGTTTGTTTGTTTGTTTGTTTGTTTGTTTGTTTGTTTTTTTTGTATTTCTTTTTCTTTTCTTGTATTTATAAAGAAAAGATACTTCAAATGTATAAGCCCAAATGACTTGTTCATGCTGGGATTTTAGGAAACATGTCAACATTCTGAAGTGACTATGAAACATATTCAGAAAAACCTGGTAAAATTGCCATGCTCAGGCAGTGCTCAAAATGTTATCAGGACTAACACCAGTTACATAGCATATGATGCATAAGCAGTGCAGCCTGCATCACCTAGGTAATGTGCGCTATGCCAGTGTTTCTTAAAATTCTTAAAGCATGTATCCCTTTCTGAAAGTTGATGTTTGCCAAACCCTAGTCCACAAAGTTAATGGGTACTTTAATCACTTAAGGACCAGGGCTTAAACCCCCTAGTGACTAGACCGTTTTATAGAAAATAGTCCACTGCAGCTTTAAGGCCTAGCTGCAGGGCTGTACATCTCAGCACACAAGTGCCCCCACCCTTTTTTCTGCCCACCAACACAGCTCTCTGTTGGTGGGTTCCGATTGCTCCCCCAGTGTTTATTTATTTTTTTTACAAATATTTTTGTTTTGATTTTCACAATATATTTCCCTATTCAATCATGAATATATTTTTTCCTACCCTCCCTCTCTCCCACACTCAGCCAATGACAGCGTGTCACACAGCATGTCACACAGCTGTTCCCAGTACAGCACTGCCGTAGATTGCAGTGCTGTACTATGTAAATAGTACAGTAGATAGTTTTGTCGTCTAACAGTCTTCTAGCGGTGATCGCAATATGGACCGTTTGTCCATACCCTCTATATTGATTTTTATTTTATGTGCTTTGTCTCCAGCTCTTTAATCATCAGACATGTGTACTTAGTCCCAAAGGATAAGCAGAGGAGGTCAGTACAGTATGTGTGCAGAGCCCGCAAGAAAGTTGTGCTGGGAATTGCAGAGTACCTCCTTTACAAAATGGGATTTTGCCATTAACAGGTTTGCATGGGAGATTTTCTTTTACTTTTATCTGTGTATAGTCATCAGGGCTGAATTTCTGGGAAGGCCTGAAAAGGCCATGGCCTTGGGTGGAAAACGTAGAAAGGCTGCAGGAATAAGGAGAGATAAGAGGTCAAATGTCAAAGTAAATAATCTCTCCTCATCCACAACTGGCCTGCTTTGCTCTGCACACACTGTTTGCAGCCAGAATTCCAGGGTACACTCCTTTTAAATCACTTCCTGGAAGTGCGGCGTGATGGCATCTGCTATCTCCTGATGACAGTGGTGTAGCTAAGGAGCTGTAGGCCCCAATGAAAGTTTTATATTGGGGCCCCCAAACACTCTATACATAACAATTGATATGGCGCACCAAAACTTGCCAATGGCAACTACGGTGTCAGAGGTGCAAGAAGAGGATGGATGACAGTTTGTTAATGATTACCACTATTCAAAGTATCTATAGAAGTCATTACTATGAGCACAGGACCAATAGAGAGCTAATACTGCAGTTGAGGGAGGGCCCATCAGGGCCCCTCTGGCCCAAGGGCCCCGATGCAGTCGCAACCTCTGTAACCCCTATTGCTAGGCCCCTGCCTGATGATTTCCTTCATCTATGTGTCCCTGCACTTGTTAAAAATAAACAAGTGTAAAATGTTAAATATGTTTAACCACTTGCCGACCGCGCACTCATACCGCGCGTCGGCAAAGTGGCAGCTGCAGGACCAGCGACGCAGTATTGCGTCGCCAGCTGCAGGCTGATTAATCAGGAAGCAGCCGCTCGCGCGAGCGGCTGCTTCCTGTCAATTCACGGCGGGGGGCTCCGTGAATAGCCTGCGGGCCGCCGATGGCGGCTCGCAGGCTAAATGTAAACACAAGCGGAAATAATCCGCTTTGTTTACATTGTACGGCGCTGCTACGCAGCAGCGCCGTAAGGCAGATCGGCGATCCCCGGCCAATCAGCGGCCGGGGATCGCCGCCATGTGACAGGGGACGTCCTGTCACTGGCTGCACAGGACGGATAGCGTCCTGTGCAGCCCTGATCTCCGGGGGGGGGGAGCAGGTAGGAGAGGGAGGGGGGAATTTCGCCGCGGAGGGGGGCTTTGAGGTGCCCCCCCCGCCAGCCACATGCAGGCAGGAGAGATCGGACCCCCCCAGCACATCATCCCCCTAGTGGGGAAAAAAGGGGGGTGATCTGATCTCTCTGCCTGCTACATGATCTGTGCTGGGGGCTGCAGAGCCCACCCAGCACAGATCACTCAACACAGCGCTGGTCCTTAAGGGGGGGTAAAGGGTGGGTCCTCAAGTGGTTAAAGGCAGTGCTGCTCGGACACCCCTTTTCAAAATCTGAATAGAATTCTCTCTCTCTCTCTCTCCCTCTCTCCCTCTCTCTCTCTCTCTCTCTCTCCCTCTCTCTCTCTCCCTCTCTCTCTCTCCCTCTCCCTCTCTCTCTCTCTCTCTCTCTCTACATAGTCGGGAATCCTTTTGAAGAAATGACTGCTTCAATGTGGCGTGGCATGGAGGCAATCAGCCTGTGGCACTGCTCAGGTGTTATGGAGGCCCAGGATGCTTTGATAGCGGCCTTAAGCTCATCCAGAGTGTTGGGTCTTACGTCTCTCAACTTTCTCTTCACAATATCCCACAGATTCTCTATGGGGTTCAGGTCAGGAGAGTTGGCAGGCCAATTGAGTACAGTAATACCATGGTCAGTAAACCATTTACCAGTGGTTTTGGCACTGTGAGCAGGTGCCAGGTCGTGCTGAAAAATGAAATCTTCATAAAGCTTTTCAGCAGATGGAAGTATGAAGTGCTCCAAAATCTCCTGATAGCTAGCTGCATTGACCCTGCCCTTGATAAAACACAGTGGACCAATACCAGCAGCTGACATGGCACCCCAGACCATCACTGACTGTGGGTACTTGACACAGGACTTCAGGCATTTTGGAATTTCCCTCTTCCCAATCTTCCTCCAGACTCTGGCACCTTGATTTCCGAATGACAAGCAAAAGTTGCTTTCATCTGAAAAAAGTACTTTGGACCACTGAGCAACAGTCCAGTGCTGCTTCTCTGTAGCCCAGGTCAGGCGCTTCTGCCACTGTTTCTGGTTCAAAAGTGGCTTGACCTGGGGAATGTGGCACCTGTAGCCCATTTCCTGCACACGCCTGTACACGGTGGCTCTAGATGTTTCTACTCCAGACTCAGTCCACTGCTTTTGCAGGTCCCCAAAGGTCTGGAATCGGTCCTTCTCCACAATCTTTCTCAGGGTCCGGTCACCTCTTCTCATTGTGCAGCGTTTTCTGCCACACTTTTTCCTTCCCACAGACTTCCCACTGAGGTGCCTTGATACAGCACTCTGGGAACAGCCTATTCGTTCAGAAATTTCTTTCTGTGTCTTACCCTCTTGCTTGAGGGTGTCAATGATGGCCTTGTGGACAGCAGTCAGGTCGGCAGTATTACCCATGATTGTGGTTTTGAGTAATGAACCAGGCTGGGAGTTTTTAAAAGTCTCAGGAATCTTTTGCAGGTGTGTAGAGTTAATTAGTTGATTCAGAGGATTAGGTTAATATATAGTTTCGAGAACCTTTTCATGATATGCTAATTTTTTGAGGTAGGCGTTTTGGGTTTTCATGACCTGTATGCCAAAATAATAAATATTAAAACAATAAAAGGCTTGAACTACTTCAGTTGTGTGTAATGAATCTAAAATATATGAAAGTCTAATGTTTATCAGTACATTACAGAAAATAATAAACTTTATCACAATATGCTAATTTTTTTTAGAAGGACCTGCATATCTATGCCAGAGTATGACCTATAGGATCCTTCTAATTACCTGCTGTCCATTTTGGATCGGCTTCTCTCCATTGAGCTGCCCTGCCCCCTGTTTGTGGACAAAACAGCAGCCAGTTGTACAGAGGACAAAGAGGCAGTGCATGTCCTGTCCGCTCGCATTCATTTTATTTTTGTGTTCTGTCCAGATGTACACAGCAGCCAAGGCTGGGAGTGTTATAGGTATGCATGCATGACAAGTGCTGCTTATACATGAGTCTCATTTTACAGTGGACATGAGCATGAAATTACAGGGGACATGCCTGGACAGAGCATGGACCGCTTGTTTGTGAAATGGGGAGAAGAGCAGAACAATGAAGGGAGCCCATTCAATCCAGTGTTCTCTTGTTGGAGTGTTGGACAGAAAGCTGTTTGGTGATGCGGGGAAGGGGGGGGTGACAGTGAGCATTGGGTGCAGGAATGTATAAATCCAGCCCTAATAATGATATTGCACTACATAACAAGGCTTCCTTGTTGGTCATATGTCATATTCCTTGTTGGTTGTAAGGGATGACGGAGCCGCCACCGGAACACACGTGGCGGCGGACTCCGCATCCCAGAGGGATTCCGCTCTGCTGCCGGCGGGGGCAATGGGACAGCCGGCGGAGTTTGTAAGTCCAACGGACTCCGCCGCACGCTTGCTGCCCAGAGGGTTCCCTGCCCTCTCGCCGGCTCAGTCTCTCAGGTTAACGCGCGTGCGCACAAGGAGACATGAACTTTATTGTTCCCGAAGGGGAGTCAGCTGACCAGGCTGGTCAGCTGACTCCAGCAGTGCAGGGGATTGGCTGGGCGGCTGGGGGACGCTGCTAGACCGTTCTCCAGCATAAAAGGAGCTGTCTGTCAGTTGCTCCTTGTCTGCTGTTGTGAATACACTTGTGTTAGCGCTCAGACCTTAGCTCAGTGCCCTGGTGTTGATACTAAGGATTTCACACCTTAGTTAGAATTGTATTTTGATATTGTATCTGTGTTTTGACTTCGGCTATCCTTGACTATCTCTCGCTCTACGTTATTGTACCTTGCCTATCTGATTCTTGTTGCCTACCTCTGCCTGATTTCCGATTACTCTTCTGCCTTCCGTTCCTGTACTGCTGCCGTCATCTCTGTTGCTGAACCCTTGCCTGTCTGACCTTTCTCCCTTCAGTGGAACGTCTCCCACTGGAGGGTTATCTCTGAGGCTTGCCCCTCCGAGACGCCTGCCCCAAGCAGACGATTACTGCTAGGGGTCGAGATTCCTCACTCTGCCTGGTTAGAGGATCTCACTCACGGGGTTCCCATTCAGAGGTAACCACTAGTGTTGGGCGAACAGTGTTCGCCACTGTTCGGGTTCTGCAGAACATCACCCTGTTCGGGTGATGTTCGCGTTCGGCCGAACACCTGATGGTGTTCGGCCTTTTAAGTTCGGTTTCGCCCCGAACTTCTAATGGCCGCCGAACAGGGCCGAACAGGGCCCCTGTTCGGCCGAACAGGGCCCTGTTCGGCCGAATACTGCCCCCCTATGGGGTCGCAGGCATAAGGGGGAGCATGCCCCGATCGCGGGGGGGTCGGAAATTCCCACCACCCCCTCCGCTAGCGCTCCCCCCTCTGCCCGCTTCCCCATACAAAAGTTTAAGCAAAGTACCTGTAGTGGATGGCCTGGCAGTGGGCGGCACTGTAGAGTGAGGAGGAGGAGTCCGGAGAGTGACGAGTTGAGGGAGGCCGGGCAGCGGGCGTGAGGTCAGAGAAAGGGCGGAAGTACCACAAGGGTACTTCCGCTGAACCGCCCGCTGCCCGGCCTCCCTCAACTCGTCACTCTCCGGACTCCTCCTCCTCACTCCACAGTGCCGCCCACTGCCAGGCCATCCACTACAGGTACTTTGCTTAAACTTTTGTATGGGAAAGCGGGCAGAGGGGGGAGCGCTAGCGGAGGGGGAGGGGGGAATTTCCGACCCCCCCGCAATCGGGGCATGCTCCCCCCTTATGCCTGCGACCCCATATGGCCCCCAAAAGCTAGATGTTCGGAAAGTTCGGGGTTCGGCCCGAACATGCCGAACATCTCGGCCATGTTCGGCGAACTTTCCCGAACCCGAACATCCAGGTGTTCGCCCATCACTAGTAACCACACCTCTGAGGAATTGCCGTGTGGTGGATATTTCCACACTATCTGATATACTACTGTCTTTATTGTGTTCTTTTGCTGGTGTCCAGAGGTTAGCAATATATCGGATTATCGGTGATACTGCAGATCATCAATAATCGGGTATATATCTGCATTCTTGGTGATACTGCAGATCGCCAATAATCAGATTCTCTCTGCGTGCTGACACTGATCGTTACATTGGTCATATGTCTTGATATGTAATCTTTTCATGACAAATTGTACTTATAGAGAGAAGAAGGACATCAAGTTTGCTGGAACTGAAAGGTCCAATGAAACTTTTGGTATGAGTTACAATTTTTAGTTACACCTAAAAATTAATCATTGCTGTTTATTATTCCAAAAAAGTTTTACTTTATTTTATTCCTTTACTCCACAAAGAGATCTCCAATGCATGTACTGTAGATTCTGAATAGTTTAAGAAGTGTTACCGTTCACTTGCAATTACCATTGATCTTCTGCAAAGTTTTACATTCAACAAAACTCTAATGTGTCAAACTGTTTTTGTCTTCTTCCTTAAAAAGTCCCTAAAACTGATTGGTGAAATGGTGGCAGGTTCTAAACCTGTGAAGAATGTTTATTGAATACTTTTGTTTACTGTCACATTTCTCTTTCTTTGTTCCACATCGGTTTCAAAAGGCGTAATCTGCGCAATGCGATGACACGGGTGTATTACTTTTCATATGAATTCTGTCAGAACTCAGAAGTTATAAATTCTCAGTCAACACATAAAATACTCAACACTAAAGCATAGGAACATTTCTTTCTTTTCTAGAATTTTGCTAAAAAGTGTCGTTTTGCCCTCATTTAGAAAAATGTCACATCTGTGATCCCAAAGGTACTTTTGAAGTTTGGTTTGAAGCTTAATTCCTTAAAATATGTTTCCTGTACATGAAAAAAAAGAAAAAGAAAAAGAGATTCACAAAGGTGACATTAAATGGTTAGCATCATCTAAACTTAATTGTTTCTTAACACTTCTCATAGATTAACCTTGTAAATAGATACATTAGCAAATATCTGTTAAAGAGAACCGGAGGCGGCCATCCTGAAATCCTAATAGGACCCAGAGGCATGTTGTGTGCACAAAGACATTCCTCTGGGCCACTGTATCACCGCTGCCTTGTTGCTAGCCTGCTTTTTTTATGTGAGGCTTGCCAGTTGTCAATCAGCCTCGTAGCATCTCCCCCTCGATAACGCACCCCACCAGCTGCTCTCCGCCTCTGTTAGCTTCCTTCAATAGGAAGCCAAGCCGCGACTTCCTGGGTTCGCGGCTTGGCTTCCTATCAGAGGAAGCTAACAGAGTCAGAGAGCGGCGGGGGGAGCGCGTTATAGAGGGGGAGACACTACGAGGCTGATTGACAAGACTCACATAAATAAAGCAGGCTAGCGACAAGGCAGCGGCGATATAGTTACCCAGTAGCTTGTCTTTGTGCACATGACATGCCCCTGGTCCTATTAGGATTTCAGTATGCTGCCTCGGGTTCTCTTGAAGGATCAGAAGTAGAACTGGGCTGACACTGCTATACCAGAATGAATGATTGGCACCATACAGAATAAAGTGACCTTCCATACTTTGTTAGCACTACAAGAGGTGCAGATGCACTTCTGGCACACAGGCCAAGCCACACCAATATTTCAAGGACAAAAAAGTATAGTTGTAAGCGATCTTTCAAAGTCGTAAGTCACAAGCATATGAAGACATATAATTGGAAATGAATTTCAATAACTTATATGACTTGAGAATGTTTTTACTCAATTATTCGTGGAATGCCTTATTAACATGGCACAGAGACAATAGACTCATTACTACCTTGGAGTTGGGATTTGAGCTTGTATCCATCTTCTTTAGTTCCATAAATACCTACTTCACCAGAAATAGTAAATACAACAGTTCCTCTCTGTTTATGTGGTCATGCAAAATTTAGCAACAGGGCCAGATTTTGCATTAAGTACAGTAGGTACTTGGTTACAGGTTCCATTACTGAAGGTTGTTTCGGTAAGTGGCATCTCCTCTCAGTAGAACACACTAACCATTGATTGGTGAATGGTGATTTGTTTTTTTCCTAGTACTTAAAAGCAAAACAACAAAAAAAAAACAAAAAAACAGGATTCATGAATTTTCTCCTGTGTGATATTTTCACAAGTTGTCATAAAATGCATTTTAAGCCACCAGCAAGCAGGGTTGCTCATCCGGATTCCGGATACTCTAACTACCTAGATATCTGAACGTTTTTCAGGTATCAAAACTCGTATACGGAATCCGGATAGCTGGATAAATCCAAATGCACTATTCGAGTGAACTCGAATTTGCATTTGGTATTTAAGTTATTCGGTCGGATACAATTCGGATTCCGAATTCAAATAGCGTTTCCACTGAGATGACGTCCATTGACGTCATTGAGCCAATCAGAGGGTTCCCAGCCGAGGTCCTAGCAACCAATCACAGAGGGGAACCCTGACCAGCCCCTTCTGTATAAAAGGCAGGCGCCATCTTGAGAATCTCGTCATTGCTTCTGACTGCTCACTGAGAGATATCTCCAGTGCTGTTGGCTAAGCAAGTGCTCTTTTACTGTGCTAAACCTAGCGTTTTTGTTACTAAACACCTGTACTACACCAGTATTTTATTGTTTTTTAGTTAGCTAGCTTGTATTTTGATTTTAGTCAGTGTGACAGTCAGACTCAGTGCTGCAGCTGCTAGGCTAGGTTAGGGCCTGTGTGCACAGTCTAGACCTGCTGCCAGCCTTAGCTACAGTATAGCTTGTAGGTTAGGGATTAGATTACTGTACTACTACTAGTCTTATTGTGTAGTTCGTTGTTGGAGAGAGTACTACTACTGTGTTAGCTTCATTTACTACAGATAATTACTGCAGTGCTGCTGTTAGAGTCAGTCAGTGTGTGACAGATAGAGAGACAGTTAGTGTGCGCTCCTGTCACTCCATCAGTTGAAGTTCTACTAGTACTACTACAACTAGACTACTACTACCAGTTATGCATACTTAATTTGTATTGAGTTAGCTTACTTTAATTGCAGTGCTGTTACAGTTGGACAGATAGACAGACAGTTAGTGTGTCAGTTTCTGCTACTCTGCTGTCACTCCATTAGTTGAAGTTGTACTAGTCTACTACTATCTACTACTATCTACTACTACTACTAGTAGTCTACTACTACCAGTTATATATAGTAAATTTGTACTGAGTTAGCTTAATTCAACTGCAGTGCTGTTACAGTGTGTGACAGATAGACAGGCAATTAGTGTGTCAGGGTCTGCTACTCTGCTGTCACTCCGTTAGTTGTAGTTATACTAGTCTACTACTATCTACTACTATCTACTACTACTACTACTACTACTAGTCTACTACTACCAGTTATATATAGTACATTTGTACTGAGTTAGCTTAATTCAATTGCAGTGCTGTTACAGTGTGTGACAGATAGACTGATAGTTGGTGTGTCAGTGTCTGCTACTCTGCTGTCACTCTGTTAGTTGAACTTGTACTAGTCTACTACTATCTACTACTACTAGTAGTCTACTACTACCAGTTATATAGTAAATTTGTACTGAGTTAGCTTAATTCAATTGTAGTACTGTTACAGTGTGTGACAGGTAGACAGGCAGTTAGTGCTGTCTCTCAGCCTGTGTTTACCACCGCCAGGGTCCACACAGAACACATCTTCTGCTTCCAGTCTGCCACCAACTATTACGCCACTACAATAGCTGCATCTACCTTCTCCTGCTGTTTCAGTCTGTGTTTCCCACCGCCAGGGTCCACACAGAACTATATCTTCTGCTGCCAGTCTGCCACTGCCACCAGCTATTATGCCACTACAATAGCTGCATCTACCTCCTCCTCCTGCTGCTGTCTCAGCCTGTGTTTCCCACTGCCAGGGTCCACACAGAACAAATCTTCTGCTGCCATTCTGCCACCAGCTATTACACCACTACAATAGCTGCATCTACCTCCTCCTCCTGCTGCTATTTCTCAGCCTGGATTTCCCACCGCCAGGGTCCACACAGAACAAATCTTCTACTGCCAGTCTGCCACCAGCTATAACGCCACTACAATAGCTGCATCTACCTCCTCCTCCTGCTGCTATTTCTCAGCCTGTGTTTCCCACTGCCAGGGTCCACACAGAACAAATCTTCTACTGCCAGTCTGCCACCAGCTATTACGCCACTACAACAGCTGCATCTATCTCCTCCTCCTGCTG
This sequence comes from Hyperolius riggenbachi, assembly GCF_040937935.1. Lineage (NCBI taxonomy): Eukaryota > Metazoa > Chordata > Amphibia > Anura > Hyperoliidae > Hyperolius > Hyperolius riggenbachi. The sequence continues at coordinate 116,065,938 of NC_090646.1, read as the reverse complement.
TGTCAGTCTGTGTTTCCCACCACCAGGGTCCACACAGAACAATCTTCTGCTGCCAGTCTGCCACCAGCTATTACGCCACTACAATAGCTGTATTTTGTTGAAAAACAAACAAACAAAGAAAGCCTCTAATATCTGGGCTGAAAACCGTGATGTTCCAGTTGTGTTTTGGACACAATGTGGGCTTCACGACCACTGTCTGGAACCTCCTGATGTTAATTTACAGCCATTTCTTTCTTTTTTTTTATTATACCTCCCCACATAAACAGTTGCTGTTTTTCTTTTAAAAAACATGATGCTTCATGAATCATTTACTATAAAATACTGTAGTTGCATCCGCACCAATGGAAATGATGACGTGCTGTGATCTACCCTGGAGTCACAGGGGTAATCCGTATCAAAAAGCCAGGATCCGCACCGTCTAAAACCAGGTATTTATTAAAGCTCTTTAAAACATCTTGAAGTAGTAAAAGTGTGCCGGGTCACCATTGACACACGGCGTTTCGGATATACTCCTTCCTCAGAATGGTTCCAGTACACACTGTGTGTACTGGAACCATTCTGAGGAAGGAGTATATCCGAAACGCCGTGTGTCAATGGTGACCCGGCACACTTTTACTACTTCAAGATGTTTTAAAGAGCTTTAATAAATACCTGGTTTTAGACGGTGCGGATCCTGGCTTTTTGATCATTTACTATAAAAGACATTTTGGAAGCAATTAAAAGGCCAGTTCTGGATTTCAGTTTGAATACCGGATTTTCCCGGATAATGGGTTTGGATGCCCAGATCGACTCGAATTTCTGAATCGTTTGAATTAGAATATTCTGACTTATCCGGATTTTGGGCTATCCGGATTTGAACCCACTCGGATACCAAAAAGAGGTATCCAAGTACCACTGGCAAGAAAATGCTTAAAATAAATTTGATGTCAATTTTTCACCAACTCTTGGGTACTTTTGCAATTGTAACATACTGAAAATTTAGTTTAACCACTTGCCGAGGACCAGCGACGTACATCTGCGTCGCCAGGTGCCTCCCTAATTAATCAGGAAAGGCCGCTCACGCGAGGGGCCGTTTCCTGTTAGATCACGGAGCGGGTCTCCGTGAATAGCCTGCGAGCCACTGATCGCGGCTCGCAGACTAAATGTAAACGCAGGAGACATTTGTCTTCTTTGTTTACATTGAACGGCGCTGCTGCGCAGCAGCGCCGTAAGGCAGATCGACGATCCCCGGCCATTCAGCGGCTGGGGATCGCCGCCATGTGACAGAGGACATCCTGTCACAGGCTGCACAGGACGGATAGCGTCCTGTGCAGCCCCGATCACCAGGGGGGACAGGTAGGAGAGGGAGGGGGGAATTTCGCTGTGGAGGGGGGCTTTGAGGTGCCCCCCCTGCAAACCTCAGGCAGGCAGGAGCGATCAGACCCCCCTGCACATCATCCCCATAGGGGGAAAAAAGGGGGGCGATCTGATCACTCTGCATGCACCCTGATCTGTGCTGGGGGCTGCAGAGCCCACCCAGCACAGATCACAAAAAACAGCGCTGGTCCTTAAGGGGGGTAAAGGCTGGGTCATCAAGTGGTTAAAGAGAAGATGAAAATTGTTTCCTAGGAGATAACTCCAGTGAAAAAAATAATTGCATATGGGCTCTTTTTAGTAAAATGCTTTTAAATCCACTAGGAAACCTAAAAGTATTCAAAATTATTTTGATATAACTTTATCTCATTCTTTCTGATACTTCTTCAATTGCAAAGTCCTGAAAAGTTATTTTATACAGAAGATGAAAAATTATCTCCTAGGAGAAAACTCAGGAGAAAAAGTGAATTGCATATAGGCCATTGTCATAAAATGTCTTGATGGTACCTTTTCACTTGTATTTTTTAAATTGTAAAATGCTAAAATGTTCTTTTAAAGAGAAGATGCCTTGCCTAGGAGAAAACTCAAGAGAAAAAGTGAATTGCATATGGGCCTTATACTTTTACTTCCATTCTTCTATATTTTTTGTAACAATTCTGTATTTTGTATACAGATATATACTATTGTCTGTATTATGTGCCACGTTTGTTTCTTGCTTAGTACAGGACCATGGAATAGGTTGGTGCTTTATAAATCAATAATAATAATAATAATAATAATAATAATAATAATACTGTAGAAAAGTTTGCCAAATATGTTGGAACACATCAGTAAATATATTTTGTTCACCAGTAAGAGATACAATCTGCTATAAGTATTCTTCATTCTTCTACAAACAGAAAACATTTAAATATAAAAGGCAAAAAGGCATACCAAGTCAAAAGAAAAACATGAATCCATCTTGGTAGTTTGCAATATAATAAGGCTCCAGAGGAAAGTGAGAAGAGGTCAAACACAATGTTTAGATGACTTTCAATAAATTGGTAATCTAAAAACAATTTATACAGTGGAGTGATTTTAGATTAAACATTTCTAGGAACCATTTTCTGTGGGAAAGTAATGGAGTCTTGCCTAATGGGTTCTGTTTCTTTTGTCTGAACCAATATCTAACTGCTAAAACTTAAATACAATGTAAGCTGTTAAAGAAGTACATTCTCTAAAATGACATAGCATGCTAAAAGGGTAATGACAGCGATGGAGCCAATATACTGCACAAATAAAACAATTTATTGAGATCATTTGTACATCGCAATTACAATATTCCTTGGATTTATTAGTTTGTCTTTATAGCAGGGAGAAGCTATGGGACTTTTTTCAAGAATACTCATGGAAAAAGGTAGTTTTATTTGGACACAGTTTTGTGGTTAAAATCCTAGAAGACAAGTGATGGCCGCAATGGCCAATTACAACTATGCATCACTACGTCATAATTTCTGTAATTTCGATTATGATGAATTATGAATAGAAATTCAAACTGTGTTACAATTTTGATTACAATTACAGCTTTAATTAAGGCTATGATCTATGTGCATGTATACATACATACATACATACATACATACATACATACATACATACATACATATATACAGTATATTTTAACCAAGAAAATTGGCAGAATGGTTGCAGAATGGTGTTGGAGAAAATCTCCACTGGAAATGACTTCATGCGTTACAAAACTGCTGCTCCGGCTCAGGGATGCTCTTTCAATTACAAAGCAGTCATATTTCTTCTCACTCATTACTTAATCTTTAAAGGGCCATAACCCTAAACAACTTTTAACATCTTCATCTCCCTTCTCCACCCCCGTCTCCTCCTCCAACCACATGCTTGTCTGTAGAAGACTATGCATCATACTTTATGAAAAAATGGAAACAATACAGAACAACTTTAAAAGGCAACCCTGTTCACCGGTCCACTCACCTCCTCCTTTCTCCTCTCTGACTGGTTGCTCAGTGTTCACCAACAACCCCTCACTCAAACCTTCTCCCAACTAACAACTTTATCTGTAAAAAAGAGGTTAGCGCTCCCAGCTATAAATGACAATTACACAGCACCTGTTCGCCTCCTCTTCTCAAAAAAACGAATGCAATAAAGAGGTAGCGCTCAAGGTGTCTACGTGTTCAACACAATAGCATGTGAGTACCCAAAAATGGCAATAGAGGTTGACCTAAACACATTAAAATTCTAAATTACAGTCCTTGTGCCATTACAATAAAAGTCCAAGTGCTACAGCCCTAATAATGCGAGAGTGATGTTATAAAACTGGTTTTCTTCTCCACAGGGATGCAGTGTTCAACTTGTGTTTCTGCTTGTCATTAACATGCACAGACCTCCACCAACACCCTTTGTAGTCCACTCACCGCTGACCTAGACCAACCAATGGTCTATATGCGCCTTGGGACCGTTCCCGGGTCGTCCCCCACCTCTCCAGCAAAACACCTTCACAGATCAGCCTAGGCTCTTCACCAGTCTTGTCACCTCATCAAAAAAGAACTACCATAGCATAATACTGCTAAAAACACATTTATTGTAAAAAACGCAATTGCACTTACAGATTCCTCATAAAAACATCGCATGGAGTAATTTATAAGACGGGCTCTCCCCCGTTCAGATGGCCAGGCTGGCAGGCTCGTCCGCATGTCTATCCCCAAACACTTCCGCTGCACACACGGATTGAAGAGACGCTGCACGTGTCCTCCTATCGCCGCTCACTGGCTTGCTCTGATCCGCTTCCGCATTGAACTCCGCCCTATCGATTTCGTCACACTGTGACTCATCAGGGGCCTGGAGTCCAATGCACAGAGCGGATTGTTTTATGCCTGATACGTATCCCGCGCATGCTCATTTTTCCCTCCATAAGCCTGCAAGTCTGCCCCCATCTAGAGTCCATATCCGGAATTACATGCTTCCATACAAGGTGAGTAGCTACCACCCTACATCAACACATTGTATAAAACAAATCATCATCTCCATCTGTACATAAAATGGCAGGTTCTCCACAACACCATAAATTCATATTTACAGGATATGTGCATAATATTGTTTCCTATATTTCCATAATGTATGGTTATTAAATCATAAACATTGCATACCATTTTATTCAGACCCATTACTATTGCTCAAAAACCAGAGAAAAACAACATGACAATATTGCTCTTTGTGTCTCATGCAGTCCAACTTATCACCCCATGATAATATATATGTACCCCATCTCTATCCCCTCCCCCTTTTATTTAGTATAAAAATAAGTACCCTCCCCTCTACTAACGTTACAGACCCCCCCCCCCCCCCATCCCATATTATATACTATAGTCACACTGCATGTGACACTTTAAGAGTACCCCAATTATCTAGCCCTCCCAGTCAATCAAGGTTTCATGTCCCCCCTTCCATTACCAGTATGGATCTCCCTTCTACCACTATGATAATAAGGATTACCGACATATTTAATAGGACTCACTATCACATTTTCTATTGACACCCCAATTCCTGGCTCAGACATTCTCTTGGTGACACCCCAATCCTCCTCCCAGTCCAGGGTGCATGTGCACACATCACACCCCTTAATCACCCAGGAAGCAGACCAGGTCAATGTCTATGTTTAGGCCATCTGGTCTTAGGGTACCCATACGTTGAATCCACTTGGTTTCCTCCTGTGAACATCACTCTCGCATTATTAGGGCTGTAGCACTTGGACTTTTATTGTAATGGCACAAGGACTGTAATTTAGAATTTTAATGTGTTTAGGTCAACCTCTATTGCCATTTTTGGGTACTCACATGCTATTGTGTTGAACACGTAGACACCTTGAGCGCTACCTCTTTATTGCATAAGTTTTTTTGAGAAGAGGAGGCGAACAGGTGCTGTGTAATTGTCATTTATAGCTGGGAGCGCTAACCTCTTTTTTACAGATTTTTATATTATAAGAAGAGCGATCCGGCAATACAAATGTATTGGGCCTTGACTGTCTAAGGTGTATGTAATTCCGTGTGTGGGGGGATAGCAATTGTCTCCAGGGTGACGAGGAATTTAAGCTCACTATTCAACTATTGTTGATCTGATTTTTAGGCTAACTAATGGATGCATTTGAGCATAGAGCTCGCAGGGTGGTTAATCTCGATGAGATATTTGTTGATAGTGGGGAGATAGGGGGTACAATGGAACAGGAATTTAAGAAACTCCAGAATGTGATGGTAAAGGAACAGGGCACTTGGTGGGACTTGGCCGCACTAACGAAGTATGACAAAGAAGGTATCATACCTAAAAGATTGAGATGGGATTTGGCAGCTAATGATATGGAGGATAATGAAGAAAATGATAAAGAATGGGAGGAGTACTTTGATAGGTGCGGCCAGGGCCTTGTCAAGTTGTTAATTAAAAGAAAAAATAAAAGGTTGGAAAGATTGGGAGGAGAAATAGAGAATATTAAAACGAAAATGACCCCCATAAATAACTCCGAGGAGTATAAAAGTAGATCCAAAAGATTGGGTGTAATATTGGAAAAGAATGAGAATGACATCAGAGTAGAAAAACAAAAAAAGTTCCAGCGGGATGTGGATGCTACAAGAAAGAAAGAAACATACAGATGGCAGATAAAGAAAAAAGAGGAAATCAAAGCAGCAGAAATGCAAGCCAAGGCAGAAGAAATTAGACAAAAAAACCAGAGGGCACAGGTGGAAGATAGGGGAGGTGAACAGGGACCACCCCCAAAAAATATACCAGGCCCCAATGGGGAGCAGGGAATGGGGTATGTCCAGTATGGGGGAGAAGGGAGGGGTGGTTGGAATGGGGGGAATAGAGGGGTGGGTAGAAGTCCATATAGAGCAATAGATAGGGGACAGGGGAGGGGGTATAGAAATGAATCCTATAATCAGTTTAATATACCTACCTTCAATCGCTATGATCCAATAAGACAACAAAAACAAATGGAGCCTTTTTTAGAGATGGCCCCGAGATACGGGGAGAGGGAATGGAGACAGGAGGGAGCGGGGTACTCCACATACCAAAATCACTATGGAAAAAGGGAGCAAGACGAGGCACAAGGGGTGGGAAGAGGGGCAAAAAGGATGAGACAATGATAGGAAAGGGGGTATTCAATATCAGTGGCACAACTCTAAGTTCAAAAGAAATGGAGTTATTGGATAAAGGTTTGAAACATGCACCCAGGCAAGGTATGGACAAATTCACCACGTATATTGACATAAACAAATTTGCACGGAAATTGCACTTGAAAAAGTACTTTGCAGGTCGCCCCATTAGAAATCCTAATAGTGGGGGGCCAGGGAAATACACGCACACCAATTTACGCACGAAATCCACTTTCAACCCACAAGATTCAAACTATAATGCGATCGAAGTGTTTAAGAATGTGGTAATCAAGGATATGAACCAGATCCCAGAGCAAAGGAGTGGGCATGTCAAGGAATTAGCAAAGGAAATGTTAGAAAAAAAGAGTTTGGTGGTAAGACCAGCAGATAAGGGGGGAGGGGTAGTGGTGTTAAATAAATCTCAATATAAAACTGAACTGGACAAATTGGTTGGTGACAAAGATGCATACACCCTGCTAAGGGGGGATCCCACTGGTAGATACATGGCAGAGTTGAGGGAGATACTTAGGGAGGGGATGGACAGGGGACTGATCACGGATGAAGAATTCAAATATATTATTCCAGATGTTCCCAGAATACCCATTATATATCAAGTACCAAAAATGCATAAAAGCAAAACAGAACCCCCAGGACGACCCATAGTGAGTGGAATAGGGTCAGTAACCCACAGACTGGGGCAATACCTGGATGAGTTCCTGAAACCTATGGTGGAGAACCTGCCCAACATTTTAAAGGACACTAAACATATGCTTCAAATAGTGGAAGGTGGGGACCTAGATGGAGAAGAAATAATGGTAACAATGGATGTCTCTTCCCTGTATACAAATATTAAACATGAGCTTGGGTTGGAGGCGGTAGAATATTTTTTTAAAAAAGAGGCAAAAATAAAAGAGGAACAAACAATATACATACTGAGACTCTTAAAATTTGCCCTAGAAAGAAACTATTTCTGGCATGATGGCCAATTCTATAATCAGATTAAGGGATGTGCCATGGGGGCTAGTTATGCTCCGAGCCTGGCAAATTTGTTTATGGGGAAATGGGAACAAACAATACTGGAAGGAGGGGGGCCAGTAAGAATGTGGCGTAGATTTATTGATGATCTCTTCTTCATATGGGGGGGTGGACAGGAACCTCTGGAGATATTTTTGAACACACTTAATGACAACAACCTGGGTATCTCCCTGACTATGCAATCCAGTAGAGATATTATTCAATTTTTAGATTTGGAGATAATGAGAAATGGAAACAAAATGGGGACTAGAAGCTTCTTTAAGGAAACAGACAGAAATGGGTATATATCAACTGATAGCTGTCACCATCCAGCTTGGATAAAGGGGGTACCAAGGGGTCAATTTTTGAGGATGAAACGAAACTGCTCAAACCCACAGGATTTCCACAAACAGGCAGAACTTTTAATAAGTAGATTCATGGAGAAGGGGTATCTAGAGAGAGACCTAGATGGAGAAATTGAAAGGGTAGGTAACTTGGATAGACAAATGTTGTTGGAGGAGGAAGGAGTAGGGGAAAACAAGGGTGAGTATGAACTAGCCTTTATTACAGGTTTTAATACCCAATACAAACAACTCCAGAATATATTCAGACGGCACTGGGGAATCCTGGGGACTGACCTGGTGCTTAGGAATATTATTCCGGCACAACCAAAGTTTATATAAAGAAAGGCCCAGAATTTGAAACAAATTCTTGCACCAAGTTGTGTGGAGCCCAAAAGGGTTCCGCGCATGCAGGGATGGCAAACAGCAGGCTTCTTTCCATGCAGAGGCTGCAAAGCCTGTAGGGAATCAAACGGTATAAAAACCAATCGGGTGGTGTCTTTTAGTAATGGAAAAAGCTTTAAAATTCAGGAATTCATCACTTGCAATGATAGATTTGTGGTATACCTTGCCTGGTGTAAATGTGGATGGCAATATATTGGTAGGACGACGCGCACCCTCAAGGAGAGGATGGGGGAGCACGTTCGCAATATAGTTAAGGGTTACCCTAATCATGGGGTGTCAGCCCATTTCGGAAGCCATCATGAGTGTAACCCCAAGGAGCTGTCCTTTTGTGGACTACAAAAGATCATTCCAAACTGGAGGGGGTGCAACAAAACCAAAAGGGTTTCACAGGAGGAAACCAAGTGGATTCAACGTATGGGTACCCTAAGACCAGATGGCCTAAACATAGACATTGACCTGGTCTGCTTCCTGGGTGATTAAGGGGTGTGATGTGTGCACATGCACCCTGGACTGGGAGGAGGATTGGGGTGTCACCAAGAGAATGTCTGAGCCAGGAATTGGGGTGTCAATAGAAAATGTGATAGTGAGTCCTATTAAATATGTCGGTAATCCTTATTATCATAGTGGTAGAAGGGAGATCCATACTGGTAATGGAAGGGGGGACATGAAACCTTGATTGACTGGGAGGGCTAGATAATTGGGGTACTCTTAAAGTGTCACATGCAGTGTGACTATAGTATATAATATGGGATGGGGGGGGGTTGTAAAGTTAGTAGAGTGGAGGGTACTTATTTTTATACTAAATAAAAGGGGGAGGGGATAGAGATGGGGTACATATATATTATCATGGGGTGATAAGTTGGACTGCATGAGACACAAAGAGTAATATTGTCATGTTGTTTTTCTCTGGTTTTTGAGCAATAGTAATGGGTCTGAATAAAATGGTATGTAATGTTTATGATTTAATAACCATACATTATGGAAATATAGGAAACAATATTATGCACATATCCTGTAAATATGAATTTATGGTGTTGTGGAGAACCTGCCATTTTATGTACAGATGGAGATGATGATTTGTTTTATACAATGTGTTGATGTAGGGTGGTAGCTACTCACCTTGTATGGAAGCATGTAATTCCGGATATGGACTCTAGATGGGGGCAGACTTGCAGGCTTATGGAGGGAAAAATGAGCATGCGCGGGATACGTATCAGGCATAAAACAATCCGCTCTGTGCATTGGACTCCAGGCCCCTGATGAGTCACAGTGTGACGAAATCGATAGGGCGGAGTTCAATGCAGAAGCGGATCAGAGCAAGCCAGTGAGCGGCGATAGGAGGACACGTGCAGCGTCTCTTCAATCCGTGTGCGCAGCGGAAGTGTTTGGGGATAGACGTGCGGACGAGCCTGCCAGCCTGGCCATCTGAACGGGGGAGAGCCCGTCTTATAAATTACTCCATGCGATGTTTTTATGAGGAATCTGTAAGTGCAATTGCGTTTTTTACAATAAATGTGTTTTTAGCAGTATTATGCTATGGTAGTTCTTTTTTGATGAGGTGACAAGACTGGTGAAGAGCCTAGGCTGATCTGTGAAGGTGTTTTGCTGGAGAGGTGGGGGACGACCCGGGAACGGTCCCAAGGCGCATATAGACCATTGGTTGGTCTAGGTCAGCGGTGAGTGGACTACAAAGGGTGTTGGTGGAGGTCTGTGCATGTTAATGACAAGCAGAAACACAAGTTGAACACTGCATCCCTGTGGAGAAGAAAACCAGTTTTATAACATCACTCTCGCATTATTAGGGCTGTAGCACTTGGACTTTTATTGTAATGGCACAAGGACTGTAATTTATAATTTTAATGTGTTTAGGTCAACCTCTATTGCCATTTTTGGGTACTCACATGCTATTGTGTTGAACACGTAGACACCTTGAGCGCTACCTCTTTATTGCATAACAACTTTATCTACTTTAACTGAACAGCATCTTTATTCACTTAACTCTAAAGCACACCTCACTACCCATGCCCTGTACCCTATTCCATCTTATCTTATCCCTCAACTCTACTCCTTCCTCATTCCTGCTTTAACAATTCTTTTTAACCTCTCTTCATCTCTACTGACATTTTCCCTTCCTCATTTAAACAAGCAGTCACAATGCCACTAATCAAAAAACCCTCCATGAACCCTACAGCCCTTCCTAATAACTGCCCAGTTTCACTTCTTCACTTTGCTTCCAAACGGCCAGAACACCACATTTATTCAGAACTGTCTGTTGGACCCCTTCCAGTTTGGATTCTGCCCTCAGCAATCCACAGAAACAGTTCTTACTAAGGTTGCTAATGACCTTTTAGTTGCTAAATCCGAGAGAACATTTTCTGTACTAATACGCCTAGATCGTTCCTTCATGTTTGACACCGTTGATCCTACTCTGCTTTTCCAGACCCTCTAAACACGAGTTCAAGGGCCTAGCACATTTCTGAATCCATTCCTACTCGCCTGCACATTCCTTCACTGTCTCCTATTCCAAGACCAATTCCTCTACATACCCACTGTATGTTGGAGTACCTCCTCTTCTTCATTTACACTCATGGCCTGGAACAATTAATAAGCTCCTTTGATTTTTAATATCACCTCTTAGCCGATGACACCTAAATGTATTTTTCAGCTGCTGACGTTTTCACGCTACTATCTAAAGCCCCCGACTGTCTATCTGCTGTATCTACATTTATGTCATCCCATTTCCTTAAACTTAACATGAGCAAAATAGAGACTGTGATATTTCCACCTTCTCTTTATTTTCCACCTCCTATAGTCACCATCCATGAAGAAAACTCCCCAATAACCAGAGCTCTCATTTAGACCACATACAGGTACCTCCTCATGTTACTTCCATCTCAAAAACATTTAAAGAATTAATCTCTTCCATTTGCGGTGGGCAACCAGAATGCTTGCACATGCTCTAATCATATCCCATCTTGACTATTGTAACACTCTACTTTGGTTTACCAAAAAGCAGACTGTCATCTCTCCAGTCCCTGATCCAGTTTAAATACAGTTTAACACTCCTCACACTATCATACAAAGCTCTACACAAGCTGTCACCACCATACATTTCTTCATTAATCTCCAGACACCATCCCACCCTGGATTTTCACCCCTCCTTTTTTTTCCATCACTGGTGGGGCAACCCTCGGGGTCATGACCTGGTGGGCACCAGGCAGCAAAGTAGTCTATTGGTCATTAGGGGTGACAGCCCATCATCCCTTGCAGGGTGTACTGGGGAAAACATGTGCCTACTTAATTCCAAGCTATAGGGATGCCCACATCACTGGTGCTGAGATGAACAGGACCTTGACAATATGAAACAGCCATTAAATATGAATCATGTTGAGGAGGAAACTCCCATTGAACATCTGTATAATGTGGTCTTGGGTCTTTGCACCACTATTCAGAATCAGCAGCAGCAGATTTTGCGATTGGAGGAACGTATTTGTGTATATATGTCCACTTTCGCAGATTAAGCTTCTCTGTCTGTTTCCACTCATGTCATCAAGGTCAAGGCATTCCCTTTGCACCAATCAGTGCTGCTATGGGAGTCATTGGGAGTGTTTGTGCAAGCCTGTGTGTGCGCATGAGAGAGCGTGCACATGCACAAGAGCGTTTGCACTTGCATGAGGACTCACAGCAGCACGTGCACCCACAGGATCACATTCACATGCATGATCATGCATCCATATGTGTAATTGTGTTTACAAAAGCACAATTGTGTGTACATATCATGCAGTCATAGCAAAACTAACGTCCTTGTGTGGGTAGAGGTGATCACTGTCACTGGCTGTAACAGTGATCATTTATTAATAAAGCACCTGTGAGCACAGGTAACACTTGTGAGCACAGGTAAGTGCGCAAGATCACATCCACATGCACGGGGGACCTGTGAACTGAGGTGAAGTCTCAATAGGCATAGATATACTGGACTCCATAGAGAAAGTGCTGCACCTATGCTCCGAAGTCTTCCGAAAGCTCCTAAAGGCAGTGTAACTTCCATAGAAGACATCTCTGGAACAAATGGACTGAGAGGGGACAGGGAAGGCTCAATAGAATCCAGAGCCTTCTCTTTCCATAAGCAAGCATCTGTATTTTTTTGTACACTACAGATTTGCTGTAATAGGTTCCTCCCTGAATGTAAATACAGATGTATCTCTGGAATATTGCAGGTATATGATTTATTATGCCTTTTAGAAGTGCAATAGAGCTTTGTTTATTTATATTTATTCTAGAGAAGACTAAGTAGGTGGATTGCCAGAATGCAATATGGACTAAAATCTCATACCACAAGCACATTTGTTTTAGTGTACTATAAAGAGCTTTTTTAACTGTTAAAGACTATATGTGCAGTAAAATCCACCAATTCAAGGCTTTATTAGTGTGAATTCAGTATTAATACTATACATGTCCATTCTTATTACAATCACTAAATAGTAGAAAATAGTGTTGATTCTCAAAGCAAGAGCAAATTACTATATGTCCAATCAGTCAATTTGGAAAGGTTAAACACACTTCTGTACAGACACTGAAATGTGCAATGTGAAGCTGATATAAAATGACTTTCTTGAGAATCCATCAAGGACTAGATTAATCAGGCTACGTGATAACTCAGCAGTTGGATAAATTATTCCAAATTCCACAGTGCATCGGAGACTACAGAAATAAACCTATGATTGTTTAGGAACATAATTTGGTAAGTAAGAAGTATAAGCAGGGGGTAAAATAACGAGGTCGAACTGAAATTACTTCATCTCACTGCATGACTGCATGAAATGAATGGTCTTTATTGTGTGAAGACTTTAAAATATTGCAGTGGTCTTTTCACACAGCCTAAATTGGCTATTTCTTTCTAAGCAAACATAGAGAAAAGACATTTAACTGAATTAATCAACTTCAATACAAATATAAAACCCAACTGAAGAGGGATTCCACTTTTCTTTTTTAAAATTGGAAATAAATAATCAGTGCTAACAGATAGCTGAAAATGACCCCTGGTGAGAGAGAGCAACGCCCAAAAAGCCCCAGAGTAACAGATTCAGGAATCAAGACAGGTCAAAGTGGGTTATCAGTTCATAGAAGAATAGTATTCCACCATGCTTGTTTGTGGACCTTCACAGCAAAAGGTACCAAACAATCACCAACCAAGGGAAACAGGCATACCAGCTGTGTACAATCCACATTAAAAGGCTATGTAGCAAGCTTCACGTTACCAAGTACAGTAGCAGTAAAAAGTATGTGAACCCTTTGGAATTATATGGATTTCTGCACAAATTAGTCATAACATGTGATTTGATCTTCATCTAAGTCACAACACAACAATAGACAATCACAGTCTGCTTAAACTAATACCACCCAAATTATAAAATGTTTCCATGTTTTTTATTGAACACACCATGTAAACATTAACATTGATTTGTGCAGAAATCCATATACTTTCAAATGGTTCTTTAATTCTGGGGGGGGGGGGGGATACTGTCAGACCCCCAGCACAATAAAGCTGAGAGCTGGATAATGGAAATTGGCCACACAGGCTGCCCAGAGCGACTGCAGCTCTGGGCTTCTGATAATACGCAATGGCAGCGCAGTGCGATGTTGCGCTGCTCCTGCAATAACAGACATAAAGACAGATACAGGACAGACTGGAGTGAGGTAGCCTATAGCAACCGCAGCAATGGCTACCTCACAGGGACAGCACTAGGCTAGGTAAGCACGGGTGATCACGCAAAGCGCAATCTACCAAAACGTGCTAAAAACTGACTAGCTGAACACTAAATATCAACAGTTCGAGTACGTATATATCAGCGGCACTGATATATTACCGTAGCACGAATACAAGGAAAATAACAAACGCTGACTAGAATATGTGTATATTGCCAAAGAACCGATATATAACATAAGCAAGGAATACTGACTAGAATCAGGAACAATACAGCGAACAAGGCTAGGAAATACAAAATCTCTGTACTAGAAGGAGTACGTATATATGTCCCTGTGGGAAATATATAACATAGCTCCACAGGATAACTAAACTAGAAAGTAACAAGACAAGGGCTATATTTCAGAGTATCAAAGGACCCAGTCACAGCTTAGACCGAGCTGGAGCTGAAAACTATGATGGGCGGAGCACGCTTGCAGGATCAAACCTTTATACTGAAGTCATCCAATGAGAGCAGAGATGCAAATCTCCACACAGGTGAATGGTAATCAGTCACAAGCAGGCTGGCTTGATTACCATTCCCTAGCTGACAGACTATCACAAGCAATGCATGCAGAACTATGCTAGCAAATGCATGTAAAGGAATCAGAACTGCTTGGCTGCAGTACCTCCGCAGCCAGCAGTACATGCTGCAGAAGCGATCATGACAGGTTCACATACTTTTTACTGCTACTGTATACAAAATGCCTTCTTCAAGCTCAGAAGTGTAATGCAGTCCCCCAAATGGTAGCAAACGATACCTCTGATGGTGGACATAAAAAGCAGAATGCAGTACTGAAGACAGTACTACAGAGAAGTGCAGACTGCTTTTATTATCAAAATGAGATCAAACAGATAAAATAATCATAAAAAGATCACTCACACACAGGGCCCATAAGATGGGTAACCTGAAAGCCAATTGCACGTGTGTGCCGACCAACAATTACTCCAAAGTTCTAAAGGTATAAGAGGTGCCACCTGTCTTCTTCCCGACCAGTTTTGCAAACTTGGGCCATTAGGGGACTTATTGGTCAGCACACATGCACAATTGGTTTTCGGGGTATTGGGAGTCAAACAAATGGGAATGAGGATGAAATTAAAAGCACCTCACCTTTGAACTAGCTGCTAACAGGTATCTCTGGATAAATGCAATCTACGTAATGATAATTTATGTGCTGGAGGTGGGTGTAGTTATGTACACTCACCGGGACTTAAAATAAATAATGGGGGTGAGCAGCACAAGCCATACAATTGTAAGCAATGTATGCATGCAGCAAAGGAGTCCATAATGTCCATATACAAATCTACAAATACAAAGGGTTGCAGCACACCTTTTAAAAAAGGGTAACTCTCTTGGTCACACTTTACAGCATTAGTAAATGTGCTTGATCAACACTGACTGTGCCAAAATGTTATAAATGAGGTCAGAAGGGCAGTGGCAGGGAAGCCTAAAAAGGGTGGGACCAGTGTGTGTGTGTGTGTGTGTGTGTGCGTGTGCGTGTGTGTGTGTGTGCGTGCGTGTGTGTGTGTGTGTGTGTGTGTGTGTGTGTGTGTGCATGTGTGTGTGTGCATGTGTGTGTGTGTGTGTGCATGTGTGTGTGCATGTGTGGGAAATGGATTAGTCAAAATTAAGTCAGGTTTACAAGAATTTTACAACTTAATGTAATTGACAGTAACATAGGAAAATTGAATTTATAGTGCTTAAGCTATGTGTACGAAATCCTTTGTCCCAGGAACAACTTTGAAAGAGCAGTGTCCTCCTCTTCTCCAGCTGACTCAAGTTTTATCAGTACTTGAGGGTTGATGATTGGTGGCTGGCGAGATTATTTGAGGTATTGGGTAAGAGCTATCACACTACCCTACCCTTGTGTCGGTGTACTCTATGGACTTTTCATAGGACCCATCCTGTAAAATACTTTTGTCCTATATTGTTGTTACTTACTGTAGGTAGTGGCAATCAATCAGATCTTGTACTAGTCCATCTCCACATGGGTGGTTCTCAGGTTTTTCTTTATTTACAAAAGTAATTACTGAACGGCAGTTGCTCAATCCAACTGCCAAAATAGTGTGCACTTGAGTAGGAAAGCTGGTCTGCATCTTTGCATTGATTCTTACGGATTCTTACCATGGAGTGTTTTGTAAAGTATAAAGCTAATACTGAGAGTGCCACATGAGGAGATGGACTAGTCTAAAATGTGTCAAATCTTTTAGATGTTTACTGCCTACTGTAAGTGGCAGCAGCACAGAAAAAAAGGTAATTTATGATGCATTTTACTCTAGGAGAAATGTACATTTTATATGCATGTCATTTAAATTTTGCAATTTTTCGGATTAATTGTCCTTTGAGTGCAATTTACATTGTTATAAAGCTCTAATAGACATTGCAACAGATGAGTATGGCTCTTTTCCATAAAGCCTCATTCCAAGAGTGGCCAACATTACTGCAGTTCACACCTGTGTTTTCAGTTGTGAATTCTAAACATATTTAATAAGAGTCCTTTGATAATTCATAGCAACCATGAAGTAAACGAGCAGTGATTTAGGAGATGTATGTTACTCTCAGCAATAATAAAGTAAACATATTTGATTGCCATCTCATTTTAAAATGTGTACTATGGTCCAAAGATTATTAAATGTCACAAGACGCTCAACCTTCTACATTATAACTGTCACTACTGGGAAGGGCTGTTTGGTTGAAGACTGGGTTATTACATTTTTGCATTGTCCCTTATGTGCTCATTATCCAACCAAATAATACTAAACTAGATGAGTGAACAGACAATTGAAACATATCATAAGAATTTGATAAAACCCTTGGAGTACTTTTAGCTGATGTAATCAATTTTTTTTAACATACAACTGATTAAAAATCTGGCATAAAATAAACATAGAAAATAAAGGTAGGCTATTAACTTGAATGCTTCACTTGTGAATACAAACAACATTGTGTTACTAGTCATTTCATTTTTTTTTCTCATCAATAACTTTTAGAGCCTACATTGTGCTGTTTTATTTCCTACACCGGTTTGCAGCAAGTGGATGATTATTCTCAGCTCTGGATCTACCAACCCAGAAGACTCAGTCAGCTCAATGAAAGGATAGGGTTTCAAAATGTCTCCTTACCAGTTCACCTATGTTCACATAACTCTTTTAAAACACAAGATGCACCCCCACCCTCATTAAGAAATGAATCAGTAAAGCTCACAATATTTGGAACATTACATTGTTTGCGTACATTTATTTTTGCCACATGGTCACTTTGGCTCTCAGAGCCGCGCACTGAAATGAATTGATCCAATGTTAATTACTATTTCCCCTCCAAATCGTAGCAACTCGGAGGGAGGAGTAATTTGGGGTCAGACAGTTACCGGATCCCTGAATTACCAATGCGCAAGCAGCGGACTATAACATTGCTGAAATAACCGCGTCCAACTCAGGTGCCATGCAGAGCTGAGAAGTAGTGTTGGGCGAACAGTGTTCGCCACTGTTCGGGTTCTGCAGAACATCACCCTGTTCGGGTGATGTTCGAGTTCGGCCGAACACCTGACGGTGCTCGGCCAAACCGTTCGGCCATATGGCCGAACTAAGAGCGCATGGCCGAACGTTCCCCGAACGTTCGGCTAGCGCTGTGATTGGCCGAACGGGTCACGTGGTTCGGACCCGAACGCGCTCTGATTGGCCGAACTGTCACGTGGTTCGGGTAAATAAATACCCGAACCACGTCATATCTCCGCCATTTGTCTGTGGGTTTAGCTTTGGGTAGGCAGGCAGGGTAGTTCGCGCTCCAGCCACGCTAGCCAGGGTCCCCCCCAGTCATTGTGTGTCACTGCTGGGAACAGTAGTACACCGCTCGTTCAGCCACACTATATAGCATTCTGTGTACTGTTCTGTGTCTGCTGGGAACAGTGGTACACCGCTCGTTCAGCCACACTATATAGCATTCTGTGTACTGTTCTGTGTCTGCTGGGAACAGTGGTACACCGCTCGTTCAGCCACACTATATAGCATTCTGTGTACTGTTCTGTGTCTGCTGGGAACAGTAGTACACCGCTCGTTCAGCCACACTATATAGCATTCTGTGTACTGTTCTGTGTCTGCTGGGAACAGTAGTACACCGCTCGTTCAGCCACACTATATAGCATTCTGTGTACTGTTCTGTGTCTGCTGGGAACAGTAGTACACCGCTCGTTCAGCCACACTATATAGCATTCTGTGTACTGTTCTGTGTCTGCTGGGAATAGTGGTACACCGCTCGTTCAGCCACACTATATAGCATTCTGTGTACTGTTCTGTGTCTGCTGGGAACAGTAGTACACCGCTCGTTCAGCCACACTATATAGCATTCTGTGTACTGTTCTGTGTCTGCTGGGAACAGTAGTACACCGCTCGTTCAGCCACACTATATAGCATTCTGTGTACTGTTCTGTGTCTGCTGGGAACAGTAGTACACCGCTCGTTCAGCCACACTATATAGCATTCTGTGTACTGTTCTGTGTCTGCTGGGAACAGTAGTACACCGCTCGTTCAGCCACACTATATAGCATTCTGTGTACTGTTCTGTGTCTGCTGGGAATAGTGGTACACCGCTCGTTCAGCCACACTATATAGCATTCTGTGTACTGTTCTGTGTCTGCTGGGAACAGTAGTACACCGCTCGTTCAGCCACACTATATAGCATTCTGTGTACTGTTCTGTGTCTGCTGGGAACAGTAGTACACCGCTCGTTCAGCCACACTATATAGCATTCTGTGTACTGTTCTGTGTCTGCTGGGAATAGTGGTACACCGCTCGTTCAGCCACACTATATAGCATTCTGTGTACTGTTCTGTGTCTGCTGGGAACAGTGGTACACCGCTCGTTCAGCCACACTATATAGCATTCTGTGTACTGTTCTGTGTCTGCTGGGAACAGTGGTACACCGCTCGTTCAGCCACACTATATAGCATTCTGTGTACTGTTCTGTGTCTGCTGGGAACAGTAGTACACCGCTCGTTCAGCCACACTATATAGCATTCTGTGTACTGTTCTGTGTCTGCTGGGAACAGTAGTACACCGCTCGTTCAGCCACACTATATAGCATTCTGTGTACTGTTCTGTGTCTGCTGGGAACAGTAGTACACCGCTCGTTCAGCCACACTATATAGCATTCTGTGTACTGTTCTGTGTCTGCTGGGAATAGTGGTACACCGCTCGTTCAGCCACACTATATAGCATTCTGTGTACTGTTCTGTGTCTGCTGGGAATAGTGGTACACCGCTCGTTCGCCACTGTATAGCATTGTGCTCTGTGTCGCTGCTGGGAATAGTGGTACACCGCTCACCCGTCACTGTATAGCATTGTGCTCTGTGTCGCTGCTGGGAATAGTGGTACACCGCTCACCCGTCACTGTATAGCATTGTGCTCTGTGTCGCTGCTGGGAATAGTGGTACTGTATAGCATTTCTGTACTGCCACTGTACTGCTGCCAGTCAGCGTGTACTGTAAGGATAAGTGAAATGAGGAAGAAATCCGGTGAAAGAGGGAGGGGCAAGGGAAGAGGTGTTTCCCCTGACGGTTCACGTACAGGCCACAGGGGAGCACCCAAGAAAACCCACTCAATACCGCCCATGTTGTCCAGGACAACAACCCTCACAAATCCAAAAGAACAGGACCAGATAATTACTTGGATGACCTCTCAAGCGTCCAGCAGTGGGTTAAGCAGCACCAGCACATCACGCACGAGGTCCGAGTCCTCAGCCAGTTACAAGGAGCCAGTGGGCACAAAGCTGACACAACCGGCAGCGACACCACGCACACAACTGCCAGATAACCAGTCCGATGAATTACCTCAGGACACAATGGGGTATTCGCAGGAGCTATTCCCAGCCCAACAAACTTCCACCTTTCAAAGGTCAATGGAGGAACAGCCAGAAATGTTGTGCCTGGATTCACAACCGTTAACTGTGGGAAATGCACCGCGCACTGAAATACAAGGCGAGTCCGAAGAGGACTCGGAAACCCAAATCCCAGAGCAATTTGGGCAGGAGGGGTTGCAATTGCAGGAGGTCGGCCGACAAGATCTGGAAGACGACGTTGGAGTGTGCTGCGCAGAGGTTGTTGTGGGGAGCTCTACTCCACGGCGGTGGCCCACAATGACATATGACGAGTTTGAGGAGATGGAAGAGGAGGGTATGGACAATGTGGACAGAGACCCAGATTTTGTTTGTGAACGAGAACATCGCCGTCGTAGCAGCAGCACAGATGAGTCTGTTGAAGAACACACTGCTGCACGAGTTCGCCTTGTGCCACAAGGTAGGCGGCGCGCAATTTCAGGCACCACAAGCGTGGAAGTTCAAGTGAGAGGCAAAAGAGGAGCAAACAGAAATCGCCAGCAAGGAGGCAGGTGCTCCAAAGTCTGGGCTTTCTTTGAAGACTGCACTGAGGATGTTACCATGGCGATTTGCAAGGTGTGCAAGACCCGCCTGAGCAGGGGGAAAAATATTAACAACCTCTCCACCACCAGCATGAGCCGTCACATGCTATCCAAACATCCCACTCTTTGGGCAAACGCGTCAGGACAGGGTACCAGAAACAACACTGCCTCCCTTGGGTTCACCAGACTCACCACCAGACCCGCCTCAGCAGCAGCAGTAGCCCAGCCATTGCGTGGTTCACAACATTCACAAACATCAGACGACGCTGACACTGTCACTTTCCGGAGTAGTGCTCTTGAGGTCTCCCAGTGTTCATCAAACACAACAACCAACAGCCCTTCCGTGTGCAGCGCTACGGTTCAGTTGTCTGTGTCGGAGATGTTTGAGCGCAAGAGGAGATTGCCAGCAAATGACCCCCGGGCCGTGGCAGTAACAGCCAGCATAGCCAAGCTTCTGGCCTGCGAAATGCTGCCATATCGATTGGTGGAGACAAACAGCTTCAAGGGCATGATGTCAGTGGCCATCCCACGTTACGTGGTTCCCAGCCGCTACCACTTTGCGCGCTCTGCAGTGCCTGAGTTGCATGAGCACGTGGTCAGCAAAATAACCCGAAGCTTGAAGAATGCCGTTGCCTGCAAGGTTCACCTCACCACTGACACCTGGACGAGTGCGTTCGGCCAGGGTCGATACATCTCCCTTACCGCGCACTGGGTGAACCTTGTGGAGCCTGGCAGCGATTCCTCACCTGCTACGGCACGGGTGTTGCCCACGCCACAAACAGCTGCACCGCCGTCCCTCCCACTGGATAACAGCAGCACCTACCTCTCTGACTCCTTCTCCTCCAACGCATCTCAAAGCTGTACCTCATCCGGAAACGCGAACCCAGCAGCAGTAGGATCGTGGAAGCAGTGCAGCACAGCTGTTGGCATGCGTCAGCAAGCGTTGCTGAAGCTAATCTGCCTTGGGGATAAGCAGCACACAGGGGAGGAAATTTGGAGGGGAATAAAGGAACAGACGGATTTGTGGCTGGCACCGCTGGACCTGAAACCGGGCATGGTTGTGTGTGATAATGGGAGTAATCTCATTCGCGCTTTAAGGTTGGCTAAGCTGACACACATCCCTTGCCTGGCGCACGTGATGAACCTAGTAGTTCAGCGGTTCCTGAGGACATACCCAGGCGTGCCCGATCTGCTGTTGAAGGTGCGTCGAGTGTCCAAACATTGTAGAAATTCCAGTACTGCTTCGGGGGCACTCGCCAAGATGCAGGAGCGCTTCAATCTCCCCCACCATCGCTTGCTGTGTGATGTCCCTACGCGCTGGAATTCTACGCTGCACATGCTAGCCCGCTTTTGCGAGCAGAAGAGTGCAGTGGTCCAGTACATGACGGCGCAGTACCGAGGCGCATCCGGCCAGCTGCCAAGCTTCTGTGGATCCGATTGGGCCAACATGTTGGACCTCTGCCAAGTCCTCCAAAATTTTGAGCAATCCACGTTGCTTGTGAGCAGTGACAACTCTTCAGTCAGCATTACCATACCACTGCTGTGTTTACTGAAGAGGTCGATGTTAAAAATCAAGGAAACAGCTGTCATGATGCAACTGGGGGAATCTGAAGGAGAAAACGATCAGCGTGATGGTACCAACATCAGGCCATCCGCCTCAGGGAACGCTGGCCCCAGCAGCTATGACGAAGAAGAGGAGGAGGAACAGCTGGAGTTGGAGCAGGAATTTCATGCCACCACTGACGAGGGCCAGAGCGGTGCACGTTGGACTTCCACAATTCAACGCGAATGGTCAGCAGAAGCAGACCAGGAGGAAGGTGACGACTATGATGCATCACAACAACTATCACAACGCTCACAAGAGGATGATGAGGATTCTGGTAGGACTCTGGCACACATGGCTCAATTCATGCTAGACTGCATTGAACGTGACCCACGCATTGTGCGCATTCTGGACAACACCAATTACTGGGTTTATACCCTTCTGGATCCACGGTACAAACACAATGTTCCAAAACTGCTTGAAGAAAGAGTCAGACAGGTCAAAATGGAAGAATACCAGCAGGCCCTTGTGGAGACTTTAGAGAGGAGATTGACATCCTCCCCCTCCTCTAGCCAGTTGTACGCAGACAGACTGACTTCCGCAAACCCAGGACGACCAGGAGGGCAGCAAACAACGCAAGCCGCAGCTAGTACCCAAAAGGGAATGGTATCGGCAGTGTCCTTGGAGTGGGAAAATTTTCTGACACCCATGCAGCCGCAGCCCACTGAACAGCAAGCGTGCAGATCCACCTCCAACACCGATCGCCTGGAGAAGATGGTCAAGGACTACATGTCAGATGGCGTAGCTGTGTCGAACCATCCATCTGCACCCTTCAACTATTGGGTATCGAAGCTAGACACCTGGCACGAACTGGCAATGTACGCAATAGAGGTGCTGGCTTGCCCGGCAGCCAGCGTTATGTCGGAACGCTGTTTCAGTGCTGCCGGAGGCATCGTCACAGATCGGCGTATCCGCCTCTCTACAGAAAATGCAGACCGTCTGACTCAAATTAAAATGAATCAATCCTGGATTGGAAATGACTACGCAACACTCCAGGACCCCAACCAAGTAACATGACCAATGAACATCTGGGATGGTGTTGCGTTTCCGGGCCCTGTTTATTGAACCTCTCATCTGTATTACATTTATGACTGCATGGCGGCAAAAAGCATTGCTGCTATATCCGCACGCTTTTTGTCCACATGCAAGGCCTGGGTTGTTGTGTCTCACAAAGCGTGGCCTTCTCCTCCTGCGCCTGCTCCTGTTCCATCACGTCTGCTGCTGCTGGGTTAGCGTTGCCGCGTGGTCCCTGTTTATTGAACCACTTATCTTTATTACATTTATGACTGCATGGCGGTACAAAGCATGCTATCCGCACGCTTCTTGCCCTCATGCAAGGCCTGGGTTGTTGTGTCTCACAAAGCGTGGCCTTCTCCTCCTGCGCCTGCTCCTGTTCCATCACGTCTGCTGCTGCTGGGTTAGCGTTGCCGCGTGGTCCCTGTTTATTGAACCACTTATCTTTATTACATTTATGACTGCATGGCGGTACAAAGCATGCTATCCGCACGCTTCTTGCCCTCATGCAAGGCCTGGGTTGTTGTGTCTCACAAAGCGTGGCCTTCTCCTCCTGCGCCTCCTCCTGTTCCATCACGTCTGCTGCTGCTGGGTTAGCGTTGCCGCGTGGTCCCTGTTTATTGAACCACTTATCTTTATTACATTTATGACTGCATGGCGGTACAAAGCATGCTATCCGCACGCTTCTTGCCCTCATGCAAGGCCTGGGTTGTTGTGTCTCACAAAGCGTGGCCTTCTCCTCCTGCGCCTGCTCCTGTTCCATCACGTCTGCTGCTGCTGGGTTAGCGTTGCCGCGTGGTCCCTGTTTATTGAACCACTTATCTTTATTACATTTATGACTGCATGGCGGTACAAAGCATGCTATCCGCACGCTTCTTGCCCTCATGCAAGGCCTGGGTTGTTGTGTCTCACAAAGCGTGGCCTTCTCCTCCTGCGCCTCCTCCTGTTCCATCACGTCTGCTGCTGCTGGGTTAGCGTTGCCGCGTGGTCCCTGTTTATTGAACCACTTATCTTTATTACATTTATGACTGCATGGCGGTACAAAGCATGCTATCCGCACGCTTCTTGCCCTCATGCAAGGCCTGGGTTGTTGTGTCTCACAAAGCGTGGCCTTCTCCTCCTGCGCCTGCTCCTGTTCCATCACGTCTGCTGCTGCTGGGTTAGCGTTGCCGCGTGGTCCCTGTTTATTGAACCACTTATCTTTATTACATTTATGACTGCATGGCGGTACAAAGCCTGCTATCCGCACGCTTCTTGCCCTCATGCAAGGCCGGGGTTGTTGTGTCTCACAAAGCGTGGCCTTCTTCTCCTCCTGCGCCACCCTCCTCCTGTTCCATCACGTGTGCTGCTGCTGGGTTAGCGTTACCGGTCCCTTTTCCTGGAACCTCTTATATGTATTACATTTATGACTGCATGCCGACAAAAAACATGTTACCTGTGCAAAGAAAACAGACATTTCCCGCATTTAAAAGACAGTTTTCCCTTTGAAACTTTAAAATCGATTTTCTCAAAAACTATAAGCTCTTTTTGCTAATTTTTTTTTCCTCTTGTACCCACTCCCAAGGTGCACATACCCTGTAAATTTGGGGTATGTAGCATGCAAGGAGGCTTTACAAACCACAAAAGTTCGGGTCCCCATTGACTTCCATTATGTTCGGAGTTCGGGTCGAACACCCGAACATCGCGGCCATGTTCGGCCTGTTCGGCCCGAACCCGAACATCTAGATGTTCGCCCAACACTACTGAGAAGCCTTGCCTTGCATTGTTCTGCTGTGGAAGAGTTAGTCTTTTTTTGTTTTTTTGAATGTGCATGGCTTCTGGAAAAACATGCATGAAAACCAGCTGTAATGTTTCTCAAATGATGCATGGGCTAAAAATAGGAAAGAAAAGCTTTACTTACCTGTTTTTGTTTCCAGCCCCCAGAAGTCTATCGGTCCAACACTGAAGTACCACTGTGCTCCAGGCTGCCGATGTTCCTGGGTCACCTTCTCATGCACATGTGTGTCACACACCTCCCACCTTACAATCACATTCCCATGTCCGGGAGTGCTCTGCACTTGCACAGTTCACAAAGACTTCAACTGCGCTAGCACAAAATGCTCCTGTCCCTAGCAGCACAATCACGAGAGGCGCGCATGCACAGAAGACCGCGACGACCCAGCCACAGGTCACGGATCTTACAGAGGGGACAATGGCAGCCTGGAGCACAGTGGAGCTTCAGCGCAGGACAGGTTGACTTCTAGGGGCTTGAAGAAGCTCCAGGTGAATAAAGCTTTCTTTCCATTTTTTAGCCCATATATCCTTTAACAGATTCTAATGATACTACAGAAAATATACAGCAGCACACAATATTCAAGCAGCACCTGGCTTTATTTGCTCTATAAGGGTTTCAGAAAAATAATGTAAAATATGGCTCCTGTAGCAGAAGCAAAGGACATTAAAACATGAAAAAATATGACAATTATCACCCATTCTTTTTTTTTAGTTAAGTCATTGTAATAGAGAAGAAGACATTCCAGCAAACAAGGAGAATCTGAAAAAGAAAAATATCTTATTAAGTAGATACAGTTCTATGCTCTTTGGCTGTTCCTGAACCTTAAACAAAGTAGCTTTCTTGCACAGTTCTCAAGTTTGCCACCTAAATACACCATGCCTCTCAGACTGCACTGTGATAAGCTAAGATCAATTGCATCCTTCCAATTACAAAGTCTGTGGAAGAAACTTTACTTTTTTTGACCATGTTTTATACTTAGTAACAAATGTTCCTTTTAGGGCAGGATCACTACTGCAAGAATTTTGACTTTTTTTTCTTGCATCATTATACAGGATCTTCTCAAAAAATTAGCTTATTGTGATAAAGTTCATTATTTTCTGTAATGTACTGATAAACATTAGACTTTCATATATTTTAGATTCATTACACACAACTGAAGTAGTTCAAGCCTTTTTATTGTTTTAATATTGATGATTTTGGCATACAGCTCATGAAAACCCAAAATTCTTATCTCAAAAAATTAGCATATTTCATCCGACCAATAAAAGAAAAGTGTTTTTAAAACAAAAAAAGTCAACCTTCAAATAATTATGTTCAGTTATGCACTCAATACATGGTCGGGAATCCTTTTGCAGAAATGACTGCTTCAATGCAGCGTGGCATGGAGGCAATTAGCCTGTGGCACTGCTCAGGTGTTATGTAGGCCCAGGATGCTTCGATAGCGGCCTTAAGCTCATCCAGAGTGTTGGGTCTTGCGTCTCTCAACTTTCTCTTCACAATATCCCACAGATTCTCTATGGGGTTTAGGTCAGGAGAGTTGGCAGGCCAATTGAGCACAGTAATACCATGGTCAGTAAACCATTTACCAGTGGTTTTGGCACTGTGAGCAGGTGCCAGGTCGTGCTGAAAAATGAAATCTTCATCTCCATAAAGCTTTTCAGCAGATGGAAGCATGAAGTGCTCCAAAATCTCCTGATAGCTAGCTGCATTGACCCTGCCCTTGATAAAACACAGTGGACCAACACCAGCAGCTGACATGGCACCCCAGACCATCACTGACTGTGGGTACTTGACACTGGACTTCAGGCACTTTGGCAATTCCCTCTCCCCATTCTTCCTCCAGACTCTGGTACCTTGATTTCTGAATGACATGTAAAAGTTGCTTTCATCTGCAAAAAGTACTTTGGACCCCTGAGCAACAGTCCAGTGCTGCTTCTCTGTAGCCCAGGTCAGACGCCTCTGCCGCTGTTTCTGGTTCAAAAGTGGGTTCATGCTTCCATCTGCTGAAAAGCTTTATGAAGATGAAGATTTCATTTTTCAGCACGACCGGCACCTGCTCACAGTGCCAAAAACCACTGGTAAATGGTTTACTGACCATGGTATTACTGTGCTCAATTGGCCTGCCAACTCTCTTGACCTAGAGAATCTGTGGGATATTGTGAAGAGAAAGTTGAGAGACGCAAGACCCAACACTCTGGATGAGCTTAAGGCCGCTATCGAAGCATCCTGGGCCTCCATAACACCTGAGCAGTGCCACAGGCTGATTGCCTCCATGCCATGCCTCATTGAAGCAGTAATTTCTACAAGAGGATTCCCGACCAAGTATTGAGTGCATAACTGAACATAATTATTTGAAGGTTGACTTTTTTTGTTTTAAAAACACTTTTCTTTTATTGGTCGGATGAAATATGCTAATTTTTTGAGATAGGAATTTTGGGTTTTCATGAGCTGTATGCCAAAATCATCAATATTAAAACAATAAAAAGGCTTGAACTACTTCAGTTGTGTGTAATGAATCTAAAATATATGAAAGTCTAATGTTTATCAGTACATTACAGAAAATAATGAACTTTATCATAATATGCTAATTTTTTGAGAAGATCCTGTAGTCTTATTAACTTTTCTAACAAACAGATAGAGGTGTGCGACACACAACTGTGAATCCATGCAGAGACCTTAAAGAGACTATAAAGTCTAAATAAACATGACATGTATTGTGTTACCCTAAAATGTTATACCGACTACTCTAGTGTATTTTGTCTAACGTACCCTCCGAGACCCCCTGTTCACCAACTTCTGGTACGTAGCCCCGCCCCCTTACAGAAGAGTGCTAAGGTGCTCTCTGCTTTGGAGATACAGAGTGCCATGGAAGTGCTATGGCACTCATCTGTACGTGGATGGAGCTAAGTGCCTGAATTTGGCACACCTGGGGTTTCTGAGGATAAGTGACATTTGTGCAATGTATTTTTCTTTCCTATAGACATCTTCTAATGCCTATAGCCAAGAAACAGTGTTCTTGTCAATGCAATAGATATCATATTAAAAAAAAAACACTTCAATTTTCCTTTTTGCCAACATAAACCTTAAACTGTGGTACAGCAACATTAGTATAGAGATGGGAGATGATCTATGCCTGTAGTCCCTGTGATGAACTGGGCACAGACCTCACCTACCTTATATATATATATATATATGTACATGGGCAGTACGGTGGCGTAGTGGTTAGTGCTCTCGCCTTGCAGTGCTGGTTCGAATCCCAGCCAACATCTGCAAGGAGTTTGTATGTTCTCTCTGTGTCTGTGTGGGTTTCCTCTGGGCAGTCCAGTTTCCTCCCACATCTCAAAAACATACATATAAGTTAATTGGCTTCCCCCTGTATTGGCCCTAGACTACGATACATGCACTACATGATACATACAGTACATAGACATACTGTATGACTATAATAGGGATTAGATTGTGAGCCCCACTTAGGGACAGTGAGTTAAGTGACAATATACTCTGTACAGAGCTGCGGAAGATGTTAGTGCTCTATAAATACTAAACAATAATAATACATATACACATTATATTGATTATTTTCAATATATGGCAAGAAAATCTAGTTGTTATTTATATATGTAATCTTTATAATAGCAATAAGGATGTGCATTTTTACAGTAATTCCAACTTTAAAAAATATTGAAATGAGCAAAATTAACCTTATTAAAACATATTCCAGTCTTACTGGAACATTTTACTTTAGAATCCTGTACTAAGATCAGCCTCTATCCTCCCCCCCCCCCCCCCCCCAAAAAAGAAAAAAAAATTTTTTTGGGCAGTGCACAAAATATAGTTTTAATTAAGACTCCAGAGATCTGTTTCCAAATGTTGGCAAGAAATGTATATATGCCATTTGATGGTCGTGCAGAACGTTCTATTCACATACTGGTGTCCCATTCAGTAGTATACATCATTTTATTTCAAAGAGACCTTTGTGGGTTGTAACAGCATGTTTGACTTATAATTATTTAATGTCCTTATGCCATTTCAAATTTGAAAATAGTTTTAGTTTCCTGCTACTCTTTAATGGGACACTCTACTAACATGGATGCGAAGGCTGCCTGCTTTTACTTTCCTTATAAACCATGCCAGTTTCCTGGCTCTCCCGATGAGCCTGTGCCTTTAAGGCCCCCATCACAGTGATCAGTTGTGTTGCAGAGTAGTTCTACATGTCAACTCATTGCCCATACAATTTTGTGTTGTAACTGATTGCGTTATTCTAACTCGCTGCATGCAGACTTTGAATTAAAGTCTATGTTCAGTCTCCATTGTCGTTCACACACATCTTAATATGTGTGTTATGCAACTCACCACTGTGAACCTAGCCTAATACCTTTAGCCACAGACCAAGAACAGATATAAACATCAGGTGCACCGATTTAACTACCTGCCAACCGCTGCACGCCGATGGCCGTGGCCGCGGCGGCAGCCCCAGGACCACCTAACGTAGCGTCAAGTCCTGGGGCTCTGTTTTGCAGGAGATCGCGGGCAGGCTGCGCACGCATCTCCTGCTCGGGCCCCGCCTTCAGTCTCCAAGTGGCAATCACCGCTCGGGAGACTGTTAGACGGCGAAACCGCTGTCTTTACATATAGTACAACGTGATCAGCAACAGCGCTGTACTGTGGACAGCCGTGTGACACGGCTGTCCCCCCGGGGACAAGAGAGCGATCAGCTCTCATAGGCAGAAGCCTATGACAGCCGATCACCATGATTGGCCAGCTGCAGGGAGGGAGGGAAGGGACATAAATAATAAAAAAAGTATTCTTTATTAAAAATAAACAACAATAATATTTGTAAAAAAAAAAAACAACACAAGGGGGACGATCAGACCACCCCAACAGAGAGCTCTGTTGGTGGGGGGAAAAGGGGGGGGGGGAATCAGTTGTGTGCTGTGTTGTGCGGCCCTGCAGCTTGGCCTTAAAGTTGCAGTGGCCATTTCAGCAAAAAAAGGCCTGGTCTTTAGGGGGGTTTAACACTGCAGTCCTCAAGAGGTTAAGTCCATATTAACCATATAAAGGGCATATAAATGCTATATTAGTCACATGCTTGTTTCAGGTGTGTGATTCAGACACTACTGCAGCCAAAAGGGAAATAAGGAAATAAGTCTATCAGTATCCATATCGTTCTCACTGCAGTGTCCCCTTAAAATTGTAGCAGACTTAAAGTGGAACTAAACTCTTGCACAAGAAAGAAGGAAAACATAGTGAAATACAGCCTGTATGCATTTAGAGAGTTTAGCCTGTCTAATTCCCCCTCATCTGTGACTAATCACAACTGTGATTTGATCTCTCAGCTGTGTCAGCTGGCTGTCTCGGCAGAGCAGCTTATTTGTAAACACGGGATGTTAACCCTATGTCTGCTTTCATGAAAACAGGAAGTAGACATATTGCAGATTTATTGCAGGCTTTGTATCAGCTGTAATAAATAATATAATAATAAATAATAATAAACAGAGGTTCGTAGCAGCATCGTGGACTACTGAAGACATCTCAAAGACCCCAGTGAAGGTTAATTGTCAAAAGGGAGTCTGGACTTTTGCATCTTCCAAAAACATATTTTTGCAAGAACGTCTTTTTTTCTTTGCAAGAACCTTTTCACGACTACTTCCTTTTGATTATTTCTATCTCAGTGGCCACATTTGTAGAAAACTATAGATGCCATCAGAAAAACAGAAGACCCTTTTCTTATTCTGCCACTCGAAAACATATTCTAAAGTTTTCAGCATACACCATAGCAGCAACAGTATGAGATCAGCTCATGCATCAACATAGTGTGCAGAAATAAGTAACTTCTTGAAATAATTGTCAGTACAACATAAAATATTATACATTCATTTCCTTATTTTGTTTGCATTATTCAGGATCATACGCTCTCCTGGAATGCATGTAGAAAAAGCCATTGGCATTTGATTATCCACTGAATCTTCTAGTTTGCCAATTACTGTCACCAGGGTTGCTAAGTATTGACTTTAAGGAGGATGTGGATGCTGATGCTAGTGTTTCTGCCACACACTCTTGCTGCATGCACTTTTATTGATGCCTCCCTAATGAAATCTTCTTGCAAACCAAATTGTTTCTACATTTATTAACTGCCTGACTTCAGGAAACTCTGAACCGTCAAAAATAACCAGGAATACTTAGAATCAGGTAGAATGTCAATCACAACTTCTAAATATAAAAATATGAAAGAACAAAGCAAACAAAGGACAGCACTAAAATATATACTTATAGAAACAATTAGGAATAGATTTAGGAAATACTGTGATTTAAGACGATATATGAAGTGATACACCACTGTATGAGTCTGTTCATACAGTTGTGTGCTACCACTTTATTTGCACCATGCACTAGCACTTTGTTTATGTGATTTCTCCTGATGAAGCCCCTATTGGGGAGAAACATGTACAGTAAGTTTTTTTTTTCACGTGATGTTATTGAGAAGGGTGATCCTATAGGAATGCTTTGCCCATGAT
Organism: Hyperolius riggenbachi; assembly: GCF_040937935.1. Lineage (NCBI taxonomy): Eukaryota > Metazoa > Chordata > Amphibia > Anura > Hyperoliidae > Hyperolius > Hyperolius riggenbachi. Next base: position 116,034,615 of record NC_090646.1, on the reverse strand, counting down.
ATATGTTATTAGGTTAGCAGTAGGGTTTGCAATGGCAGGACCATTCTGCATAATCACCACTCAGACTAGCTAGCCAATATGCCTGACCTAGTCTTTTTGTTGTCCGTCACGATTATCTCCTTCCTTTTTTGTATTGCTGTATGTGCTCATTACCAAGAAGTCTGAGACTTAAGGAAAATTATGCTATAGTGTCATTAGCATTCTGATAAATATATTATAATGCGGCCTTACAAAATCTTTTTGTGTTTTCTCACCAAAACTGAAGCAGTGCATCTTTTATATCTAATAAGTTGTGAGGTGGAGCCTATATTGATCTTGTTCTAAAATGCATGGTCTACAACAAAGGTATTGCAGTTGGTATATGTCAATGTAATATCCACATGATCTAAAAGAACACAAGAATACCTTATTCTATTGCACCACTGTATGGTTCTGATGCTCATTTGCTCTTTGTAGGCACTTTAAGTGGTGGGAATTCACCAAATAGGTTAAACAAGGGAGCAGTTACAACTGAAAAGAAGTTTAAAGGCACATCCCATTAAAAAATGTCCATGGCATCAAAGTGCTGAGGCTGAAGAGGATTAAGAGCAGGTAATTACATTATTTTCTAAGCAGCACATTTCATGATAATAATATCAAATAAATGCAAATAAATGAAGGCTCATACAATGAGGCATGTAATGATGATACTTAGACTAGTAGCATGCAATGGGGACATATTAAAACAGACCCAAAACTCTTGCACAGCACAAAATGAAAAGTCTTTATTCCACATATAGTTGCTGAAAAAAAAATGCATGTCGCTATAATCTGTGTTTGTTTAGGCAAATTAACCTGTCTAATTAGTTATTTTTTCGGGCTTTTGCAGCCCTGGTCTTTATTTTAGATTCAAAGATATTTTATGTATCACTCATTGGTTATGAACACAGGCTTGAATGTATTGGTGCTGTTCTTGTAGCTCTGTCCTATAAATGGTACTTTGCCAGAGCTAGATGTGGTGCATAAACATGCCCTTGTGGTTTACTGTGCATTTAAAAGACAAATACTTAATATTCAGAAATGATGACAATGTTCCTTTGTTCACTGTAATAATGGCAACAATTTGTTCCGTAAACATATTTGTTTATTGAGTATAAAGAATTGCACAAGAGCTGTGCACACAAAGTATGAACATACTCTCAGGAGAGAGCACATGGCTTGTATCATGGCCAGGAATGTTTGTTTTGCTGCTAACAATCAATCAAGTCATTGTTTCCCCAAAGCAGGATTATCCTCAAGGCCATCTAGGCAGGTATAAAAGAGATTTAAAGATGTGAGCAGGTACATATTTGTAGACAATGTAGCAAATTATTTTCTTTAGCTAATATGCTTCCACATATAATGTGAATCACCAGTGTATTTAACAAGAATTATCCTCATGCGAAAAAAACACTGAAGCTCACAAGCTCTTAAAAATAACTAAGAGTTCAATCTGTGGCCAGAAAAAAGTGGAGAGAACCAATCCATTCCAAGCATTATAAGAATCCTGTTCCCAATCTAAGTTTGCAAGCAGTGCTGCTCGGATACCCCTTTTCAAAATCCGGATGGAATTCGGATCCAGATACCCAGATATCCGATCCGAATCGGATATCCGAGTTTGAAATTTTGGAATCCGAATTTGAATCGGATATCCGAGCCCAGAATCCCAGATATCCACCCGGATTCAGATATCTGGGTAGAAAACCGGAAGTGGGGTTTAAATTGCTTTTAAAACGGTTTTTAGGATGAATGAGACATGTAGCATCATGTTTTTTTTTTAAAGAGAAACTCTCTCTCTCTCTCTCTCTCCCTCTCCTCTCTCTCTCTCATTTTGGATTTCAGATAGGAAATACGAGTTTGCTCAGATAGTGCTATTGGAATTTTACAAAATTCAGTGGTACAGTGGACTAGACAGAATCAGAGTCGGTAACAGGCTAACACGTTAGATCAGATGGCTGCAGTGCAAAGGACTAGGCGAGAGAATGGTCAGTAAAGCTACGGTTGTATCTAAGTCAGTCTGGCAGTCGCATTGAAATACATTAATTGAGTAATGAAAGTCACATTAATATACAATGCCTCCTGAGTGCAACGCCGCACTAATCCTCAGGCTGAGTAACAGGACAAACAACGGACAGACAGACGGAATGCTTTGCCAATCTAGTCACTGCCCCAGCAACGGCAAAAAATTCACACTGGCATAGACAAGACAAACAGGTAGGAGCATAACTAATGGCAACCGCTGCTTCAGTTAGGTCCTCAGGAACAAGGCAAGAAGCAACAACTACCAGTCACCAGCGTGGTGAAGGCAGTCTCCAATTAGCAAGATAATGGACTTCACTGACCCGCCGCAGGTGCAGCAAACATCCAGCAGGCATGGAAATACAAAGCAAGGCAATACACAATAAATTCACAGCATGGACCCAGCAACAACTCAGGGAGCTGTACGATTTGTCGGGCCGAGTCTGAAATGGGAGGCAGACTTTTATGTTGACATCAGCCAATGGATGCAGGCATGCAAATTCCCACACAGCTGAATGGTAATTACTCAGTCCTGAGCCAGCTTGATTACAAGCTGCTAGCTGACTGTGAAAAAGGACTCTCATAACAAATACGTGCAATATTATGCAACAACATGCATGTAGGAAATCCAGGGCTATCTGGCTGCAGTTCAACTGCAGCAACCAATAGGAGGAATCATGACAGCATCCTGAGCTGCTCTGAACTGCAGAGTGATTGCAAATGAATGAGACTTATTGCAAATGTGCAACCGAATGCAAGTCAAAACATGCTACAGGAAAGATCCTGACAGTTTGTTTATCTTTTTTATTTGTATTGTATGCTGCTTGTGTGTGTGTGTGTATCTGTGTGTTTTAATGCATCCAAGAAAGCAATCATTGCATACATTTGTTCAAAAAAATACCTTTGCCTTTGTAGCGTGTTGCTTAGTTAGAAGCCATGTCCAAGGAGCTAAAGCAATAGCTTGCAACACTAAGATCCATCAAAAATGGGAAGCCCAATTGGAAAGTGGCTAGAAGAAGGTCACTGGTGTTGTTTTTGTTTTTGTTTCCTTGTGGCAGCCAGCGCTGGATTGGGCTGTATGAGCAGGATGGAGGAAGCCTCAGTAGGATCCAGATTCGTTCATATCATTATTTAAAAACTTAATATACTTTTGAACTCACTTAAAAAACTTTGTACTAGTGATAATGCAACAAAAATAGCCATACTGTAAGGCTTGTTTATACAGCTTACTCAGTGAAATTATTAAAAAAACAAATATATAGACAGTGCCCAGTGTGTTGCTGATATCTAATAGATTTTCGTCTGCAGCTTATTTTGTGATTATTTGTTTGATGATGCTGTGCTCATTGAGCTCTAAAATAAATGACATTTTTTATGGGTATTAATGCAGGCTTATATTTAAGAAACACTCCATAATTGGGACATTGAAAACCCTCATCGCAATTAAAATATTTCAGTGCGCTAATATGAATGCTATTAACTTTACCTTACTTTATTTTGTTTATTTTCCGGGCTATGGCTATTGCTAATTGTAAAATATGTTTAGAGAAAATGTAATCCATTTTTTTTTTTTGCTTTTTATTTTGTTGCTTTTTAGTTCGTAATACTGGGGATTTAGTCAGAACTTGAATATTTTAAAATGGTACTCAATACAAAACATTTTCTTTCTGACTGATCATGTTGGTGTGATAGTAAAGGGTTAAAACCTCCATTTTAACTTTCTTTTTCTCTCAGTTTGTCATTGCACAGGTTGAACATAGTGGCACAGGGGTGTAATAATTAACACTTTTGCCTTGCAGCACTGAGTCCCTAGTTTGTATACCAGCCAGGGCACTATCTGCACAGAGTTTGCATGTTTTCCCCTTGTCTGCATTGGTTTCCACTCCAGTTACCTCCAAATACTGGTAAGTTAATTGGCTTCTCCCTAAACTGGCCCTAGACTATGATACATGATAGACACTACACGATACATACATAGACATATGAATATGGTAGGGATTCATCTCTGAGCCCCTCTAAGGGACAGCTAAGTGACAAGACAATATACTCTATACAGCCCTGCAGAAGATGTTGGTGCTATATAAATTCTAAACAATAATAATAATGAACAACAAAGGAAACCGGTACACCCATGGGTATGATATGCAGAATGACAATTTTTATCGATCCACCATGCAATTTTCCTCAATCCAACATCCAAAAGTAATGTGGCTTCAGTAATCAGCAAGTTGGAATCAAGCTCAAGTCTGTTTTGGGTCACTGGAACCCTTTGTCAATCATTAAGAAATTGCCACCTCAAGGCCATGCACAATGTCTTCATGCTCAAGAAAGGATCCAAGTGACCTGAAAAGAGCTTGATCCATTGCGAACATTGAAGTGCCATTACTTTTATATACTTGATTGAGGATTTTTGTGTGGTGTTGTTTACATTTACTTGTGGATCTATAGAAACTGCCACTGTACTCGTCATACTCATGGCTGTACCAATTCCCTTTGATGTTATGCATTCTGGTATTACCTTTGTTTACTTTTATTGATGCAAACTCTACAGGTTAGGCCACAAACTTGTATTTAGGGATGAGGACACAGATGTTGTGGAATTCTGGATTTCCGACTTTCACATCAGAATTTCCAGTAAAGTAGGTTCTGACATAAGGAGTTCATTTTGCTCACATCTTTTTCTTCTTAGAAATAATTAATCTAGCTGAAACCTCTTTGTCAAGAGTTTGAACCTCTTGGCTCACTATGACCAGTTTATGCCCTTAGAACCTTTTGCAGCCATTTCATCCAGGAACCTTTCAACTTCTGCATAATACAACAGAAGGGCAGAAATGTCAGGCCCTGAGAAGTCACTAAGGAACTCCCGCTTCATAAGGCCACTAGGCCAGCATGAAAACTACCTGTGCAAAGGTTATTCTTTTCTGTGGGTTTGGTAAATGACGTTTCGATCATCAACTCATTCAAGCTTCTAAATAGTTGAAACATACATGAGAACACTTGAAAGTAAAGTGGTTGGAGGCAAACAATTAGCCTCACACAGCAACTGATGGAACCATACCTCAGAGCCCTTAACTATTTAAGGACCGCACTAATTGAAATTTACGCCCAGTTTTGATCTGGCTACCAGGGTGTAGATTTCAATTACACCAACGCCACACATTCTCACTGCTTTTGTTGCTGCCGATGATCTCGCTGCTGTCTCCAGGCCACAACGAACTCCCTCTGCCATCTCTATAACGGCTGAGCCCTGTGAGCAGGTCAGGAGCTGATTTCATTGGCTCCTGACCCTGTCTATCAATGTAAGCCAATGGGAGCTGCTTACATTGATAGGATGGGTTAGGAGCCAATGAAAGTGTCTTCTGACTGGCTCACAGGAACTCTGCCGTCATAGAGACGACAGAGTAGGTGGCTAAGGTTCCCAGCGTGTGGCATGGATGTCGATTGCAGTGGGTATGTGCGGCGATTCATTGGTATTCATTGTTATTCCGACCTTTTCTTGTACCAGCGGTCTCTGGTTCTTAAGGGAGCAGAGACCGCTTGTACTTAAGGGGTTAACCAGTATCAATAGATTTTTTTTTAACAAGCCTAAAGGTGGCCACACACCATACACTTTTTTAAATATCTGTTCAATTTCAGAATTGCAATCAATTTTTCTGACTGATTGTAACATTTCAAAAATATGACCAATGTACTACACACATATGTTCAATTCCTCTCCAATTACGATAAAAATAATTGGAAACTCTTAGAAAACTGCTAAGGTGTGTATATTAATAAATTGACAATCTAACACACACCATACAATCTTTAGGAACATTGAAGAAAAATTTCCAGCATTGCGGATCAATAAAAATCGAAAAAAAAATGTGAAATCCGATCGGACTTTTCAGTCGAATAAGAAAAACTTTCGATTTTTTTCAGGAGATCCGAACATATTGATCGAATTGCCATAAAATCGGATCATTTAATTGTATTGTGTGTGGCCACCTTAACATAGACAAACATTTGAATTTCATAGTCAAAATATTAATGAACATAACTTTCATAATATGTCAGAAATAGATTAACAAATGACAGTGCCACTGGTGACCATACTCATGCCCTCAACCTGCAAACCTGCAAACATAAATAATCAAACTGGAAAGAATGAAAAAGAAGTACACAACAATTTGTCCCCACTAGTATATAGTAAGTACATCTCACTATCTTACAGTAGTACAAGTTAACATGATCATTTTGAAATGTCTTTGTTCCCAACAGCAGATTTCTTTCAAGAAATCTCTCCTCCTCTCTCCCTTCCTATCTACTAACACACAAACAATATTTTGATATCTCATCTTGAACTTTTGAACATTTGCCAACACAGACATTTTAAAACTATGTGCACATGTATGACAATTGGCATCCATTGGGGATTAGGAACGATTCCCCTGGGTTACAGACACATTCCTAGCCTTGAGGTTAGCAACGTGTTCTGTTGCTATGGAGGGGGCAGATGGATGATGATCAATGCACCATGGAGCAGCTCCCATTGGTCAAGGGGATGGAAGCAGCATTTTGATTGGTCATGCTCAGGCATGGGGGGTTGTCAAGGATCCAGGGCCGGCCCGCTCATGAGGCGGGGTGAAACTTTTGCCTCAGGCGGCAAATTTCCAGGGGCGGCACCCGCCCGTCCGTGGGTGCGGGGAGCCGGCCCGCCGAGCTGGAGGGGTAGCTAGCAGGACGGGGGTATTGGGCCAGTGGCGGGGAGGGGAGTCGGACCCCCCCCCCTCCCTCGCCTGGGTCCCCCGTCCTCCGCTCCCCTCCAGCCTAAATAGAAGCAGCCGTATGTGTAAGAGGCACGGGCGGGGAGACACTCACCTCCTCCTCGCTCCAGCGTGCGCTCCACTGACATCACTTCCTGCAGGACGCTGCAGGAAGTGACGTCAGTGGAGCGCACGCTGGGAAGAGGTGAGTGTCCTCCCCGCCCATGCCTCTTACACATACGGCTGCTTCTATTTAGGCTGGAGGGGAGCGGAGGACGGGGGACCCAGGCGAGGGAGGGGGGGGTCCGACCCCCCTCCCCGCCGCTGGCCCAATACCCCCGTCCTGCCAGCTACCCCTCCAGCTCGGCGGCCCCCCAGAGCGGCCCCCCCCGAGGGGGGGGGGAGGGGCAGCGGTAACAATTTTTTAAAAATTTGCCTCAGGCGGCAAAAAGTCTAGGGCCGGCCCTGCAAGGATCTAATAGCACAGATCCTTATTATCACCCAATGCCCGAACAGACTCGGTCAGTGGTTGCTGTACACACTGAACATTCATCAGCTTAAACCAGGGTTGCCAAGTGTCCATATAAAACGTACAAATGCCCCCCAAAAACATCTGTCTGTTCCTGTCCGTACTTTCTGTGAAGCGTCCGTCCAAAGAGCAATCGTGGCGGCGCTACTGTCAGGTTGGGCAGCAGGAGCAGCTCGGCCACATCGGGTATTTAGTTTTGATGGATATAACTTCTTAGGCTACACAAAGGACAGGCAGACTAGTCTGTGTTACACTGAACTCTGCTCAGGAACCAACGAGCACAGAACCTTTTATTTTATCACTATGACACAGCAAGAACTGGAACACACATACAAGTAACACTGCCATCTAGTGGACATGCAGTATACTAGTCATACAGTAGTTGTTGCATATACAATACATTCCTTGTATGCTAACACCCCCACTCAACAACTACTAACTATGTCAGTCCCATTTCTGATCTAAGATCCTCAAATCTATTTTTAGGAAGTGGCTTTGTCAAAGCATCAGCAATCATTTTTTCTGATTCACAGTACATAAGTACAATCAATTTTTGATCAACTAGGTCATGAATGTAATGATGATGTCTGACGTCGATGTGCTTGGTTCTTGCACTTATCTTCTCACTTGTTGCAAGCTTAATGCAAGCCTGATTGTCCTCAAATAAGACAGTAGGTTCTGATGTTGCCACTCCAAGATCCTTGAGTAATTGCTGTAACCACACAACTTCTTGACTGGCATACGCTGCCGATATGTATTCAGCTTCTGTAGAAGACAGTGCCACTGACGTTTGTTTCTTACTGGACCAAGATATAGGACTGTTTCCCAATTTTAATAAGTAACCACTGGTGGACTTGCGTGTGTTGTGGTCACCTGCCCAATCAGAGTCCACATATCCCATGAGGTTTAAGTCACCACTCGCTGACAGTTTCAAACGTAAGCCTTTTGTCTGTTTCAGATATCTCATAACTCTTTTAATTGCATTCCAGTCTCTTTCACGTGGTTTATCAACTCGTCTGCAAAGAAGAGACATGGCAGCTGCAATGTCTGGACGTGTAGTGGTTGCAATGTAGAGAAGTGCCCCCACTGCTTGGTTCATTAGATGTGAGAAGATCATCTTCTCCTTCTAACTTTGGATAGGCTGTATCCATAGGTGTGCTTGTTCCTTTGGCCTCTGTCATGTTAAATTGCTGAAGAATAGACTCAATTTTTGCACTCTGGTTTAACAGGAAGCTTCCATCTTTCTCACGCTGGATGTCAATTCCAAGATAATATGTCACTTCTCCTAGGTCTTTTGTTTCAAAATGCTTGTTGAGTACTCCTGTTAATTTTCCAATTTCATTGTTGTTTTTGTGAGCAATCATCAGGTCATCAACATAAACTAATAGATACATCCATTCAGTGTCTATTTGTTTGGCATATAGGCACGGATCAGCCTTGCTTCTTGTAAATCCTTCACTTAATAGAACTTGATTAATTTTTGAGTTCCACGCTCGTGCTGATTGTTTGAGGCCATAAAGAGATTTTTGCAACTTGCAGACAAGGTGCTCTTGTCCCTTTTTCACATATCCTTCTGGCTGACACATGTAAATTTCTTCTTCAATATCACCATTAAGAAAAGCTGTCTTTATATTGTGATGTTTCACAATCATTTTTCGCATGGCAGCCACTGTCATGAGTGTTCTGAAAGTACTTTGTTTAGCGACTGGTGCAAAAGTAGCATCATAGTCCTCACCGAACTTCTGTGAGTATCCTTTAGCAACCAACCTTGCCTTATACCGACAGATTTTTCCTTCAGAATTACATTTGGTTTTAAAAACCCATTTACATCCTATGGCATGTTTACCTTGAGGTAGCTCTGAAAGAGTCCATGTCTGTAGATCTTTGAGTGATGCCATCTCTTCATCAGCAGCTTTATTCCACATTTGCTTCTCATGCATTGACAGTTCGTGCATCTCTTTCCATGAACCAGGTTCAGTTTGGATGGCTCTTCGGGCTATGTAAGATAGTCGTTCAGCTGGAACACCTTTATTGGTTCTGGTTGATCTTCTGATCAAAGGCGTCTCTGGTTCAGTTTCTGATTTTTCTGTAATCATTTCTATTTCTGTGTCATTTTCTTTATTTTCTTGAGTGACAGATGTTGATTCTTCCTCAGTTTGGATAGTTTGAGTCGGCTGTTCAAACTTTACACATACAGAGCTTTCATCAATAATCACACTTCTGCTGACTGTTATCTTATTTGTGTCTTGATGTAAAATTATGTATCCTTTTTGTGATTCACTGTACCCCACAAGTATTCCTTCTTCTGCACACGCATCCCATTTTGTACGTTTTTTCTTTTGGAATGTGTACATAGGCTTTGCTTCCAAAAATTTTGATATGTCTTAAATCTGGTTTCTTTTTGTTCCACAGTTCATATGGAGTTTTTGTTGTTGCTTTTCCTGGCAAACGATTTTGAAGGTAACATGCCGTCATGATAGCTTCTCCCCAGTATGTGGTTGGCATATCAGCATCAAAGAGCATGCTCCCCCCACTCTCACACAACGTGCGGTTCATTCTCTCTGCAACTCCATTTTGCTCCGGGTTATATGGAACAGTCATCTGGAACAAGATTCCATGTTTCCTCAGAATGGCTTGCGTTTTACCACTTGTATATTCTGAGCCATTATCTGTTCGTAGTACTTTGGGCATCCTGCCAAATGTATTACTTACTTGAGCGAGATACTCTTCTAATTTCCCTGGCACTTCTTCCTTATTGTGAAGCAGAAATACTGTAGTGTATCTGGAGTAATCATCAATGAAAGTCAGGAAGTACTTTTTCTTTCCTGGAGTTAAAGTTTTCATTGGACCACAAAGATCTGAATGAATCAAGTCCAGAGTTTTCTGAGCTTTGCTGCTGCTCTGCTTGGGAAAAGGTTTCCTTGTCATTTTTCCTTTAATACAGCTGGTGCAGATCACCATTTGATCACATGGATTGATCTTAATACCACTTGCATAGTTATTCTCACCTATTTTCTTTATTGTATCAGGACTTCTGTGCCCGAGGCGTCTGTGCCACGTGTGGATGCAGTCTGAATGCTTATCCTCTTTGGCTGTTTTAACCATTTCACTGCAGTTCAGCCGATATAGTTCATCTGTGATTTTAGCCTTTGCAAGCAAGCAATCCCCTTTTGTGATGACACAACTGTCACCCTGAAATGTGACTACATTGCCTTGGTCAGTGAGCTTCTTTACTGACAAAAGATTGCTGTCAAGGTCTGGCACATACAGAACATTTCTCAAATGGATCTTTCTAGTGACATGTGGAGAGATAGGACAGTATAGAAAGCCATCTCCTATTCCCACTGAATTTGTGAATTGTCCATTAGCTGTAGTTATCCTTTCTGTTTTGCTTTCATCAAGCTGAGTGAAGAAATGTCTGTCAGTTGTCATGTGACTAGTAGCACCTGAGTCCACACACCATGCTTGCACTGAGGTGACACCATTTTTGGATCCAAATGCAAACTCCTTTGTTTCTGTGACATTCTTAGCTTGTTGCAATCCACTCTGTTTTTGCATTCTAGCTTTCCAGATTCTACAATCTGCCTTTAGGTGTCCTGGCTTTTTGCACACAAAGCATTCCCGTTTTTCTAGCTGCACATTACTTTTGTACTTTACCTTTAAAGCAGTCTCTGAACATACACTTGCATGACTCATACTTTCTGCTTTACGCTTGTATTCATCCACAAGCTTGCCTTTTACATATTCCAGTGTTAGTTCATCATCTGGACGTGCATCTAGTGCTGTGACAAGTGTCTCATAACTTTCAGGAAGTCCACTTAACAATAATGCTGCCACATGAAAGTCCTTTATATCTTCACCAATCCCTCTCAGTCTCTCCACCATTTCTAAGGTCTGTCTTATATAGTCCTGCATTTCCTGGTCTTTCTGTAGCTTGGTCTGATAAAGCTTTCTGATTAAATACAGTTTATTGCTGAGATTGACTCTTTCATGCACTTTCTGTAGTCCTTCCCACATTTCTTTAGCAGTCTTACAGTTACATATATGTATGATTTGATGATCATCCATGCATAGAGAGATTGTGCTCTGAGCTTTCTGATCTCTGTCTATCCACTCCTCCGTGGGCTGGTCAGGTCTGGGTTCATCTATACATTTCCACGTACCTTCTCTTATAAGCAGCATTTTCATCTTGAATTTCCAGGACTGGTAGTTCTGATTTGATAGATTTGCGATGGAGAACTTTGCTGAGGGGATGCTGGCAGCCATGTCTGCTGTTTGTCTTTCTGGTGCTGTCTCCTGCACTCAATTGCTGTAGCTTGCTGTATCTTGTTATATCCTGGGCTTCTGTAGCATGTGCTGGATTTCTGTAGCATGACCTGGGCCCATAACCTGATGGATATAACTTCTTAGGCTACACAAAGGACAGGCAGACTAGTCTGTGTTACACTGAACTCTGCTCAGGAACCAACGAGCACAGAACCTTTTATTTTATCACTATGACACAGCAAGAACTGGAACACACATACAAGTAACACTGCCATCTAGTGGCCATGCAGTATACTAGTCATACAGTAGTTGTTGCATATGCAATACATTCCTTGTATGCTAACAAGTTTTGCAGGCGTGCCCAATAAGTTTTGCAGGGGTGTTCCTCCGCCAGCCGCCAGGAACTCTTGAATGCAGTCATTAACCCTGTGTTTGCTACTCTGAATTGCTGGCTTCTCAGCACTTGGCAATTCAGTAAACACTTTCTTGTTTGCTGGTGGCTTACAGTAAAGCTAAGATGGGATTTAAAAAAAAATATATATATATACACATACTTGGAGCTTCCGCTAGTCCCCTCCAGGCTGATTGCTCCCTTGCTGTCCCCGCCACCTTGGATTGTCTGCAATTGCCCCCGGAGAGCCTCCAGTCTGGGGCATTCTGCACATGCACAGCCGGAATGCACCTGTTCTGACAAGAGGACTTTCCGGGGGACAATTGTGGATGTTCCAGGTGACAGAGGACAGCGAGGGGGGCGATCAGCCTGGAGGAAGCCCCAGGTGTGTATATATTTTTTTCTTGTCTCAGGTACACTTTAAACGAAGCCCCAGGAGGGGGTGAAAACCTTAGCTGTCTTTTACCTACCTTAGTCTTTTGCACTGTTGTCTTCTGCAGCACTTTAGAGTACATAGTAATGTCACTGACTGTCCTCAGAGGAGCTCACAATCTAATCCTACCATAGTCATATGTCCTACCATATTATTATTATTATTATTATGTATTTATATAGCACTGATATCTTCTGCAGCACATTACAGAGTACATAGTCATGTCATTGACTGTACTCAGAGGTGCTCACACTCTAATCCTACCATAGTCATAGCCTTTCTTTTATGGGGAAACAATTCTTCCCAGTTCAGGAGGGCTGTTTTGCATGAGCCTTATGCAATAATCCCTTGCTTCAGCTACGTATCTTTCCTCCCGAAATTCACAAGAAGTTCCCTAAAAAGCCCGCTACTGACTCCTCCCCTAACTCCTCCCCCTGTCCATCCAAAACTTGTGGCGTCCAGATTTTTTGACCATTTTGTCCAGGAAAAATGAGAAATTGGGTTGGCAACCCTGGCCTAAATGGTAATTATTGCCCATTTTGACTGATGGTTATCGCATGTGTGTATCAATCAGCAAATGCCAAATAATACTTTAATCCTGCTAAGGTCAGTTGATTAGTTCATGGGTACAAAGTAACAATGCTTGCTGCTATGTAACAAACTGTTGATGCATAAAGATGAGAACTTGGCTCTAGCTGTACCTCCAAATATACATCAGACAGTTTACTGTTACCCAGAATTGTAATGTGAACATAACACAGCTGTAAATAACTGGCCACAAATTGAAATGGAAAGATCATTATCATAACATTAAATAACAAATGATTTTTGCTGCATGGGTATATGTTTGCAGCTATTTTTTTAGCAGAAGGGACATTAAGCTTTAATGTGACATTAGTACAAAATCTCTTTAGTAATTAACATAAAACTTGACAAATGTATCGTTTAAGTCTAGCAAAAAAAAATAGAATTTTTTTTCTGTCTTTGCTCAAACAGAGGAATAAAGATTGATTTAAGAAAGTTCAGTTTGTACTTTAATATAGAATAAATGATAAAGAAATGATATGTTGACACATTGCTATTAGCAAAAATAGAGAACTATAATTATTTTGAAATTGCAATCTATTTTTTCTAACGTACAAGAGATTATGCTAGTTTGACATCTCATCCCGAGTTGAGCACTATTAAGAAAAATTTTCAGGCAGTGTTAATTGCAGATATTTCATCAGAGCAAAGTTGTTGTTCCACCTTCCTAACTACTAATAAACACTTAAAAATATGTGAAGTACAGCATGTCTAAAAAGGATGTACTAATCCAATTTATGCCAGAGTTTCACTATAAATGGAAAGATGGAATCTTATGTATGATATTGAATTTAGAGTTATTTATGTCTGTGCAGTATTCAGTAAAATAAAATATTACACATTTTTTTTAAACCAGAGATGCAATTTATATAGTTACACGAATACATAATTTGCAGAAGGATGTGATGTTGCATCTTCCTACACAGCTCTTTCTGTTATTATTCATTAACATCAGGGGGTGAGTTCACTGTGAACAGATACATAGGGAATGATCCACTAAAAGTTAGTTATATTGCCATGGACACACAGGGCACCACACTTTTCTGGTACTGACACCAGTAGAGTAGCGCACATTCTGCACTTAGTGTATGCAGCTTGTACAGAAGGCTGCTAAGCCATCCCTGTCTCTGCCACATAGCGCCAATCCTTTGCTCACTTCACTGGCTATCCATAAAATGGAGAAACCTCTTCCAAAATCAACATGCTAACATCTAAATCTCTACGTCATCAAGTCTCAACATGATCTAGGCCCCGGATACCTGAAGTTTTTGTTGTAACTGCGTCACACCTCCCATAACCTCCGATCAACAGGATCTAATAACTTGACCACACCTAGGGTTCACTTCAAAAAACTTGGAGCCAAAGCCTTTGTCATGTTGCCCCTACTCTTTGGAATGCCTTGTCACTTCCACTCAAGAAAGATTCAACCCTGTGTGTGCAAAATGTCACACCGGGTGCAATCAACGCGTCGCACCATGTGAGCATAAAACATCGTACTAGGTGTGCCAGAAATGTCGCACAGTGCATCATTTCAGGTGCACCCAGTGCGACGTTTTAGGTGCACCCGGCGCAACGTTTTGATCGCAACCGGTGCATGATTTTGCGCGTACTGCGCATCAATAAACTTTGCACACGATCAATAAAATTGTTGGGCGTGCTGACTGCTTAGCATCGTAGTTAGCACGCCCAAAGCTTTTAGGTGTGCTAACTGAGTTAGCACCCATTTGTGAATCGATCCCATTGTGAGGTCCAGTCCAGATTTTTTTTCTTTTCTACAGCTTTGGAGAACTAATGTATAATATATTTATATGTCACTGCATGAGAATCCATCTTGAATACATTATTTTTATTTTTATTTTATTTTTTATTACCAGAATGTTTGAACACCATATATTTCATGTATCTTTATGGTTACTTACTAAAACGCCCTATAAAAATTATCAGAAATATAGGTTTCTTAAGTAATATGTCCTTTACATTTCTAATAGTTGAGTTTGGTTTCACTTTATAAACTTTCCAGAACATATAACACCTTCACCGTGATGGGCTGTTTCATGACCAATATCACAACTCTACAGATCAAATTACGTAGCTTTAATTTTAAATAGCTGATATCTCTAAACCTACTGATCATTTTAGATGCAGTTTTAATTGTAAGAAATGTATTTTGCATTGCACATTCTATATTTGACGTTGGTAATCAATCATCAGATTGTCAAAATAAGCACTTTTCTGGATTTGTGCCATATTCATAAAAAGAGCAATCATCTTATAATATCGACACGTTTATAAGATATCACCGTTTGGCAGGGCTACTATTTTCTGACCTGTTAATGGCTTGTTTTGTGCTGGTCACCACATTTATAATGTAATTAGCCTGATCACCCCTTTATAGTGCCAAATAGTGTTTTCCACGGGCTGGTTAGTGTAATTGTTAAGGGCTATGACATAGTACACCTAGGTTCAAATCTTGGCTCTTCCTATTCAGTAAGCCAGCATCAATTCAGTAAGGGGTTCTTGGGTGAGGCTCACTGCTATTGCCTATTGAGTGCGCTCTAGTGGCTGCCTCACTCACAAGTGCTTTCAGTCCACTAGGAGAAAAGCCCTATACTGGAATTATAATTTAAAGTAATTAGGGAAATTATGAATGGTAATTAATGGGTTATTGCCTGTTTAGGAATTTGGTTTGCAATTTAAAGGAATACTATCGATTAACATGTTTTTTTTTCAATTGAGATAGGAAATGTTTGGGAAGTGCTGCTGTGTACTGGTGTATACATTTGAATCCTTATCTCTTTGTTTACTGTTATCTAATTAATTTCACATTTTTCTGAGGGCAGTCTGCTGTAATCTGATGCCAGAGTGAGCCATGCGGGGTGGGGGGAATTCCCTCACAGTGTATCTGTTAACTCTGTGTGTGCAGAGAACTCAGTCAGAGACAGGCAGAGCTTTCTTTCACAGAGAGCAAAGGAAATGTATGCTATGTGCAACATAAATATTAGTAATTGTGTGTGTGAAACCTGATATAACTCCGCTTCAATATTACCCTGTTCTTAGTGTGTCTGACTGCAGAGATTCATACCTTTGAAAATGAGACATTCTAAATGTAGCTAAAATCTACACACAATGAATTACAGCTTTTGCCTTGGATATTTAACATGAAACATAGGGAAATGTTTACACAGCTACTTAGACATTATTTGTAAATTGTCATTTTAGAACACTTGGGTATTGATAGTGTTCCTTTAAGCTGGTTGGCTGGTTGGCTGCACAGCCAATTTCAGGCTTGGGCATTTTTGGTCCAAGAAAAAAGAAGCATCAGGACAACTTTATAGGACCTTTTAATGAATCTAGTAAGGACCCAAAACTATAACATGTTCAAGATTTTGTCATAACTATTCTTTGTAGATAAGTAATGTAAAAAAAAAAATAAGTTTGTAAACAAAAAAATTAAGTTTACATTTTAAATGTTACATTTATTTAAATGTAATATTACACCTTGCAGTGCTGGGTCCCTGGGTCAAATCCCAGCCAGGGCTTTACCTGCACAGAGTTTGTATGTTCCCTTTGTCTGTGTGGGTTTCCTCCATCACTTTGGTTGCCTCCCACATCCCAAAAAACATACAGATATGTTTTTTGGCATCACCCTAAATTGGCCCTAGACTTAGATATATTCACTACACAATTAATACATATGACTATGGTAGGAATTGGATTGTGAGCCCATCTTTGGGGCTCACAAGCTCACAATCACATTTGAGTTCCTCTCAGGAAGATCTAGGAAGTGTCTAGGTGCCTCCTGATATTTTTCCATGTTATTGAACCATGGTATTGGATCAATGATGTCCGATCTCTGTTGTTCTTGCAGAAACTCCTATTGAATTTGGGGCATTAACCAATCATCCTCCTTCTACTTGCTGCTCTCTTGAGTAAAATCTAAGATGTAACAAGAGGGAGAGGACTTTGCAGAGAGAAGCTACTACTGCCAACTGAAGAGGAAATGGACAAGGCAGAAAGTGAAGATATCTAAAACATTATACATCACAGAGGCAAAGTAAACCATGTAAGTAATACTTTCTCAGAGGCTCCTTTCCACTGGCATTCTTCCATTGGTTGTACCATACCAACCAACAGGCATTAATAAAACAAATATTTTGGGGAATATAAGACTCCCTCTTTCTTCTTCAAAACTGAGGTAAAAGTGGGTGCACCTTATATACTGAATATACTGTAAACAAATGTTACAGATTGTGCAGAGGAGCATGGCAGCAGGATGCAATAAAAGATGACCTACTGAAGTGGCAGTGTAGTGTAGTGTAGTGTAGTGTAGTGTAGCTTAGCTGGAGGGGGTAGCAGGGGGCAGTGTAGTGTGTAGTGTAGTGTAGCTTTGCTGGTGGGGGCAACAGGGGTTAGTGTAGTGTATTGTAGTATAGTGCAATATGGCAGTGTATTATAGTGAAATACGGTAAATAATGTTAATGCTATTAACCACTTGCCGACCAGGGCTTTCTGCACTGATTGGTGCTGTGTGGGCTCTACAGCCCGCAGCACCGATCAGGAGTGCAGCAGGGCGATCAGACTACCCCCCTTTTTTCCCCACTAGGGGGATGTCCTGCTGGGGGGGGTCTGATCGCCACCGGCTGCAGTTGCTTAGCGGGGGGGGCTCTTCAAAGCCCCCCTCCGCAGCTCTTTCTGCCCTCTCGCCCGCTCCCTCCCTCTCCCTTCCCCTGTGAGCTGCGCAGGACGGATTTCCGTCCTGCGCATTGAAGGATAGGCTTCAGCCTATCATATGCCGGTGATCCCCGGCCAATCAGAGGCCGGGGATCGCCGATCTGCCTTACGGCGCTGCTGCGCAGCAGCGCCATATGATGTAAACAGCGGGGATTTCTTCCCCGCTTGTTTACATTTTGCCGGCGAGCCGTGATCGGCGGCTCTCCGGCTGTTCACGGAGACACCCTCCGTGAACTGACATGGAAAGGCCGCTCGATCGAGCGGCCGTTTCCATGGTAACCCGCAGACGACCAGTTTACGCCAATCGGCGTTAGCTGGTTGTCAGGGGGTTAAGTAACAACACTTGTTACATGTACATGTGCCCATAAGAATTTGCTGCTCTTCCATCAGCTGTATACACGCTGCCAGCGCATAGCACACGGCGCATGTGTGACATCACACATGCATCAGGTTACAATGTGGATTATAGAGATCTGTTTTTTAGCTAGGCCTATTTTTAACATTGACTCTCAAGCAGCCGGAAACTACACTTATCCGGCATTAGTCAATTCCTGTTGGTGCCGGATAATGGGGGTTTTACTGTATAATGAAATAGACTAGTTTTAACTTTTATCTTTCATGTTTATGTTTAAGACTTGTAACTATTCATCCATTTAATCTAAAAGCAACAGAATTTACAGAGAGCAAAATGTTACACCATCCACATAGTTCACGGTCTATCAAAGCACATTTTTGTTAAAGACAACTTTAGTGTTGAAAACTTAAAAGAAAAAAAAAACACATTAAAAAAATGTTTTAGCAAGTTACAATATGAGTGCATATTATAAAAGTCAAATGAAAAAAGATCTTTAATTACTATGTCTTTATATGTAATTATGTTTAGTTTATGCTTAAAAAGATCTGAGAGGTGCATTTTGTTAAATGAAATTTTCTAAATGTGAACAGGTTGAATGCCTTTTGGGAAATTATATTTTTTCTTGTTATTTCAAATTGTGTCGTATAGTTCATCCACTCCTAAGTATTTTTTTTTTTTTTTTTTAAGCTTCATAAGATAAATTTAGTATAGCGAAAAAGTCTCCAGTGCAAAAATCAATACCAAATACAGAACGACCACAAGGTGCAGTTCTTTCAATTCTCAGATGCACATACAGTATACTTTACGCTGACACCCACAGTTAGAAGGGTAACTCTAACAACCAAGTAATTGCTTTGTTCTCATTATTATGCTCAATAATTCACAGGCAAAGAGTTTATTGAGCACTTATATGATTTTAACACCAAAAAATGTGGTAACCATTCATTGGGGGCCAAATATCAGAAAATTGGTGTTGACTTGCTGTTGTACTCACCAAAAACCAGCAGTATCTTGGTCCTGCACTAGATACAGGTTTTGCACATTAATGTACGGTCCTGGTTCTGTGCTGGTTCCACTAGTCTAAGTCTCTGCACTGCATTGCCCTAGTCCTGCACTGGTACCAGGTATCTTCAGGGATGGCACACAGGGTATGTCCTGCTTCCTCATAAAGCATGCTTCTTTTGGAGACCTCACTCAATGAAAGTCGCTATTATTAGCCTTGGAGGGGGCATGGCTACAGCATTGATGTGAAAGCCAAAGTTATTTAAATCCTGGTTAAACAGCATTTATTACTATTTGCTTTCATTGCTTCAGCTTGCTTATCATGTTATTCCTGGCTCCCAACTGCCTTATAATGCTTCACTTTTGCCTACCAGTCCACAATTGGTTCCTGTCCGGCCAGTATGTCAGTCTTGCTTTGATGTCCTGGTAACTTTCCAGTCCATTTTTCAACCTGTATTTGTCCTTTATGTCTGCCAGTTCAGTCTGCATTGCAACCCGTTGCTGTCCTGCCAGTCTGTCAGTGCTGTTAACCTCTCCTGCCTCATTACTTTTTCAGCATGCAACCTGCTATGGCCTGTCCTGTTTGCCTGCCAGTTTTGTCTGCAGCTTGCTCCTTTCCTACCAGCCTGTCAATCCTGTTGCCCTGTCCTTCTTCCCTGGCAGTCTGGTCTGCAATCTTTCCTGCCAGCCTGTTAGTCATTTTATGATATCCTTTCTGCTAGAAGGTTCAGCCTGCTACCGGTCTCTGTTTCCTTGTCATTCTGGACACCAGTCTTGTTCTAGTTACCTTGGCCTTTTAGCTATGTTATCCTTTGTGGCATGTCAGTTAAGTTACCCTGTCCACACCTGTTATCCTCGCCCTTCTCTACACTGTGGGGTTTCACTTCCTGTTCTACCGACTATGGCTGGGAGCAGCCGTGTATCATTACTTGGTGGCATCCTGTGGCAAAGCATTTCACTGCCACCTCAGTTGTTAGTCAATGTAATAATTGCTGAGGTAATTCAGATTAAGAAAAAAAAAAACAGTTAATCCTGAATATCAATAGTTTGGTTCTGTTTGATTGATAATGTACAGAAGACATTTAACTGACATTATTTTGGAGCCTGTGACAATAGACAAGATGAAAGCATTATCCCACATAAGATCATCATGTTTAACCACTGCCCTAATGGCACTTACATCATGTTTAACTACTGTCTAACCATATGATGGGCCTTCAAAGAAAAACAAATCCTTTGTTTGACCACATTGTTGCCAGCAGCTACCCTGCTGATTGATCACAATACTCTAGTCAATTAATGGCTTATCTGGGAACAAGATAGCTCATTAGTTGCTCAAGCTATTCTTAGAATTGAGTAATTGAGTAAAAAAAAAAAAAAAAAAAAAAAAAAAAGCAGAATGTCTCCTGTATCGCCTTCACCAAAATGGTGACTAGAGGAACGACATACTTTTGATCTTTCAAACTGTAGCAGTTCTGATAGCAGCCACATTATCCATCAATAAAGGATCCCTAGAGTCCTCTAGTAATGAATATTAACAGCGTTGAGACATTTTAATGCAATTTACACCACCATTTAAAACTTAAACTATGTCGCTGGCCTGGCTATCACCATTCTATTTTCTAACTCTTACCCTGGTAGCTATGCATACAGTTAGAACTTAGCAGGATCTGGGCTAGGCAGCTGATTTCAGTGCAGTGCTGCGCCAATAATTTTTTGTGCCAGCGCTACTTGCGTGATTTGGATGCCCAGAGTTTCAGCTCTGCACAGATTAGTAAAAAAAAAAAGGTAATTTAGCCACTGGAAAAAGCGAGTTCACAAATTCTGTGTCTCCCTGAGTTGCTACAACTCAAAGGGGTAATAGTAATCAATGCTGGCCCAGAGTTTGTACAGGAGCAGGGTGGGCCATTTTTCTGCTTTACCCTGTATCCAACTGGCCCACGCTGAGAATGAATGGGATTTTGGGGTTCTGAGCTTCTGATTGCTAAAACATTGTAATGTTATTTACAGAAATACACTATGTTGTGTAATTCCTACCAGAAGGAAAGTGATGTAATTTAGTTCAGCAGTGCACCTATCTTGTTAAGTGCTCCTGTTACCTGCTGATTGAACAAGCCTTTATGCCTTTTAGCATTGTGAGTGGGTGTCTTACAATTGGGGAAGAAAGTCAGACACTCCCCCCTCTTCTTAAAGCACACAAAATAAGCTAAGTGACACCAAGTTGTCTACAACCTCTGGTGTCCCAAAAGAGGTGAAAGTAATATGGTGGGTACCTGATACTAAGATGTGCTACCTGACAATGAACTACCTTTATATGTGCACTAGCATGCAGGGATCTGGACTCCATGGACAGCCCAGAGGAGGCGAGGGAGTGGGGAGAGGTGGGAGGGGGTTACAGGCAGCTTGCTATCTATACTTGGGACACCTATGCCTGGCTATACTGGGGACACCTATGCCTGGCTATACTGGGGATATCTATGCCTGGCTATCTATACTGAGGATACCCATGCCTGGCTATACTGGGGACCCAGTGCAGTTTCTAGGCTAAAATGCACCCAGTGCGAGGGTGTAAAAATTGCGCCCCCCCCCCCCCCCGGAGCAAGGTATGGGTGCCCGCAGTATAGGTTAGCCAGGTCTAGTTTCACTTAGTATAGGTCCCCCCAGTATAGGTAGCCAAGAATAGGTACCCCAGTATAGGTAGCCAGGCATAGGTGAGCCAGTATAGTTGCCCCCGCTATAGGTTAGCCAGGTAGGTGCCTCCAGTATAGGTAGCCAGTATAGTTGCCCCCAGTATAGGTTAGGTAGGCAGGCGCCCCCGGTATAAGTTAGATAGGTAGGTGCCCCAGTACAGGTTAGCTAGGTGGGTGCCTCTAATATAGGTAGCCAGAATAGTTGTCCCCAGCATAGGTTAGATAGGTAGGTGCCCCCAGTATAGGTCATTTAGGTAGGTGTCTCCAATATAGGTAGCCAGTATAGTTGTCACCTGTATAGGCTAGCTAGGTAGGTAGGTGCCCCCAATACAGGTTAGATAAGTGCTCCCAGTATAGGTTAGATAAGTAGCTGCCCCCCAGTATAGGTTAGATAGGTAGCTGCCCCCCAGTATAGGTTAGATAGGTAGGTTCCCCTCAGTATATGTTAGATAGGTAGGTGCCCCCCAGTATAGGTTAGATTAGGTAGCTGCCCCCCCCCCTTCCAGTATAGGCTAGATTAGACAGGTGCCCCCCAGTATAGGTTAGATAGGTAGCTGCCCTCCAGCATAGGTTAGATTAGGTAGGTGCCCCCCAGTATAGGTTAGATAGGTAGCTGCCCCCCAGTGTAGGTTAGATAGGTAGCTGCCCCCCCCAGTGTAGGTTAGATTAGGTAGGTGCCCCCCAGTATAGGTTAGATAGGTAGTTGCCCCCAGTGAAGGTTAGATTAGGTAAGTGCCCCCCACTGTAGGTTAGATTAGGTAGCTGCCCCCCAGCGTAGGATAGATTAGGTAGGTGCCCCCCAGGATAGGTAGCTGCCCCCCAGTGTTGGTTAGATAGGTAGCTGCCCCCCAGTGTAGGTTAGATTAGGTAGGTGCCCCCCAGTATAGGTTAGATAGGTAGCTGCACCCCAGTGTAGGTTAGATTAGGTAGCTGCCCCCCAGCGTAGGTTAGATTAGGTAGGTGCCCCCCAGGATAGGTTAGATAGGTAGCTGCCCCCCAGCGTAAGTTAGATTAGGTAGGTTCCCCCCAGGATAGGTTAGATAGGTAGCTGCCCCCCAGCGTAAGTTAGATTAGGTAGGTTCCCCCCAGGATAGGTTAGATAGGTAGCTGCCCCCCAGTGTAGGTTAGATTAGGTAGGTGCCCCCCAGCGTAGATTAGATTAGGTAGGTGCCCCCCAGGATAGGTTAGATAGGTAGCTGCCCCCCAGCGTAAGTTAGATTAGGTAGGTGCCCCCCAGGATAGGTTAGATAGGTAGCTGCCCCCCAGCGTAGGTTAGATTAGGTAGGTGCCCCCCCCCGGATAGGTTAGATAGGTAGCTGTCCCCCATAATGGAGGGGGGAAGCACCGTAGCCGCGGGGAGGGCAACCCGACCTCTCCCGGGCCGCCCTCCGTGCTCCCCCCTCAGATGTATAGTGAGCAGCAGCAGCCAGGGAGGGAGCGCTGTATACAACATACCTCCCTGGCTCCAAGCGCTGTTCTCTCGTCGCTGGTTTTCTCCCATCTGCCTACACGCGTATACATACGCTGCTTCCAGCTAAACAGGAAGCAGCGTGTGTATAAGCGTGTATGCAGAGAGAAGACCGGCGGCGAGAGAGCAGCGCTTGGAGCCAGGGAGGTATGTTGTATACAGCGCTCCCTCCCTGGCTGCTGCTGCTCACTATACATCTGAGGGGGGAGCACGGAGGGCGGCCCGGGAGAGGGAGGGAGAGGTCGGGTTGCCCTCCCCGCGGCTACGGTGCTTCCCCCCTCCATTACAGCGCCCCCCTCCCAACAGCGCCCCGGGCGGTAGCACGCCCCGCACGGGGCTAAAAACGGGCATGGGGGACACCTATGTCTGGCTGTAATGGGGAAACCTATGCCTGTCTATCTATACTGGGGACACCTATGCCTGGCTAATTATACTGGGGACACCTATGCCTGGCTATACTGGGTACACCTATTCTTGGCTATCTATACTGGGGATACCTATGCCTGGCTATACTGGGGACACCCATGCCTGGCTTCCTATACTGAGGACACCTATGCCTGGCTATCTATACTGGTGGCACCTATGACTGGCTACCTATACTGGGGACACCTATTCCTAGCTACCTATGCTGGCGACACCTTTACCTGGCTACCTATACTGGGGACACTATGCCATGCTCCCTAACCTGGTGGCAGCTATGCCTGGCTACCTATACTGGTGGCACCTATTCATTTCTACCTATACTTGAGCCATATATGCCTGGCTAGAGGCACATCGCTAGGACTGAAGATCTGGGGATGGTGCTCCACCAGCCAGAACAGTATCAACTCCTGCCAGCACAGCATCATAGCCAGCCAGTCTGCACAGCTTCAGAGGCCAGCCAGCAATCACAGCTTCACCAGGCCAGTCTGCCAACACAGCATCACCATGCCAGCCAGCACAGTATCACCAGGCCAGCCAGCTGTCACAGTATCACACAAGGCCTGCTGAGCACAGCACTTAGGCCATCCAGGTAAGGACAACACTGCAGCCAGGTGAGAAGACTCTACCTAGTAAATGTTAAGGGGATCTCTGCCTATTTATGTGAAATGCTACCTATTTATGGGGGAGGGGGGCCACACTGTTTAATTACAGTATAGGGGGTGCCATCCAACATTTTGCTGGGCAGGACCATTATTTTTAATTTAGGTTATCTCTAACTGCTGCTCATGGGTACCCCAGATCTCCCAGAATCCTAGCAATTCCCCTGCCCTGTAATACAGGATCACAATTATAAAAAAAGAAAAGAAAAAGAAACACGCTGAAAGTTTCAAGTTTTCTCATTTTAAAAAGTGTGCGTTTGTTTGTAGTATTGTTACCTAACATCCCTTTATGATTTATAGGTGAAATATGAAATTGTGCATTATTTGTATATTCCCCTTTATAAGACTGTATTTAGTGCAATAGAGATTTCTAGTAATAATAACTAATATTGGTATTCAAATTTGGGTCACCTTCAAGCTTGATCTGAACATCATTACTGAATGGAGAAAGAAACTGAATATTGCCAATGCCAACGTGTCGGCTTTCAGCTTTTGCATGTTTTTAGAACTGTATATTTCATCTGTAGGTATTTATGTGTCAATGGATTTTTGTCCATTCTATGAAAACATGAAAAAGGAGGAAAACTGATGGTAATGGATGGAAACTGATTGAGGCTGGAGACACACAACAGAGCACTTTGTGCATCATTTTTAAAAAATGCCTTGCAATTGACTTGCATTGAAATTGCGGCAAAATTGCAGCAATCACAAATGGACACCATTTGGCATTTCAGTGGATTTTGAAATATCATCCAGAGTCAATCCAAACATTAATACTAATTCACCCAAACTGAATCCACATAGAACTGAGAAAAAGTAGACCGACTCCATCAATAACTATAATTCCGGATGGGCTACAGTTTAATATACAGTTGTTGTATATCCACTTTATTATCATAATTTCCACCGAATGAATGAATTTTGTGTGCATTCTAGAGCTTTCAAAAAGAATAGATTTAAAAAATTTGCAGAATTCCATCAGGATTTTAACCACTTGAGGACCACAGTCTTTTCGCCCCTTAAGGACCAGAGCCTTTTTCTCCATTCAGACCACTGCAGCTTTCACGGTTTATTGCTCGGTCATACAACCTACCACCTAAAGGAATTTTACCTCCTTTTCTTGTCACTAATACAGCTTTCTTTTGCTGCTATTTGATTGCTGCTGTGAGTTTTAGTTTTTATTATATTCATCAAAAAAGACATGAATTTTGGCAAAAAAATGACTTTTTTAACTTGCTGTGCTGACATTTTTCAAATAAAGTAAAATTTCCTATACATTTGAAAGTTATTCTGCTACATGTCTTTGATAAAAAAAAAAAACCATTCAGTGTATATTTATTGGATTGGGTAAAAGTTATAGTGTTTACAAACTATGGTGCCAAAAGTGAATTTTCCCATTTTCAAGCATCTCTGACTTTTCTGCGCACCTGTCAGGTTTCATGAGGGGCTAAAATTCCAGGATAGTACAAATACCCCCCAAATGACCCCATTTTGGAAAGAAGACATCCCAAAGTATTCAGTGAGAGGCATGGTGAGTTCATAGAAGATTTTATTTTTTGTCACAAGTTAGCGGAAAATGACACTTTCTGACAAAAAAAAGAAAAAAAAAAAGTTTCCATTTCTTCTAACTTGCGACAAAAAAAAAATGAAATCTGCCACGGACTCACTATGCTCCTCTCTGAATACCTTGAAGTGTCTACTTTCCAAAATGGGGTCATTTGTGGGGTGTGTTCACTGTCCTGGCATGTTGGGGGGTGCCTAATTGTAAGCACCCCTGTAAAGCCTAAAGATGCTCATTGGACTTTTGGCCCCTTAGCGCAGTTAGGCTGCAAAAAAGTGCCACACATGTGGTATTGCCGTACTCAGGAGAAGTAGTATAATGTGTTTTGGGGTGTATTTTTACACATACCCATGCTGGGTGGGAGAAATATCTCCGTAAATGACAATTGTTTTATTTTTTTTACACACAATTGTCTATTTATAGAGATATTTCTCCCACTCAGCATGGGTATGTGGAAAAATACACCCCAAAACACATTATACTACTTCTCCTGAGTACGGCGATACCACATGTGTGGCACTTTTTTGCACCCTAACTGCGCTAAGGGGCCCAAAGTTCAATGAGTACCTTTAGGATTTCACAGGTCATTTTGAGAAATTTCGTTTCAAGACTACTCCTCACGGTTTAGGGCCCCTAAAATGCCAGGACAGTATAGGAACCCAACAAATTACCCCATTTTAGAAAGAAGACACCCCAAGGTATTCCGTTAGGAGGATGGTGAGTTCATAGAAGATTTTTTTTTTTTTTGTCACAAGTTAGCGGAAATTGATTTTAATTGTTTTTTTTCACAAAGTGTCATTTTCCGCTAACTTGTGACAAAAAATAAAATCTTCTATGAACTCACCATACTCCTAACGGAATACCTTGGGGTGTCTTCTTTCTAAAATGGGGTCATTTGTGGGGTTCCTATACTGCCCTGGCATTTTAGGGGCCCTAAACCGTGAGGAGTAGTCTTGAAACCAAATGTCGCAAAATGACCTGTGAAATCCTAAAGGTACTCATTGGACTTTGGGCCTCTTAGCGCACTTAGGGTGAAAAAAAGTGCCACACATGTGGTACCGCCGTACTCAGGAGAAGTAGTATAATGTGTTTTGGGGTGTATTTTTACACATACCCATGCTGGGTGGGAGAAATATCTCTGTAAATGACAATTGTTTGATTTTTTTTACACACTATTGTCCATTTACAGAGATATTTCTCCCACCCAGCATGGGTATGTGTAAAAATACACCCCAAAACACAATATACTACTTCTTCTGAGTACGGCGATACCACATGTGTGACACTTTTTTGCAACCTAGGTGCGCTAAGGGGCCTAACGTCCTATTCACAGGTCATTTTGAGGCATTTGGATTCTAGACTACTGCTCACGGTTTAGGGCCCCTAAAATGCCAGGGCAGTATAGGAACCCCACAAGTGACCCCATTTTAGAAAGAAGACACCCCAAGGTATTCTGTTAGGAGTATGGTGAGTTCATAGAAGATTTTTTTTTTGTCACAAGTTAGCGGAAAATGACACTTTGTGAAAAAAAAAACAATACATATCAATTTCCGCTAACTTGTGACAAAAATAAAATCTTCTATGAACTCACCATACTCCTAACGGAATACCTTGGGGTGTCTTCTTTCTAAAATGGGGTCATTTGTGGGGTTCCTATACTGCCCTGGCATTTTAGGGGCCCTAAACCGTGAGGAGTAGTCTTGAAACCAAATGTCGCAAAATGACCTGTGAAATCCTAAAGGTACTCATTGGACTTTGGGCCTCTTAGCGCACTTAGGGTGAAAAAAAGTGCCACACATGTGGTACCGCCATACTCAGGAGAAGTAGTATAATGTGTTTTGGGGTGTATTTTTACACATACCCATGCTGGGTGGGAGAAATATCTCTGTAAATGACACATTTTTGATTTTTTTTACACACAATTGTCCATTTACAGAGAGATTTCTCTCACCCAGCATGGGTATGTGTAAAAATACACCACAAAACACATTATACTACTTCTCCTGAGTATGGCGATACCACATGTGTGACACTTTTTTGCAGCCTAGGTGCGCTAAGGGGCCCAACGTCCTATTCACAGGTCATTTTGAGGCATTTGTTTTCTAGACTACTCCTCACGGTTTAGGGCCCCTAAAATGCCAGGGCAGTATAGGAACCCCACAAGTGACCCCATTTTAGAAAGAAGACACCCCAAGGTATTCCGTTAGGGGTATGGTGAGTTCATAGAAGATTTTATTTTTTGTCACAAGTTAGTGAAAAATGACACTTTGTGAAAAAAACAATAAATATCCAATTTCCGCTAACTTTTGACAAAAAATAAAATCTTCTATGAACTCATCATACACCTAACAGAATACCTTGGGGTGTCTTCTTTCTAAAATGGGGTCACTTGTGGGGTTCCTATACTGCCCTGGCATTTTACGGGCCCAAAACTGTGAGTAGTCTGGAAACCAAATTTCTCAAAATGACTGATCAGGGGTATAAGCATCTGCAAATTTTGATGACAGGTGGTCTATGAGGGGGCAAATTTTGTGGAACCGGTCATAAGCAGGGTGGCCTCTTAGATGACAGGATGTTTTGGGCCTGATCTGATGGATAGGAGTGCTAGGGGGGTGACAGGAGGTGATTGATGGGTGTCTCAGGGGGCGGTTAGAGGGGAAAATAGATGCAATCAATGCACTGGGGAGGTGATCGGAAGGGGGTCTGAGGGGGATCTGAGGGTTTGGCCGAGTGATCAGGAGCCCACACGGGGCAAATTAGGGCCTGATCTGATGGGTAGGTGTGCTAGGGGGTGACAGAAGGTGATTGATGGGTGTCTCAAGGTGTGATTAGAGGGG
The DNA here is from genome assembly GCF_040937935.1 of Hyperolius riggenbachi. Classification (NCBI taxonomy): domain Eukaryota; kingdom Metazoa; phylum Chordata; class Amphibia; order Anura; family Hyperoliidae; genus Hyperolius; species Hyperolius riggenbachi. Next base: position 116,005,903 of record NC_090646.1, on the reverse strand, counting down.
GGAAATAGATGCAAGCAATGCACTAGCGAGGTGATCAGGGCTGGGGTCTGAGGACTTTTTGAGGTGTGGGCGGGTGATTGGGTGCCTGCAAGGGGCAGATTAGGGTCTAATCTGATGGGTAACCGTGACAGGTGGTGATAGGGGGTGATTGATGGGTAATTAGTGGGTGTTTAGAGGAGAGAAGAGATGTAAACACTGCACTTGGGAGGTGATCTGATGTCGGATCTGCGGGCGATCTATTGGTGTGGGTGGGTGATCAGATTGCCCGCAAGGGGCAAGTTAGGGGCTGATTGATGGGTGGCAGTGACAGGGGGTGATTGATGGGTGGCAGTGACAGGGGGTGATTGATAGGTGATTGACAGGTGATCAGTGGGTTATTACAGGGAATAACAGATGTAAATATTGCACTGGCGAATTGATAAGGGGGGGTCTGAGGGCAATCTGAGTGTGTGGGCGGGTGATTGGGTGCCCGCAAGGGGCAGATTAGGGTCTAATCTGATGGGTAACAGTGACAGGTGGTGATAGGGGGTGATTGATGGGTAATTAGTGGGTGTTTAGAGGAGAGAAGAGATGTAAACACTGCACTTGGGAGGGGATCTGATGTCGGATCTGTGGGCGATCTATTGGTGTGGGTGGGTGATCAGATTGCCCGCAAGGGGCAGGTTAGGGGCTGATTGATGGGTGGCAGTGACAGGGGGTGATTGATGGGTGGCAGTGACATAGGGTGATTGATAGGTGATTGACAGGTGATCAGTGGGTTATTACAGGGAATAACAGATGTAAATATTGCACTGGCGAATTGATAAGGGGGGGTCTGAGGGCAATCTGAGCGTGTGGGCGGGTGATTGGGTGCCCGCAAGGGGTAGATTAGGGTCTAATCTGATGGGTAACAGTGACAGGTGGTGATAGGGGGTGATTGATGGGTGATTGATGGGTAATTAGTGGGTGTTTAGAGGAGAGAAGAGATGTAAACACTGCACTTGGGAGATGATCTGATTTCGGATCTGCGGGCGATCTATTGGTGTGGGTGGGTGATCAGATTGCCCGCAAGGGGCAAGTTAGGGGCTGATTGATGGGTGGCAGTGACAGGGGGTGATTGATGGGTGGCAGTGACAGGGGGTGATTGATAGGTGATTGACAGGTGATCAGTGGGTTATTACAGGGAATAACAGATGTAAATATTGCACTGGCGAATTGATAAGGGGGGGTCTGAGGGCAATCTGAGTGTGTGGGCGGGTGATTGGGTGCCCGCAAGGGGCAGATTAGGGTCTAATCTGATGGGTAACAGTGACAGGTGGTGATAGGGGGTGATTGATGGGTAATTAGTGGGTGTTTAGAGGAGAGAAGAGATGTAAACACTGCACTTGGGAGGTGATCTGATGTCGGATCTGCGGGCGATCTATTGGTGTGGGTGGGTGATCAGATTGCCCGCAAGGGGCAAGTTAGGGGCTGATTGATGGGTGGCAGTGACAGGGGGTGATTGATGGGTGGGAGTGACAGGGGGTGATTGATAGGTGATTGACAGGTGATCAGTGGGTTATTACAGGGAATAACAGATGTAAATATTGCACTGGCGAATTGATAAGGGGGGGTCTGAGGGCAATCTGAGTGTGTGGGCGGGTGATTGGGTGCCCGCAAGGGGCAGATTAGGGTCTAATCTGATGGGTAACAGTGACAGGTGGTGATAGGGGGTGATTGATGGGTAATTAGTGGGTGTTTAGAGGAGAGAAGAGATGTAAACACTGCACTTGGGAGGTGATCTGATGTCGGATCTGCGGGCGATCTATTGGTGTGGGTGGGTGATCAGATTGCCCGCAAGGGGCAGGTTAGGGGCTGATTGATGGGTGGCAGTGACAGGGGGTGATTGATGGGTGGCAGTGACAGGGGTGATTGATAGGTGATTGACAGGTGATCAGTGGGTTATTACAGGGAATAACAGATGTAAATATTGCACTGGCGAATTAATAAGGGGGGGTCTGAGGGCAATCTGAGCGTGTGGGCGGGTGATTGGGTGCCCGCAAGGGGTAGATTAGGGTCTAATCTGATGGGTAACAGTGACAGGTGGTGATAGGGGGTGATTGATGGGTGATTGATGGGTAATTAGTGGGTGTTTAGAGGAGAGAAGAGATGTAAACACTGCACTTGGGAGGTGATCTGATGTCGGATCTGCGGGCGATCTATTGGTGTGGGTGGGTGATCAGATTGCCCGCAAGGGGCAGGTTAGGGGCTGATTGATGGGTAGCAGTGACAGGGGGTGATTGACGGGTGATTGACGGGTGATTGACGGGTGATTGACAGGTGATCAGGGGGGATAGATGCATACAGTACACGGGGGGGGGGGTCTGGAGAGAATCTGAGGGGTGGGGGGGTGATCAGGAGGGGGCAGTGGGCAGGGGGGGGGGATAAAAAAAAATAGCGTTGACAGATAGTGACAGGGAGTGATTGATGGGTGATTAGGGGGGTGACTGGGTGCAAACAGTGGTCTGGGGGGTGGGCAGGGGGGGTCTGAGGGGTGCTGTGGGCGATCAGGGGGCGGGGGGGGGAAATCAGTGTGCTTGGGTGCAGACTAGGGTGGCTGCAGCCTGCCCTGGTGGTCCCTCGGACACTGGGACCACCAGGGCAGGAGACAGCCAGTATAATAGGCTTTGTATACATTACAAAGCCTATTATACATATGTGCAGCGGCGATCCGGGTGCTAGTAACCCGCCGGCGCTTCCGAACGGCCGGCGGGTTACTACGAGCGGTGGGCACAGCGAGTCCCCGGCGTCTGATCGCGTCACGAATGACGCGATCGCCGCATAGCCACTCCCGCAGCCGCCCCCGCCGATGGGCGTATTGCGGTCGTTTGGGCCCAGTCTTTGCCGCCGCCCATCGGCTGGGGGCGGTCGGCAAGTGGTTAAGTATTTGAAAATGTATTGTAAATGAAGGGTGGATGGGTTTGTGAGGAGAGAAAATCAGCTACTTATATTAGTTGTCAATACCTTGGAGTTGACATGCACAGTTACTGAAGTAATTTGTCCTGTATGCTTTGGCGTGAGCAGTGCGGCAGCCCCAGGACCGCTCCACGCCCATTGGCGTGAACGGTCTTCTATGGGGCTAGCAGGAGATCGCGCACACGCTGCGCGCGCATCTCCTGCTCGGGGGGGAGCTCCACCCCGCCTTCAGTCTCAAGCGCCGCTCGGGAGACTATTAGAAGGCGGTTTCGCCGTCTAACTACTTTGTACAGCGATGCGATCAGCTGTACTGGGGACAGCGGTGTGAGAGTGATCGGCTCTCATAGGCAGAAGCCTATGACAGCCGATCGCGTGATTGGCCGGCAGGGGAGAGGGAGGGATGGGACAGTGAAAAAAAAAAAATAGCAACATTTATTTAAAAATAAAGTACATCAATATTTATTACAAAAAAATAAACAATGTGGGGGCGATCAGACCCCACCAACAGAGAGCTCTGTTGGTGGGGAGAAAAGGAGGGGGGAATCACTTGTGAGCTGAGTTGTATGGGCCTGCAGCTTTGTCTTAAAGCTGCAGTGGCCCAATGAAGTAAAACTGGCCTGGTCACTAGGGGGGGTTAACACTGCAGTCCTCAAGTGGTTAAATACGATTTTCTAGTGAAACTGACATTGAAAATACGTTTTCAATAATTTTTCACATTTCTCGCAAATGTTCACTTTAAAATAAAATTTGTCACAGTAAGAATATTGTTTTCATTCCCACTTTTTTTTTGTGGTAAAATAACAATTTCTTTGCATTTTTGTGAAAACCACCAAAACGCAAAAAAAAAGCTATTTTCATGAAAATGTTTTTAAAATCTAAAATAACATTTTTGATGTGAAAATTACTTTGGCTAAATTTTTGCAAGCATCACTGCCCATAAACTTTTGTACTGAAATCCCAAATGTGAAATTCCCTGGTTGATCAAGACCTTTCAGAGGGTCCAATCACCAAATCATAGATGCAAATGTAAATCTAACATAATTTGCTGTTTTGACCCTTGTTTGCCTTACCATTACATGCTTTCAAATATTATTTAGTTTATTTTAATTATTTAATTTTCTTTTATATAATAAAGAAAGCCTTGGAAACAGGAGACATTAGCACACAGCTGTTTAGAAAACATATGAATTCATTTATAGTTTGCCATATATTTTCTTTATCACTTTTATAATGTAACGTTTCTGAGACTGAAAGAATATGGGCTGAAAATCACAAGGTCTCATTAATGCAAGTCATGTGTGCTCCTAAGCCTAATACAAGCATGAGAACCACCATGAATCCCACAATGTGGTCACTTTGAAATGCTCTATGCTATATAGATGAAAGCAGTGCAGCACAGGGGTATTAAAGCAGGAAAAAATATCACGCCTCAAAGTCAGAATATGGTGTTCTAAAGAATAAAAAGTATTAAATGCAAACTTTAAATATAGAACTAAATTATAGTCCAGGCAAATACAGCATGAAAATCCTGCATTTAAAATAATAATGTAGGAAAGAATTATTATTTTGGAAAAAATATATATATAATTTTTGTTCTTGTAAGAATAAAGACTTTGGCCTCGATTCATAAAAGTGCTGTCGGGAAGGTAACGTCGAGCGGGGAAACACCGCTGTCGGTATTTCCGCCTTCAGGGTGGTAATTCATAAAAATTTTGCTACTTGTGACAGGCGTGCGGAGATATTCCGCTGTAGGCAGGCGTTAGGCTGTCGGGAGACATGCAGAAACAGGAGAAGCAGGCGGAATCCCTCCGTGCGGTGTTCTCTCTGCAGCTGCTTGGGAGGTCTGTCCCATTCACTGCACTGTATTCCGCACGCTTCTCGCCACATCAGAGGTAGCGGTAATACCCGTCCGCATACCGCTACCTCTAATCTTTATGAATTGACATTTGTTACTTTTGCTATGATAATCACCGTGCAAGGCGGTGATTGATCACTCTGCTCGCGAATGTCGGCTTTTCATGCGGAAAAAGCCTTTATGAATACATATTTTGCTGTGTGGTCAGTAAAGTGAGCGGTTTTCTGCATTTCCGAATGCGGGAATGCTTTATGAATCGAGGCCTTTATGTATTCAAGACTTATATTGTGTTTTTATATTTACAGCTAGTGGTTTCAAAACAAAAGTATGTTTGAGTCTTGGTGCCCCGTGAATAAACATGCTGCCTAATATTTAAAAATGTCTTCTTTCATTAAAATATTCTTATACATTCGTCCATTTTTCAGGAAGGGAGCTGAACATACTGTAAGCAGAGTTAATGAAAATCTCTGAAATCTCTTTGCTCAGGCCCTGACACAGGGCATTGAACAAGTTTTTTAACTAACTGCCTCAGTAAGGTTAGCAGGGGATTTCTGTGCATGCAGTGTAACATGTATCCAGTAGAAAGCTCAAACAGAGCAGAAGAGACCGGGATGTCGTTTGTCAAGATCATTAGTTTTTTAACAGGTCACAGTGGCACCACTAATGCAACAACATTAATATTCCACTGGACTTGTACAGAATGGATTCCAATAAAACCCTACATCACAATTTACACAATCTAAACCACACGTGTGGAACTCCAGGCCTGGAGGGCCAGATCCATGCCAGTGTTTAGGATGGACTGAGAAAGATAGGAATGTGTACTACCTGATGGACCACACCTTTCCTGATTCAGACCCATCAATCCATTTGAGCTGTATCAAAAATGTGTGAGGATCTCGGCCCTCGTAGGACCGGTTTGACATACCTGATCTAAACCATGCTTAAAAAGCTGCAAGTTGTCTAAAACATGAAAAAACGGGCGGGGGGGGGGGGGGGGGCGAAGTCAGGAAAGTCAGCAAAGTCAGGAAAGTCAGCTGGCTTGACAGTGTAATGGTTAAGGGCTCTGCCTCTGACACAGGATACCTGGGTTCGGATCTCAGCTCTGCCTGTTCAGTGAGCCAGCACCTATTCAGTAGGAGACCTTGGGCAAGTCTCCCTAACACTGCTTCTGCCTATGGAGCACATCCTAGTGGCTGCAGCTCTGGCGCTTTGAGTCCGCCAGGAGAAAAGCGTGATATAAATGTTCTTTGTTTGTTTGTTTGAAAAGAGGAATTAAATCTGCCACACAGGAAACAAAGAGTACAGGCTTTTCTCCAACTTCATCCTTTAAATTGAGGATAGTGAAATAAACCCCCCCCCCCCCCAAAAAAAAAGAAAAAAAAAAAAGAAAAAAAAAGTTTATGTTACAGTTTTATTAACAGCTTACACCATTTATGAGAAACGGTCTTTACTACCTTGTCCATGCTAAAGTCTCTACCTCAGATACCAAACCTACTCAGATTCACAGTTACAGTGAAAGCTGTATAATATATACATATGCCACAACTATCGGCTATATGCTGTGTCCTATATAAGGAATGGGTTACTAATTCATAACTGGTTCTTGAAACTGTCTTTGTATGACATCAGATGAGAGTTTAGAACCTTTCGTATTGCTGCTCGAACTCGCAAATCTTGAAGCAACAGTTTTTCTACATGAAATTCTACATGGCAGAATTAACCCACTGTGGACCCCGTGGCTATGGCCCCTTAACCCCCCTGGCGGTATGAAAAATTCCGCCAGGGGGCAGCGCAGCAGTTTTTTTTATTTATTTATTTTTTTAAATCATGTAGCGAGCCCAGGGCTCGCTACATGATAGCCGCTGATCAGCGGCATCCCCCCAGCCCCGCCGATCGCCTCCGGCGATAGGCGATCAGGAAATCCCGTTCAAAAAACGGGATTTCCTGGAGGGCTTCCCCCGTCACCATGGCGACGGGGCGGGATGACGTCACCGACGTCAGCGACGTCGGGACGTCATTGGGAGTCCCGAAGAACCCCTTGGCGCTGCCTGGCACTGATTGGCCAGGCAGCACACGGGGTCTGGGGGGGGGGGGCCGCGCGCCGCATCAGATAGCGGCGATCGGGCAGGGGCCGGCGGCGATCAGAGTGCTGGCGCAGCTAGCAAAGTGCTAGCTGCGTCCAGCAAAAAAAAAATTATGAAAATCGACCCAGCAGGGCCTGAGCGGCACCCTCCGGCGGCTTACCCCGTGTCCAGCACGGGGTTACCGCTAAGGAGGTTAAAGAAGAACTGTAACCAAGGATTTAACTTCATCCCAATCAATAGCTAATGCCCCCTTTCACACAAACCTTCTTTACCTTTTCTCCAACTGATCATGAGGGGGCTCTGTATGGCTGATATTGTGGTGAAACTCCTCCCACAGTGTCAGTAAAGATGTCGCCATGTGATATATTTTAGAATGTAAATAAGGGAGAGGAAATATTTTACAATGGGCAAAGAGTCATTCAATCATTTATAAATAAATATTGTAAAACTAAAGCACTTTTTTCATTGCATTATTTCAACTGCAGTTCCTCTTTAAAAAACAGAGACCTTTTTTTATTTTTTTTAATGTTTTTACTTTGTGATCACAGTGTTTGACTCACAATGATCACACCAGAAGCCAATGAAATTTCCTCCTGACCATGGTACAGAGCTTAGCTGTTGTTAGAAAGCTGAGCTTAATGCCAGCGGGGATGGACAATCACGTCACGTGACAGAGCCACTGTAGTAAAAACTATGCCAAATCAGTCTTGAAGAGAACCCAAGGCAGTTTGTGGAGGGGGGTGGGGGGGCAGATGAGACTTAGAGGCATGTTATCTGCCTCATAACATGTCTCTGTGTCCCCACACTGCCGCTCTCTGCCCCCCACCGCTGCGCTAACCTCCCCAAGATTAGCAACAATATTAGTTGCTATCTCTGAGGTAAACATGTGGGAGAGGGTTCCCTGTTGAAAACGCCCACCGTTCCTGCAGGGTTTCCAGAGCTGCCTTTGGGCAGCTCTCTCTCTCTGCCTGGCCGCACCAACTGCCGCTCCCCCACCTCCCTTCAGGCTAGGAGAGAGAATCAATCTCTCTTTCCAGCATTGCGACCCAGAGGTCACAAAAGTGAAAGTGGGCTAGTGAGGCCCACAGGATCGGCGGGGTGTGGCAGTTTTGGAGGCTACCTGATCCGCTCAGCCCCCCAGATTAGGTAGCCTATTTTTTTTTTCATTTTATGAGCCCACCTTGGGCTCTCTTTAACCAGCCACAAGTGCAAAGTAAATTTTACTACAAGCAATCCCAAAGTAGTTAACCACTTCTCATTTCTGGGTTTTTACCAGCGAAGATTCCCGACAATTTTGGCATATCAGCTGTAACACTATTGGTACTGCAATAATTCTTTCCTACCTATGCCATACAATCAAAGTGATACAAACTGTATAGAGGTAGAGACAAAATCCAAGCACCAGATGAGTTGTAAAGCCTACATCAATGTATTTCATCCCACCGCAAACAGATACAGGCAGAAAAAATTACGGTCTGACGGCTGATTCACAAGTCTCTGAGGAAGCAAGTGTTTGTCTTTGAAACAGCTGTCAGACCGCCATTTTGTCTGTCTGTATCTGTTTGCGGTGGGATGAAATAAATTGATATGTGTTTTGCAACTCATCCGGTGCCTGGATTTTGTCTCTACCTCTATGCTTGGATGGTCTGTTTGGACTGGAGGCACAGTGAGTCACCCCTCAATAACCCTCAGAGGTTGTCAGTTTTAAAGCATCTAGTGCCGATCCCCTTCTGTGCTCTACATATTTGATACAAACTATATATATACTATATATATATATATATATATATATATATATATATATATATATATATATATATATTTAACCGGTTCAGCACCGCAGTCCGAAAATCTCATGCATCCGAGCAACGTTCACCTCCCATTCATTCGCTTATAACTTTATTGCTACTGATCACAATGAATTGATCTATATCTTGTTTTTTTCCGCCACTAATTAGACTTTCTTTGGGTAGTACATTTTGCTAAGAATTATTTTTTTCTAAATCTATTTTAACAGGAAGATTAAGAAATAAATGAAAAAAATTCATTATTTCTCAGTTTTTGGCCATTATAGTTTGAAATTAATATATGCTACCCTAATTAAAACTCATGTATTTTATTTGCCCATCTGTCCCGGTTATTAAACCATTTAAACGATGTCCCTATCACAATTTATAGTGCCGATATTTCATTTAGAAATAAAGGTGCATTTTTTCAATTTGCGTCCATCACTATTTATAAGCTTATAATTTTAAATAATATAATAACATATTCTCTTGACATGCATATTTAAAGGGGAACTGAAGTAAGAGGTATGCGGAGGCTGCCATATTTATTTCCTTTTAATCAATACCAGTTGCCTGGCAGCCCTGCTGATCCTCTGCCTCTAATACTATTAGCCATATCCCCTAAACAAGCATGCAGCAGATCAGATGTTTCAGACTTTAAAGTCAGATCTGACAAGTCTAGCTGCATGCTTGTTTCTGGTGTTATTCAAATACTACTGCAGAAAAATAGACCAGCAGGGCTGCCAGGCAACTGGTATTTATTAAAAGGAAATAAATATGGCAGCCTCCGTATACCTCTTACTTCAGTTCCCCTTTAAAAAGTTCAGACCCTTGGGTAACTATTTATGTTGTTTTTTTTTTTTTAATTGTATTTTTTTTATTATTTTTAAATAAAAAAAAAAGTGTATGTGGGTAATTTTTGGTGTGGGAGGGAAACTGTTAATTTTAAATGTAAAATAATATTTTTTTTTATTAAAAATGTATGTTGGTGCAGTTTACTATTTGGCCACAAGATGGTCACAGTGAAAAAAGTCCTGGATGCGAACGATCTCGCATCCAGGAACTAAAATGCTGAGGAGATGTTTCCTGGGGGCAGAAATACCGCGCTCTCTGGAGAGAAAGTGTCGGTATTTCTGCAGGGAAGTTAGATCAGTGAATGGGAATTATATTCCCATTCACTGATCGGGGGGCTAGCGGCGGGCAGCAGGAGCGCGTGCGGGGGTGCGCCCAATCGCGCGCACCAGCCAGCGGCAGCAGCAGTGCCTATCTGGACGAGGAAGCTAGCCGAGATAGGCCGAACTGGATATATATTTTTTTTTTTTTCAGGACAAGCTAAGCTTTCTTTTGGTAATATTTTTCCAAGTATTGTTTAAACACATAGGTATTTTATTAAGGAAAACTAGGCATAAACAAAGAAATTAAACTTTTTTAAGTTTCACCCTTCCTAATTTCTACATGACAAGTGCAGTACAGTTTTTTAACAGCCTCTAAATACATTATTTGGCTTTTCCTGGTTAAAATGATACCATATATGCCATATTTCATCACTAGTTTGGCATGTAGTTTATTGCCAGCCTGTGTGTCTGTAGTGATTGCGTGTGATTGCTATGGTGCACAGTTTGGGGATCCCAGCATTGTATAAATGAATCGCTAGGCACAACACAGCAATGCATCAATACAGCATTGTGTCCCCAAGCTCTCGCCCTAGTGATTGCATCCAATCGCTGTGGGTGGCAGCAATTATAGGTGTCCATGAATCTGTAAGCCAAGTATAGGTGACACAAGGGGCTTGATTCACAAAGCTGTGATAACTCTTATCATAGTCGTGCTAGCGTTATAGCACGCATAACGCTTTTCACGCGCAAACGTGAATTTGTGTGCAAAATCGCAGCTGTTTTTGTGCGAAAATGCTAATTTTCACTTGAAACTGCTAATTTTTGAAAATGGCCACGATTTCGCTCGCAAATTTGCGCTTGCGCACAAAAATTGTTATGCGCATTATAGCGCGCTCAAAATGCTGGCGTGACCTTGATAGGAGTTATTACGGCTTTGTGAATCAAGCCCAAGGGGTTAATTAGTCTCGTAGGGGTTAACACACATTTCACAAAAGAAAAAAAAAAGACTGTATTTTTCTGCAACACTGTCAATTAAACTTTTTTTTCTTTTTTCTTAACTTTCAGAGAGAGAGAGAGAGAGAGAGAGAGAGAGAGAGATGACTTGTCCTTTTTGTTTTATGATAAATAGGTTTTTAAGAAGCAATCTAAGGCTCCCTGCACACTGCAAATCCGTTTTCCGATTCCGATTCCGATTCCGTTTCCGATTCCGATTCCGATTCCGTTTCCGATTTTCCTTGAATACATTCAACAGAAAAACGGATCAAAAAACGCAGCATGCAGTTAAGATTAAAAATCTGAATCTGAATCGGATGTAAAAACAGATTAAAAATCTGAATCTGAATCTGATTTGCTTGCAGTGTGCAAGAGGCCTTATGTCTACTACGGTGCAGTACAATGAGTTCACTAAGCCGCCATGTCTACAGGTGGAGCACAAAATGAAAAATACAAGTTTAATTTGCAATAGTGAATGTTTTCCCAATAAAAAAAGAATACAAATAATCTATTTTAGTCCCACACTTATTACATTGATCCAAACATTGAGAAATGGCTATACCTTCATTTTGATTCTACAATCTGAGTTACTTTACAGCTTTTGTCATACCGTATCTCTGCTCAAGACTTAACCAAAAATTTAAAAAAAAGTCAAAAATTTGAAATGTTAGTGTGTTATGTGTAATTATAAAACCTCCCATTCACCTTTACTTCCCTCAACAAATAGTTCATTTTTAAAGTGACACTTTTTCAAACAATCAAGCAAACACATTTATTTTGGTTTCCTACTTGATCTAAAGCAAACCATTTTTTTTTTTACAAATGAAACAGGTACTGATTAGATATGATAAGGCGTATTTAGTCCATAAACATTTCAACCTGCTTTCTCCTTTGAAGTCTACACAGTATTATGGGAAGATAAAAAAAGAAGTTCAAAAACTGACAAGAGAGAAGAAGTTAGTTTCTAAGTGGCATACTCTATATAAAAGGAAAATACTACTGAGATTGAGGATTACTGAAGTTTGGATTACCTGGAGATTGAGGATTACTGAAGTTCGGATTACCTGGAGAGTGTGGATTACCATATGATTAGAATAAGATTGAGCTTCCTGTTCTGCACGTATTTGTGCAATAGTGCTGAGGACCTCTACAGAGTAATGTGCAAAATGCTAGTTGATCTGCAGCTGCTAATCAGTACACAAAAGAACTCTTGTCTTTCAGCGGTTTTACAGAAACCTGGATAGCCGAGTTAGTGATGTGTAGCATATAAATGGACTGCCCCAGAGACTGGAACTCACTACTTTCAGATAAAATAAAAGGTGGAGGAACTAGCGGTATTATTGTTACTGTATATATTCCACCACAATCCTTCACTACATAAATTCACTAGAGATGGCTTGAACCTCCAATTTTCGGTTTGCGAATCTCGAACGCGAACATTCTGCAAAAGGTTTGGGTTTTGCGAACCGCAATAGACTTCAATGGGGATGCGAACTTTGAAAACTAGAAACATTTATGCTGGCCACAAAAGTGATGGAAAATAAGTTTCAAGAGGTCTAACATCTGAGTTTTTGCATGGCGGAATGGGATACACGCCAAAAGTCCCAGGGAAAAATCCGGATTTGATGCACAGCATCGTATTAAGGGCTGAAATCACATTGCATGCTAAATTGGAGACCTAGGGCCTGATTCACAAAGCGGTGCTAACAGTTAGCACCCTGGTGAAAAGCCCTTTATAACGCCTAAACTCTGTTTAGGCATGATAAGTTTAGGTGTGATAAGTTTAGGTGTGATAAGTTTAGGTGTGATAAGTTTAGGTGTGATACGTTTTTAGGCGTGATAAGTTTAAGCACCAACTGGGTTAGCACCGCAGTGCACAGCTGATCAAAAGTTTTACGCTAGCAAAGTCTGGTGCACTTTGCATAGAGTTTAATGGCGCTGCTTTGCGTGCGGGACTTTGCATGCGATCTAAACTTATCTAAACTTAGCATGCCTAAACTTAACATGCCTAAACTTATCATGCCTAAACTTATCATGCCTAAACTGAGTTTAGGCATGATAAAAATGGTTATCACGCCTAAAGTCTCTAACTGGGTTAGCACTGCTTTGTGAATCGAGCCCCTAAAGTGCTTTAAAACATCTTGCGTAAGTATACATTAATCAGGGAGTGTAATTAGAGTACTGCTTCACACTGACACACCAAACTCACTGTGTAACGCACCGCAAACAGCTGTTTGTGTAGTGACGGCCCTGCTGGACTGGTGCGCACCATGGCGAGAGTGCAGGCCATGGCGGTTTTCAAGCCCATATGATCGCCGGGCTGAGGTAGCTCAATGACAGAACAACAGTGACTGTCCAGCTGATCAAATTTGGTCTGTCCAAAGTGAAGCAACAACCTTATTATCTTGGGTGTGCCTCCCCCCTCACCCCCCGAGACACTCATATAGCAGCGGCCCTAAAAATTCAGGAATCCACCTGGAGTCCTGGACCCTGTTGGTGGTGGCGGGGAAGGCAGTCAAGCATCCTGTGGGCAGAGATGCTGTGTGGGGAGTCACTTAGTCTTGGGGCAGGCAGCCAGTCACTCGGCATGCAGGCAGAGATGCTTTGTGTGGGGACTGACTTAGTCTTTCGGCGGGCAGTAGCCCTCCGAGATCCATGCCTCATTAATTTTTTTGATAAAGGTACTAAACACTGTGACATAGGCAACTTCTCTTCTCAGTGACCATGCCTCCAGCTGTGCTGAAGGTCCTTTTCTGACAGGACGCTGGAGGCAGGGCAAGACAGAAGTTGGATGGCAAATTGTGACAGCTCTGGCCACAGGTCAAGCCTGCACAGCCAGTAGTCCAGTGGTTCATCACTGCTCACAGTGTCTACATCCACACTTAAGGCCAGGTAGTCGGCTACCTGCCGGTCGAGGCGTTGGTGGAGGGTGGATCCAGAAGGGCTAAGGCGAGGCATTGGACTAAAGAATGTCCGCATGTCCGACATCACCATGTGATCACTAGAGCTTCCTGTCCTTGCCTGCGTGGACATGGGAGAAGGATTACTGGCAGTGGTACCTTTATTCCGTTGTGCTGTGACATTCCCCTTAAAAGCACTGTGTAGCATAGTTGCAAGCTTGTTCTGCAAGCGCTGCATCCTTTCTGCCTTCTGGTGATTTGGAAACATTATACCGAGGGTCTAGTAGTGTGGCCCAGTACAACTCATTCCCTTTGAGTTTTTTTTCCCTCAACAGGCTGGACAGCATGAAAGACGCCATCTGCACAAATTTGGATGCAGATGTACTATCCATCTCCTCTTGCTCTTCCTCAGTGATGTCAGGTAAGTTCTCCTCCTCCCCCCAGCCACGAACAATACCACAGGAAAGTTGAGCAGCAAAAGCCCCCTGCAACGCCTGCTGCGGTTGTTGTTCTTCCGCCTCTTCCTCCTCAAAGAAACACCTTCCTTATCTGACTCCTCTTCCCCACACGACTCTTCCTCCTCCTCCTCCCCCCCTGTGCTGCCGCAGGTGTTGAAGAAACATCTGGTTCTGATGAGAATTGATCCCACAACTCTTCCTCCTGTTCCTGTTCACACTCCTTCACAGCTTGATCCACCACTCTACGCATGGCACGCTCCAGGAAGAAAGCATATGGGATCAAGTCACTGATGGCGCCTTCACTGCGACTCACCAGGTTTGTCACCTCCTCAAACAGCTGCATGAGCCGGCAGGCATTTTGCATGAGTGTCTAGTACTTCGGCCAGAACATCCACATCTCCCCATAGCATGTCCTTTGACTGCAGTTGTAGAGATACTGTTTGGCGGCTTTCTCCTGTTGTAGCAGGTGGTTGAAAATCAGGCGCGTTGAATTCCAGCGAGTTGGGCTATCACAAGTCAAGCGTCTCACTGGCAAGTTGTTTCTCCGCTGAGTATCGACAAAGCATGTCATGGCCGTGTAATGCCCACACACCTTCCTGGACTCCTTCAGGTCGTCCTGTAAGCCTGATACTTAGGCACAAATCTCTGAATTATGAGATTCAGCACATGTGCCATGCAGGGTACATGTAACAACTTTCCCAAATTCAAAGCCGAAATGAGATTGCGGCCATTGTCACACACCACGTTGCCAATCTCCAGTTGGTTCAGGGTCTGCCACTGATCCACCTGTTTGTTCAGAGCAGCCAGGAGAGCTGCTCCAGTGTGACTCTCCCCTATGAGGCAAGACATGTCTAAGATGGCGTGACACCGTCTTACCTGGCATGCAGCATAGGCCCTGGGGAGATGGGGCTGTGAGGAGATCGCAGCACCAGTAGAGTTAAACTGCCACTCACGCAAGGAAGAGGAGGAGGATGACAGTGAAGAGGATATAGCAGGAGGAGTAGGAGGAAGTGGCAGCAGACCTGCCTGCAAGCCGTGGAGGTGTCAAAACTAGGTACGCTGCACAACCACATACTCCCTGCATGTCAGCGGTCACCAGGTTGACCCAATGGGCTGTGTAAGTAATGTACCTGCCCTGACCATGCTTGGCAGACCAGGCATCCGTGGTCAGATGGACCCTTGACCCAATGCTGTGTGCTACAGAACCACTTGCCTTTCACTTCACGGTACAGTTTGGGTATCGCCTTTCTTGAGAAATAAATGCGGCCTGGTATCTTCCACTGCGGTGTCCCAATAGCCACACATTTTCGGAAGGCCTGAGTCCACCAGCTGGTATGGTAACAGCTGGCGAGCTAACAGTTCCGCCAGGCCAGCTGTCAGACGCCGGGCAAGGGTGTGACTGGCAGACATTGGCTTCTTCCGCTCAAAGATTTCCCTTACGGACACCTGGCTGCTGCTGTGAGCAGAGGAGCAGGAACTGCTCAAAGTGAGAGGCAGAGTGGAGGAGGGTGGCTGTAATTGTGAAGAGGCAAGGGAAAAAGCAGCTGAAGATGATGCACCTGGAGGAGGAAGAGGAGAAGGAGGGGTGCTTTTGTGTGCTGCTTTTCCTCAGGTGGTCTTTCCATTGCAGTTTGTGCCTTTTCTCCATGTGCCTTCATAAGACAGTTGTCCCTACGTGGGTGGGCCTTTCCTCACCGCTGAGCCCAGGGGTGTGGTCACTATGGTGGCGTCAGCAGCTGACGTTGAAGGGCATGTTGGCTGGCTGTCCATAGGTGGTGATACATGGTGCCGGACACTGCCGCCAGCTGTTTCTGATGACGAGCTCCCCCTGCTTCTTTTAGGAACTCGTCTCCTCCTACTCCTCTCTGACTTCCCCTCTGAACTGTCCCCCTGTTCATCTCCTCTATTGGGAACCCACATGTCATCCATATCATTATAATCATCACAATCATCCTCCCCAGCTTTGCTTTCCTCAGACACCTCATAAACTGCACTAACAGCATGTACTTCATCATCCTCCTCCTCACACCTTACGTCCATAGTGTTGCCTAACTCAGACGTATCAGGTGGTGTAACTTGCTTAGTACCTTCATCTTGTTGTAACAATAATGGCTGTGAATCAGTTAATTCCCCACCAAATAACTCCTGCGAAGTGTCAAATGCAGCGGATGTGGTGTTTGTAGTAGCGCTGGTGGCTGCGGAAGATGAGGTGTTCTGTGTTAAATAGTCAACCATGTCCTGACAATCTTGGGAGTTGATGGGACGTTCCTTCTTCTGAGCACTGTACCTTGGTCTAGGGTTGAACGAAATCACGCCAGCACGACCTCGAACAGACCTGCCGGGTGGCCTGCCTCTGGGTCTGCCTCTGTCTCTGCCTGTTGTTTTGTCCATATAGGGGGGGGGGGGAAGTGAAAGGTATGCACTGACTTGACTAATACAATGTGCAGTCACACAGGTGCAGTGAAAGGTATGCAGTGACTGGTATTACAATACAATGTGCAGCTGTCACACAGGTGCAGTTAACAGGTATGCACGGACTGGTATATTAAACAGTGTGTGGTCACAAAGGTACTGTAAGCAATTATGCAATGACTAGTATTACAATGTGCAGCTGTCACGCACACAGGTACCATGAACAGGTATGCAGTAACTGGTATATAATATACACTGAGTGTGGTCACGTAGGTGCACTAAACAGGTATGCAGTGACTGGTATCAATACAATGTGCAGCTGTCACACACAAACAGGTACCATGAACAGGTGCAGTGACTGATGCAGGTAGGTGCACTGAACAGGTAGGTATGCAGTGATTGGTATTACAAATGTGCAGCTGTCACACACACACAGGTACCGTGAACAGGTGCAGTGACTGGTGATATATATAACACTGTGTGCACTCCGCAGGTAGATGCACTACTGAACAGGTATGCAGGGATTGGTATTAAAATGTGCAGCTGTCACACACAGGTACAGTGAACAGAGGCAGTGACTGGTATATAACACTGCGTGCGGTCACATAGGTAGGTGCACTACTGAACAGGTATGCAGGGATTGGTATTACAACTGTGCAGCTGTCTCACACACAGGTACCGTGAACAGGCGCAGCGAGCGACTGGTATATAATATAACACTGCTTGCGGACACTTAGGTAGGTGCACTACTAAACAAATATGCAGGGATTGGTATCACAAATGTGCAGCTTTCACAGACACAGGTACCGTGATCAGGTACAGCGAGTGACTGGTATATAACACTGTGTGTGCTCACGTACATAGGTAGGCGCACTGAACAGGTGCAGTGAATGGTATTACAAATGTGCAGCTGTCACACACACACACACAGGTACCGTGAACAGGTGCAGTGACTGGTGGTATATAACACTGCGCGCGCTCACGTAGGTAGGTAGGTGCACTGAACAGGTAGGTTCGCAGGGATTGGTATTACAAATGTGCAGCTGTCACACACACACAGGTACCATGAACAGGTGCAGTGACTGGTGGTATATAACACTGCGTGTGCTCCGTTGGTAGGTACACTACTGAACAGGTATGCAGGGATTGGTATTATAAATGTGCAGCTGTCACACACACAGGTACCGTGAACAGGTGCAGCGAGTGACTGGTATATAATATAACACTGTTTGCGGTCACGTAGGTAGGTGCACTACTGAACAGGTATGCAGGGATTGGTATTACAAATGTTCAGCTGTCACACACACACAGGTACCATGAACAGGTGCAGCGAGTGACTGGTATATAATATAACACTTAAAATCCAAATTGATACAGCGCTCACCACCCCTTCTCAGAGCTCCTCCAGTTTGCAGCTAACTGCCAAAGAGCAGGAACTAAATGTTCTGGGTCAAGTCAGTGGAAATAGTCACAGCAGTGCTCCTGGTACTCTCTCCTATGTTAGCAGACCTAGACTGGGAATAACAGGCACATAGCGGGTAAACCTCTAACAGTAGTACACCCTGTGTATGCCACACACACTGTGCAGAGGATAAAACTGTCACCACATGCAGGATGGGGATCACACTCCCCCCTCAATTCCCTGCTCACCAGAGATCTGCTTTAAATCAGGCACATCAAAGTTGCTGCAACAGTAAGCAAGTAAAAAGAGTTTAAAAGCACATCTCACATATCCAGCTAACCGGCGTGTACGCCATCCAGGCTACCCCGCAGTAACGCTGGCATCCGTCCTCTCCATTGAAGTGTTCAGCGTGCGTGTCCAAGGGTCCGCCCTACGCGTTTCATCACTCAAGGGGCATGACTCATCACTGCTTGCAGTCACGTAGGTAGGTGCACTACTGAACAGGTATTTTCTAAGCATGCCTAGTGATTTTTTGAGCGTTTTGGTGTAGCGTTTTTTATTTTTATTTTTACAGTAGACTAAACAGCTTCTGTAACAAAAACACTTGGAAACTTGCTCTGATCTAGCACTTTTCAGAGCAATTTTCCACTTTCCTTTACTTAAAGGAGAACTTCAGCCTAAACAAACATACTGTCATTAAGTTACATTAGTTATGTTAATTACAATAGATAGGTAATATAATTTCTTACCCGCCCTGTTTTAAAAGAACAGGCTAATGTTTGTGATTCATGGGGGCAGCCATCTTTTTGGTTGAAAGGAGGTGACAGGGAGCATGAGACACAGTTCCAACTGTCCTGTGTGCTGATCAACCCTCCCAGTTGCTAGGCAACGTGAATAACAACATAGAAAATCCCATCATGCTTTGCACAGCATCAGGGAAAAAAAGCCCGGGCAGTTTCCTTTAATGGGTGGAGCTTAGCTAAAAATGCAGCTAAAAATAATGCGTTGGTAAGAAAAACAAAGTTCTGATGCTGTGAAGCTGTTAAAGAAACACCAAGCCTTTTCAGTTCTGCTGAGTAAATTTTTAGTCCGGAGGTTCACTTTAACATTGAGGCTGAATTGCCCCAGAAATCAGCAAAAATGCTGCAGGATCCGTGTTTGCATTTGGGAAAAAAGCTCATCACTCTGGTGTGCTCCATTCCATTCAAATACATTAGCCAAGTGCTTTTCAAAGCACTAGCTTTTTAAAAACACTCATAAAATCTCTTGGTCAGGCATGAGCTTCCAAATTCTGCGGAAGCTAAAATACCGAAATTCCGCTGGAATTGGGGTTTCCGCATTGTTCCGTGGAATCCGGAAATTTCAAACCGGAATGCGGAATAATGCGGAACTCCGGCAAAATTGGAATTGGAATGAATTGACCAACCAGGAGATGCGGAATGAGTTGACCAATCATGATCAGAAATGTGTTGAATGGAAGCTGATTATCTAGCAAGGAAATCTGATTGGCTGTTTGTGGCTTCGCCCAGGTGTGCAGGGGGGACACGAGACCCCCAGAATATATCATCCTAGGTAGTGAGGAATCTGTATACCAACTTTCGTTCAAATCGGTCAAGCCGTTTCCGAGTGATCGCAGCATATACACATACACCCCAAACAGTGCGCATATAAAAAAACAGCATTTCCGTAAAAAAAGGCGGAAATTTACGAAAGTACACTTTGCATTCACGTTTCCATAATATACAACAACTTTATTGACAATAGACAACATAGACACAATCATTTGAAAATTACGAAAATCCGGATAAAAATTACGGAAAATACATGCGGAATACCACAGAATACTGCAGAATTACACAGAATACCGCCGGAATGTGCCGGTATGCAGAATTTCGGTATCACGGCATGCAGAATTTTCCCGGAAATGGAAATGGGCTCTTCCGACCATGTCTGCTCTTGGTGTGCAACAGCCCTGTACTTAGGTAAACTGATCATGGTGTGATTCTTTAATTTCAGCCTACTATTAAAATTCATTGGTCGGGCTTTAATTTGGGGAAAATTACGAGAAAGTTGACATAAAAAAGGACCTACTAGGCATGGGGGTATATCCACTAGCATTTACATAATGCAAGTATAAATTAGTATAAGTTATGCAAGGGTCTATGGTGGGTGAACTGCACATTTTAATCTCCCACAGAAAACTGTGGCCATTTTCCACAATGCAATTGTGGTCCCAGGCTAAGAATGATTACTGTTACAGCGTACTAGCTTTAACGGAGATCCTTTACAAAAAAAAAAAAAAAAAACACAAAAATGCACATATTGCCTCAGGAAACAGGTTTTCTTGCATCAATTTGTGCTGCTTTGGGAGTTGTCATATGTGCGTGTGCCCACAAGAGAGCACATGCATAAGGACCTGTGGGAGTGATCCTGCGTACAAGTGTGTAATCGTGCACAACGGTGATGAAACTACAAGCATGTGAGACTCTTTACCTTGACCTAGAGGTAGGAAAAGAGGATATGAATCTCATGTCCAATTGCCATAAGTGGATAATGATCACTGCTACTGACTATAACAGTGATCATTCAAAAAACAGGCAAAGATTGGCTCAGAGAATACATGTTTCCTTGCACCAATCAGTCTTGCCTTTAAAGCCAAAGGTAATGCCTGTATGACACAATCGCACGTGCATATGCATAATCATGTGTGGTGCTCATTAGAAGAACACTGTGAATAACTACCCCTCCTAGAGTTGAGATGAAGTCTCAAAGGGCATAGATATACTGTATTGTATGCAGCAAAACAGTAAATTATCTTTAAAGAGACACTGAAGCGAAAAAAAATATATGATATAATGAATTGGTTGTGTACTATGAATAATTACTAGAAGATTAGCAGCAAAGAAAATATTCTCATATTTTTATTTTCAGGTATATAGTGTTTTTTCTAACATTGCATCATCCTATAATATGTGCAGATTACACAACACCTAGCATTCAAAATGAGTCTTTCAGAGCAGTCTGTGAAGTAATGACCTCTCCTCTAGCAGAGGAAAAGTAAACAGTTCAATTACAGTTGAGATAATAAAAGTCAGATAACAGCCCTCTCCAGGACTAAGTTAGTCAGAGAGCTTAATAGCTTTTTTGCATAAAGATAACAACTGGAGTTTCTCTACTCTTCCTGTACTGGAAACAATTAGACTGATGTATCTGATCTTAATGTTTTTTTTCTTAGCTGTACTACACATACAAATCATAATATCATCATTTTTTTTCGCTTCAGTGTCTCTTTAAGCTGTTATGAAGTATAAACATAAAAACTGTGACGCAAAGCTATAAAAATAAGAATAGGCAGAGATAAGTTCCATTTGTTCATCATGCTGTTAAGTTTTTCACAAGTGTGGCAGCTCAAGAACACATCCTAAGACTTAAGACTTTGACTTTACAAGAAACTTAACAATTGATAGACATGAACACAATTTAATTTTTAATTAACTTCTTTCATTTTCTGTGCTTTTCTATGGTTTTCTGTACACCTTGGTCTTTCCAGCCTTTGTGAAGTGCCTGCACTTGTTCTGTCCATTTTGATCACTATTGATATCTCCCTTTCACTCAACCAATGGATTCTAACTGCTGCAAGCAGCCCAACTTGTCACATATGGCTATAAAGAACATAGAGATAAAAGGTTTTCTTTTCTGTTTTTTCCTCTCATGATTTATTGCAAGTGAGGTATGGTCAAGTGATATATTGCAAGGATCACGTTTTACATGCTATGCCAAGCATCCCCATCATTGCTAATACAGACATTAAAATCTTGTTCTATAAAAAAATGGTACAATGGTGTAATGGATAACATTCCTGCCATGCAGTGCTGTACCCAGATTATCAGGGCCAGGACATTATCTGCATGGAATTTGTATGTTCTTCTTGTGTCAGGTGGGTTTCATCTCACAGTCACATCCCAAAAACAGATTGCCTTTCCCCAAAAACTGACCTAAGACAATTATGGACATATTCTAAAACAACAAGAGTAGGCAGTAATTGCAAAAAATACCATCATTTTAATTCTGATGAATCAATTCAATTTAAACCATCTGGAATACCAGTGCTATCCTCTCATAAAGTGCAAAACACCCTCTTTGTCCTGGGAATTTGATGTATATGTCTCGGCTTCCGCTATGCATACATTTGCTAGCTAATACACACTAGTGATGAGCTGAAATTTTGCATATACATAATTTTGCATCATAATTTGCAAATATGATGCAAAATCATAATCCATAATTTTAAACAAACTCGCACTGAACTTTGTTGTAATTCGTAAGGTCACCTTTTCAGTTCATGTTCACGTATAATTTCGTGTTTACTCGTAATTGCGCCCAATTTAATGTAATTTTGGCCAATCTTTGCCTAATTACTATTGATCATGATACATTTTTGCATAATTACAATAAATTTCATGAATTGCAATCAATTGTAATTACATAAAAATGGTCATAATTATGCAAAAAAAATTGTAACTATGAATTAAATATTACAAAAATTATCGTAATTACAAACAATAATAGTAGTTACGAAAATTACCCATATACTTGTAATAACGCAAAATTGCACATACTTTTTCCCAATTGTGGTTTTGCTATAATGATTTTATTCATAATTCTTGCAAATTACCCGTATTTTTTGGACTATAAGACGCTCCTGTTCATAAGACGCACCTAGGTTTAGAGGACAAAAACCAGGGGAAAAAATATATACTAAACCTGGTGCATCCATGGTGAAGGGGCATCTTGTGGATTATGCCCCCTTTGTATGCTCATGTCTGTTGCAATGTCGGGGACTCCCTGTACTGTGCACATGCAGAGGGGGACAAATGGAGGACACAGGGGGACACAAAGGGGCATAGAGGAGGACACAAGGGTGACACAAATGGGCATAGAGGAGGACACAAGGGGGACACAAATGGGCATAGAGGAGGACACAAGGAGGACAGAGGTGGACACATGGGGACACATGACACAAGGGGGACAGAGAACGACACAGGGAGTCACAAGAGGTACAAGGGGCATAGAGGAGGACACAAGGGGGACACAACAGGGCATAGAGGAGGACACAAGGAGGACAGAGGTGGACACATGGGGACACATGACACAAGGGAAACAGAGGACAACACAAAGAGTCACAAGAGGGACACCCTGTGTCCTCCTCTGTCCCCCTTGTGTCATGTTTCTCCATGTGTCCACCTCTGTTCTCCTTGTGTCCTCCTCTATGCCCCTTTGAGTCTCCCTTGTGTCCTCCTCTATGCTCATTTGTGCCCCACTGTGTCCTTCATTTGTCCCCCAGTGTCCTCCTCTACATGGGCACAGTACAGAGAGTCCCAGGCAATGTGACAAGTTGGAGGTTCGTATTGGCAGGCATTTACAAGTCAGGAACTCCCTATATTTGTCCTGTAAGATGCAGTGACTTTTTCCCCAATCTCTGGGGAAGAAAAAGCGAGTCTTATAGTCCAAAAAATACAGTATGCGAATTAACGAAGTTATGAAACTTATCATTTTGATTATCACTAATGCACACACTGGGTAAAACTATTACAGCTGCACAACTCCTATACAACCAAATACATGGTTGAAATACATTGGATAACCAATACACAGATGCATTCAAAGTATGTTTAGAGATGCAGAGACAAACTCTGATATTATGGACCTCAGCAAGACTAATCCTTGGATGTTGTGCTTCCAAACACATACATGGATATCACAGACTACAGATTTAATCCAAGGATTGTGTACATTGTTGTTATCCTGCAAGGACACTTTTTCCCTCAATCTTCAGTCCATACACAATCCAATAATTGTCAATGATAATACATCCTGATTATTGAACGTACATGCAGCAATATTAGGATGTTATGGAGATTAGTCTGTCTTTCAACATAAGTGGCTGTGTATTGCATGTAATTCCATAATTAAAAAGCATAGTCCATTCTTAAATACATCAACCATACTGTATATACCCTGTTTCCCAAAAAATAAGACAGTGTCTTATATTAATTTTTGCTCTAAAATATGTGCTAGAGCTTATTTTCAGGCGATGTCTTATATTTCTATTAGGAAGTGTATCTCAGCAGAACATTTCTTGTTCCTTTGTAGTGTGGTGTTCCTGGATTTGAAGGTTTGCTACTGCACTGATTAGGCACCTGCCCAGGCTGTCACCCCTGCACACAGCTGATAACCTTGCTGTGTGTTGGGATGACAGGACTGGTGCCCAATCGGCACTGCACCCCTGCTTGCTGGCCACCCCTTCCTCCTCTTTAACTTCCTCTAGTGCTTATTTTCGGGGTGGGGCTTATATTCCAAGCATGCTCAAAATTCCAGCTGGGGCTTATTTTCAGGTTAGGTCTTATTTTCACGGAAAGAAAGTATGTAGCAAGAGAAAGTAATGTTGTTTCCAAATTAATTCGCTATATTCATTCCTTCGACAATGGATGTATTATCTGCAAGATAGAGATGTAAATTAAATTATGAGTGTGGTAGCCAACTGTATTCACAGTCTGTGCTTTTTTGAAAATGTTCCAGAGCACATACAGGGATTTCCACATAATTGTGTTTTTCTTTTGTTGTCTGAGGGCCCGAAGATTTTGACTATCCAGTAAAGACTTTGGAACTTGTCTTTGGCATTCTAAGAGCAACTGCATGTTTTACATGCTATGTATTTCACAGAGTGGTATTTGTCTTTCCGTATTTACTCCTGAGATATGTGGTCTCTTTGTGATGTTCTTTTTCTGTAGTTCTGAGATGATCCACTGATGATAACCTTTGCAGTATTCTGTCTTCCCCATTCCAACTTTTTGAATTGTGTTTCTAGTGTTAAATGTAGAAGGCATATTTATCTTAAAGAAGATCTGTGAGGAATTTACAGAACATTAAAATAAACATATTACTGTTTCCCCCATTATTCCCCCTCTTCATTTCTTCTATTTAATTAATACTTAATTAATAAAATATAACTTTTACATCTTTGGGCAAGATGGCTGCAACGTAAAGTGATTCTGGGTCAGTACACAGTCTTCCTGTACTGCTGTGCACAAGAGCTGAGCTGAGCTAAAGCCACACGAGGAAGATCTCCTTTCTGCTGTCAGCCTCACTGGAATGTGTCTGACCTTCCCCCTGCTAGCTGGAGCACACAGAAAGGTCAGGGATGACTCATTAGAAGACTTGCAGCAGGGGGAGGGAGGGGCTAAGAGCAGGGAGGAACAGCTGCTGTATTGTCTGCCTCTTCCTGCAGCACAATATTCGTCTAACTAGACGAATAATTAGAAAGGAGCAGGAGAGAGACAGCACAGCTGTTTCTAAACAAGACAAGGGGAAAAAGATGTGTACTTATGAAACATACCTCTTCATTTAAATTGCATTTTCAGAAAGGGCCACAGAACCCCTTTAAAAGAAACAAGGAATTTGCTCAAATCCAAAATTTAGTATGTTGTGTTTGTGCTTCAGTACTTTTAAGTAACTATAAGGTTTAAATCATTAACAAATCAGCCATCTAATTCTGATTTCATTTGAATTTTACACAGCATCCTTCTTCAAAACAGGGTTATACAACCCTTTTTCAACCTTTCATTAAAGAGACACTGAAGTGAAAATAAAATTATGGTATTATGATTTGCATGTGTAGTACAGCTAAGAAATTAAACATTAAGATCAGATACATCAGTCTAATTGTTTCCAGTACAGGAAGAGTTAAGAAACCCCAGTTGTTATCTCTATGCAAAAAAGCAATTAAGCTCTATGACTTTCAAAGTCGTGGAGAGGGCTGTTATCTAACTTTTATTATCTCAAGTGTTATTGAACTGTTTACTTTTTCACTGCCAGAGGAGAGGTCATTAGTTGACAGACTGCTCTGGAAGAATCATTTTGAATGCTGAGTGTTGTGTAATCTGCACATATTATAGAATGATGCAATGTTAGAAAAAACACTATATACCTGAAAATAAAAATATGAGAATATTTTATTTGCTGCTAAATTTCTAGTAATTATTCATAGTACACAATAAATTCATTATATCATATTTTTTTTCGCTTCAGTGTCTCTTTAAGATTAGAAATGATGACTTAATCACTGTACTTTTTTTAGTGAAATAGCTGTATAAATGTACTATATTTGCCAGCAATAAGCCTAATTTATTAGCTTAATTTATTTACATTATCTTTTGGCAGGGCATTAAAAAAAACTTGCTTGGGCAATTTAATCATTCAGAGAGTTCTTTTCCCCTTATTCTACTCCAGTTATGACGTGCCAGGTAACGATGCTTCTCATCAAACATAGGCAAGAACTTCTCACCTGCTCTGAGCAAGAGAAAAGTCCTACCACCTATGTCCCACCAACTTCTTTGGTGGGACAGGCTCCTGATTCTCATTGGTCCAATAAGATCTGATACTCATTAGTCCACCTAGTTAACTCGGGACACAGGAGGATAGCTACGATTTGCCTGAGTTATGCTCTTTATGCTTGGACATCACTCCAATGAAGCTGGCAATTGAATTTCTGATAAATCCTGAGTGATCTTTTGAGCTTGTTATTACCCTGAATTGCATTTGGCCTGTAATGTAGAAGTAACAATAGAATTAGAAATACAAAACAAAAAAAAATCATATTACAGAGTTTTACAGATTTATCAAAATGTAATTATCCATCAAATATGGTAATAACTTAAAGCCTATTGCTTGTTTGTTTGTTTGTTTTTAAAGAAAATAACAAATAACCTGTTTTTGTACATTCTTCAAACTTGAAAAGCGAGAGATCATATAATAATTATGTTGTCTTGAAACTCAGTTAAAGCTTAGGCATTCTTTCTTGATTTGCTGTCTAGTGCTTAATATACTTTGTGTCAAGTCTTTTTAATAGATTACGATATATACCCTTTATTCAATAGGTACTTTCACAATGTTCACATTGCAAAGAGATGTCATAAGATTATCAACAATGTTTACAGCTCAAATACATAAAAATTCTAAAGAATGTTGTACATCTTTGAAGTTTCTTCTCATTTATCCAGGGTCATGGTATATCCATAATAAATATAATATTGATTCACGTAGGCAGATTTTATGTGTTCTAGAAGACTTTTCTTCGCTAATACACGTGACTTCATAATTTAAAAGGAGGTGATAACATGTTCAAGACATTTAAATGTGCAGATAACTCACTTAACCTCCCAAAGTGTTCTGATTATATGTGGCACACGGCCGTGGGAGGGTTTTTTCAACCTATTTTTTTTCATGTAGCTAGCCTAGCGATAGCTACATGATTCCCCCTTCCCTGCGGCCTCCCCCTACCTCTTCCGATCACCGCCGGCGATCATACCCATCAGAAAATCCCGTTCTGAACAGGATTTCCTGCAGGGCCTCCCCCGTCGCCATGGTGACGAACAGATTGACATCATCGACGTCATCGACGTCGTGACATCACAGGGAGTCCAGATCCACCTCATAGCGCAGCCTGGCGGTGGTTGGCTAGGTTGCGCAAGGGGTCTGTGGGGGGGCCCTCTTTCGTGGCAGGTAGCTGCGGATTGGCGGCGAGTGGACAAACATACTGCATGTTTCAAAAAAAAAAAAAAAGGGCCAGAGAAGTCCACCGCAGCGTTACTAGACGAGCTGTGCTTGTCTGTAATGGCCAGATGGTTTTAAGTTTGATTGTTTGTGGTTATTCAGACTGGACTTCTGAGTTAGGATTTAACATCAGAGAAGGGTTTTAAAGGGAACCTTACAGAAAATAAACTGATGACATAAACAATTGTATCTGTATCTGTAACTAGAAGTCATTGGGTCCCCGTGAAAGAATTTGGATGGGGCCTTTAAACAGGAAGTGTGGTGAAGCACTCAGAGATCGGAGACCTCAGCGGTGGATGGAGGTATGTGTCCTGCCGGCCGCTGGTGCTGTCAGTGATAGATGCTGGAGGGGGAGCGCTGAGAGGAGAGCCCGAGGTGAGGGAGGGGGAGACTGTCCCCCCTCCCCACCGATGTGCAATGCTCTCCCCTCATGTTGTGACCCCTTGCCCCCCCCCCCCCCCTTGGATACAGGGGCTGCATCCCCTACTGTTAAGCAGTTGCAATATCAGGGTTCTGGAGAGGCACACCTTACCGTGTAGATGTGGGTGCACGGCCTAGATGAAGAAAGCTACATCCATCAAGTACAACGATCCATGATTGGCCGGCACACCGTTGCTAATAATACAAGATGATTTTATTCCATTATAAAATGCACAATATGACAATTGTTTCACTGTATCTGATGAAGGGGACCCTCCGCGGCCCCGAAACAATTGTCATATTGTGCATTTTATAATGGAATAAAAGCATCTTGGATTCTTAGCAACGGTGTGCCGGCCAATCATGGATCGTTCTACTGTTAAGCAGCTGGTATCTTTCCTCCTACTCCTAAAATTGACTTTTTAGATATTTCACAGTTTCATGTGATGTTTAAAAACTTTAAAAAGTATATGTATTGATTTATCTCTGCTCAATGACACAGTCTTCCATTGTCTCAGAGAGCTAAACCAAACAAACTTTTTTATCTTTTGTATCTATATTTTACAGTCAGTAGCTATTTTCTACCAGGAAAGAGCTTTATGGCAGTAATTCTGCATTAGTGAGTGTTACACTATAGTCCCACTGGGTCTGACTGGAAAGTTAGTTGTGTACCTAAATGGTTAACGATTTCAGACAGAAAAAATTTGTATTGATTGGCAATGTACATCTTTAAGTCTATATCATCATGTCACGTGTCATTTAAGGTTCATTTTAACATTAAAGGGAATCAAATAAGCTTAGGCAAATGATGAAATTACCAGGGACTACCTCTAAAACAAGAGAAAATACTGTGCCCACTAGCTGAAGCAGCAGAACACCAGACATGTTTTTTTGATACTCTGACAATGGCCTCAATTCACTAAGCTTATCTCCTGTCTTTAATAAGTCTTCTAGAGTTGTTACCATGGTGATAAGGCATGTAGTATTCAGGAAACATTTTACCTCAGGCAAACCTAAAGTTAACTCTTCTGTCTTTAAGTTAACTCTTCAATCCTTAAAATAACTCCAGAGTTAAAGACAGGCAGTTTATTAACTGCATGTGAAAATAACTACAGAGGAGGTAAATTAACTACAGAGGAGGTAAAATAACTACAGAGGAGGTAACTTAACTACAGAGGAGGTAACTTAAGGAATGAATAGATAAGATAACTCTCTCTTATGTGGAGGTACCTTTTCTTTTGCCTTATTATCTCCAGCATGATCTTAGTGAATTGAGGCCATTCTGTCAAAACTGCAAGTGCCCCTGTCATTCTACCTACACTTAAAGGGAGAGGGTCACTGTTTTGAAAAGGAGGGCACTAAAGACATTGTTTTCCACATTAGAGATGACACTTGAATGCTATCAGCTCCAAATCATTCACAATATTTTTACTTTCTAATGCTACTTTAGATTTGGAACTAGGAAACAGTCAGAAGGCAATAGATTCTGGTGAATAGGGTGAGTGGTCTATTCACTTAATTCTTCAAAACAGTCAATGTCATTTCAGACTTGTGAAATATTTTGCAAAATGAGAGCACCTTTTTCATACTTCTTGACCGTTTTTTTGTTTCAGTTCCTTCTTCCTCCAGTGCAAAATCTTAGATTAGTATTCTGCACTAGCTGTTTATTCCTTCTGAAGATAGTCATCAATAATATACTGTACCTAAATGCGATGTCACCTTTCCTGCTAATTTTAGTACTAGAACTTCTCCTCATTATAGCAGTCTAACCATGTTTCAGCAAAATGTGCTTTAACAAACAAAAAAAAAACTGTTACTAGATCATTCAAAATGCTGCTACATGTAAATTTGCTTCATTAAAACAAAAGGCATTTGGAATTATTGATTTTTTGTACGCAAGAAGGAACTCAAGTGATTCCTCATTTCCGTAAGTGATTATGCAAATCATACCTTCATGCCTCTGACAAGCCAAAAACACATCCAGAGCCAATGGTTTACAGTGTGTAGCCTATTTATTTTACAGACCCATACCTATTCAGCTTTCATCTAGCAGCTGTTTCAGGCTAAACTGGCCTTCCTCACAGTAAGATATTGATTAGTTTAGCTCTATGGATAGCACTGATGACAGCCAGTTTAGCCTAGAACAGCACTTATCTGTGATTTGAATTAGTATGGGCCTGTAAAATGAAAATGGTATAAGTGTACTGTAAACCGGAACATAGTTTCATCTTATATACAGCTTGTCTACCCCAGGTAGCTATGTAGACTCCACATTCTCAAAGACTGTAAGCTAAAGCTGACAGGGCCATTTTTTCCTATTATGTACTGGTATAACTATATCTATTAACTGTAGAATCTACGTATAGTTATATGCACAATGTGCTGTAAACATGTTTACATTTATATTGCATTTTTCCCTTGTTTGTAAAATATTAAACTTAAATTAGACATATTGGGGAAAGATATGTTAAACTAAGAAATGAGTTCAAAATAAAGATACATTGTGTAGTGAGAGTTGAAAAAAATATATGCTGCAGTATAAGCAGTTTGTGTTATAATAAATAGAGATTGCCCGAACGGTTCGCATTTGAATGCAAACACGCGAACATCGCTGGTTCGCATTCGCGGTGAATCGCAAAGTACATGTGAGTTCGACCCACCCCCTATACTACCTCATTAGGCTCAACTTTGACCGTCTACATCACAGTCAGCAGACACATGGTAGCCAATCAGGCTACACTACCTCCTGGAGCCCCCCCCCCCCCTTATAAAAAGCAGGAAGCGTCAGCAATTTCACTCACTCGTGTGGCTGCAGTAATTAGAGAAAGGAGAGCTTGCTGCAGAGAGACATAGGGAAAGTTCTTGTAAAGCTTGTTAGCTTGCTCCTTGCTGATACTTATTGCTAAAAAGCACCCCTCAACAGCTCTTTTGAGAGCTAATGTTGTCCTTGTGATCTATTTTTGTGTGTGTGTGTGTGTGTGTGTGTGTGTGTGTGTCTCACAGACACTTGATGCATATAAATCCCTGTCAGTCAGTCGCAGCTGGCCCTTGGTCCCTTGGTAATACCTACTGTGCTACTGCCAGGCCCAACACATTGAGTGACTAGCTGTCCACGGTACCTGTGTGTGTGACAGCTGCATATTTGTAATACCAATCACTGCATACCTATTCAGTGCACCTAGCTACGTGACTACAAACAGTGTTATATTATATACCAGTTACTGTTCCTTTTCATGGTACCTGTGAGTGTGACAGCTGCACATTTGTAATACCAATCACTGCATACCTGTTCAGTGCACCTACCTATTTGTGTCAATTCCCCTTCATGATTGTTACCTTGCCACAGTGGAGGGCTTGCATATCACAATGAAGCAATGACCGCCGACTATATGAGTGTCTTGGGGGGGGGGAGGGGGGAAGGGCACACCCAAGATAATAAAGTCATTGCTTCATTGTGGACAGACCAAATTCGATCAGCTGGCTGGAAAGTCACTGTTGTTCTGTCATTGAGCTACCTCAGCCCGGCGACCATATGGGCTTGAAAACCGCCATGGCCTGCACTCTGACCATGGTGCGCACCAGTCCAGCATGGCTGTCAGTACACAAACAGCTGTTTGCGGTGCGTTCACAGTGAGTTTGGTCTGTCAGTGTGAAGCAGTACACTAATTACACTACCTGATTGATGTATACACATGCAAGATGTGTTAAAGCACTTCAGGCCTCCAATTCAGCATGCAATGTGATTTCTGCCCTTAAAACGCTGCTGTGTGTGAAATCCGGATTTTTCCTGAGGACTTGGCATGTATCCCACTCCGCCATGCCCCCCTCCAGGTGTTAGACCCTTGAAACATATTTTCCATCACTTTTATGGCCAGCATAAATGTTTCTAGTTTTCAAAGGTCTATTGCGGTTCGCGAAAGTTCGCGCAAACCGAACTTTTGCGGAAGTTTGCATTCGAGGTTCGCGAACTGAAAATCGGAGGTTCGAGCCATCTCTAATAATAAACAGAGGTACTGTTGACCCTAGCACTGGCCAAGGTCAAGGCTATGTGGCAGGCAGACATAGTTGATATTCAGGCCAGAGGTCAGGTGGCAATCCAAAGATAAGGTCAGAATAGAGTCAGAAGGTCAGAAACAAGAATAAAGATCAGTCAGGGTCAAACACAGGCCTGGTCACAAGAACTATGTATTATGGCTACTGTGATTGGATCACACTCTTAGGCCCCATTTACACTTAATCAGTTGCTCTCAGTTATAACTGAAAGGACAACCGATTTTCAAAGTAATGCCCATGTTTTCCTATGGTACCTTTCACACTTAACACATTTTAACTGAAATCTTTTTCACAATGCACTGCTATGGAATAGAAAAAAACACATACTAACTGATTAAGTGTAAATGGGGCCTTAGTGTTTCTCTTTCGTAGTGGTGAAATTATTTGGCAGAATAGTGCTAGATCTGAATATAACATAAATGTACAGTAGCCCTTAATTTGTAGTGAGCGGAGATCTGTCATGACACCCATGACCCATTCCTGTAATTACCATGGGTACTAAATGTTAATATTAATTTTTGGGTTAGTGTAGTGTTATTTTCAAGCATACTATGCAACTCAAAAATGGAATACCAGCACCAAAAAGCACTTACAGTGTCCTCAGAACTCAAAAACTATTTTGAGTTAATATGAGGTTGTTGTATACATATTGGATTTTCATAAAAATTAGCAAGCCGAGAAAATAATAATGTTTGCTTAATTTCAGTTCATACATAGTAGTACTTACAGAACCTATATTCGCCTTGATAAATCTATAAAATATACAGAAACCATGTTGTTATTAGTCTGGATGCATTTGATATATTGGGCTCGGTACAATTACTTTTTCTCCTTAGTTTTCTCCTAGGAGATAACTTTTAATCTTCACTTTAAAGTGGAATGAAACCCAGCATTTCTTCTTTGCTCAAAAAGATTATTTACAGTATATTATATACTACCACCATTTTTTTTACTAGATCAGCATTTAAAGTGGATCCGAGGTGAACTTTTACTCATTGCATAATTGTGTTCCTTTCCTATTGTTTATAGGGCATTCCTCAAGCCAAATACTTTTTTGTTTTTGTTTTAATACTCTAATCCCTATAAACTACATAAACCATGCCCACAGGTTTTCAGAGAGCCTTGGCAGTAGCAAGGGCTCATGGGAGCTCAGTCTGGGCAGGAGGAAGAGGAGGTGTTACTAGCCATTGATTTCAGAGGCAGAGGGGAGGAGGGTAGATTAGTTTTTGTTCACAGGCTTAGTGATCAAGATACAGATAAGCCTGCCTCTGTGTAATGTTTACAAACAGCATGGCTGCAGTCATTGTATCACAGGAAGAAATAATAATTTTCTATTAAAGCTGTTTGCAGCTATATTTGCTGTGTAAACTATCTAAACTTTAGATAAGATATATAGACAAGTTACTTGTTATAGTTAGTTTTTCATCTCGGATCCGCTTTAACTAGTTTAACTAAACACAGGACTTACAAGCTCAGTGCAGAAAAACCTGGATGCATCCGAACTGGAGATAATGTTATGTTGTGTTTACTTAATTGTATCAAGTGAGGAATGTGACACATTCTCTGACTGTGCACTGCAGACTCTCCTGAACACAGACAGACAATCAGAAAGCATTTCTGCCTTCAATACAAGATGAATAAAAACAGTTATGAATGAAATGCAAAGTCAGCTCTCAGAGCAAAAAAATTTACTTTGGGAACTTGTAATTTCTAAATGAATAATAATACTTATGCACAAAAGCAAATATGATAACCATATGGCATATAAAAAGTAGGAAAACATGTTTCTATTGAATATTATGTCAGGGTTTTATACCACTTTAATATAATTTTTCGGCACTCTGCAATTGAAAACATAAAAAAAAATACAAAAAAAAAAAAAAGCAAAGGTGAACAAGTACAGTCAAAATGATTCTGAGTATGTTCTTGCTTGCTGGTTGCTTCAAAGGAATTTTAGTAATAAGATGTGAAAATATCATCTAGGAGAAAACCTGGGAGAAAAAGTGAATAGGATCAAGCCCATTGCCTCTTACTATGATTTTGATTGGGAGCTTTGCAAGTGCAGACATGTGGACTCCTGCTGTGCAACTGACATTGTAAGGATGCACCACTTAGCAAATTATGCCATTAATAAATATTCTGCTCCCTTTAAAAATTCTTCACATATATATGAACTTTTACTCTGAGGAAGTGTCTTTGGCTTTTTATTTGCACTAAATTAAATTAAATAGAAAATATCTGAAGTGTTTGTGACTCTTGCAGTATTATCTGTGAAAAGTTAATTAACTTCAGTAATTTTCATTAATTTTGAAAATACAGAGAACACCAAATATTTAAGCACTTGAAAGTGAAATTTGACTTATTTCTACATATCATAAATATTTATTTGGTTACCTTATTAATAAAGCTTCTTTATGGAAATAGAGTTCATTGCAAGGTGAAACTATTAATAAAGGGAATTGAGCATACACTTACTATTATTAGCATAACCATTAATTTTATTTTATTGTGTTTAAGCAATATATTAAAACTTGTCTCCATTAAAAATAGTTATAGATGCTGAGTAGACACTTGCACTGTAACAAGGTCAGAGTACTTCTTATAAAATCAGACTCCATTTTCAAGGAAAAAAGCAGCTTTTTTCAGATTAACTATACGTGCACCAAAGATGTTGTATCATTGCACATTTTCATGCTATTTTTGCGTAAACAATTATGACTTCTGAAAAAAAGAAGGTGTTTGTAATTTTCACCTCCTCACAAGTCAGCAACTATATTCTATGTATTTAACAATGTATCACGTCAGGAAAATTCTGTGAATATGCAATGCAAACCATTCTTCCATCCACTTCATGTAAGCCAAGCATACATATACAGGAGAAGTGCTTTCAGGAATGGGAGTCGCAGGGTGCAATACCTACATCTGAGGTGATACAGAAAGCTCAGTGCCAAGGGATTGCATGGACCTCTAGAAATCTGTAAAAAAAAAGCCATGAATAAGGGAGTACATGGGGTTTTGCTGAATAAATAAGCATATATATTCTGAATATTTTTTGTTTCATAGCACACAATTATTATTATTTTTATTATTGACAAAGCCATATAATCAATCCTGCAAGAAGCTATTTTGCTTGTTTGGGATAGTTGCATTAAGTTACGTCTGATAACCAAAAAATCCTGACTTGAAGATCCTGACTTGACAAAGACACACTGGTGTGTCAAAACACGTCATCATTATCACCCGGCACACAGAGCTTTCTTGGACTCCAGACCTACCACGTACCCTTGTTGATGTCCCCCACTGACCACGGTCAATGTCCGAGGAACGGAACATTGATCATGTGAGATATGTTTGCAAATTTTTGTGATCTTGCATGTGCATTTCTTTTGCAATTTGCAAACTGAATTAAAGATATTGCACCATAGAGGCAATTTTTTTGTCTCCTTTTTCTGATACAGACACTTGTCAAATCCCACCGCTGAGAGAGCTGCACTGGATGCTACCTTTCCTCCATTCATTGTCTGACACTAGCACTGGAGAACTGATTCACTTCGAACATAATATCCTTTAGTCCTGGTTGTAACACGCAGTGCACATATATTTGCCTATTGTGTAACCAGAAAATCACCCCTGACATTGACAACTGTCATCTGATCCCACAAAACCTGTGGCCAGAACCTATACTTCCTTACCGTTGGAGGACGGGCTTTTACCAAGCTTCTGAGACACAGTAGCAATGGAAGTTGGTGGAGAAAGTGTCATTGGAGGTGGAGGATATGAAAGAGATGACTGGCTTAAGTTGCACCTCCGTCAAGATATCTCAGACACATTCAGTTGCACTTCAGTTTGTGGTTCTTGTGCATGTGGAAAAGCATGGCTGTTGTACCCAAATTTGATCTTGTCTGTCATTTAAAGATCGATCGGTCATTGGTGCAAAGTGCTATGAACATGTTAGTTTTCAGCATGAAAAATGCTTACACTGGAGAGGTGCATGCTCTTTTATCTTGCCTACTTCTGCTGCTCTGTGACCTCCATCTCCTCCTGCTCTACTCCCGGATGGACAAATCATTCCTGACTATTCATCTGCCTGTGCCGACTCTTCTACTTGTGAATTACGTGAGGTGAATTACATAAAATGCTACTCTACATATCAAATGCAACAAACTCAACCCCACAAATGAAATGCAGCAAATGCTACCCTACACATGAACAACAGTAAATTCTGCCTCACACACGAAATGCAGCAAGCATTTTCCCACATACAATGTATTAAATAGGGAATTTGCATGTGGTTTTGGTATGCAAATTTTCATGCAACTTTGCATGGAATCAATGGAAAAGCACACAGGCACTGCCATGGTTAAATTCGCATACATCGTCATCTTCACATGAAAATTTGCATACACCCGCATGCGAAATTGGCATTCGCATGAAAATTTTTACCGTGGCAATTCGCACCGCACAAGTGGAAACGGGCCCTTGCCTTAATGTGTTTTCCCAACAAAAAAAATGCTTCTTATTTATTTATTTTTACTCTTTTGAAACATCACTTATGGGGCGCAGACCATAGACACTGACTGTGCCTACTCATCCTCCTTTGTCTGTGCATTCTCCTCCTGAGGGAAAATAAATGGTTGGGCATCTCAACATTGTATGCCTTTGTCCTCTCACTCTGGTTGTTTTGAGTCATCATTAACTGCCCACCCACAACATGCTGAAAAAGGCCTGCAGACTGGTCATTGTCAACTTCTTTAGTGTTGCTGGGTGATCCAGAAGGTATAAGGGTGAATAAGTTTATTAAACATTTTATTAAAATAAGCATGGAGTTAGAGCTGTTATAAAGCAAAGACACCAAACTAGAACACAAAATAATGAGACTTCATCTATGGAAGTCTGGATGTCTTTTTAGTCTGTCTAACATACTGGTTTTTAGTTTGGTGAATTAATATTATCAAGTAGAATCAGAGGTTGATGTCACAATGATTTTGAAATTATATAATGTTTCTCAGAGTACACCAAACAAATCAAGCCACCAGTTGCCCGTTAGAGGAATTTCCAATCTAATTCCTGGCATAGTCATAGCCTAATGTTCCAGACATGAATAAACGTCAACCTTACCCTTGAATTTTTGGGATGTGGGAGAAAGCTAGAGTGCATGTAGGGAAACTCACAAACACACGGAGAGCATGCAAATTCCATGCACAGAGTCCAGTTTGAGATTCAAACCTTGAACTCTAGTGCTGCAAGGTAAGAGTGCTAGATACTACACCACCATTCAGGGCATTATTCTCATGCTACTCATGCTACTCAGAATTAGAATCAGGTGTGTGGCGATAAGAGTATCTATACACCACGAGCAGACCAATAGTTCAAAGAAATCTCCTTTATTCTTTATTCTCCTTTATTCCATCTCAAGGAGTAGAAAGAACTCCATCTCACGCAATAGTAAAAATCCAAAGCTCCATCAACAAAGACACAGCAGACAGTTTAGTCTCAAACCCAGCACAATTCTGACCAACACTGCTATCCCTCCCCATTGTATTTCTCAAAAAGAAGTTTCCAAAGAAGCCTAGATCTCCCTGGTATTTTTACAGGCTTTTTGTTTTTCCAGCAAGGCCTACAAAGCCCCGGTCTTATCTGGGAGTGGGACCATTGTTGAATATGTAAACAAGGCTGCAGACCACTCAGCAATGTATAGGTGTGTACACACGCACTATTGTAACAAACGATGGGTCCGTAAGACCCTCCTGCAGCGCGGTCATGAGTACTACTGTCGGCAGAATGACCGCGCCGCGGGAGGATCTGATGGACCCATTGTTTGTTACAATAGTGCGTGTGTATGCACCTTAACCCATACATCTATCTGAAGCAGCACCAATACTCAACAATAGCTGACATCAAACAGAGTTTAAAATAAACATGATACATTACAGAAAAAAAACTGTACAAGATATAGCATAGTAACATTACAGTTTTGCTACAAGAACTATGTATTTTGCCAAGTACAACGGGGGTTGTACCCGGAATTATTTTTGGCAATACAGCCAGGCTAGGATACCTGGATCCTGATGCACGGAGGAGTCTAGGGATCAAGTGCACTACAACCGATCTAGCAGGGGTTACACAATATTTGGTGAGTTTGTTCCCTGATGGGTGCCCTGGTGGTGGGTGAATATCCCAGAAGTGATAGTGAATTGCCTTATTGGAAGACAACACCTGATTAATTAACTGTGTTTTTATGTATTATTGATGTATGCTTATCCAACTGCATAAGATTGATTTTTTATGGACTGCCAAACTGAAGAGGAAGTGCAGTCACTGCTCTATTTTGCCTGATATAGAATTGACTTTTTGTTTACGGAACCACTGCAGTGCTTTCATATTGTGTATAGTAATTAATGTGGTAGTAACACATAAGGTACGTACACACGCACTATTGTAACAAACAATGGGTCCGTCAGACCCTCCCAACGCGTGGCCGTTCTGCTGACAGTAGTACGTTAGTACAGGCTGTCGGCAGACTGATAAGACTGTTTTTGACTGATCTGCTGGGTAGATCAGTCAAAAACAGTCTTATCAGTTTGCCGACAGCCTGTACTAACGTACTACTGTCGACAGAAAGACCGCGCCACAGGCGGGTCTGACAGACCCGTCATTTGTTACAATAGTGCGTGTGTACGCACCTTAATACTGTCATGAGCTGTCTGTGCACAGCAATATTACCACTATTTAGTGCATCATGCCTATTATTAGCGCAAAAGGAGGACAAACAATGAGAGCTATTGTTCCCACAGTTTGAGTAAATTATTCTAGACTGGGTGGGTTCACTAATTCTATTGTATACATTGTACAATGTATACTTCCTAAAAATACTGTTAAATTATTTCCATCTGGATTTTTGAAATATTTAATAGAAGTTAATTTGATGAATTTTCTGATAGATGCCCTGTAATGCGGCGTAAAATTCTGAAATTTGCTTGGATCACAAAGTGTGTCCTAGGAACGCATTACAAGGCTATAAACAATATAATGAAGGAAATCATCTCTGCCACAGGTGTGTTTACTCGAAAATAATGTTTCACACACTTTACTAAATCTCTAAATTACAGGACAGTGCAAAGCGCTCGACTGTCTCAGCTGATTTTGGAAAACATATATTTAAAATTAAGCGCATTAACAGCTGCTGAGGTGTGTGGATCGGTATTAAAATGAAGAAGAAGATGCCAAGAGATGCATATTTTTGTGTAGGAGCTGAACAAGCAAAAAAAAATCTTCAAAACACAAACAGCTAATGTATGCAGTTCATTTCTCCCATTTTTAGAATACGCTGTGAATAAAAGCTGGAAGATTACGGGGGGAAAAAAATACTGGTAAGTACTGTTGTGAGGCATCTAATTAAACTTTCTACGACGCAAAGCTAAAAAACGCCAATCTCAGCTTAGCTTTTACATTTTCTGACATGCTGCAGATAACTTAAAAAAGAAACCTGAACTGTCAAAATAATTTATATATATTAAATGTCAGCGCAGCTCAAGGGGGAGATAAAAAATTTGTTTTGGCTATGACATTTATAAGCTAACTTTTGATTTAGATATGCAGTGGTAGCAAGTCATGATTGCAGAATGCGGTCACATTATCTGTTTTTAAACAAGGTGCCCCACTTGTGATCAAATAGGTGGTGACGGAGTAAATTAGGCACAGTCGATAAATGGTAATAAGACACACTTCAGAGAAATGGAAGATACATACAGAGTTTCTTTAGAAGACTGTTGCTATACTTAGAGCAAAGCTTTGCTTAATACGTACTTGAAGCATGTCTGAAGCAAAGCTTTGCTGTTAGTATGGAAACAGTCTACAAAAGAAGTTCTGTATCCTCCATTTTTCTGTAGTGTGTCTTATTACCATTTAGGTGTAACAGTATCTGTATCGTGATGCAGCATAATTGCTTACTATAGCATATTTTACTGTTAACAGAACTTATTTTCTTTCTTTCTTTCTTTCTTTCTTTCTTTTTTTCTTTCTTTCTTTCTTTCTTTCTTTCTTTCTTTCTTTCTTTCTTTCTTTCTTTCTTTCTTTCTTTCTTTCTTTCTTTCTTTCTTTCTTTCTTTCTTTCTTTCTTTCTTTCTTTCTTATGTCCTGTAAATAAGAGTCAGTATCTTTAAAAGCCTGTTTCTTTTATCATGGTTAGGGATGAGTGAAAATGCCTCTGGTACTCACAAAAATCTCCTCAAAATTCCAACTGGACTTGTACGGTAAGTAAATAAATAATTAAGCAGTATATAATAACTCATAGGAATGAGAGTTCTCTATGGTGGTAGTATAATACCGTTAGATAAGAGAATAAGTGACTGTAACGATTGTGGAACTTCCTCCGTGATCAGCGCACAACGCGTGCGCTGATACGGCGGAAATCCTCCACAAGCGTATAATTGCAGGAACCCAGCAAAAGGTGCTACGCACCCGTAGAGGGAAATTCCTGTCGGCAGATGGCGTTGTGGAGTGCAGAGGAACCAATCCTCTGTACCTCCACAAATGCCAGACAGGAATTGTACGAAGCGCAGAACGCAATCGCAAGAGAAGCGATTGCGAATGCGAACGAGCAAAGGGACAGGTTGTATGTGTGTGCACCAAACTAGTCATCAACCCGCGACGGGGCACACACCACAGCAGATAAGAAGTAGGAACGCGATCGCAAGAGGTGCGATCGCCAGACGTGACACAAGGCTACAGCAAGGCGGAGCACGAGAGTAGCAAAGGCACAGCAAATAATACAATGAGGAGATACGGAAAACAACAAACCATAGCTAACCGCGAACACCGCACTCATTCGCAACAGTGCACGCGGTTATGCGCGGTCTCCACGTGATAAGCACAATAGAGACAAGCACGCCTAACTAACCATCGACAGACAAACATGAAACAGAGGACGCGAACGCTTGCTTAACGGTTACCTCACCGAGTCTCCAGCAAGCGTTCGTAGCAGACAAGACAGACACACGAAAACAGCGACAAGCGAGAGATAGGATCCACAGCACTAGCGAAAGTGGCTAGCGCGATCCAGGAAGACAGAACAGAAGGATCCACAGCACTAGCGTGAAGCGAGTGCGATCCAGGCAGACAGAACAGAATAGCAGGGGCTAGGGCGATCCAAGGAGAACAGAACAGAAGGATCCACAGCGCTAGCGCAGGATGCTAGTGCGATCCAAGTGAGACAGAACAGAAGAGATAGCTGGTAGCAACCGCTGCACCAGCTATACTCCAAGAACAGAGAGCAGAACGATTTCCTGTCGACCACCGCTGGGACAGGACAATCGCAACAGAACAAACAAAACAGATAAGCAATCCTAACTGCACTAGAGAAACCTGCCTAGCGCAGTTTCAGGAATTACTCTAAGCTGATCTTCAAACAAAGAGTAAGGCTGACACTCCTCCAGGAGTGTTTCACAGGAAGGAATCCTTATGACCAGCCAAGCATTGTGGGAAACACATAGTACTTATAGTACACGCCTCCAATGAATGTGGCCAGGCAATTTGCATGACAACGTATGCAAATTCCTCTGCAAGCACAAGCTGCAAAACTGACAGAAGCTCTTCTTTCCAGAGTCCTGCAGCATGCAAACCTAAACAATGGTCAAAAAGCTGCCTGCCTGCACAGGCAGCTGAGCAGATCATTACAGTGACCCTGAAGCAGTACAGTGCCTAATGAATTTATACAGACACAGCAACATTCAAGGCATACAATCACTGACAGCAATTCTCACAGTACTAGGTGCTGTTTAAAGATAGCAAACAAGCTGAAAGACTTTGAAGATACTCTGTAACAAAATGTTCAGCCTTATTTCTTCAATCTATAAATTCCTATACCTGTTCTAATGTGGTCTGGATTACTGCAGTCTTTTCTAGTTGCACTGTCTCTGTAATATATCTAATCTTCTTGTCAAGCTTTGTCAAGCCAGGGAGGAATGGGCTGCCTCTATTGTAATGAATACAAGTTATGTACGCCCCCTGCAGGCTCTCTGTGCTTTGTTTACTCCTCACTCTCTGCTCTCAGTTTCAGCTCGACTGTGTGATGCAGTTTGTGAGGCTGAAGGGGGAGGGAGCTGCCTGACACATGCTGAAAAACTGTGAGAATCCCAGACTGTAGTGCAGATAATTCACTATGCAATAATAACTTCTAGTATACTATAACATGATATATATATACACACAGTACAGACCAAAAGTTTGGACACACCTTCTCAATCAAAAAGTTTTCTTTTTCATGACTATGAACATTGTAGATTCACACTGAAGGCATCCAAACTATGAATTAACACATGTAGAAATATAGTACATAACCAAAAAGTGTGAAACAACTGAAAATATGTCATATTCTAGGTTCTTCAAAGTAGCCACCTTTTGCTTTGATTACTGCTTTGCACACTCTTGGCATTCTCTTGATGAGCTTCAAGAGGTAGTCACCAGAAATGGTTTTCACTTCACAGGTGTGACCGCCCCAGGAAAGAAAGACCAAGAGTCACCTCTGCTGCGGAGGATAAGTTCATCCGAGTCACCAGCCTCAGAAATCGCAGGTTAACAGCAGCTAGAGTTCTAGCAGCAGACACATCTCTAGAACAACTGTTAAGAGGAGATTGTGTGAATCAGGTCTTCACAGTAGAATATCTGCTAGGAAACCACTGCTAAGGACAGGCAACAAGCAGAAGAGACTTGTTTGGGCTAAAGAACACAAGGAATGGACATTAGACCAGTGGAAATCTGTGCTTTGGTCTCATAAGTCCAAATTTGAGATCTTTGGTTCCAACCACCGTGTCTTTGTGCGACGCAGGAAAGGTGAACGGATGGACTCTACATGCCTGGTTCCCACCGTGAAGCATGGAGGAGGAGGTGTAATGGTGTGGGGGTGCTTTGCTGGTGACACGGTTGGGGATTTATTCAAAATTGAAGGCGTACTGAACCAGCAGGACTACCAAAGCATCTTGCAGCGTCATGCTATTCCATCCGGTTTACGTTTAGTTGGACCTTCATTTATTTTTCAACAGGACAATGACCCCAAACACACCTCCAGGCTGTGTAATGGCTTTTTGACCAGGAAGGAGAATGATGGGGTGCTGTGCCAGATGACCTGGCCTCCACAGTCACCAGACCCGAACCCATCAAGATGGTTTGGGGTGAGCTGGACCGCAGAGTGAAGGCAAAAGGGCCAACAAGTGCTAAGCATCTCTGGGAACTCCTTCAAGACTACATCATTTCCTGGTCAGCGGCCATGTTTTTTGTTTGTGAACACTGCCTAAAGCTGGCGATTAAAAGCCAGGATTGCGGCAGGGAGCAGCGGAAACGGTGAAGAGGGATCACAGTAACTTGATTAGTATGTTTTTTACTGTACAAATTGGGCAGTACAGATTCTCTTAAGCACTTAATGAAATACTTTGCTGAAACTGTTACTAAGCACACACAGTTCTAAAATATGTAAATCTGCACTGAATGAATCCTTTAGCTTACAGTTATTCTCCCAGAACTATGTGCAGTGTACAGCTAGAAAACAAGCTGGAGGACTAGAAGTACCTAGATGTAATTTGTCAGTAAGCAGACACAGTTCTAAACTATGTATAACTATTCTGCACAGCACACAATACACTTTATAAATGGAAGTTGTAAGTTGGTAAAACAGACCTAACTGAAGCATAGACTTCTTTCCCTGTTTCTGTCTCTTGCTCCTTTCATACAGACAATGCAAGATGGAGTGAAAGGCCCCTCCCTCCACCCCCCTCCCCCTTTATATCTGCCTATGGTGGTATCTGTTCTCGGCTGCTGATAGGACCTGCTGATTATCCTGGTAGCAAATGATTCACTCAGAAGATGCCCGTTCCACACTTCCCAATTACATTTTAGCATTTTACGATGCCCAAGTTTTGCCCGCTATAATTCACAAATATATAATAGTATCAGTTTTTTGCACACATTTTGTGTTCCTAGTAGCAATACATTTGTCCTATAAAGGGAGATAAACGATAGTGCTCACATTGATATAGAATTACCTTAGACAGCATAGCTGGAGCAGCTTTAAGATCTGGATAAAAATCACCATTATGCACACTTTTATCTTGTCACTGGTGATATACATGACACATAGTATCTGACAAGCCAAAGCCACTTCCATCTTCTACAACTGAATCCAAAGGTCTCACCGATCAACCCAATGGGA
Source organism: Hyperolius riggenbachi (assembly GCF_040937935.1). Classification (NCBI taxonomy): domain Eukaryota; kingdom Metazoa; phylum Chordata; class Amphibia; order Anura; family Hyperoliidae; genus Hyperolius; species Hyperolius riggenbachi. Next base: position 115,961,673 of record NC_090646.1, on the reverse strand, counting down.
AAAGGGTTAATGTTTGTCTTATGTTTAACATTAAAATCATTAACCCAAATGTATAATTGACTTGTTATTTTTAGACATTCTGCATCAAGAGAGATGATTAGCATATTCAATGAAACAGCAGAGATGTAAATGAGCCTAAACTAAGACAAGCGAATTAGATATCTTTCAAATAATAATGTTCCTTTCTGTCACTTATCCGCAAACAGCTAGACCAGCTAGACTGTGAATACTAAATGCTCTTCATTATAACATGTAAGATATTAGGATCCGCACCATCTAAAATCACAGAATTTATTTAGCTTTCTTTAAAATCCATCAGAGGCATAAGCAAGTGTGGGCCGGGTCACCATGACGCACGGCGTTTCTGAGTATAGCTCTTTCTTCAGATGGTAGAGGCAACACACTCTAACATCTTACAAACCAAACCTCCTATATAAAGCATTGGAGAGGACCTGATAGAAGACTGTGGAGTCCCATAACATTTGCATATATACATATTCATGAATCGAATGAACTGTGTTTCATACTATACACCTTATAAACATAAATATAGCAAGCAAATCAATAGATGTATGTGACGTAGGAGCGGATATCGCCGCTCGTCACTATGGTGGGTGGCCCTTATGGTGTTTACATGCTTTAGAGCGGACCATGCCACTCAGCTTGTTACTGGTCGCTCCCCGGGGTAATGCGGATATGAGCGGACGCTTCTGCCCACTACACCTTGTATTGGATGGCAGAGATCGGGAGGCAGAGCTTCTTCACACGCCCCTAGAAGTTCATGTGCGGACGTTGTAGGTGCAAACAGGATTGGCTGGAAATAGGATTGAGCAGAGTGGATGGTGTCGGCCCTGTTGTGATTGGCTGACGCCACATTATGGTGAGTTACACGATGAAAGACTTAGATGGAAGGTGTTTTGCACCTATACCTAAGTCTAAAGTGTTAACAAATGATCCGAGCTCATCTATCCCTGCAACATACATCTATTGATTTGCTTGCTATATATATGTTTATAAGGTGTATATTATGAAACACAGTTCATTCGATTCATGAATATGTATATATGCAAATGTTATGGGACTCCACAGTCTTCTATCAGGTCCTCTCCAATGCTTTATATAGGAGGTTTGGTTTGTAAGATGTTAGAGTGTGTTGCCTTTACCATCTGAAGTAAGAGCTATACTCAGAAACGCCGTGCGTCATGGTGACCCGGCCCACACTTGCTTATGCCTCTGATGGATTTTAAAGAAAACTAAATAAATTCTGTGATTTTAGATGGTGCGGATCCTAATATCTTATTTGATACAATACCCTGTGCACTCCAGGGTTGATCACTGCACATCAAGCTCCAGTGGTGCTGTCACAATTGGAATATTACTTCATTATAACATGGGCAGGATTATTGTTAAAGGGACCCTGTTGTCAATCCAAGTATATGATGCTACTATTATTTTATGACAGAGAAGTTTTTTGCTAAAAACACTGTTACTATGTCTGCATGTATCAAAAAAGGGCGCCTGGAAAAAAGGGCATGGGATATAGCCAAAATCATAAGATGATGTCAGTCGTCACCACGCCGGCTGCCTCACGTCATCATGGCGTCCAGCATGACAGTACCGCGCATGCGCGGTTTAATCGTGAATGCGCAGTACTGTCGCGCCAGCCACCGTGATGACGTGAGGCAGCCAGCGTGGTGACGACTGACATCATCTTTCCGGAAGAGGGAGCCCGACACTCGGTTCCGGTGTCGCAGGGATCCATTTCTGAGCAGGGCCTGGGAGAGGAGCCAGAAGGACGCCAAGAGACCTCCCGACCTACTTTGGGCTGGAGAAAGCCCCAGGTAAGTTCAGATTTTGTTTTTATTCACTGGTCAGAGTCCCTTTAAGGAGACTTTGCAGTACATCCAATTATGTGAATTTACCAATACTTTATGAAAGAAACATTTTACTAAAACCACTGTTATTATTTCTTACCCTGTAAAACTTCTCCTTACTGGAATACCAAGCGAAAACTGAAATGCCATCATAGCATGTTTGCATCTGCAGCCCTGCACAGTCTTTCTGCTGACTCCTGCTCTCTTTTCTGATGAGACATCTTGTCTGCTCTTTGTAAAGATAGTACAAGACAGCTGCTGTGTGTTAACCACTGCCTGGGAAAAGGCCACAGAATGTCACATGACTTTCCACCAGAAGTAGACAGCATGACATAACCTAAGGGGGTAGAAGTGGAACAAATTAGCAGACCATCTGGACAGAGCTGCAGATCTGACCATGCTATAGAAGAATTTCAACAGTTGTCATCTGACTGTATTAGGGAGGAAAAAATATTTACAGGGGTAAGACTCAACAACAGCACTTTTAGTTAGTACATATTTTTCAGATAGTACAGTAGTAGATTCATATACTACATCGTCCCTTTAAGGAGTTTTCTCAGCTTAATGAAACTGTCTGATTTCCCCCATATCACCATTATGCAGCATCAATTAGGGTAAATGGGAAATTGAAGAGGCAAATGAAAACTTGCACTGGATAATTAAATAGATTATGATTGTAAGATTTTGCATTTATACTATACCTAATAAGGAGATCTGTTAAAAAAAACTGCTCATTTAATCAATAAAAAGTATAATTTAGCTCCATAAGTTCCTACTTATACCAAATGGCCAAAACACTTTCTGTTATGATGAAAATATTTTCATGTAAAGCACTAGAATAACTAGATAATAGTACTAGTAATGTACAAGATAATCCTCAAACCTTTTACTTAGCAGAATTCAAATATGAAATATATCACTGAAAATCATAAGTATGATCCTTTGATGAATGTTTCAAAGTTTTCTTTGTGAAGTGTAAGGATTAAAAAAAAATTGCTAAAAAAATTGCAGTACATGAGTTTTATATTTGAACAAAGGCAACCACTCGTCTCTTGCTGGCAAATGGGGACTGATAACAGGGCTGAACAATAAATAGTACCATTGTATTTAAGGCAAAAATCTCTCAGATCAGAGTAAAACAAGACAACTGTCAATCAGTGCTACTGCTAAATTCAAGCAAAACTCAGTGCTATAGTCTGTTTTTTCTCTGGGTAGTCAAAAGCTAATTTCACCTTGCTCAGAGACTCTCTATAAACAAATAATTATGTTTTCCCCAGGGGTTTCAGTCATGTTTTTTTTTTACCAAAAGTCACCCATTACTGAACCTAGGAGCGGCGGGGAGCGGTGGTAATTGACGCAATCTGATAAAGCCAAAAACCAAAACTGAAGCATCAGAGGGCTAGTTACCTAGAACAAGCTATTAATATCATTGTTTTATTAAATTCTCGAAGCATGAAAAATTGCTGTTAACAGCCTCTCTAAGTGTGCTCATATTTTTTTTGCTCTTGACTTTACATCCTGGTTAGAAATTCCAGTACTACCTGATTACTGGATGGCACCCTAGAACTATTTGTCAAAGGTGAGGAGCACTGAAGTTAGTCTATTTTCACCTCACATAGCTACCAGGGAATGGCTCAGAGTGTATGTCATGTGTATGCCATTCATCTGTTTAAGACCATGGCTTCATCTATGTTTCTAGACTTTAAAGAGGCCAACATTGGCAAAAATGTGCTAAAAAACATGAAACCCTTTAGAAACCCAATAAGTCACTTGTCTTTGGTAAAGCTGTGTCTGTTTTGTGAGGTTCTACCATGTTTTCTGTTAAACACATTATTTTTTTTCCTCTTGTTTCCACTGTTCTTCCTAAGATATCCTGCAAATTTGGTGTTTCTACCATGTAAGGGGGCTTTGCTATTAACCGCTAAAGTCGGCGGGTCTTTGACCACAAATCACTACTCGATTTTTCATGCGGTTATTCGACTAAAAACTGCACTCGAGTTGGATATCTGTTTCTGTTCATGATCATAATCACGAGTCAATTTGTAAGTGGGTGGAGTTGAACTTGTGATCACTTGAATTGATTGGGGGTATCTGAGCGTCACCGCTTGTTAGTTCCACTGTACTCACAGAGATGTGGGTTTTTCCTCTTGTTCCCACTGTTCTTCTTAACCTTTTCCGCACCGCCTGCATTAGATTCTATGCCACACTTGTGGCTGTTCTAGCCTGATGCGGCGTAGAATCTACACCGGCCCGCCGTTTTCGCACCTGAGCCGATCGTGCGCACCCGGAGGGGGAGATTAAGCTGTCATATGACAGCTGACATCTCTCCTCAGTGATCAGCAGCCATCGCATATGGCTGCTGATCACATGATCACTATGATCGCCGGCGGATCGTAGTGATCACTTTGACAGCGGCAGCGGTAGGGGGGGGGGGGGAGAAGAGGATCCACTCACCTTCCTGCCATTCCAGCAATGATTGGTGCCCCCTCCACTCCTAATGCCACTCAGTTCAGGGTCTCGGCTTGATGACCTCATCAAGCCATGACCCGGGACTGAGCGGCATTAGGAGCAGAGATGCTGGCCGGAGAAGAGGGGGGCTACTGCAGCTCATCGTTGGAGCCTGGAAGGTGAGTGATGGCTGTTGGCAAAGGGGGGGACCTGCTACCATGGGGGGACACTGCCCAGCCAGCCACAGAGGGGATCCGGCCGCCTGACCCCCCAAACACACACACCCCCACTGCAAAATGCCTGGTCCTTAAGGGTGGGGTTAGGCAGCCGGTACTGAAATGGTTAACATATGATGCAAATTTGGTGTTTCTAGCATGTAAGGGGGCTTTGCTATTAATCGCTAAAGTCGGCGGGTTTTTAATCACGAATACCGACTCGTGATCTTGAGTAACTTCTGATCATGAGTCGGGTAACGAGTGCTATCACAAGTGCACTCATGATTGGCATTCGTGATCACGAATGCCAATTACGACCTCGTGATTGCAAAAAACAGTCTTGATCATTACTTGCTTGTGATGAGCATCCCTGCTAACAAGTTCAATTTTTGTGGGGTTGTCCGCATCAACTAGCTTTCTATGAGTTTTGAGATGAATTCCCTGTAAATGTTGCTCTATATGTTCCTGTCCATGCACTGAGGGTCCTCATATGTTAGTCATCATCCTTATTGAGTGGAGTAATACATATTTTTGCAAAACAAACTACAAAAATCCAAACTCGCACAGTTAGTAATTTAGAAAATGATCTAAGGCCTCTCTCCAACTAATAAAAAGTTTGGATATGGCTTTAGAAAATTAATGTCAACACTGTGCTATCTCGAAGTTAAGTTTTTTTATGATAAAAAATAGAAAGGGGACTCTATAAGCACTTTTAATCAGGGACCATACCATTCCTAACACCAATTTAAAAAAATTATTCAAAAGGACAAATCATTTTTAAACTAGATGAGATGAGATATACATGTCCTGTTTACCATAGATTAGATATACATTACATTGAATATTTACTCAGTTCAGAGTGGGGATCTACATAGCTAACTTCAACATCCTTGGGATTTCCGTGAACACACATTTGTATTGTGCTTTCCAGCTATGCTTAAAGCACATCTAAATTTGAACAAAAAAAGTAATTGTTTTCTTACACGGGGCTTCTTCCAACCCTACAGGGGGTCTTTCATGCCCCTTGGTGTCCTCTGAGTCCTCTTCCTTTCCCCCTCAAACAGATCTGCAACTGGAACTCCAATCACTGCTACTGCACATGTGTGGTCCCATCCACATGCCTCCTTGATTGTGCTCTCATAGCCGAAAGTGTCCTACACATGTGCAGTTCATGAAGATTTGTAACTGCACATGCATACAATGCTCCCAGTCTCCCATCAGGGTCACTATAATCAGATTAAATATGCTTTAGCTTCCCTTGCAAATAAAAAATCTTCTTGGCTACAGCCTGAAATACAAAAATCTTTTTGGGGTTTATAGTTTGTAAATTACCTGAACTGTTGGAGTCGTATATTATCAGTGGCAGCTATTAAAATGATCCTGTCCATTGAAGATTGGAATTTTCCCACCATTTTTCTTTCCTGGATGACGTGGAACATGTCATTTTTATCAATAAAAGACTAGGTACAAATAGTATCTATGTCAAGCCAGATGAGTGGTGGAGAATGCATTTTGCATAATTATAAACAAATGGAAGATCAGCAAAGCAGACCCAGAGTGAGGGAGAGAAGAGTACAGCACTGGATGGATACGTTCTGAAGTGTTAGTGCAGTGTAGCTTAGTTGGGAGAGCAGCAGGAAGTTAGTGTAGTGTAGCTCAGCTGGGAGGACAGCAGAGGTTAGTGTAGTGTAGTGTGTAGTCTAGTCTAGTGTAGTGTGTAGTCTAGTGTAGTGTGTAGTGGAGTGTAGTTTAGTGCAATGGAACTGGTAGGGGCAGCAGGTGTTAGTGTACTGCAGCTGGGCAGTGTAGCTTAGATACAGTCGGTAGAGGAAGGCCAATAAGATGCCCTCACACTATAAACACACTTAAGTTTAGTATATTTCTTTTTCCCTGATTTTGTACCTCTAAACTTAGGTGCGTCTTATAGTCTAGAGCATCTTTTATTCCCAAACATATGATACATACATGGGCCATCAAAAAAAATTGTAAAAGTTTATTCTTTGCAAAAACTTTTTCTTAACGAGAAAGCATTTGCAAATGGAAATATCTTTTCCTCATCTCTAATGCAGTGTATTTTGCCACCCTTATCATATGCTTACTTAGTATGCACAGGATCAGCATTTGATATTCGACATTCGTGACTTATTCCCAGTCCACAGTCCAAAAGTTATTTGTTGTGAGCTCACACCACTCTTTATTTCAGTACTTTCAGAAGGAACTGTGAAAGTCAGAAATAGCTGTTGCCTTTCACACAGTGAGATTTCAATTGCAAATTCAATGATAGTTAATAATGTATAACATAAAATTAATTCATATTTATTTGCAACAACTTCTGTTTATTGTCATAAAATAATTATATTTTATTCATTATGTATTTTGTTAAGTTAGATATTGGATAAGTGAGCAGTTTTAATTAGTTTCCACAAGCAATGTAACTTAGAAAGGAATGTATGATGAGATGAGACAAACAATCCCCTTTGTCTGCTTTTTTTTGAATGGGACAGAATAGAAACAATGACAAACAACCACTGTTGTCATTAGACATTTCAGCTTTGGATTCTTTAAAAATCTGATGCAAACTATAGCCTAAAGTGTTCTCATCTTATAGAGCAGGCTTCTAAATAATGCCTTGTTCAGCCCCGTTTCTGTGGGTGGGTGAGGCAGGTGTCTATCTGGGGTTCTGTGATGGAGGGGGCAGCAGGCACACAGGTATTCAGCAGCGGGAGAAGGTGGCCTGTATCCTCTCTCCCTGTCCTTGTGCCCCCTCTATGCTTCCCCCATCATTGAAAAGATTTGTGGCAGCAGGAAGTCTCCTATTCCAAATTCACCTTCCGGGCCCCATGCAAGGTCCGCTGCTGCCAGGCTGCTATATCTCCAGCGCCACTAACATCTTCCTGTTAGTGGAAGAAGTGAGCGGGGTTGGTGAGAAAAGGAGGAGTCAGGGCCACTTCCCTGTGGCTGAGACCCTGTGTGCTTGCTGCTCCCTCTCCTTCACTGTAATCACCCAGCCTTCCAAAGTTGGGGGAGCATCTATACCTGGCTAGCTATACTAAGGGCATATATACCTGGCTACCTATACTGGGGCACCTACCCATGGCTATTTATATTAAGGGCACCTATACCTGGCTACCTATACTGGGGCACATATACTTGGGTAACTTGAATTGAGACAACTATACCTGGCTAACCCATAGTGGGGCACCTACACCGCCCTAGCTATACTGAGGGCACCTATCCAAAACATGCTCAAAATCTCCCCAGTCAGTTACACTTTCCCCGCACTTTCCCAGCCACATGCATGTGCACATCTATACAAACTGTACATGCACAGAACGCTTCCAGCCAGCATCCATGGTTAAGGAGGCATATCACTGGGACAGCGCATGTGCAGTAGCCTGAGACTCAGCAAGTCCCAGACTTAAAGGAGTACTGTAAGGGGTAGCAGGAAAAAGAGTTGAACTTACCTGTGGCTTACAATGGTCCCCCACAGATGTCCTGTGCCCGCGCAGCCACTCACCGATGCTCCAGTCACTTCTGGAATTTGCGACTTTAAAGTCGGAAAGCCACTGCGCCTGCTCCGGTGCACCCTCACTCCCGCTTACATCACCAGGAGTGTATTGCACAGGTCCAGTACGGTCTGCCACTGCCCAGTACACTCCTGGTAACATCAGCGGGAGCGAGGACACGGCTGCTCAGGCGTAGTGGTTTTCCAATTTTAAAGTCCAACTTCAAATTCACAAATTCCATAAGTGAACCAGAGGCGGGGACAGAGCATCGGTGAGGGGCTGTGCAGGCACAGGACTTCTGTGGGGGATCATTAGAAGCCCAAGGTAAGTTCAACTCTCCCCCCCCCCACTGTAGTCCTTTAAATGTGCATGAGAGCAACTTAATTGAGGGGACCCAGAGGTCACCAAGGGACCAGACATACTATGGGGGACTGGGAGAGGCTCCAGTTAAGTATAAGTCTTCTTGTCCCCCCTCCACCACCACCTCAGGTACACTTTAATTTAAAGATAATTTTTCTGTAAATATAACACTGTTTACACCGATACTTGCTTTAAAATTATATCCTATACTTTTCAATTTATGTGTAATTATGAAAATGAAAGGAAAGAACTAGTAGTGTTTTTTTTTTCCTATAAATTGAATAGTTTCTGACACAAGATGAAATTGTGCACTTATGATTTCAGCCCATTAAAGATAACGGAACCTATGATACCATGCATATTTTTGATGATTTGAAATGGCATATATAGTTTTATAAAACCTTTAACCAATCAACAATCTTCCACTCTAGCTCTTGCTCATCATTTGAAGCACCTCTATTAAGCAGGCAATCTATTTGTACTTTAATCAATGTGTCTGATGATCTCAGTACCATCACCTTGATCTTCTATGAATAAATATTCAAAAAATACAGATAAAGTAGATATAATCCATAAGGACATGTTCCAGTTTTGCTATTCCTTCTGTATGCTGTTATGTTTAACAGTTAGCACTCTTTCTGCAACTGATCAACATCTAACAGCAACTTTAATTATAGTAGATTGATAACTAGAGGTCACAAGTTCTTCCCACAATTTTTGCTATAGGAAATGCATGTAGTATAAAGCAAGAGATGAACAAGACCCACGATCACATGACCAATTTGTCAGTAAATTTTGGTAGCAAGTCTTTTCTTTTATCATGTATTGTTTGTAAAGGTGCATCTAAATATAGTGATTGCTGCCTGCAACATTGGAACTTGATACTTCAGTTAATAGTTTAGAGCTGGTTCCATATAGAGACGTCATGAGGCTACAACATCACAATGCTCTTTTGTTACTATGGAGTGTGGTAGAGGGACATCAAAGTGGCTTCCAGGAGGCAAAGGTTAAGAAGAAAACAATGCACCCCAAAAAGACAATCTGGTTCTCCAGAATCTGTTCCTGTATGGCTGCCCCAGGGCTGCTGCACATACTTTCTTGTTCTAGTCTAAGCCAGCCACATGGCATACTTGACAGCTGGGTTTGAGAGAGTTTCGCAAAGTGAAATAAGGCAAGATTTACTGAGAGACAGAACTCCTAAATTTTACTTGCTCTTCCCCATTAGGAATAAGGTCTCATCAGGAAACGAGATGAAGTTTGTGCAACTGAAAGGAATAAATCATAAGGCAGGAGTTTAGGGTCAGGCATCAGGAAGGAGATGACATTAAGGGGGCAAGTTATAGTCAGGCATCCGGAAGGGGTTGACATTGAAGGGTTCAGAAGGGATTAAAGGAAACCTGGAATGTAAGAAATGTTGGATACTTACCTACGAAGATGGAAGCCTATGGATGGTCTTGAAGCTTTCCAGTTTTTCCAGGAGCCCACCACTGCTGTAGATGATACATCTGAACATATCCAACAAGTGCTTGTTGGATATATTCTCATGGCTGCATCATCCTCCATGCACAAGTGTGACTGACTGCTCAGGTGTGAGTACAATCATAATTGCAAAGTACGCAAAAGCAGCTTTTTCATGGTAAGTCTATAACTTTTTTTTCATGAGGACATTACTTGGCTGCTTTACCATTAAAGTTAGGGTTGAGAGGGGTTTATAACCCAATTGGAAATTATTCTGAATGATAAGTGAGAAACAACAACAGCATTATCAACAAAACAGTCACACAGCTAACTGAGTTAGAAGTAACCAAAGAGAATGATGACAAAATCAAACATACGTGGGTTGGACTGGCCAGGTCCTGGCAGGTACAAGAATCTTCCAGTCTAGGCTAAAGATACTATCCTGGCAAATGTAATATTTAAATGTTTAGAGTTATTGATGTGTATTAAAATAGTCACACACAGCTTTTCCCTCACATGCTAAAAAGACTTCAGTTCAAAAGAACCACCTACTGTTCATGTTAAATTATTATAAATAATTCATATTTCATAGTTACCAGTACTGAAGCTAAAAGACATAGGGGATTTTGTTAAAATATAATGGTAATGATTGGTAATGATTAGTACCAATTTCTAATTCATTACTAAAATCATTTTGGATGAAGTCAAGTTTCAAACATAATTATTAGTAGGTACATGTCCTATAACTTGCCTTTAATTGTCAAATGATATGATAAAAGTAGCTATCCGACCTTGTAAAAAAATAGTTTGTTTGAGCTTTATTTTGGCATATTTTACAACACAAAATCCACTGGTGATGAATTGACTAACAATAATAAAACCAAGGGCATATTTTCATAATTTAACAAGTGCACAATGCATTCATAATGCCTTAGTAATTATAATATCCTAAGACATTTAATCCTCCATGTATGTGGGAAAAAATGTCCCTGTGGCTTTAGATTTTTCAATAATTATAATTAAGGTTTTCTAACAAGTTGTCTTTTAAACCTGCATTGATTTGCAGTGCACCACACAACCTGCTGCTATTTTTTGTTAATTAACATCTTTCATTAATAAGTGGTCATCAATTTAGCTGCTTTAAAAGTGGGACAAACATATTGATCATGAAGTCAGTATGAAATATTGATGACATCATGAAACAAGAGAGAATTTGATTCTCCTACGAAATAGAACGATTTAAAACAATGCAAGAGTAACAGGAACAACAAGAGAAATGAGGAAGGGGCAAGAGTAATTTTAACCAGTTCCTGCCAAATGGACATTTTAAAATGTCTGTTTTTTTTCACTTTTCAGTGTAAAACAGACATTTTAAAATACCTCATATACTCACGCATAAGCCTAATTTTTAAGCACAAAAAATGTGCTGAAAAGTTAGCCCCTCGGCTTATATTAGAGTCACTGAGTGGAGCAGAACGGATGGTGGAACAGGTTACTGGCAGAGGAGCATAAGGATCGTGCACTAGTGAACCTGCTTTTGCCAGCTGGCTCCCTGCTGTGTCAGTGCCCTCCATCCCCTGCAACATGGTGTGCAGAGTGCACTGCTCAAGATTACCTTTGTCCCCTGGCTTGTGGAGCAGAGCGTGCAAGCAACGTGTCAGCAGTGCAATGATGAGGGATTCTTCCTGTGTGGCAATCGCCGTGTCTCATATCTATGACACCATCTAGTGGCATCTTGAGACACAGCTGTATCATTCTTGGGGCACATCTGACTATAGGGAGGGAAGCTATAATGGGGAGGAGATTATATGAGAGTCAATCACTTTTTCCTGGTTTCTGAGGGAGAAGTGGGTACCTCGGCTTATACACGGGTCGGCTTACATGCGAGTATATACAGTAATCTGTTTTTCATGGGAACAGAATCAGAGTGCACCCGCGGGTGCTGGGGGAGGGGTGCATGTTCATACCCACATGCAGGGCCACTTCCCGCCACCTATGGGTTGTTGGGAAATAAAGAATGAGTGAATTAAACTATTCTTTGATATTGCAGCTAAGCTCACGTTCTCACTATTATGGTGTGTAACTGATAACTTCATTGTCAGGACTATGATTGAATTGTATTGTATACCTCTTCTAGACAATGTGATAGCTAATAATTATGCATGTACTGTAGCTTAGATTTGGGCCAATGAAAGCTGGCAGGGAGTAGATGATTTAATTGGCCCAATTCAAGGCTGTGAATGATTTGCATCAAATGTGCATGCAATCTGGAAGTCTTTGCATTTGATTGATCATCTCTATGTGTAGCATAGCATTAAAAATTGGCATCTGGTATTGCCTGATGATAAAGGATTTCTCAGTGTTTGGTATGGCAAATGTACTATGTGGAAAGCAAATAATGAGGCAAAAGTATTCACGCTTGTTAAACCAGTTCCGGAACTCTGCTACGTATATATAATATGGATCAGGGACATATATATACATGTATGATATGTGCCACTGTCACACACATTCCCATTGATATCCCACTGGTCTGGTCTGTGATCGGTTAATGGGAACATGTGTTCCCTAAACCGATCAAAGTAACAAATGGTCACCGGCATCAGTGAGATGCGTGTGGTCTTTCACAAAGTGAAAATAAAACACACATATACAACATTTTCTATGTACTGGGAGGTCTTTGTCAATGAATGTTAACCCTAATTAATCTATGCATTCCATTAGAGCTTTTGCTGATCTACACAAATACTGTGATGAGATTTGCTTTGGCAAAACTTGCAATCAGAATTTCTTTAAGCCTAGAAAATTGAATACCTGAATGATTTGAAGAATTGAGCTCCACTTGTGAAAGATGCAATGAGAGTGATCCATTCCATTCCATCATGCACAGAAAGTACTTCTTATGGGAATATTTTACTTCAAGACTTCAGAGAAGCATATGGAGCCAGGAAAAGCAGTACTGACTGAAATGACACATTAACACCATAATATTGCATATTAACCACACACGTGTTCCTGGTTTCTTAATCCCACTGTTTAGAATCCCAAAATTAATATACAAATACTTTGCCTACCTGGATTAAAATAAAAAAAAACATAGAAATCTTTGTGGTTTAGTTTCATTTGCATATTAAATTAGCAGTCAGAATACATTATAATCTTCATCCATCTAAATGAAACTTAATGAATCTAATTATTGGTAATATTAAGCAAGCACATTGGCATGAATATTAATTTACGCCATAAGTACAATACTATATTTTATTTGAAACTTTTATATCATGCACCGAAGTGGAAAAACCATATTACATACCATTATTATTATAGTTTTTTTTATCAAGCTTAATCACAAACATAATCTTTTAATGCCACCAAATCCCCAAAGACTGTTTACTCACAACACTCCGCTGTCAAAGTTTAAAAGGAAAATATCCAGTGTTCTCATATTACCACTAATTGGGTTTAGGGATACATAGTTATGCTTCTGACTATGTACTACTTAAGGTTCTGTTCCAAGTAGTCAAAATTGAAATCCCAGTGAAAATATGCTGTATTTATTATAATTGTAAATGTTACTTTTGTAAAATTACTGCAATATTTTAAAGTAAGTTTTGTAAACAGTAATAAAACTGCATGCATAATGAAGATGATCTAAAGTTATAACTGAAAGTTATCATGCTTAGCATCACAATAATAAGTGTTAGCTATTTAAAGTGGTATTATACTTCTAAGTAAATGTGCTTAAAATTACTTTAAGGTCATCTGAAGTGAGACGGATATAAAGGCTGTCATATTTATTTCCTGATAGAGGCAGGGGATCAGCAGGATAGCCAGGCAATCTGCATTGTTTCAAAGGAAATCAATATGGCAGCCTCCATATTCATCTCACTTTAAGTATGCTTTATTCACAATTAGTTATATGCATACTCCCTCATTAAAAAAAGAAAACAAAACAAAAAAAACATTACCCTTAAGAAGTTCCTTTAACCTCCCTGGCGGTAAGCCCGTGCTGAGCACGGGCTATGCCGCCGGGAGGCACCGCTCAGGCCCCGCTGGGCCGATTTGCATAATTTTTTTTCTGATGCACGCAGCTAGCACTTTGTTAGCTGCGTGCAGTGCCCGATCGCCGCCGCTACCCGCCGGGGTGGATCGGAGTCCCCTTTGACGTAACGACGTCGATGACGTCGGTGACGTCATCCCGCCCCGTCGCCATGGCCATGGCGACGGGGGAAGCGATCGATCGGCGATCGGAGGGGCTGGGGGGATGCCGCTGAGCAGCGGCTATCATGTAGCGAGACCTCGGAAAAAAAAAAAAAATTAAAAAAAAACGTATTTGCTGCCCCCTGGCGGATTTTGCCAAACCGCCAGGAGGGTTAACTCAGTCCGGCTAACAGTAAGGCTGAGTTTTAACTATGCACATTGCTACATGCTGCATCTGAACCCACTGCCCATGCAGTTTTATGGGCATATTCACATCTCCATGTTGTAAAAGACCATGTTGTCCAAACACACTTTGTACAGTGCATTTCTAGCTAATGTGTCCATTACCAGACATGATTCCAAGGTAATCTTCATGCCACATGAAAAGTAACTTGTAGAGTGAGTGTTACGTTATTCCAGCACTATAACGAGGGTGTTATGTAATGTGTACAGTCTGAACATAACCTAAAGGTGGACATTTGTAGTACAACATGTGAGATTTTACATTATTATATAGCGGATCTATTGGAACTTTATGCCCCTTCACGCACCCTCCACTCTGCCAACAAGATGAAGCTGGTTATTCCCAGGATACACTTAACATTTGGTGCTCGGGCCTTTTCCTACGCAGCCCCTACTCTATGGAACTCACTTCCACAATCAGTACCAGAGGCTCCTTCTCTGGACAGCTTTAAAAAAAGGCTAAAAACTCACCTCTTTTCCCGAGCCTTTGAGACTGCATAATGCAGGGTCACAGCGCTTTGAGTCCCCAGGGAGAAAAGCGCTATATAAATATTATTGTTATTGTTATTGTTATTATTAGTAAGGGTGAATTGGGTACTATGCAATTAAAGTTTTCATTACAGGGAAACGTTCTTTGCAAAAGTAGTTTTATGACCCAGATCCCTTTTAGAAAGGGTGTTGGCAGCAGGGGGGGCTTTCTTCAGCTAGTAAAAGGATCTCACTCTTCTGCTGCTCCCTCTACTGCTGAAATCTAACTTTGTTGTAGCCAGCACTGCAGCTCAGCACATTCTTATTGTTAGGAGACTCTGCTTTAGCAGCAGTGTTGGCCACAGAGACTTAACCTTTCACAGAAGGCGGGTGTACATTGGTTCAGGTGATCTGTGCACACAGACAAAATGGGCAGCATGGTGGCGTAGCAGATAGCACTCTAACCTTGAAACCCTGAGTTCCTGGTTCAAATTCCAGCCAGGGCAATTTCTGCAAGGAGTTTGTATGCTTTCCCTGTGTTTGTGTGGGTTTTCTCCAGGCACTTAAGTTTCCTCTCCCTAAATTGGCCCTAGACTACAATAGACATATCTTTATGGTAGGGATTAGATTGTAAACTCCAGTTAGTTAATGAACAGAATATATACCCTGTACAGCACTGCAAAAGATGTCAGCACTATATAAATACTAAGTAATAATAATAATGCCTCATAGTTCCTCACAAACTACCTCATAATGTGGATAATGGTGGGATACCAAGAGAGGTCTTGACACTGGATGGCTGACTGTTCATTAAAACTTCTCTGTTATCCCAAAAGGAAATAAACCTACGGAGCCAACCCAGTGGGACACTTCTTGCAATGAGTACAGACATGTAATGCATAAACGACTGTGAATCGCAAAGTAATGCAAGGTTGCTACCAATATGCTTTAAACAATGTGAGGCTGAACTAGAAGTCCTAATAGAGATTATCTTTACTAACTTCTATGCTCTGTAAATGCTGCCCTGTAAATCCCACACAGCAGTGCAAATTATTTATTCCCCCTCCCACTACACAAGCATTATTTTTTAACAATCTAATCAGTAGCACTAATTTAACTAGCTAGCATTGAATATTCACAATTGTACTGAATTTAAATTGGAAGCTATACTGTACATATACCATAAAAAATTACGGACAACCACAAGATATTATGGATTCCTTTTAACCTCCCTAGCGGTATGATTACTTCCAAATCTTATTGTCTAAAAGCGGTGCAATTTTTTCAGAAGCTTTTAGACCCTAGAAATATGGATAGATCTGTAGCTGGATAGATCTGTAGCAGCCCTGCACAGTACACACCTCTCATTAATCCAGTTCAGGGTTACCACCACTCTGAACTGCGGATTTCCGGCCCGAACCTGACTTGGGATTACTGCTAAGGAGGTTAAAAGCAATACATTTTCGGCATTTGGAAATAAAAAATCTCATTACCGACGGCAATAGAAATTAGCACTTGTGGAAATTGAAATTTCTGCAGAATCGGTAATTGGCGTTTCCAACCATTTTTAGCATCCAGCAGAGCACAGGACACCACATGCAAGCTTGTTAGAGTTCCTTGAACTTCCATTGAGACATAGTCATATAGAAGTATGTCACTCTCTTTGCTCTATATCTATGCACATGGGGGACATAATGTACATGCTGTCTACATCACTACCAGAAGTAGCATAGGGCTGGTCAAGTGTCCAACCATAAGCTATGATAGCTACCAAACTTAAATGGAGAGTTGCAGGACAAATATTTTTTAAAAAGTGCTTGTGGAGGATTTTTTGGGGATGTATTAGAGTTGATTTTTAAAAGAGAAATTTCCATTCTGAACGAAATTTCACCTTTAAAGATTAGAGAATACAACAGGATAATACAATATTGGAAACAAAGATTAATTAAAATGATTCTTGATAAAATGTACAGAATAGCTATTGCTAATCTACAAAAGTACACCTGAATTCTTTCAACATGACACATTCCATTGTTTCCATCTCCATTCTCTCAAACAACAGAATTTCCAAAAAGTGATTTAAGGATAATTTAAAACGAGTCAACTTCAAGGATGTTCAAACTTAATTTTGAAGCCAGATGAAACTAAAACAATGTCAAACTTCTACATACAGTAACTGACTAAGATAACTTTCTGAGCATGGGAAAAGGTAAAGTTGAGTAGGGATGTTCGGAACCAGCAAATTCTGCTCTCTCTCTCTCTCTCGTAGGGAATTGCAGTTTTTCAAAGGCCAGCTTACATACCATGGTTGGGAATTGATCCCAGGTCTCAGTGTGCAGTAGGTATCTGACTTACCCTCTAGACCACCAACGACACTACATGCTAAAGCCAGCCTAGCATGTACCATTATGATCAATCCAAGAGAAAAATGAGCTCCGTCTCTCTCTCTTTCTCTCTAGGACTTGATGCCATTGAACTGAATTTTCAGCTTAAAACCATCAACGGATAGCGGCAGATTTTGTAAGCCAAGGTATGTAAGCTGGCTTTTGAGAAAGTACAAATCCTTAAGCACGCTACTTTTTCTATTGGATTGATCATAATGGTGAATGCTAGGCTGGCTTCAGCATGTAGTGTGGTTGGTGGTCTACGGGGTAAGTCAGATACCTACTACACACTGAGACCTGGGTTCAATTCCCAGCCATGGTATGTAAGCTGGCTTTTGAAAAACTGCAATTCCCTACAAGATGATGAATGATGAGAGAGAGAGAGAGAGAGAGAGGGAGAGAGAGAGAGAGAGAGAGAGAGAGAGAAAATTCAGCAGAAATAAGATTTCCGCGGAATTCTGTCTCAGAGGTTTTGCAATTCCGTTCCGACTGCTGGATCGGAATTGATCTAATTCCGGCCAGAATTGCGGAATTAACAATTCTGCGGAATCCAGCGAGCATCCCTAAAGGTAAATAATTGGTCTGTATGTGCTCTATCTGGCTTGTCTTGAGTGAGAGCAAGAAGACCCAGTGTACAAAACTACTCAAGTTTTTCCAAAAATATTCTTACATTTTGTTACAAGCCAATCTCCTCAAAAACTGGTTGTTATATTTTGTGTGATACCATTTATTGGCTAACTTAGAGATGGATAAACAGTGAGCTTTCGACTTATAAAAAGCCTTTGTCGGACTGGTTCCTGACCAGAACTGAAAAACACAGCTTATATACAATGACATACAGAGGAGAAACATTCTTTAGCAAATATAAATGTAATTAGATGCCTTAACTGTTACTGAGGAGGCTTTCCCAGGCATCCTATCTAAATTGATAAGATCAATAGAATCCTCAACATGACATAAAGCAGACTCTGGTGATGAAGAGACATCGTAAATTCCGAATTCAAATGGTAACTGGCCTGGTTACATGCACAATTAATTCTAAGCTTAAGAGAATTGTGGCATTTAAAGCCAGCACCTGAAAGCAAATAAAATGAATAGTGACAGTGAATTCCATCTTACACAGCATATGGCACAAAAATGAATGAAAAGATAGAAAAATTAAAATTAAAAGAACTGTGGCATTTAAAACCCATCGTACCAGCACAAGAAGTTGGAGTCCTTGTTTAAACCATCTTGTACAGTTTTGAACCAATGTATAAACTTAGTTTCTTGTGTTAGTCTCATGTTTCCCGATTTGAAGCCACCCATTAATACAGTGACGCGAAAATCGCTTAAACTGTGTCCAGGTAATCAAAAGTGTGTTGGTATTGGGAGATCAGTATAATTTGTAATATCCTTTTTCCTGCTGTTAATAGTGGATCTGTGGTGTGTCATGCGATCCCGCAGTGGTTGACTTGTTTCTCCCACATAAATTCCTTTGGGGCATTTTGCACACATGATCAGGTATACCACATTAGATGAGTCGCAGGAAAAGGTGCCTTGTACTTTGTATTCCTGTTGTGTACCCGGTATTAGTATCCTGTCAGTGGAATGGATGTATTCACAGGTCCCACATGTTTTCCCTCGGCAGGGGAATGTTCCATTCTGTTCTTGCCTATTTAAGGCACTCCTCACTATCATCTGCTTAAGATTGGGTGGCTGTCGGAACGCAAGGAGGGGAGGTTCAGGGAATATCTTTTTCAGTCTCTGATCCTTGTGTAGAAGGATGAAGTTCTTTTGCAATCTTTCTTAAGATTTCCAAGTGTGGGTTGTAGGTTACTACCAGTGGGACACGGCTCTCTTCCTGGCTCTGCTTGTACTCCAGGAGCTGAGTCCTAGGGATGTTGTTAGCTTTCCTGATTTGGGTCTCAGCAAGCTAACAACATCCCTAGGACTCAGCTCCTGGATTACAAGCAGAGCCAGGAAGAGAGCCGTGTCCCACTGGTAGTAACCTACAACCCACGCTTGGAAATCTTAAGAAAGATTGCAAAAGAACTTCATCCTGTTCTACACAAGGATCAGAGACTGAAAAAGATATTCCCTGAACCTCCCCTCCTTGCGTTCCGACAGCCACCCAATCTTAAGCAGATGATAGTGAGGAGTGCCTTAAATAGGCAAGAACAGAATGGAACATTCCCCTGCCGAGGGAAAACATGTGGGACCTGTGAATACATCCATTCCACTGACAGGATACTAATACCGGGTACACAACAGGAATACAAAGTACAAGGCACCTTTTCCTGCGACTCATCTAATGTGGTATACCTGATCATGTGTGCAAAATGCCCCAAAGGAATTTATGTGGGAGAAACAAGTCAACCACTGCGGGATCGCATGACACACCACAGATCCACTATTAACAGCAGGAAAAAGGATATTACAAATTATACTGATCTCCCAATACCAACACACTTTTATTTACCTGGACACAGTTTAAGCGATTTTCGCGTCACTGTATTAATGGGTGGCTTCAAATCGGGAAACATGAGACTAACACAAGAAACTAAGTTTATACATTGGTTCAAAACTGTACAAGATGGTTTAAACAAGGACTCCAACTTCTTGTGCTGGTACGATGGGTTTTAAATGCCACAGTTCTTTTAATTTTAATTTTTCTATCTTTTCATTCATTTTTGTGCCATATGCTGTGTAAGATGGAATTCACTGTCACTATTCATTTTATTTGCTTTCAGGTGCTGGCTTTAAATGCCACAATTCTCTTAAGCTTAGAATTAATGGTGCATGTAACCAGGCCAGTTACCATTTGAATTCGGAATTTACGATGTCTCTTCATCACCAGAGTCTGCTTTATGTCATGTTGAGGATTCTATTGATCTTATCAATTTAGATAGGATGCCTGGGAAAGCCTCCTCAGTAACAGTTAAGGCATCTAATTACATTTATGTTTGCTAAAGAATGTTTCTCCTCTGTATGTCAGTGTATATAAGCTGTGTTTTTCAGTTCTGGTCAGGAACCAGTCCGACGAAGACTTTTTATAAGTCGAAAGCTCACTGTTTATCCATCTCTAAGTTAGCCAATAAATGGTATCATCCTGATCAAAACTTCTTGCTTTTACTCATGGCTAACACGGTACAACACTTTACTGCTTCTTATATTTTGTGTGTCTCAGGAAATGATGTAACCTGAAAACATTTTTTTTTATTTAGCTCTGTAGAAAATTAGCTTGCAGTACAGTAGAGTACTGAGCTTGGTGATCCAGATCAACTAGAAGAGTATAAGGGGCTAAAAGAGATCAAAAACTCTCTTTACAAAAATATATAAATAAATAAAAAAGAGATGCTCAATACATTTTGTTTTCTAAAAAAAAGGTTTATGCAATAATTCAGCTTTACGTGAGCAAGTGGGGTTCCCCATGATTCATAATCTCTGCAAGTCACCTCTTTAAAGGACACTTTAAAGTTGTGTGCATGTGTATAACAAGTGCATTTGGTCCAGAGTAACATGTACTATAAATTACTTTTGTTCCATGTTGCTGTAACTTAAAATAGGTTGTAAAAATCTACAGAACTGAATGCGCTCATGGGGGATTCTTAGGGTTTCTTTATTTTCAAAAGCACTTATTGAAAGACGGTTGCTCAGTTCAACTGCAAAAATAGTGCGCAAGTGGTTGGGGAAGCTGGCTGGCAACTTTGTATAAAACCTTTCCAAGGAACGAAGCGTGTAAAGAATAAACAAAATATTGAGGATCCCTATGGGGATATGGACTAGTCCAAAACCAGCTAGATGTGTTAGATTTTCACTGCCTACTGTAAACGACTGGAACATAGGCAAAAAGTAATTTCCAGTACATTTTACTCTTTACTTCTTATAGGTATATGTACACACGTATTGTAAATGTTACTATTTTACTATTTTTTGTGTAGCAGTCCTTTAAGCCCCTGAAAGGTAGCCAGCCACACACCCAGAACTGCTGGTGAATAATGAGTCTATAACTTTTAATTTTTACAGATCCACACAAATCCATCATGTATACAGCTGTCTCAAACTTTATGGTCCTTGTCAGTGCTTGGCATGGATTGATATGGTTCTATGCAAAGGGCTTGGACCAGTACCCAGATAGCTCATAGCAATCCAGAACCACTAGGAGAGTATAAATGGCTAGGAGACACCAAAAAGCCCTCTTACTAAAAAAGTGATGCTAAATAAAAAATTGCCTTCTTAAAATAGAAGATATTTGCAATAATTTAACAGTATTCTGTGCCACTGTCTCTCTGTAAAGTGCCATATGAAGCATTGCTCTCTGGAATAGCAAAACAAAAGTTTTCCTTCTTAAAACAGAAGATATTTGTGATAATTCAGATTGGCGTGAGCATATGATGTCTCTCACGATGCATCACTTATGAATATGCAAGTCATCCTTTGTTGTCCCTGTAAGCTAACCACACCTCCAGAACCACTGGAATGCAATGATCAGGCAGCTTATTAATTGTACAGAGTCAAATTAATCTGACATGCATACAGACTGTTTTTGATTGGTTGATCCTCATCAGTGCATGGCATGAAATAATGCGGCTCTATGGAGTAGAAATTAAAACCAACAAAGGAGGATTTGCATATTCAGGAGTGATGCATCATGGGATACTTCATATGCTCAATCCAAACTCAATTATTGCAAATACCTTCTGTTTTAAGAAGGCAACGTTTTGTTTTGTATAGCATTTTAGTAAGAGGGCTTTGTGGTCCTTTGTAGCTCCTTACACACTCCTAGACGTTATGGTTCACCCTGAGCTTGCTGGGTAATCTGTAACTCTGGAATAGGTAGTGAACATTATTTAATGGGCATTGGTACTAATAATGTAGCTTTGAATTGATCTAGGGGAAATGCTGTCTCACTTGTGGAAGCAGACGTACCTGGGGAATGCAAAGGATCAGTTTTGGGTGGTCTTCTATTTGTATCTATTCTGAATAAGGTACACAATACTTTCATTCTTCAGAGTTGCATGGCAGAACAGCATTGCTGTTGTCTCACAATTGCCTGTTTAAAAATTCAGCAAGCTGAACCAAACATTGTTTTCAAAAGATTGCGGTCATAAAGAAAATCCTGCTAAGAAATTTATTTTAATATCCCAGTGTTTTATATTGGCAACATTAAGCTTTTATATAGGTTCCATTAAATCTCCTGCCTTTCCATACATCTGTATCTTTAAATTGAAGCCACAGCGGATTATTCGAGTATGTGTGGCTCCTGTTTATATCACAGTGATTTATGGGGTTTATCTAAAAATGTGTCAGTTGTAAACATCTAAAACAGCTTGCTTAATATATCACATCAAGCACATCTCTCATGATCAATTGACCATCTCTTGATTTGCAGCAATATTTTAAAAGTATAATATTTCCCTGAAGTCCTTGACCTGCTCTTCTGGCCCTTGAAGATGGATGGCTATTCTCCAAGTAAACAGAAACGATATATCACTAGTCTCTCAATTTTTAAAGGGAATTACATTGTCTACATTTTGGATGGTTGTGAAATCTCTTTTACTTTATGCTTGTAAAATAGAGGGAAAAGGATATTAAAAGATTTGGAGCCCTGCCTTGTATCTAATGCAACATGTATGCTGTTAATCTTACTTTAAATCAGAAGTACACTCATCTTTGACAATTACAATTACAACTTTTATATTTCAGTATAGCAAAAGGGATTTTAGGACAATGACCTTTACTTAGAGCTTAAAGAGAAACTGAACTGAAAATAAAAAGTCAAAATAACCATACACAGGTCATACTTACCTCCTTTGTAGTCTACTCCTCAATCTCTTTCTTCTCTCCTGCATCTCATTTGTCCACTGTGATCAATGGATTTCTCTGTCCTCCATTTTAAAAATGGCCATTACCCCATAACAGCTTCCTGGTCAGCACACTGTTAAAATGTAATAACGCCCACATGAGCCATAGGGAAACATGGACATTACCTTGCACATTCAGTTATAACTGACAGCTGCTGATATATAACTGACAGCAACTGATATTTTTCAGTTCCGACAAAATATTGTCAGAACTGGAAGGGATCACTGTAGGAAGAAAATGGTGAGCTTCTGAGAGGAACGGACGGTGAGGTTGGTATGTAATATTCATTTGCAACTATGTCATGTGTTTATTTTAAATAATTTTACTCACATCAGGTTCACTTTAAATAGAACCTGAGGTGGATCTTCGGGGGGCAGATGGGACACAGAGCCATGTTCTCTGCCTAATGACATGGCTCTGTGTCCCCCAACCGCCGCTCTTCCCCCCCCCCACTGCCGTGCTATGACCCCCCCCCCCCCCGAGTTTAGCGACAAGATTTGTCGCTAACTCAGAGGTAAACAGAGGGGAGAGGAATTCCCTGTTTAAAACTTCCACCAGGGGCATTCCTACAGGGTTTCCTGAGATGCCATTGGGCAGCTCTCTCCCCCTGGCCGCACCTCCTGCCGCTCCACCACCTCCCTGAATGCTACGAGAGACACACAGTCTCTCAGTGCAGCATCGTGACCTAGAGGTCACGCAAGTGAAAGTGGGCTGTTGCAGCCCGCGGAAGCAGTGGGTAGCGGCATTTTTTGTGACTACCTGATCCGCTCAGCCCTGCAAATTATTTGAGCCCTTGGGCTCTCTTTAGAGCAAACCTGAAGCTAAAATAAACTTATGAGATAATGAACTGTATGTGTAGTACAGCTAAGAAATAGAACATTTGTAGCAAAGAAAAAAGTCTCATATTGTTTTCCAGTACAGGAAAAGTTGAAAAACTTCAATTGCATCTGCAAAAGTGCTTTTCTGAGCTATTCAACCCACTGAGTTGAATACAGTCCGGTTTTGTGAAGCATTTACACAGCTAAGAAACAGTGAGAGACAGCTTGACATAAGGTTTTCCTGCAGGAAAATTCAAAGGGTCATTATGTCTGCTTTGCTTAAAGGATACCACAGCCCACAGGCTGTGCTAAAACAAATGCTGCTATGCATAGGGGGAAAAAAAGAACATACTCACCGCTTCCCTCGCTCCCTGCCGTCAGCCCCCGCTCGGTTTCTACAGCTGCCGGTACCGGCCGACTTTCCTGACCCCTGACTCGGATATACTGCGCTGAGCATGGACAGTATGTCCTGTAATCTTCCGTTCTGCCATCGCAGAATAAATGTATAAGAACGAACACTCCCCCGCCTCCTCCCTTCCCAGCGTGTGCGCTACACTAATAAAGCTAGCGTGACATGCCAGCTGGAGTCACGCTGGGAGCGCCGATTTGGAGAGAGAGTGGAGGGGGAGGGAGTTGGGATGGACAGGGGAAGCTTCTGTATCGCGCATGCGCCATACTGTTATGCCGGCTGATGACGCGAGGTGGTTGGCGTGGTGATGACAGACGTGATGTTTCAGGAAGAGGAGCCCGACACTCAGGCCCAGTGTCGCTGGGAGCTGCCACGGAGCCATTTCTGACCAGGCCCTGGGTGAAGAGCCAGATGGATGCCGTGGGACCTCCCAACCTGCACTGGGATGCAGAAATCCCCAGGTGAGTACTGATTTTGTTTTCATTTTGAGCTCCGAGTCCCTTTAAAAACTGCAGCGGTGACAGTATGATGCAATGTTATTAAAAAAAAGCCATGTAACTTAAATTAAAAATATGAGACTCTTTTCTTTACTACTTATGTTCTTTTCGTTATCTGTACTACACAAACAATTCATTATATCATAAGCTGTTTTTTTTCACTTCAGATTTGCTTTTTGACATCAGCTTGTAAGCTAAAATGAAAAACAAAAACATAAAAAACTTCCCTCAATCCAGTTTGTACCGCACAGTTCAGTAAAGGCAAAAGACCAGGTAAAAAATAATAATAAATAAGGGACATAGGGACCTAATTTAGAAAAGTGTGTGTGTGTGTGTGTGTGTGTGGGGGGGGGGGGGGGTTACATATATATTTGAGGCACTAACTATTTTTAGGCAATTTTTTATATTATTGGATATTACAACCACCTTCAAGTATTAACTTTAAACATTAACTTTAGTCAAATAGTAACTCATAGTTTTAAGTTATTTTGATTTAGGGCCCTTCATTTCATGGAACATTAATTAAGTAGTTTAAATAAGTTCCTAAAAGTTCTGTGAGTTACCCCCAAAATGAGGCCTTTTACTTATTTACCTGGAAAAGTGGTAGACATCTGGATGTACACTTATTATTAAAGTGGTCTATCACATTCCTCTGGTAGCTTGACCAGGACCTACCATCACTTGAGTGTAGGTAGGACCAGGAGTTGGTTACTCCCACTTTCTCTTAGCCACTGAAGGTGGGGACAAGCCACTTGTCCTTCACATAGACAAAAGTCCTTTGTAAAGCAGGAAAATAATTTTGATACACTCTTGCTGTCCACTTCACATATCAGTGACAATGTAGTGGTACTGTTCAGTCAGTGTCCAGCTCAGCTTTTCTGGCAATACCAGATCGTGGGTGACAGGAAGTTAACATACGTTTGGAAGGAGGGATATGCTGCTTTCTCATTTGAAAATGTTCTACAGAAAACAAAAAAAATAAGTAGAAAGTATCCTTGCTTTGACTAAAACCACCTTTGTAATGCTCCTTAAGTTAATTCGTTTAACATTCCAGGTAAGTTAAAATTCACACAAGCATTGGGAGCCCGAAATTGGTAGCTGAATCAGTTGGTAACTTACATGCTATTGCAGGTCAATGGGAGACTCACATCCAATGAGCCTTTTAACATCTAGAATTTAATCAAACTCAATATAGCTGAAATTTTTTTTTGTGAGAGAGACACTCTAAAATTACATTTATGTAAAATAATTGTGTAATTACTATGTTATGTTGTGTTATTATGTTATGTTGTGTTATTATGGGACAAATAATGAGAGAGGTATTCTGGAAACTATGAGCTTAAAAAAAATCACAGCAGATATATACTTCATTGTAGTTTTTGAAAAAAACATTAGATGATTGCAAACTCTGTGTTTACATAAGGTAGAGCACACAGAATCATAGAATAGAAGCAATAAAAATTACTCTTTTTTTGTTTTGTGTGTGTGTGAGATGTTTTAGCAAATGTTGTATCTAAATGTGCCTCAAATATAAGCAGCAGTTATTATTTTATTTTTAAATGTAAAAGAAGTGAGAGAGAGAGTTTTTTTTTTTCATATTCCTTATTTAAACATGATGAAGTGTATAGAACATTGCCCAAAATAGAAGCATTAGAAACATTTTTGTAAGAACTTGTGAGGAAGAGGTTTTTGCAAGCTCAGTAAATAAACACAGCTACGTTTTTAGCATGTAGCCCCAAATAGAAGCAGATGTTTCATATATTAGTTTTGAAACAATGAAGTGGAGGAAATCATTTCTAAAAAGCTCATCCCTGAACATTACAATGTACACACTACCTTAGGTTGTAGCTCAAGTTACCGGTAATTTAAAAGGGACATACAAAATTACATTAATGCCATGTACAAAATCATGGCATATTTCTTCTGGCATGTTACAATTCTTGTACAACCAACTCCCTGCCACTGTTGTATGATTTACTTAGGATTTTAAAGGATATCTGAAGTGTAAGGAATGCAGACTTGCAGAGGCTCCCATCTTTATTCCCTTATAAGCAAGGCCAGTTGCCTGGCTGTCATGCTGAGCATTTGGCTTTAACTATGTTTGAGTCACATACTTGCAACAAGCATGCAGCCAGTGGAATTAAAACAGAGTCAAAACATCTAAACTGTATGCTCCTTCTGGGTCTTGACTTAAAGTATTTGCCATGCTCACAGTGGTCAGTTGTGGTGCAGAATAATTGCCCATACAATTTTATGGGCCTGTTCACAATACTGCATTGTAACTGATTGCGTTATTCTACCTCGCTGCATGCGGCTTTGTATTGAAGTCTATGTGCAGTCTACATTGCAGTTCACACTCATTATAAGGCATGCAATATGCAACTGACCACTGTGAACCGAACCTCAAGCTACATACCCATAGGGAATATGTAGTTGCACTCTTTTGCCCAGGGGATCAGATACTGTTCTCTGCAATGCAACAGAGGAGCCAAAAAGCTGTGCAAACCTGTCTTAAGACACAAATGCTGCTATGGGGGGCAAAAGGACGAAGAGCGACATGCAATGAAATGGCTTCCAGCTGGCAAGGGAGCAGCGAGAACAATGCAATCAGGTGTCAGGCATTGCTAAAGATACATTTGATCAACAAAATTCAACAATCATTTAATATAAATAAATAATCATGCTATTGGCATTTTGGAAAAAAAAAATTGGGTGAGTTAAGATTATAATATATATATATATATATATATATATATATATATATATATATATATATATATATATATATATATATATATATATATATCACTAGCCATTACATATTTTGTAACCTTTCTGTTGTAGATCTTCATTAGGCTGCCAGTTAAAACTTTTTTTCTATCAACTGAACTGTAGTTTTTACACAAAGAAGTTGATGTCCTTACTTGCCGTATTATAATATTTTGCTTGGCTTGCTTTTGTAAAATCCAAATTTATGCATATTGAAACTTATCATGTGTATTGCAAAAGGTCCATTTTTTCTGCTGAGGTCTTATTATGTATTTATGCAGCAGATTCATTATTTAATACAGATACCTTCTTTTACATAAAGTTCAGTAATTATTTCAAAACCTACTGTAAGACACAACCTGCCTTCACTCATTATGTAATACTCCACAGTATTCCACCACAGTGGTAATAATAATAATAATAATACTAATAATAATAATAATATCATCATCATCATCATCACCATCACCACCATCGTCATCATCAACATTTGAAGTTTTAGTGCTGCCCTCTTTTGGAAATATCAATAAAACCTTTGGTGTGCCCTATGGATACCTATATTATTTTGTATGAAAGAAATGTACAATAGACTTTATGTCCAAAAGCAAAGTACAGTGGGGAACATTAAAGGAAATTTGATTTTTTAAAAAGTACTATAAACATTGATTGATCTACAACTCTTCTGTAATTTAATGCTAAGAAGAAGACATTTTTATCTTCACTTCTCAATCTGCAGACAGGTAAATATTTCCAAAACAGTAGGCCCAGATTCACTTATTTACAGATTTTGCAACAATAGTTTCAGTACTGTGTTAGGAGGAGCACAGTTGATGTGAGATTGTTCAAAAACTCCCACCATGCTCCAGGAAACTCCCACCATGCTCCAGGAATGTTTAGCTGCACAGGACAAGAAGCTTTACCAACCCATTGAATGGCAGCTCTCCTCTTAATTCTGCCAGATTCTGTTTGAAGAACTGTGGAATGTTTATGTTTTTTATGCACTTAAACACAAAGTAATCAAGTACAACATCCTATTTGCCATTAATGCTTCCTGTATATCTAGAGTGAAACTGAGAACTTTGCTGTCACACCGCAAAAGTTGAACTTTGCTTAAAAGGGTCTAGGTCTAATGGATTGTTTAAAAATCATAGCAATGGTGCATTAGTTAGATTTTAAGCTTCACTAAAAAATGATGTTGACCTACCTTTCATGATCACTGCTTAAGAGGAATGCATGTAAGTGGCCTTCCTCATTTCCCCTACTCTGTGGACAACACAGCCCAGAGTACAAAGGGGACTGATTATGGGTCAGTGCTACATATACATATCTTAGAGAAGAACTCTGGACACATTTTTTTTTCACGTTAAATCTTTTACTAAAGCAAAAGATACAAGTTTACAAATTATGAACAAACAGGATGAAAAGGTGCCCAAAATAAGGTTTGAGGTGGCTTACCTCAATGAAGACAAATTCATATATAAATAAATCATCTTTAATAGTACTGACAACATGTTTCGTGGGTTTCCACCAACTTCCTCAGGCCAAATCAAGTGTCATGCAATGTTCAGAGCCAGGAATAAAGGCGCTCTATTCCTGGCTCTGAACATAGTGTGGCAATTGATTTGGCCTGAGAAAGTGGGTGACCAACAAAATGTGTTGCCAGTGCTATTAAAGAGTAATAATTTATATATTAATTTGTCTTAATAGAGGTAAGCCACCTCAAACCTTATTTATTTTATAGATTTCAATTTATTTTATTATCCCTTGGGCACATTTTCATCCTGTTTGTGCAATTAATGACTCCCTTTTCTCAGGATAGGGGATACCCTTGGACCTCATCTACAGGTCCCTAGGACCCTTTTTATCTTGAAAAGTGAGACTATTTCTGGCTGACCGGGACCCCCTAATAGAGCTGGGTTTATTGATCTTCACCTGCCTCCAGTGGTTGGTTGCCCCATTGCAACTTCCCTTTGTGAGCACCATCCATATGCTAACCCCACTTCTAACAGTCACCCATTTTGAATATGATCCATTGACCCCAGCTCTTTCTGTCCATTCACACAGACTCTTTTACAGTCCTTGCATCCTCAACCTTTGCACCAGACTGTTGTGGGGAACAGTATTGAAGGCCTTTGAAGTCCAAGTATATCACATCTACAGCATTCCCAATATCCACACTAGCATTCACCACCTCATGAAAGCTAAGCATATTAGTCAAACAAGACCTGCCCTTAGTAAACCCATGCTGATGCTAGGAAATAAGATGATCCTCTGCTATGAAGTCTTGTATAGCATCTCTTAGGTGTCCCTTAAATATTTTGCACACAACTGATGTTAAACTTACTGGTCTATAATTTTCCAGATCCATTTTTTTGCCCTTGGGGGGAAATGTAGGCTGTACACACCAGTCTATTGGAACCATCCCACTTCAAAGAGAATCACAAAATATAAGATAAACACCATTTGGGCCAGGTGCATTATCAGTTTTGATTTTATTTAACCTTGCCATCATTTCTTCTTGCATTAAGTATTTAATATTAAAATTCGAAGATTTAGACCCTTCTGCATCAGTAATCTGGAACAATGTTTTCCTTGTGAAAACAGAAGCAAAGCAAGCATTCAATAGTTTCAAGCATGCAATAGCCCTTCTTTGGTTGCCTACCATTGAATTCCATCCCTCATCCTTTAGGGCCCATTCACACTTGAGCATTTTGCCGGCGATTTCTGCAAAATGCTCAAACGCTAGTGCTTTTCAAGGTGCTAGGGTACTAAAAGTCTATGGGCCCATTCTCATTTGGGTGATTTGCTCTAATCGCTGCAAATCACCCAAAAATGCTAAATACAAACACGTAGCCTGCACCATTTTCAGGCGATTTCCCGGCGATCGCGTTTTAGTGCTATGGAAGCACAAAACGTGATCGCTAAAAAATTGCCAGGTGTGAATGGTGATTTTTTGGCGTTAATCGCCAAAAATTGCCAGAACAAATTGCTAGCAAAATTGCTAGCGTTTTGCGATCAGCAAGTGTGAATGGGCCCTTAGGATTCCAATACAATCAACTTTTCTATCTTTTAGAGATGATATGCTTCTAAAACATCTTAGATTTGATGTCCCTAGCGATTTGATTTTCAGCTTCAATCTTTGCTAGACTAATTTATTTTTTTACAACTTTTATTGCACTTTTTATAATGGTTTAATGCAGCCCCAGTCCTCTCCTGTATTAAGGCCTTATAGGCATTCTTTTTCCTCTTCATTTTCTCTCTGATCTTTCTATTCATCCATTGAAGTCTTTTATTTCAAGCCGTTTTCTTTCTTTATGGTATATATTTAATAAAATATTAATTGTGAATTATTTTAAACGTTTACCATTTCCTCTTAGGTGTCCATTATGGATGATCAATGATATGCAAACATTTCCAATGTTATGCAAATGTATGTACATTTTTATGCAAATATATGCAGCCTAAAATTGGACCAACCAATTAAACTTGGGTGGGAGTTGCTTGGTCCATTTTCATATATTTGTATACATATTTACATCATTTTGCATAAACGTATACATATTTGCATCTCATTGATCATCCCAACTGTCCATCCCTTGTAGTATACTATCCCATTCCTCTGAACTTTGTGCATACCTGAGTTGGTTGAACATTACTTTTCTAAAATTCCTATTTTTAGTTGTTCCACTGCTCCATGACCTATCAATCACCAGATCAAACATTATCATGTTGTGACCACTATTCCTCCAAATGTTCTTAAACCTGCACATTTGATACATTATCTGTATCAATGCCTTGGTTGCATTGATTAAATAGATCAAAACCAAATTTTTTACGCTTTAACTGGAAAGGAAATGAGCTTAGCAAATAGACTTCAGGGCAAAAGAGGATTGACACAGAGGAGATATTTTCCAACCAGTAATGTACATCACCAGTATTGGATAATTTTAGGGCATGACCACAATACATGTAATAGGTCACTTCCTGGGGCAGTGCACCACCAGTACTTATTGTTTTGTTGGAGTTTAGCTTTAAAAAATTGTAGCAGGGTTCTGTACCAAAATGACAGAATCTTGTAACCCTGCTCCTGCTTGCTCACATTTGGTATTCCTTTATGGATCAGAGTAAGGCCCTTAAAGTATGCCAGTTCTACCGAGGGAGTTTCTTTCCAAGAGGAGAATACAGTCTTACCTGATGCGTTTGGATAGCATCTAGACTAGAGTAATCATCTATTCGTATGGCTGTATGCTTTTCAAGAGGCGTGTGTGTGTGTGTGAGGGAGGGGGTCCCAGTTTTGTCATTTACAAAGCTTTTAATCTGGCAGAAAGCCTGTATGGGATATTTGCCATCCACTGTCAAGGAAGACACTTCATAAGTACCTTCTATTTACTGTGGCATTCCATATTTAAAACCACCTATCTTGTAGATTTTGATGGCAACTGTGATTAATTCCAGGGAGAAAGGAAGGATTCTGAAAAATTGGGTTCAAGGAGCCTGGGATGGCTGCTATACATTTGTCTTTGGGATCC
Source organism: Hyperolius riggenbachi (assembly GCF_040937935.1). NCBI lineage: Eukaryota > Metazoa > Chordata > Amphibia > Anura > Hyperoliidae > Hyperolius > Hyperolius riggenbachi. The sequence goes on along the minus strand of NC_090646.1, from coordinate 115,929,648 downwards.
CTGATAATGGGGTTTGTTTTCTGAGTCTCACTCCAAGGGAGCTTGTAAAGCTCTGTAAGAGGTAAAGCCTTCTCTACTGCCACCCATATCTTGGTAGATGAGGGTGAGCACTATTCTATTATCCTGATTAAAAGAGGAAAACCCATCCCACCCAGAATAGAATGCCAAATCCTGGCTGGTTCAGCTTCCCAGATAAATTCATTTATATGTGTCTGTATGGAATTAAGGAATACATAATGGAGTAGTTTGACTAAGATACAATAATCTGGGAAGTATGTTCATCTTGATTTAAGCTACACACCTAAACCAAGAGAGGATTAGGTTTCCTGCCCACTGTTTTCATATCCTTATTATTTGTGGCAATGATAGGAGGGGAATTAAGTCCAAGAAGGTGAGCAGGATTAGTTGGTAAACAGTAGGTATCTACAAGGATTAAAGCGGATCCAAGATGAAAAACTAACTATAACAAGTAACTTGTCTATATATATTATCTAAAGTTTAGATAATATATATAGACAAGTTACTTATAGATAATATATATAGACAAGTAAAGTTTAAACAGCAAATCTAGCTGCAAACAGCTTCAATAGAATATGATTATTTCTTCCTGTGATACAATGACAGCAGCCATGGTGTTTGTAAACATTACACAGAGGCAGGCTTATCTGCATCTTCAGCAAAAAAAACCTAACCACCCCTCCTCCTCCCTCCTCCCCTCTACCTCTGAAATATCTGGCTAGAAATACCTCCCCCTCCTCCTGCCCAGGCTTAGCTCCCTCCCATGAGCCCTTGCTACTGTCTGAAAGTGCCTTGGCTCTTTGAAAACCTGTTGGCGTGGCTTGTTTAGTTTATAGGGAATTTGAGTATTAAACAAAAACAAAAAAAGTATTTGGCTTGAGGAATGCCCTATAAACAACAGGAAAGGAACACAATTATGCAATGAGTAAAAGTTCATCTCGGATCCACTTTAAGTGTTGTCAGCTTTCAGTTAGCAGCACTTAGCATCCAAAGTGAGGAATTGTAGAAAGTGTCGTTTTATATTACACAGAGAGAGGAGGCAGAGTAAACTCCTACCATTAACCTTACTGCTAAGATGGAGGTTAAAAATACTAAAATTTTGAATATTGAGGATATTCGTTTCTAAAACCACAGTGTTTTTGCATAAAAAAATACCTTGCATAGTTTCCTCCTTAGAAATCTTTATTTCCCCTATTTAAATCATTCAGAATGTAAGCAGACATGTGAATGCATCAAAAACTTGAACTGGGCATACACTGGAGAGAGACTGGAGTCCTCCATTTAAATTGATCAGATATGGCTGGGTGTTGTAGATACTACAGAACACTGAATTTCTGGAAACATTTATTTAAAGAGATTATTTCTTTTGCCCTCTCCAAATCCTACTTTACCTGCTTTAATGAATCAACCACAAATAGTTCACTGTTCACACTACCGAAAAATGTTAAAAGTCATGAACAATTTATGTGCTGCACACACCTTTCCTATAATTGCAAGACTGAATTTAGCATAAAATGTTTCCAATGACAAACAAGCCACAATCAGGAGGTTTGAAGAAATAGAAATCCATAAAACTCTTTTCTGTGTTCCTAATTTACTTCAATGATATAAACATCAAATGGGTTTGTATAATCTCTATCTATGGGGACTGGGATTTAAACTCTTAACCTTTTAGTACATCCTTAAAATCATCACTGCGGCAGATGAATTTGGGGCAGCAGTTTTGCCTTGGGCAAAACCTGCCTTAGGTTTTCTGTGAAGCTTTCCCAGCAGGCTTTATTGCAGCAGTCAATTAAGTAATACACAATGCTGATGACAATATTTAAAATGTGCTAAACTATGTTCCAACGGTTTGGAATAATTAAAGTCCATTAAATCTATAAATAAGGGTTTAATTGTGTATGCTTGTATGGCATTTTAATATCATGGATGTCACGTGATGTCATATCTTTAAGACATTAGCTCAATGTTTTCACTATTCTGAGCCTATCAGAAGAATTTACAACATTAATAATTTGCTTTTCTTGTGCAGCAATCAATATCTTTTCAAATACAGTAGGTGATCAGCAATTATTTAAACAGACGTAACAGTACTTTCTTATCTCATCTGTTGTGGGAACAGACTGTATACAGAGGTGCCTGGCACTTCTACTGACCACATAGGCTATTACTCCATTGTTATTGCCTGATGAAGTGGGATCAAACCTGTGAAATGAGTTGCATTGTCCCCTGGAGTATGTAAATAAACTTGTTCTATTTGACAAACACATTGTCAATTTTTGTGTCTGCTTGGAGGAGGTAAGTCCACCACTGCCTCCTCATGTTTTAAACTTTTTAGATACTTTAATCCTTTTGGCGCCTCTGTATCCATACTATGCTATCAAGTGCACCCCAGATGGAGGGGTATTAACCCTTTTTTTCCCTCATCTACGGAGAGTGATTTCTTAATCCTGAGGCAAGTCGGGTCTAATCTCTCCACCTGCCTATACAATGGTTGGCTTTGAGGTAACCCTGCTTTTTGAGCATAGCTTATTACTCTATCATACTTCATTTCAAGCACCAGTACATACTACACTAGATTTGGCTCTTGGTATCCCTACTCTGTGTTCTGTATACACAAAATAGCTGTGTGAGGTAGGTGATGTGATTGAGCAACTGATCAGAGAGTATTAACAGGGTGAGTCTACAGAAGTGCTAAGTCTGTGTACAAAGGGAATTTTGAGAGTGCTGTCTAAGCATGCTTAAAATCCTCTGCCAAGTCATTTCAGTAACATAAATTACAAAGTGGTGTAGCACTGATACACACAAAATCTATTTTAAACAAAACTTTATCTTCACTGTAATTTTTCAATTTGACAAGACAAGGCTCATTGGAGAACACAATATTCAGGAGGTGGCCTAGAAGTGGGGTTGGCTTGTAATTAGTATAAATAGGTGTTTTTTTATCAATGGACCACAATAGTGAAATGTTACCTTAATAATCATTTGGTAAAATGCTAGGTGGACTCCATCAATAATACAGAAACAAAATAAAACCTAAATGCAGGATTGTTATTCTTGATCCAGCATCAGTGTTAGATGTCATGATTTGACAGGAAAATCCCAAAGCAGTGCTGGTTTTCTTTCTGGTTAAGGGGGGTAGCATATAGTGAACTTGTAAGGAGTCTCAAAAAAAAAACCTTTACCAGCTGACACATATGTTTATTTACATATGTTTTCCTGATAATGAAAGCATTACATGCTGTGAGATTGTAGTAGTAGTACGCACTTATCATCATAACAACTTCAATGAGAACAACTGCAATATATTTAAAATATTTTCTTGTGGGTGAGCACTGCTTTGAATCAGTTTTGGTAATTGTAATGATCTGCTCAGCTGTCTGCACGGGCAGACAGCTGTTTGTCCATTCTTTAAGTCTGAGGGCTGCAGGTCTCTGGAAAAGAGACCTGTCTTTTCTTTGCAAGTTTCAGAGTTGCTCTGCTGAGGAATTTGCATACACTTGTCATGCAAATTGCCTACCTGCCTCCTTTGAAGGCGTGCAGTATAAATACCTTGTTCTCCCAGAATCCCTTGCTGGTCATGAAGGTTTGTTCCTGCTAAACTCTCCTGGAGAATCAGCCTTGCTTGTTTGCTAAATATTATCTTAGAGTAATTCCTGGGGACTGCACTAGGCATCCCTTCTAGTGCAGTCAGGTTGTATTATCTGTTTTGTCTGTGTGATTGCAAGGTCACCAGCGGTTGGCGATTGTGAATCGTTCTGTCTTGCGATTGTCTTGTTGCCAGCGGAGGTCGACAGGAAATCGTTCTGTCTGTCTGGGAGTGTAGGCCAGAGCTGCGGTTGCTACTGGCTGCTCCATATGTCTGGATTGTATTCTGCCTTAGGGGTGCTAACCAGAGCAGCGGTTGCTACTGGTAGCCCCATCTGTTTGTCTTGTCTTGTACGAACGCTTGCTGTAGGCTCGGTGAGGTAACCGTTTAGCAAGCGTTCGCGTTCTCTATTTTCGTGTTTGTGTTTCTTTGGTTAGTTAGGGTGGCACGCTTATCACTGGGTGCCTAACGCATAGTGATCGTGCTTAAACGCATTCGCTGTTGCGAATGAGTGCGGTGTTCATGTTTAGTTAGCGTTTGTTATTTTCCTTGATGTTCTTATTGCTGTTACTGGTTGTGCCTTCTTGCTACTCTCGTTCTGTCCTGCTCGGTCTTGTGTCACTATTGCCACTCTGGCGATTGCGTTCCCACTTCGTTTCCATTGTTGTGTGTTCACCGTCGCTGGGTGGCGACTGGATTGGTGGACACACATACATTCTGTCTCTGTGTTCTCTCTCTCTTTAAGGTCGATCTTGCCCTGCATTGCTTCAACACGTACAATTCCCATCTGGCGTATGTGGCAGTGCAGAGGCTGTGTTCGTCTGCACTCCACAGCTCCATCTGCCAGTGGGAATCTCCCTCTACAGGTGCATAGCACCATAGCTGGGTCCAATTTACACGCTTGTGGAGGATTTCCGTAGTGTCAGCGCGCGTCCTGTGTGCTGACCACGGAAATAATTCCCCAATCGTTACAGTAATCCTGTTATTGTTCTCATACAACCCTTATGATAAATTCAAGTTCTAGTCACCCAATAGCAAATTATTTTAATAAATCCTAGACAGCCATAAAGGATCACCAGTTTTTTTCAGATTATCGTAATAACAGAGCTGCCTTAGTAAATTAGGCCCACTGTTTTTTTTCCAATTTGCCAATGTTCCAATAAAGCACCTAAGCCAGTGTTTGTAAACAGAAAGGTTTTTCTCTTATTTGGATTTCTTAAGTACTTTAGATGCGTTTTAAATGAATAGTGAATATCCTAATGCAGCATTTGAAGTACTTTGCTAATTGTTTTGAGTTCAATGAGTGGCTTGTGACTGTGACCAAATTATATCCAAATGCAAATCAGATGCTATTCAAACACAAATCTGTATCCCATTCAAGCTAAAATGAGACATTAGTCATGCTGAATAACATTTTTCATGCTACCACTGCTTCTCTTGTCACAATTATCTGATGTCCATGGACAATGGAAAGAAAGTGGACTTGCTGCACAAAGAAGATACACCAAATCTATTTTTTTTTATTAGCTTGATTGGTTGCTCTGTGCATTTCCCTCACATGCCCTTTGCATAGAATTTCAATAGGTTTTTTAACATTTCCATAGAAAACGAATGAATATGAGGACACAGTAAATATCTGTTGGGCTATATAGTCTTTGCAGTAATGAAGGTAATTACAAGAAGGGGACAGGTATTTGCTTTAATTAAAACTAAAATAATTTCAAGTGATTGTAACAAATCAGCAAAGGTAAACCTCTCAAAATGTCTGATAAGCCATTGTAATCTGAATAAATGAAAGCAGCATAATAAACCAACAGTAATTAATTAGTTTTAGTGAATTATTTGGCTAACACACCTTCAGACAGAATTGTACTCCCACATAACATTTGCAATCTGGCATGAAATTGGCTTACATAATGGGAGAATAAAAAGTCACATTTGGCAACATCTTGTTTTTCTTTCAGCAAATGGACTGGAATAGTATTCACTGTTTTTCATTTTAGTAGTTTCCTTCCTGTCTTTTATACACTTACTTAAAGAGGAACTCCAACCAAGAATTTATCTTTACCCCAATCAGTAGCTGATACCCCCTTTTACAGGAGAAATCTATTGCTTTTCACAAACAGACCATCAGGGGGCGCTGTATGACTGATATTGTGGTGAAACCCCTCCCACAAGAAGCTCTGAGGACCGCGGTGCTCCTGGCAAACTGCCACAATATAACAATGTTCAGAGACAGGAAATAGCTGCTTACAGCTGTCTCTAACGGCCAAAACAGCTAGCAGCAGCTACATAACCTGCCCACAGTAAAAATGTCACCATGTAATACATGTCAGAATGTAAATCGGGGAGACGAAAGATTTTACAATGAGCAAACACTGACTAAATCATTTATACATAATTATTGTAAAAAGTAAGCACTTTTTTATTACATTATTTTCACTGAAGTTCCTCTTTAAAGTAACTTGATCAACTGGGATATATGAGGGTGCAGGTAGAAAAGTACTTCCTGTTTACTTGTTTATATATATTTTGTTGTATTCACAGTGGTCCTTTACATAACAGATGTGTCATAATGGGTGTGAACTGCAATGGAGACTTGACATATACTATAAGTGAAGCAAAACAGACAAATGATAAGCGCTCAAGGATGCACCTGATTTGTAAGCCATCAGCGGCAATGCAGAGCCCCCTAGGGCTGAATACATGCCTCTAATGCAAAACAGATGCAAAATTATGTGCTAACTCTAATCTAAAAATTTGAGAGTGAATTTAAAACAGTGAAGGCAGCTAGCCACTAGTATACTTACATTTAAGTTTGCACAGTGGGAGACATGGCAGCGCTTTCAAACAACCTCATACCTGAATGATTTAACTGCAATGGTGAGCAGAGCTCCAGAAACTGGACTAAATTACACACCCAGCATACACTGCAGGCACTTAAGTGGACTATACTATACTATACTATACTATAAGTGGACCTGAACTCTTGCACAGGACACAAGGAAAACATAGAGAAATGCACCCTGTATGCATTTTGAAAGTTTAGCCTGTGCAATCCCCCCTCATCTGTGACTTATCACAACTGTAATTGTATCTCTCAGCTGTGTCAGCTGGCTGCCTTGGCCAAGCAGCTCATTTGTAAACACAGAATGGCTGCTTCCATGAAAGCAGGAAGTAGACACATTGCAGATTTATTGCAGGATTTGTATCTACTAACAAAATAAATGTTTTTTTAAAGGTTATCATGCTGTTGCTTATCATTTAGAGGAAAGAGAAAGTTCTAAGTTCAGATCCACTGCAATACAAAACCCGTATGCAGTAAGTTAATTTCTGTGAACAGGCCCGTAGAAATGTATGGGCAGTGAGATGACATGCAGAATTATTATGCAACGTATCTGAGCACTGTGAACTAGCCCTAACGCTACAGTTTTATACAATAAGGAAAAGATCCCATCCATTTTTAACTAGGGAAAATAAACCATATAATCAACTGCAAAAAAAAAAGTAAATACAGTCGTAGAATTGGTTCTTTTTAAAAAAAAAAAAAAGGTTAAAAAAAAATGTTCAGAACCTCTACAAAAAAAAAAAACACTGCTGCAGAAATCAGGGTATTTTGAAGTGCAATGGTTACCCACAACAATGGGGAGCTGACATAATTCTAGCAGATTGCAACAATACGCAATGAAATTTCCCTCCTCCATCCCTCCCTTCCCAACGTCTCTCAGGTTGTCCCCTTGCCTTCCCTCCCAGATGCTCTCCTGTCTCATCCAACCCTTTGCCTCTTTTGCTCCTGCCACCATTGATGAAGTCAACCTGCTGCTAGTGGCTTCCCCCCCCCCCCACATCCTCTCCCTGTGATCCGATACCCGTGAATACTCTTCGTCCCCACTTCCCTGACCTGGCCCCAGTCCTCACCTCCTTGTTCAATCTCTCCCTTTCCACAGGCATCTTCCCCAAAGCATTCAAACAGGCCACTGTACTTCCCCTGCTGAAAAAACCCTCACTCGACCCATCCCTACCCTCAAACTACCGCCCAATCTCCCTCCTTCCCTATGCTTCTAAACTCCTCGAATTCCTAGTCTACCAACGCATTACCCAATACATCAACACCAATACCCTACTAGACCCCCTACAGTCTGGATTCCAACCTGCACACTCAACTGAAACAGCCCTTGCCAAGGTGGTCAACGACCTTACCCTTGCCAGGGCCAAAGGCAGTTATTCCATCCTGCTCCTCCTTGACCTCTCTACAGCATTTGACACTGTTGACCACTCCCTCCTCCTCCAATCACTACAGTCCATGGGCATCCATGGTCTTGCCTTGGCCTGGATCTCCTCCTACCCATCCAATCGCTCCTTTACCACTTCCTTCAATGGCTCCTCCTCAACCCCTGCCCCCCTCTCAGTTGGGGTCCCCCAGGGCTCTGTTCTAGGCCCACTTCTTTTCTCCATATACACTTCCTCAATTGGCAAGCTTATCTCCTCCCTGGGCTTAAATTACCACCTTTATGCAGATGACACTCAGATTTACCTCCATACCCACGATCTCTCATCCACCACCATAAACAAGGCCTCCTCGTGTCTCTCAGCAATTTCCTCCTGGATGTCAGCTAAGTTCCTAAAGCTTAACCTAGACAAAACTGAGCTCCTGATCTTTCCACCCCATGCTGCTGCACCCCTCCCAGATTTCCACCTCACAATTGACAACACAACCATTCTCCCTACCTCCCAGGCCCGCTGTCTGGGTGTCACCTTGGACTCTGACCTCTCCTTCATCCCACACATCCAAAACATCACCAGAGCCTGCAATTTCCACCTCCGTAATATCTCCAAGATCCGCCCCTTCTTAACCCCAGACACGACCAAACTGCTCATCCATGCCCTCATCATCTCCCGCCTTGATTACTGTAACTCCCTCCATTCTGGCCTCCCCCTGAAACGCACTGCCCCCCTTCAATCAGTGATGAACGCGGCTGCAAGACTCATCCATTCTTCGCACCGCTCTGCATCCACATCTCCCCTTTGTGAATCCCTGCACTGGCTCCCTATCCGTTTCAGGATAAGTTTCAAGATTCTATGCCTGGCATATAAATCTGTGCACAAAACCTGCCCTACCTACATCTCGGAGCTTGTTCACAAGTATACACCAGGTCATCCCCTCCGTTCCTCCAACGACCTTCGCCTCACCACCCCACGCATTTCACACTCCCATGCCTGCCTGCAGGATTTCTCAAGAGCTGCCCCCACCCTCTGGAATGTCCTTCCACCACCCATCAGACTTTCTCCCTCTTTCAACACATTCAAGCAAGCCCTCAAAACCCACCTCTTTATGATTGCCTACCCACCTCCTACCACACAGTAACTCTCTAAGGAATATTTAACAGCCCCACCTAATGTTTCCACCCATCCCTTTAGATTGTAAGCCTCTGGCAGGGTCCTCCACTCCCTAGTGTAATCTACAGGATCATGTGCTCCTGTCCTATGACAGCCTGTACTTGTATTACTGGGCCTACCTAACCAGTCCATATTGCATGATCATGTATTTTGTACAATTTGCATGTATAACTTTGTTCTATGTGTATAACCCTATGTATGTCATCCTTGTATCATTGTATATATTTATTGTCCAGCGCTGCGTAATATGTTGGCGCTTTATAAATACAATAAATAATAATAATAATAATAGCAAAGCTTGCACCTCTTAAAGTGGACCTGAACTTAAAATTTAACTTTGCCTTAATACACTAAACCCTAATGAATATGGACGGTTTTTAAACATTTTCTTAAAATTGGTTATTAATAAAAAGTTATGCTAAATATGCGCTTCTAGCCACGCCCCCCCCCCAAGCTTTTCGTGCCGCGGCATGGGCCCCAGCATTCATAGCGGCGCTTTGCTGCTGGGCGGATATCGCTCTGTGGCACCTTGTGACATCTCGCGATGCTTCCTCCTGAAGCATCACGTGATGTCAGCGTCATTTGGAAGCGCCCGGTAGTTTGTAGTTCGCCCGGGACACAGAGAGGAAGAGTGGCCGGTGTTCAAGAAGAGCGGGGACCGGAGAGAAGAAGCGGATGAAGCGGCGGACCAGGTTGGAGGACGCAAAGCACCAGAGAGAAGGAGCGGAGGAGGCGCTGCAGACGGAAGAAGCCGAGGACACGAAGAGGAGGACTGGAGGACACGAAGAGGAGGACCGGAGGACACCGTGGACCAGATCGGAGGAGCAGATGCGTGCAGCGGAGGACATCGCCTGGCAGTTCTGGAGTGGTAAGTGGTATTTATTCCCCTGCTGCAGCACCTAGCAAACCTCTACTAGGGGCACCTACCTAACTAAGCTATACTGGGGGCAACTACCTAACTAACCTATACTGGGAGGCACCTACCTATCTAACCTATACTGGGGGCACCTACCTAGCTAACCTATACTGGGGGCACATACCTAACTAACCTATACTGGGAGGCACCTACCTATCTAACCTATACTGGGGGCACCTACCTAGCTAACCTATACTGGGGGCACCTACCTAGCTAACCTATACTGAGGGCACCTACCTAACTAACCTATACTGGGAGGCACCTACCTATCTAACCTATACACGGGGCACCTACCTAGCTAACCTATACTGAGGGCACCTACCTAACTAACCTATACTGGGAGGCACCTACCTAGCTAACCTATACATGGGGCACCTACCTAGCTAACCTATACACGGGGCACCTACCTAGCTAACCTATACACGGGGCACCTACCTAGCTAACCTATACACGGGACACCTACCTAGCTAACCTATACACGGGGCACCTACCTAGCTAACCTATACTGGGGGCACCTACCTAGCTAAGCTATACTGAGGGCATCTACCTAACTAACCTATACTGGGAGGCACCTACCTAGCTAACCTATACACGGGGCACCTACCTAGCTAACCTATACACGGGGCACCTACCTAGCTAACCTATACACGGGGCACCTACCTAGCTAACCTATACACGGGGCACCTACCTAGCTAACCTATACACGGGGCACCTACCTAGCTAACCTATACTGGGGGCACCTACCTAACTAACCTATACTGGGAGGCACCTACCTATCCTATACACGGGGCACCTACCTAGCTAACCTATACTGGGGGCACCTACCTAGCTAACCTATACTGAGGGCACCTACCTAACTAACCTATACTGGGAGGCACCTACCTAGCTAACCTATACACGGGGCACCTACCTAGCTAACCTATACACGGGGCACCTACCTAGCTAACCTATACACGGGGCACCTACCTAGCTAACCTATACACGGGGCACCTACCTAGCTAACCTATACACGGGGCACCTACCTAGCTAACCTATACTGGGGCACCTACCTAACTAAGCTATACTGGGAGGCACCTACCTATGTAACCTATACTTGGGGCCCCTACCTAGCTAACCTATACTGGGGGCACCTACCTAGCTAACCTATACTGAGGGCACCTACCTAACTAACCTATACTGGGAGGCACCTACCTATCTAACCTATACACGGGGCACCTACCTAGCTAACCTATACTGGGGGCACCTACCTAGCTAACCTATACTGAGGGCACCTACCTAACTAACCTATACTGGGAGGCACCTACCTAGCTAACCTATACACGGGGCACCTACCTAGCTAACCTATACACGGGGCACCTACCTAGCTAACCTATACACGGGGCACCTACCTAGCTAACCTATACACGGGGCACCTACCTAGCTAACCTATACTGGGGCACCTACCTAACTAAGCTACACTGGGGGCACCTACCTAACTAAGCTATACTGGGAGGCACCTACCTATGTAACCTATACTGGGGGCACCTACCTAGCTAACCTATACTGGGGGCACCTACCTAGCTAACCTATACTGAGGGCACCTACCTAACTAACCTATACTGGGAGGCACCTACCTAGCTAACCTATACACGGGGCACCTACCTAGCTAACCTATACACGGGGCACCTACCTAGCTAACCTATACACGGGGCACCTACCTAGCTATTCTATACTGGGGCACCTACCTAGCTAATAGATACTGGGGCACCTACCTAGCTAACCTATACTGGGGCACCTACCTAACTAAGCTACACTGGGGGCACCTACCTAACTAAGCTACACTGGGGGCACCTACCTAACTAAGCTATACTGGGTGCACCTACCTAACTAAGCTATACTGGGTGCACCTACCTAGCTAAGCTATACTGGGTGCACCTACCTAGCTAAGCTATACTGAAGGCACCTACCTAACTAAGCTATACTGGGGGCACCTACCTAACTAAGCTATACTGGGGGCACCTACCTAGCTAAGCTTTACTGAGGGCACCTACCTAGCTAAGCTACACTGAAGGCGCCACCTACCTAGCTAAGCTATACTGGGGGCACCTAAGCTATACTGGGGGCACCTACCTAACTAAGCTATACTGGGGGCACCTACCTAGCTAAGCTATACTGGGGGCACCTACCTAGCTAAGCTATACTGGGGGCACCTAAGCTATACTGGGGGCACTTACCTAGCTTGTTTTTTTTTTTTTTTTCAATTTTTTTCAGCTCAGTACAGCCAGGAAAAAGCAGCGGACCAGGTTGGAGGACGCAGAGCACCGGAGAACAGGAGCAGAGGAAGCGCTGCAGATGGAAGCCGAGGACACGGAGAGGAGGACCGGAGGACACCGTGGACCAGATCGGAGGGCACAGAAGAGCAGATGCGTGCAGCGGAGGACATCGCCTGGCAGTTCTGGAGTGGTAAGTGGTATTTCTTCCCCTGCTGCAGCACCTAGCAAACCTGTACTAGGGGCACCTACCTAACTAAGCTATACTGGGGGCACCTACCTAACTAAGCTATACTGGGGGCACCTACCTAACTAAGCTATACTGGGGGAATCTACCTAACTAAGCTATACTGGGGGAATCTACCTAACTAACCTATACATGGGGCACCTACCTAGCTAACCTATACATGGGGCACCTACCTAACTAACCTATACTGGGGGCACCTACCTAACTAAGCTATACTGGGGGAACCTACCTAACTAAGCTATACTGGGAGAACCTACCTAACTAAGCTATACTGGGGGCAACTACCTAACTAACCTATACACGGGGCACCTACCTAGCTAACCTATACTGGGGGCAACTACCTAGCTAACCTATACATGGGGCACCTACCTAACTAACCTATACTGGGGGCACCTACCTAACTAAGCTATACTGGGGGAACCTACCTAACTAAGCTATACTGGGGGAACCTACCTAACTAAGCTATACTGGGGGCAACTACCTAACTAACCTATACACGGGGCACCTACCTAGCTAACCTATACTGGGGGCACCTACCTAGCTAACCTATACTGGGGGCACCTACCTAACTAACCTATACTGAGGGCACCTACCTAACTAACCTATACTGGGGGCACCTACCTAACTAAGCTACACTGGGGGCACCTACCTAGCTAAGCTATACTGGGGGCACCTACCTATCTAACCTATACACGGGGAACCTACCTATCTAACCTATACATGGGGCACCTACCTAACTAAGCTATACTGGGGAACCTACCTAACTAAGCTATACTGGGGTCACTTACCTAGCTTGTTTTTTTTTTTGTTCAATTTTTTTCAGCTCAGTACAGCCAGGAAAAAGTGGCAGACCAGGTTGGAGGACGCAGAGCACCGGAGAGCAGGAGCGGAGGAAGCGCTGCAGATGGAAGCCGAGGACACGGAGAGGAGGACCGGAGGACACCGTGGACCAGATCGGAGGGCACAGAAGAGCAGATGCGTGCAGCGGAGGACATCACCTGGCAGTTCTGGAGTGGTAAGTGGTATTTCTTCCCCTGCTGCAGCATCTAGCAAACCTGTACTAGGGGCACCTACCTAATTAAGCTATACTGGGGGCACCTACCTAACTAAGCTATACTGGGGGAACCTACCTAACTAAGCTATACTAGTGGGAACCTACCTAACTAAGCTATACTGGGGGCACCTACCTAGCTAAGCTATACTGGGGGCACCTAAGCTATACTGGGGGCACTTACCTAGCTTTTTTTTCCCAATTTTTTTCAGCTCAGTACAGCCAACGGGTGCAGCCCAAAAGCTTTTTGGTTCCAACCACCGTGTCTTTGTGCGATGCAGAAAAGGTGAACGGATGGTCTCTACATGCCTGGTTCCCACCGTGAAGCATGGAGGAGGAGGTGTGATGGTGTGTTGGTGCTTTGCTGGTGACACTGTTGGGGATTTATTCAAAATTGAAGGCATACTGAACCAGCATGGCTACCACAGCATCTTGCAGCGGCATGCTATTCCATCTGGCTTGCATTTAGTTGGACCATCATTTATTTTTCAAAAGGACAATGACCCCAAACACACCTCCAGGCTGTGTAAAGGCTATTTGACCAGGAAGGAGAGTGATGGGGTGCTGCGCCAGATGACCTGGCCTCCACAGTCACCAGACCTGAACCCATTCGAGATGGTTTGGGGTGAGCTGGACCGCAGAGTGAAGGCAAAAGGGCCAACAAGTGCTAAGCATCTCTGGGAACTCCTTCAAGACTGTTGGAAGACCATTTCAGGTGACTATCTCTTGAAGCTCATCAAGAAAATGCCAAGAGTGTGCAAAGCAGTAATCAATGCAAAAGGTGGCTACTTTGAAGAACCTAGAATACGACATATTTTCAGTTGTTTCAAACTTTTTGGTTATGTACTATACTTCCACATGTGTTAATTCATAGTTTGGATGCCTTCACTGTGAATCTACAATGTTCAAAGTCATCAAAATAAAGAAAACTCTTTGAATGAGAAGGTGTGTCCAAACTTTTGGTCTGTACTGTATATTGGGGGCTCCCTGCCTCATGCCACTAACTGCTCTCAGGAATTCCTGCATCGTATCAGTGACCAGAGATGGGCTTCCAAATCGGACGCCACTCGAAATCATGCTTACAATGAGGCTTAATTGCCTCAGGTGTGTGCATGGGAGACAGAGGGTTAAGTACCCAGAAGTCTGGCCGGCTTCTATGTCTTGCACGCGTCTAATGGGGTGAGTTCCATGACTCACTACTGCGCACTTCCTTCTTGAAAGATAAATTGCACGGTAGTGAGTCGTGGAACGGGTCCCATTGGACATGTGCAAGACGTGGGATACATAGAAGCCTGCAGACTTCTGGATAAGTAACCCGCTGTCTCCCATGCACACACCTGAGGCAATGAAGCCTGATTGTAATCATGATTTCGAGTGGCTTCCGATTTGCAACTAGCTATACTGGGCACTGTACTAGCTATACTGGGGCTATACTAGCCATACTGGGCACTATACTGGGGCTATACTGGGCACTATACTGGCTATACTGGGGCTATACTAGCCATACTGGGCACAATACTGTGGCTATACTAGCTATACTGGGCACTATACTGGGGCTATAATAGCCATACTGGGCACTATACTGGGGCTATACTAGCTATACTGGGCACTGTACTAGCTATACTGAGGCTATACTAGCCATACTGGGCACTATAATGGGGCTATACTGGGCACTGTACTAGCTATACTGGGGCTTTACTAGCTATACTGGGAGTGTACTAGCCATGCTGTGTGTTCTATGCGGCTAAGCCGCGTTAGACTGTTTGCACATGCTCAGTCATCTTGGGGAGGAGGGGAGAGCGGCCGGGCACATGGCTAATTAATATTCACTGCACTCAGTGACGTGCAGTGTTTACTTCCTGGAGCAGCCGCTCTGTGCGGTGATTGGCCGTGCGGGACCACGTGATGCCGCATGCGTCCAAGAGTACGCATCACGGACGCCAGAGTGAGCTGCACAACGCAGCTCACTCCGACGTCCACACCAGAGAGCACCAGGCGTTGCGTTAGGGGCATGTTATGTGCCCTATAACGTCCCCTAAACGCAACGTCCTGGTGTGTAACTAGCCTTAATGTTTTTTATTATGCATGATATTTCCTGGGGGGCTGAGGGGGATCAGCGGGTATTGCAGATTGTGTGCAGGCAGAGGGGGCCTTAGAGTACGTGGGGCCTGGGGCGAGTGTCATATGCGGGGCATAGAGACAGGGGAAGGTGGAACGCACTGGACGCTGATATGTGGGAAAGGAGGGACGCGCTGGAAGCTGCTGGGTGGGAAAGGAGGGACGCGCTGGAAGCTGCTGGGTGGGGGAGGAGGGACGCGCTGGACGCTGCCGGGTGGGGGGGGGGGAGGAGGGACGCGCTGGACGCTGCCGGGGTGGGGGGGGGGGGGGAGGAGGGATGCGCTGGACGCTGCTGGGTGGGAAGGAGGGATGCGCTGGACGCTGCTGGGTGGGGATGGAGGGAGGCGCTGAATGCTGCTGAGTGGGGAAGGAGAGCCGTGCTACATGCTGTGTTGTGTACTGCTGGGTGTGGAGAGAGGGTCATGCTGTATGGGGAAAGATGAATGTGCTGAGTGGGGTGTTAGCTAGTACAACACTGGGTGCTGCTGCCTACCAGGTCTCTAAGGGCTGGTTTGCATGGCCCGCCCTCCTTCTCTTCTCCTCAGTCCCTTCTGGTGCACATCGTTAGTGAGAGAGATCTCGCTCTGTGCCTGCCACATGTGCCCTGGGGTTTCTAACTTCCCATTACACCTGGCAGCGCAGCGAGATCTCTTGAAACTGACGTATGACGTCAGCTACGGCTCTCCGTTGGAAATCCCGCATCCACTGACATGCGGGAACTGGGGTGGAGGACGGGCATAATTGTAACTTATGTGTCAGGTGTGGGAATGCGGCTGCTCCCCGATATACTCAAACCACTGAGTAATCCGAGGCCTCTGAAGAGGGTGCAGGCCTGGTCACATATAGCCCCTGCACACTGTCTTCAATACTACCGACTGACACCCCCCGCCCCCACCGGTAATATCGTGCAGCATATTAAAAGTTTTTAAAGTCAGCCGCAATCACGTGCAGTCAGCAGCCCCAGAGCTTATTTATAGAGTGGGGCCGAACCTCCGATTTTAGGTTCGCGAACCGGGTTCGCGAACTTCCGCGTAAGGTTCGGTTCGCGTAAAAGTTCACGAACCGCCATAGACTTCAATGGGGATGCGAACTTTGAAAAAAAAAATATGCAGGCCACAAAAGTGATGGAAAAGATGTTTCAAGGGGTCTAACACCTGGACCCCCAGGTGGAGGAGTGGGATACATGCCAAAAGTCCCCGGGAAAAATCTGGATTTGACGCAAAGCAGCGTTTTAAGGGCAGAAATCACATTGAATGCTAAATGAC
The DNA here is from genome assembly GCF_040937935.1 of Hyperolius riggenbachi. NCBI lineage: Eukaryota > Metazoa > Chordata > Amphibia > Anura > Hyperoliidae > Hyperolius > Hyperolius riggenbachi. Next base: position 115,912,798 of record NC_090646.1, on the reverse strand, counting down.
AGGCCTAAAGTGCTTTAAAACATCTTGCATGTGTATACATCAATCAGGTAGTGTAATTAAGGTACTGCTTCACACTGACACACCAAACTCACCATGTAACGCACCGCAAACAGCTGTTTGTGTAGTGACGGCCGTGCTGGACTGGTGCGCACCATGGCGAGAACAGGTATGCAGTGGCGGGTTCACTGAACAGAACAGGTATGCAGTGGCGGGTTCACTGAACAGAACAGGTATACAGTGGCGGGTTCACAGAACAGGTATGCAGTGGTGGGTTCACTGAACAGGTATGCAGTGGTGGGTTCACTGAACAGGTATGCAGTGGTGGGTTCACTGAACAGGTATGCAGTGGTGAGTTCACAGTACAGGTATGCAGTGGTGGGTTTACAGAACAGGTATGCAGTGGCAGGTTCACTGAACAGGTATGCAGTGGCGGGTTCACTGAACAGGTATGCAGTGGCGGGTTCACTGAACAGGTATGCAGTGGTGGGTTCACTGAACAGGTATGCAGTGGTGAGTTCACAGTACAGGTATGCAGTGGTGGGTTCACAGAACAGGTATGCAGTGGTGGGTTCACAGAACAGGTATGCAGTGGTGGGTTCACTGAACAGGTATGCAGTGGTGGGTTCACAGAACAGGTATGCAGTGGTGGGTTCACTGAACAGGTATGCAGTGGTGGGTTCACTGAACAGGTATGCAGTGGTGAGTTCACAGTACAGGTATGCAGTGGTGGGTTCACAGAACAGGTATGCAGTGGTGGCTTCACAGAACAGGTATGCAGTGGTGGGTTCACAGAACAGGTATGCAGTGGTGGGTTTACTGAACAGGTATGCAGTGGTGAGTTCACAGTACAGGTATGCAGTGGTGGGTTCACAGAACAGGTATGCAGTGGTGGGTTCACAGAACAGGTATGCAGTGGTGGGTTCACTGAACAGGTATGCAGTGGTGGGTTCACTGAACAGGTATGCAGTGGTGAGTTCACAGTACAGGTATGCAGTGGTGGGTTCACAGAACAGGTATGCAGTGGTGGGTTCACAGAACAGGTATGCAGTGGCAGGTTCACTGAACAGGTTCACTGAACAGGTATGCAGGTACTGAACAGAACAGGTATGCAGCCAGGAACAAGCTAAGCCTAACTAATCTTTCCCTATGAGAGACAGTCTACAGCAGTTCGCCCTACTCTCACTAACGCAGGCACACAAGTGAGCGTAATGGCCGCCGCTGCCTGCCTTGTATTAGGGGGGGGAGTGGCTCCAGGGGCTAGTGTAGCCTAATTGGCTACACTGGGCCTGCTGACTGTGATGTAGAGGGTCAAAGTTGACCCTCATGGTGCATTATGGGGCAAACCGAACTTCAGCAAAAGTCAGCCTGCGGGACGCGAACGCGAACCACTGAAGTTCGCATGGAACCGTTCGCAGGCGAACCGTTCGGCCCAACTCTACTTATTTACAGCTCAATCAGTGTCCTAGACAGACAGCCTGTAATGCGCACCAGTGGGATATCGGCTTAGCCTCCCCGCCTCTACTGCTCCTGCACCAATCAGTGCAGGAGCTCGCCGGGAAGCGCGAGATATCGTGCATAGAGGAGCAGATTCAGGACAGCCTACTGCCGCTCAGCCAATCGGTGAATGAGCTCGCCGGGAAGTGCGAGATCTCGTGCATAGAGCAGAGTGGATTCAGGACAGCGCTGCTGGCTTATTTTTATGAGAGAGCCCGGCACGTCCTGACATCCGGGCACGGGTGATGACAGCTGGAACCAGGCGGGCGGTAATAGAGGTGACCCGGGCGGCCCGCCCACCTGTTTGATCCTGGGGAGAACACTGCTGGGCGCTATACTGGGCCCTATACTAGCTATACTGGGGCTATACTAGCTATACTGGGCCTATACTAGCTATACTGGGGCTATACTAGCCATACTGGGGCTATACTAGCCATACTGGGCACTATACTACCTATACTGGGTACTATACTAGCCATACTGGGCACTATACTAGCTAAACTGGGCACTGTACTAGCTATACTGGGGCTATACTGGGCACTGTACTAGCCATACTGGGCACTGTACTAGCCATACTGGGCACTGTACTAGCCATACTGGGCACTATACTAGCCATACTGGGCACTTTACTAGCTATACTGGGGCACTACCTACCCATACTGGGACTATACTAGCTATACTGGGGTAACTATACTAGCCATACTGGGGAAGCTATGTTCCCCCCCCCCCCCCCCCCCCCGTTCACGACACTGTCCACCAGAACGCGCGCACTCCAAAACATCCCCCGCGGTCCCCGAATAAAAATTTGGTCAGAAAGTGGTCCCTTGGCCGGAAAAGGTTGGGGACCTCTGTATTACGGTTTTCAAAAACACTGTCTAATGCTGGGCATACACGGCAGTTTCTTTCCTTCTCAATCGAGCCGCTGATGGCTCGATTGATAATATCCGACAGGTCCGATGACCTGCCGGATAGATTCCCCGCTCGATCCCGATGAGCGGGAATCGATCCGCGCGGACGAGCGGGGATGCGCCAGCGGCTCGATCCGGCGTATAATTGGATCCGTGTATGCCCAGCATAAAACAGCACTGTATTCTAATCTAATTAGAATAAAGATCTGCAGCTGTCAGGTAAGCAGTAAAGAAAGAAGGGGGAGAGAAACACTTGATTTACAATGAAAGATAGCACTGTCAAAAACATATTACAGTGTGTAAATCACAAGGACAGCAGAGCAAGCTGAGAGGATAGCCCTGACAGCAAAGGAATGAGGATAGAACTGACGACCAAGGATAGTTCTGTCAGCAGAGGAGAGACAAAATACAGAGCAGAAAAAATGACAGGCTGGAAAACACAGGCAGACACTGCATACACAGTCGCAGCCAGATGACATCACTGTAACTGTACACTACCAGAAGCTAATTTGCATGCTGCACAGTGATTGGAGGAAGGAGCTGCTGGAGAAAGGAGCTGCTGGAGGAAGTAGGAATCAGCTGGATGGCACTGTGTAAACTTGCCAACCAACATGTGGCTGCGCAGTCTACTAGCAATGCAGTAACATAAATAAGGACATCTGACAGGTATAGTACAGCAAACATACACTTTTATTTATTAAAGCAGTATTAAGCAACACATCGGATATTTTTTATACTATCAAATGTTGAGGTCACTTCCTCTTTAAAATTGTATGCATGGCTAAGCTCATTCCATTTCCAACACATAAATATCTTATGCCCGACACTGCTTGCTGGCCTCAGGAGTCCCCCATGCATAGTTAACCTCCCTGGCGGTATGATATGTGCGGCTGCACGGCCGCGGGAGGGTTTTTTTCAACTTTTTTTTTTTAGCATGTAGCTAGCCTAGCCCTAGCTACATGCTTCCCCCTCCCTGCGGCATCCCCCCGTACTCACCAATCGCCGCCGGCGCCGCTTGCCCATAAGGAAATCCCGTTCTGAACGGGATTTCCTTGAGGGCTTCCCCTGTCGCCATGGCGACGAACGGAGAGACGTCATCGATGTCGCCGATGTCGTGACATCACAGGGAATCCCTATCCACCCCATAGCGCAGCCTGGCAGTGATTGGCCAGGCTGCGCAAGGGGTACGCGGGGGGGGCGGCCTGTATCGCGGCGGGTCGGCGGTGGGCGGCGGCGATCAGACCAAACACGCAGCTAGCAAAGTGCTAGCTGCATGTTTGAAAAAAAAATTATGTAAATCGGCCCAGCAGGGCCTGAGCGTCACCCTCCAGCGGCTTACCCCGTGTCACACACGGGGTTACCGCTAAGGAGGTTAATGTGATCCAATTGCTGCAAAACCTTTAGCTAGCACTAAGCTAGCTAGTACAACTGTCCAGCTCCCCCGATTGCCTGCGACCCCCCCCCCCCCCCCCGATCTCCCCATTAATACATTACCCAGCCTTGATCCAGCAATCGCGCAGCCTCCCTGCACAGCTTCGGTTTCTCTATGGGGAGGGTCGCGTTTGCGCATGACGTCATGACGTCATGTCCGATTCTCCCCATAGGGAAGACCGGAGCTGTGCGTGGAGGCTGCACCGATTGCTAGATCCCGGCTGGGTAATGTATAAACGGGGGAGCGGCGGGGATCGGGGGGTGCCGGACACTTGTACTTGCTAGCCTAATGCTGCTAGCTAAAGTTTTTAAAGCCATTTGATCACATTGGTTATGCATACGGACACAAACTGGCAAAACCTCCTGAGGGGCGTAATGCTCAGGAGATTAAGGCCCTGTTCACAGTGCAATGTTGCGTCACAGAATAATTCTATATGTCAACTCACTGTAAATAATAATCTATGGGCCTGTATACAGTTCTGCATTGTAATGGATCATATTATTCTAACTCACTGCATGCAGGCTTTGTATTAAAGTCTATGTCCACTTTGCAGTTCACACTCATTATAATGCATGCATTATGTAACTGACCACTGTGAAACCAGTCTTATTATAAATAAATATTATAAATTGTTATACACGTCCAGTGTCATTAAAGGAAAAAAAAAACACCTTTAAAAACAATGAGGGCAATCTCTAAGCTAGATGTCAAACACATTGCATTAAAAGCACACATATACTTGGGATCTCATAACACTTTAATGTCTTGTATTTTAAATGAACTTTTACTTATATATTGTGCCAGAAGAAAAGTGGAATCCACTCAACCCTCTTAAAGAGAAACTCCGACCAAGAATTGAACTTTATCCCAATCAGTAGCTGATACCCACTTTTACATGAGAAAAATAATGATTTTCACAAACAGACCATCAGGGGGCGCTGTATGACTGATTTTGTGCTGAAACCCCTCCCACAAGAGGCTCTGGTACCGTACGGTACTCTGGGCAAACTGCCACAATGTAACAATGTTCAGACAGGAAATAGCTGCTTACAGCTGTCTGTTAAAGCCAGACCAGCTACATAATCTGCCCACAGTAACAATGTCACCATGTAAAACATGTCAGAATGTGAATCTGGGAGAGGAAAGATTTTACAATGAGCAAACACTGACTAAATCATGTATACATAATTATTGTAAAAATGAAGCACTTTTTTTATTACATTATTTTCACTGGAGTTCCTCTTTAAGGACCAGTGCAGGAACCAGGCAACCACACACCCAGAACCAGAAAAAGGAAGATGAGAAGATGGAATTTTTCACGTTGATCCAGTAAAAAATATCAAGCCTTTATTGAAAACAGTAAAACCACATTACATGTATAGCTGACATGTTTCGGATGCACACTAGTCCTTAATAGCATGATTAAGGACCATTGTGCGTCCAAAACATGTCAGCTATACATGTAATCCGCTATAGCTGCATAGCATTTGGAGTCATGTGAAATGCTGGCTTTGCACGACTCAGTGGGATCGCTCACCCCTCCCACAACATGTATCGTCAGTACTTCCTGGCTTCATCAGGTGGTATTGGTCACCTGACTTAGGTGGGTAGAAGTTTGCTCTTTGTCATAAAGCTCTGCCCACTCTTCACCTTTTTACTGGAGCTTGTTTACAGTGGTTTACAGTGGTGTTGCTTATAAGCATTACAGGTTTTATACAAGGTGAATCAATCAAAGCTCTTAGTAGGGTGAATACATACACTTCAGAGTGTGCTTACTGTAGATAACTCATTGTGTCTCCATCTAGTGGTTAAACTACAAACAACAGTGTTTTGATCTTTAAACTTTTACACCCCCCCTTGTAATTTATTCATATTAATTATATTTATATCGTTAATAAATTAATAATATTCCTCATCCAAATCAATACATTGGGGAGGGATTTAAGCTAAAAAAGCTGCATTAACGAGTTCACCCCAAGGGGTTTTTACCATAACTACCATAACGGACCAGAGCCATTTTAGCCTTTCAGTGCATCTCCTTTTCATTCGCCAATAACTTAATCACTACTTATCACAATGAAATGATTTATACCTTGTTTTTTTCACCGCCACTTAGGCTTTTTGGAAGTGATATTTTTTCAGTAATTAGTTTATATTCTAAGCATTTTAAAGGGAAAAACAAGGAAAAAAATAAAAAAAAATACTCTACTACTCCAATTTCATCCCCTATAGTTTTAAAATAAACACTGCTACTGTACATAAAACCCACACATTTTATCTACCTATTTGTCCTGGTTATCACAAGAATTAAATTATGTCCCTAGTACAAAGTATGGTGACAATATAATATTTGGAAATAAAGGTGTATTTTTTATGTTGTGTTTTTTGTTTTCTCATTGCATACTACCAATTAATTCAAGCCCGTATTTGCAAATATAACAGCAATACACCCTCATAGCATACACATTTAAAAAGCTGAGTCCCTAAGGTAACTATTAAAGCATTCCCTTTTGAATTCTGTCACTTTTGGTGTTTTATTTTGGTACAGAGTACATGATAATAACAGTTTTATTGCTTTTGATTCTGTTTGCCATGAAACACAAATCAGATGACATAGGTCTCAGCTGTCAAAGACCCCAAATTCTTTTTTGTAGCTTGTTACAGTTAAAATGATACCTTATATACGTAATCGGATAGCTTTTTAGGCCACACAATACACTGTTAACCATGAGCAGTGCCAATGAATTTTTCAAGGCCATTGTTTGCACCAAAAGTAATACAGTCATTCTTTCCTAGCAAAGCCCCTGGAGTCTCAAAGCATTCGATGCAGGTCATAAATTTCACCATTCTGAAAACTAGAGACCAAGGCCTACTCATATATGCATATTTTGTAACATTTGAACTTTTGCTGAAATTGCAAGATAACTTTGAAAATTGTATTTTGTTTACAGTTTTTTTTTCATCTTGGCACAAAATATCAATTCAAATGACTATGCCTCATCTCTCAAATACCCCAAATTCTCTTGTCTTGCTTGTCATGGTTAAAATGATATCCTATATACATTATTAGATAGCTTTTTGATCACATAATACACTGTTAATAGAGATGGCCCTAACGGTTCGCACGCAAATTTATTTGCGCGAACATTGCTTTCTGCTAGTTCGACCCGCCCCCTATACTACTTCATTGGGCTAAACTTTGACCCTCTACATCACAGTCAGCAGACACATGGCAGACCAATCAGGCTGCACTCCCTCCTGGAGGCCCCCCCCCCTTATATAAGTCAGCAGCATCTGTCATTTTCTCACTCTGTGTGCTGCTGTATTAGTTAGAGAAGGGAGAGACATTGGAGAGATACTGAAAGTGATAGTTAGGAGGTCTGTTAGCTGGCTCCTTGCTGATATTTGTTGATGAAAAGCACCCCAAAACAGCTCTTTTGAGAGCTAATGTTCTTGTGATGTGTTTTTTTGTGTGTGTGTGTGGTCCCTGACACTGCATATACAGCCCTGTCTGTTGCAGCTGGCCCTTGGTAATTGCTATACTGTGCCAGGCCCAGCACATTCAGTGCCTAGTGTGACTGCTACGCATTGTATTATAATACCAGTCACGGCATACCTTTCACTGCACCTGTGTGACCGCTAGTGTTGGGCGAACAGTGTTCGCCACTGTTCGGGTTCTGCAGAACATCACCCTGTTCGGGTGATGTTCGAGTTCGGCCGAACACCTGACGGTGCTCGGCCAAACCGTTCGGCCACATGGCCGAACTAAGAGCGCATGGCCGAACGTTCCCCGAACGTTCGGCTAGCGCTGTGATTGGCCGAACGGGTCACGTGGTTCGGGCCCGAACGCGCTCTGATTGGCCGAACGGTCACGTGGTTCGGGTAAATAAATACCCGAACCACGTCATATCTCCGCCATTTGTCTGTGGGTTTAGCTTTGGGTAGGCAGGCAGGGTAGTTCGCTCTCCAGCCACGCTAGCCAGGGTCCCCCCCAGTCATTGTGTGTCGCTGCTGGGAACAGTAGTACACCGCTCGCTCAGCCACACTATATATAGCATTGTTTACTGCCACTGTGTACCTCGCTCAGCCACGCTATATATATAGCATTGTGTTTTCTGACACTCTGTGTACACGGCTTAGCCTGACTAATATAGCATTGTGTGTACTGCCACTGTGCACCTCGCTCAGCCACGCTATATATAGCATTGTGTGTACTGCCACTGTGCACCTCGCTCAGCCACGCTATATATAGCATTGTGTGTACTGCCACTGTGCACCTCGCTCAGCCACGCTATATATAGCATTGTGTGTACTGCCACTGTGCACCTCGCTCAGCCACGCTATATATATAGCATTGTGTTTTCTGACACTCTGTGTACACGGCTTAGCCTGACTAATATAGCATTGTGTGTACTGCCACTGTGCACCTCGCTCAGCCACGCTATATATAGCATTGTGTGTACTGCCACTGTGCACCTCGCTCAGCCACGCTATATATAGCATTGTGTTTTCTGACACTCTGTGTACACGGCTTAGCCTGACTAATATAGCATTGTGTGTACTGCCACTGTGCACCTCGCTCAGCCACGCTATATATAGCATTGTGTTTACTGCCACTCTGTGTACACCGCTCAGCCAGACTATATACCGTTGTTTACTGACACTCTGTGTACACCGCTCAGCCAGACTATATACCATTGTTTACTGACACTCTGTGTACACCGCTCAGCCAGACTATATACCATTGTTTACTGACACTCTGTGTACACCGCTCAGCCAGACTATATACCATTGTTTACTGACACTCTGTGTACACTGCTCAGCCAGACTATATACCATTGTTTACTGACACTCTGTGTACACCTCTCAGCCAGACTATATTGCATTGTTTACTGACACTCTGTGTACACCGCTCAGCCAGACTATATACCATTGTTTACTGACACTCTGTGTACACCGCTCAGCCAGACTATATACCATTGTTTACTGACACTCTGTGTACACCGCTCAGCCAGACTATATACCATTGTTTACTGACACTCTGTGTACACCGCTCAGCCAGACTATATACCATTGTTTACTGACACTCTGTGTACACCGCTCAGCCAGACTATATACCATTGTTTACTGACACTCTGTGTACACCGCTCAGCCAGACTATATACCATTGTTTACTGACACTCTGTGTACACCGCTCAGCCAGACTATATACCATTGTTTACTGACACTCTGTGTACACCGCTCAGCCAGACTATATACCATTGTTTACTGACACTCTGTGTACACCTCTCAGCCAGACTATATTGCATTGTTTACTGACACTCTGTGTACACCGCTCAGCCAGACTATATACCATTGTTTACTGACACTCTGTGTACACCGCTCAGCCAGACTATATACCATTGTTTACTGACACTCTGTGTACACCGCTCAGCCAGACTATATACAATTGTTTACTGACACTCTGTGTACACCGCTCAGCCAGACTATATACCATTGTTTACTGACACTCTGTGTACACCGCTCAGCCAGACTATATACCATTGTTTACTGACACTCTGTGTACACCGCTCAGCCAGACTATATACCATTGTTTACTGACACTCTGTGTACACTGCTCAGCCAGACTATATACCATTGTTTACTGCCACTCTGATTCTGCTGGGAACAGTAGTACACCGCTCGCTCAGCCAGACTATATGGCATTGTGTTTACTGCCACTCTGTGTACACCGCTCAGCCACACTATATAGCATTGCGTACTCTGCCAGTCAGTGTGTATATTGCTGGGATCAGTAATACTCCACTCACCGTCAACCACTATATGAGCTCAACATGAGTTCCCCAGAGACCTCCGCTGTGAGCAGCACTCCCAACAACAGCAACAGCCAACGCCCCACGCAAGCTATAACATCCACCCCAGCAGCCAGTGGTCAGCAGCAGCCCTCCCTGGAGGAGAACGTTGTGTCCATCGGTCCGGCGCCAGAGCGATTAATGAGGGCTGCCATTGAGGAGATGATGGGGCCTGATGTGGAGGAGGAGGTCTGGCTCAGGCCAGCATCCCAAGTTAATGTTGAGGACGATGAGGGGTCTGTGTCTGGGGATGTTGGGGTGGCAGAGGTGGTGGGTGGGTCAGACTCAGGAGAAGAGTTGTATGATGAGGATGATGATCGGGACCATCTGTATGTGCCTCAGAGTCTGACCCCGGAAAACATGTTGTATCGTGTGTTTAGGTACTAAAATCTGCGTTCCCTCCCAGTAGTGTTGGGCGAACAGTGTTTGCCACTGTTCGGGTTCTGCAGAACATCACCCTGTTCGGGGTGACTATATAGCAGTCTATATAGCATTGTGTTTAATGCCACTCTGTGTACACGGCTCAGCCACACTATATAGCATTGTGTTTACTTCCACTCTGTGTCTGCTGGGAACAGTAGTACACCGCTCACCCGCCACTGTATAGCATTGTGCTCTGTGTCGCTGCTGACAAAAGTGGTACACCGCTCACCCACCACTGTATAGCATTTCTGTACTGCCACTGTACTGCTGCCAGTCAGCGTGTACTTTAAGGATAAGTGAAATGAGGAAGAAATCCGGTGAAAGAGGGAGGGGCAAGGGAAGAGGTGTTTCCCCTGACGGTTCACGTACAGGCCACAGGGGAGCACCCAAGAAAACCCACTCAATACCGCCCATGTTGTCCAGGACAACAACCCTCACAGATCCAAAAGAACAGGACCAGATAATTACTTGGATGACCTCTCAAGCGTCCAGCAGTGGGTTAAGCAGCACCAGCACATCACGCACGAGGTCCGAGTCCTCAGCCAGTTACAAGGAGCCAGTGGGCACAAAGCTGACACAACCGGCAGCGACACCACGCACACAACTGCCAGATAACCAGACGACGTTGGAGTGAGCTGCGCAGAGGTTGTTCTGGGGAGCTCTACTCCACGGCGGCGGCCCCCCACAATGACATATGACGAGTTTGAGGAGATGGAAGAGGAGGGTATGGACAATGTGGACATAGACCCAGATTTTGTTTGTGAACGAGAACATCGCCGTCGTAGCAGCAGCACAGATGAGTCTGTTGAGGAACCCACTACTGCACGAGTTCGCCTTGTGCCACAAGGTAGGCGGCGCGCAATTTCAGGCACCGCAAGCATGGTTCAAGTGAGAGGCAAAAGAGGCGCAAACAGAAATCGCCAGCAAGGCAGGTGCTCCAAAGTCTGGGCTTTCTTTGAAGACTGCACTGAGGATGTTACCATGGCGATTTGCAAGGTGTGCAAGACCCGCCTGAGCAGGGGGAAAAGTATTAACAACCTCTCCACCACCAGCATGAGCCGCCACATTCTATCCAAACATCCCACACTGTGGGCAAACGCGGCAGGACAGGGTACCACCAGCAACACTGCCTCCCTTGGGTTCACCAGACTCACCACCAGACCCGCCTCAGCAGCAGCAGTAGTCCAGCCATTGCGTGGTTCACAACATTCACAAACATCAGACGATGCTGACACTGTCACTTTCCGGACTAGTGCTCTTGAGGTCTCCCAGTGTTCATCAAACACAACAACCAACAGCCCTTCGGTGTGCAGCCCTATGGTTGAGTTGTCTGTCTCTGAGATGTTTGAGCGCAAGAGGAAATTGCCAGCAAATGACCCCCGGGCCGTGGCAGTAACAGCCAGCCAGCATAGCCAAGGTTCTGGCCTGCGAAATGCTGCCATATCGAGTGGTGGAGACAAACAGCTTCAAGGGCATGATGTCAGTGGCCATCCCACGTTACGTGGTTCCCAGCCGCTACCACTTTGCGCGCTCTGCAGTGCCTGAGTTGCATGAGCACGTGGTCAGCTAAATAACCCGAAGCTTGAAGAATGCCGTTGCCTGCAAGGTTCACCTCACCACTGACACCTGGACGAGTGCGTTCGGCCAGGGTCGATACATCTCCCTTACCGCGCACTGGGTGAACCTTGTGGAGCCTGGCAGCGATTCCTCACCTGCTACGGCGCGGGTGTTGCCCACGCCGCAAACAGCTGCACCGCCGTCCCTCCCACTGGATAACAACAGCAGCACCTACTTCTCTGACTCCTTCTCCTCCAACGCATCTCAAAGCTGTACCTCATCCGGAAACGCTAACCCAGCACCAGCAGCAGTAGGATCGTGGAAGCAGTGCAGCACAGCTGTTGGCATGCGTCAGCAAGCGTTGTTGAAGCTGATCTGCCTTGGGGATAAGCAGAACACAGGGGAGGAAATTTGGAGGGGAATAAAGCAACAGACAGATTTGTGGCTGGCACCGCTGGACCTGAAACCGGGCATGAAGCTAGAGACCTGGCACGAACTGGCAATGTACGCAATAGAGGTGCTGGCTTGCCCGGCAGCCAGCGTTATGTCGGAACGCTGTTTCAGTGCTGCCGGAGGCATCGTCACAGATCGGCGTATCCGCCTCTCCACAGAAAATGCAGACCGTCTGACTCAAATTAAAATGAATCAATCCTGGATTGGAAACGACTACGCAACACTCCAGGACCCCAACCAAGTAACATGACCAATGAACATCTGGGATGGTTTAGCGTTTCCGGTCCCTGTTTATTGAACCTCTCATCTGTATTACATTTATGACTGCATGGCGGTACAAAGCATGCTATCCGCACGCTTCTTGTCCTCATGCAAGGCCTGGGTTGTTGTGTCTCACAAAGCGTGGCCTTCTCCTCCTGCGCCTCCTCCTGTTCCATCACGTGTGCTGCTGCTGCTGCTGCTGGGTTAGCGTTGCCGGTCCTTGTTTATGGAGCCTCTTATCTTTATTACATTTATGACTGCATGGCGGTACAAAGCATGCTATCCGCACGCTTCTTGCCCTCATGCAAGGCCGGGGTTGTTGTGTCTCACAAAGCGTGGCCTTCTCCTCCTGCGCCTCCTCCTGTTCCATCACGTGTGCTGCTGCTGGGTTAGCGTTACCGGTCCCTTTTCCTGGAACTTCTTATATTTATTACATTTATGACTGCATGCCGACAAAAAACATGTTACCTGTGCAAAGAAAACAGACATTTCCCGCATTTAAAAGACAGTTTTCCCTTTGAAACTTTAAAATCGATTTTCTCAAAAACTATAAGCTCTTTTTGCTTATTTTTTTTTTCCTCTTGTACCCACTCCCAAGGTGCACATACCCTGTACATTTGGGGTATGTAGCATGTAAGGAGGCTTTACAAACCACAAAAGTTCGGGTCCCCATTGACTTCCATTATGTTCGGAGTTCGGGTCGAACACCCGAACATCGCGGCCATGTTCGGCCTGTTCGGCCCGAACCCGAACATCTAGATGTTCGCCCAACACTAGTGACCGCACACTGTTTTATATATCAGTCACTGCATACCTTTCACAGCATCTGTGTGACCGCACACTGTTTTATATACCAGCAGTCAGTGCATCCATTTTCACTGCACCTGTGTGACTGCACATTGTTATACCAGCAGTCAATGCATACCTTTTACTGCACCTGTGTGACTGCACGTTGTTATACCAGCAGTCACTGCAACCTTTTCACTGCACCTGTGTGACTGCACATTGTTATACCAGCAGTCACTACATACCTTTCACTGCATCTGTGTGATAGCACACTGTTTTATATACCAGCAGTCAGCGCATACCTTTCACTTCACCCCCCTCCCCCCCAATATGGACAAAACAACAGGCAGAGCCAGAGGCAGGCCACCCGGCAGGTCTGTTCGAAGTCGTGCTGTCATGATTTTGTGCGGCCCTCAACCAAAGTACAGTGCTCAGAAGAAGGCACCTGCCATCAACCCCCAATATTGTCAGGACATAGTGGACTATTTAACACAGAACACCTCATCTTCATCAGCTTCTGCACAGAAGCGTGACATATCTTCCTCCTCCTGCTCTAGATTCTCTAGACACCGTGTGACTGCCTGCCCCAAGACTAAGTCGCTCCCCACACAGCATCTCTGCCTGCAGTCCGCTTGACTGCCTTCTCGGCCACCACCAACAGTGTCCAGGACTTCAGGTGGATTCCTGAATTTCTAAGGCTGCTGCTAGCAGTGGCCACTCACATAAAGGATAATTTTTATGGTGCGTGTACATGCTTAATTTTTATGGCTGCACTGCGGCTGCAACAACACATGTACATGTGTCAATTCCTCTCCATGATCATTACCTTGCTACAGTGAAGGGGCTTGCGTATCACAATGAAGCAATGACCTATATGAGTGTGTTGGGGGGAACACCCAAGAAAATAAGGTCGTTGCTTCATTGTGGACAGACCAAATTCGATCAGCTGGACAGTCACTGTTGTTCTGTCATTGAGCTACCACAGCCCGACCATATGGGCTGGAAAGCCACCATCACCTGCACTCTCGCCAACGTGCGCACCAGCATGGCCATCTGTTTGCGGTGCGTTACACAGCGAGTTTGGTCTGTCAGTGTAAAGCAGTACACTACTTACACAACATGCTGATCCTTGTATACAAACATAAGATGTTTTCAAGCACTTTATGCCTCCAATTTAGGAATGCAATGTGATTTCTGCCCTTTAGACATTGTAACCCTGGTGTGCGTCAAATCCATAACTTTCCCCGGTACTTTTGGCATGTATCCCACTCTGTCATGCCCCCCTCCAGGTGTTAGACCCCTTGAAACATCTTTTCCATCACTTTTGTGGCCAGAATTAGTGTTTGTAGTTTTGAAAGTTCACCTGCCCATTGAAGTCTATTGCGGTTCTCAATGTTCGCCGGTTTGTGAACTTTTTTGCATGTTCGCGGTTCGCAAACAAAAATCCATGGGTTTGCAACATCTCTAACTGTTAACCATGAGCAGCACCACTGGATTTTCCAAGGCCATTTTTTGCACCAAAAGTAATACAGTCATTCTTTCCTAGCAAAGCACCTGGAGTCTCAGAACATTTGATACAGGTCATAAATATCACCGTTCTGAAAACTAGAGACCCAGGCCTACTCATATACACATATTTTGTAAAATTAGGACTTGTGCAGTTTTGCTGAACTTGCACCATAACTTTGAAAATGGTATTTGTTTTGCAGTTCTTTTCACTTTGGCACAAAATATCAATTCAAATTACATATGCCTCAACTCTCAAATACCCCAAATTCTCTTATCTTGGTTGTTTGTGTTAAAATGATACCCTATGTACATTAAAGGATAGCTTTTTGATCACTCAATACACTGTTAACCATGAGCAGCACCAATGTATTTTTCAAGGCCCTTTTTTACCAAATGTAACAATGTAATTATTTCTTCTCAAAGCCCCTAGAGTGTAAGAACATTCAATAAAAGTCACAAATGTTACCATTCTGAAAACTAGAGACCCAGACCTACTCAGATACTGTTATTTTGTTACATTTGGAATGTTTGGACTGAAAGTGAGGCAAAGATATCACTATCCTTAACACTAATGACAAATACATTGTAACTCACCATTGCAGGTCTAGCAGGATGGAGAAAAGCCAGAGGTCATACGCCAAAGCAAGCTAGTGGTCAGAAGATGGGGATGGTCTGCAGAGTAAAGTCTTGTGACTAACACTTTTGCCGTGCAGCAGAAAGTCCAACTGGTAAAAACTATTTGCAGATTGTAGGAGTCTTGGGTTTCTTCCAAACTTCTGGGTTTCCTCCCACATCCAAAAAAAAACAGTGGAGGGTTATTGTGAAGTAGTGGTAACTGTGAGCTCCTTTGAGGATCAGTAAGTAGCAAATAAAAGTAGAGAGGAGAAATTAAAGTCCTGTGGAAATGTAGGGTTATAAAAAAAATGTCTAATAGCTGCTGAGGGAATGATATGCCTCAAAGCAGAGTCCCGGCAGTGAGGGGCACTTTGGGCAGTGGTATCTACTGTCACTCTGCCTCTTATTCTTGGTGGCTTTTTTTCTGTGCCTTCTGCTTGATTTCGTTTGGAGGGATCAGGGCAGGAAAATGTCTTCCACTTAGGTGAACTGTGTCATTCAATTGCATGGGATTGAATTCCTCCATAATATTGGCATGTTCGTTAATCAACGACCTTAACACTTCTCTCTGAAACGGGAGGTAGCTGTCAACGTGGCCTGTCTTTTTCAAAAGCACAAAAGCATTGTCCATGGCCATTTGTAGGAGGTAAAAAATACTTTTTTGTACCAGGCCCTCTTTTTCTTTTTTAAAAAGTAGTAGGACAACATTTGGTCTGCCAGATCCACTGCAACCATCTTCTTAATGGAGTTCACCAATGCAACTGGCTTTTTTTAGTATGCTCTCTGGAGGTTGTAACAGGGATCATTGCCTCATTTTGGATGGATGTCAAGATCAAGACGTCGCTCTTGTCCCTATATTATACAGCCAGGAGCTCACCACATCTGAGACTGTACGCTTCCCCTTTTGTTTATTTTTTATTAACCACCTGTGGTGGGAGGCTTTTGCAGTTTGGCCTCACCGTCCCACTGGCACCAGTCTGGGCAGAATACAAAAATGTTAAAAGGGGAATACTGGTGTAGTAGTTGTCAATATACACATGATAGCCTTGGTGGAGGAGTGGGTTGGCTAGTTCCACCACCATTTCCCCACTGGTTGGCATGTATGGTGGGCACCCAGCTGGCTGTAAATGGCTACCTTTGCCCTCATACAGCATAAATGCATATGTGTAGCCACTGCAGCTCTCACATAGCTTATAAAATGTTATCCCATACTTTGCAGCCGTACTTGGGATATATTGCTTGATTCCTAATCTGTCATGGAAGGGTAGGAGGGATTCATCCACTGCAATATCTTTATCTGGGGTGTATACCTCACAAAACTTTGTACTGAGGTGGGTAAGTATGGGCCTCAGCTTAAAAAGTTTATCATGAGCAGGATCATCTCTGGGGACATTTCCAGAATTGTCAGCAAAGTGCAGACATTTCATAAGAGCCTCATAGCACTGCCTGCTCATTGAAGCTGGAAACAGCGGTGTGCTATGCATCAACAATATAAGCAAATTTCTGGCTATTGGACTATGCCCATGTGTAGTGTTAGGGCCAGAAAAAGCCTTTAGCTCTGGTATGGTGGTGGGCTCCCATTTTTCAGTCAAATAACAGTCAAGTGGGGTTCTGGGTAATAAACTGACACAATGTGCTGCAGCAAATCATCACCCACAAATAGCTGGGAGAAATCAATAGGCCTAAAGCTGTCAGTGGGCACTGATATTCAACTTGCCCCTGTAAAAGGAGGGACATTGGGCGCTACTAGGTTAGCGGGTGACCAGATGCCCTGAATAATGTCATCAGGTACCGGTGGACATATCTGCCTTTTCCTGGCTCCCCTCTGGCCTCTGCTGCTAGCTGCAGCCATGTTGCCCACTGAGCCCCCTGCGGTGGCATCTGAAGGGCCCTGTACAGTGTATTCATCATCCCTCCTGAAGTGGCGCGATGGCTGCCCATTGCTCTTTGAACTGTCAGAAGCTGACTCAGAGCTGCCTGTTGGGAGCCATTCACTCCCTGAATCTTCCCCACAGCTGCTTTGCTGGAGGATGGCGGCTGCCTACTCAACAGAAAAGTGTCTCCGCGACATAGCAAGGGGATAGATAGATAGATAGATAGATAGATAGATAGATAGATAGATAGATAGATAGATAGATAGATAGATAGACAGACAGACAGACAGACAGAATACAGAAGAAGACAGAGATATTTTTTTTTTTATATGATATGGAAAGAAAGAATAGAAAAGAATAGATAGAAATATCAAAATAAGGGTAGAAGTGAGAGAAGAGGGGGGAAAAAGTACAATCAATAGCCTTTGTTCTATACCACACTAAGGGCTTGTTCACACTATGGGCTTAATTCACTAAACCGTGATAACTCATATCATGGGCACGCTAGCGTAATCGCAAATTTCCATGCGCAATTGCGGACACAAACTCACGATTACAGGTGAAATTTAGCGATTGTGCGAGCAAACGCACGCAAAAACGCTAGCGCGGCCGTGATATGAGTTATCACAGTTTAGTGAATCAAGACCTCTGAGCGATTGTGGCTTTTTTTAAGCGCTGGCGATTTTAGAAATCACCCTAAAAGCACTTGTGGAATTATTTCCTATGAGAGTATTCACATACAGTATAAACATTTTGATTGCTTTCTGTTTGCAAAAGTGATGCCTGTACCATTTTCTGAGCACTTTGGCACAATGGAAGGTATAGGGAAATTGCAAAGTGCTTGAAAAAAGCGATTTGTATAGCGATTTCCCAAGCACTTTTAAGAATAAATGCATTGTATTTATTCTTTTCTGGTTCAAAGAGTTCACTTCCTGACGTCAGGAAGTGAAGATCTCAATCGCTCAGCAAAAGCGCTTAGAAAAGCGCTTACAAAAAAGCTTTGCTAAGCTCAAAGCGCAGGGAAAAGTGCTTTGAAAAAAGTTCAATAAATCGCTCAGCGCTTGCGATAGTGCTGGCGATTTATAATGTGAAAAATGCCTTATAAAATAAGAGCAAATCTTAATACAGAATTGAGACCTACTACGCTTACTGTGCCCAGTTAGAAAATACACCTCATTTCTATTTGTTTTAAAACCCTATCATGATCCTCCTCTCTTGCTGAGAGTTGCATTTTGATAATTACTTTACATTTTAAGAGATTACATTATTATGATGAAGAAGAAAGGGAAAAATAGCTTGCAGATTAGCACCCCCGCTTTACAATGACCAAAGTTTTGGTTCAATTGAGATCATCTGTTCACAGCCATAATGATTAAAGGGGAACTGACGTAAGAGGTATACGGAGGTTGCCATATTTATTTCCTTTTAATCAATACCAGTTGCCTGGCAGCCCTGCTGGTCTATTTCTCTGCAGTAGTATCTGAATAACACCAGAAACAAGCATGCAGCTAGTCTTGTCATATCTGACTTTTAAGTCTGAAACACCTGATCTGCTGCATGCTTGTTCAGGGGCTATGGCTAATAGTATTAGAGGCAGAGGATCAGCAGGACTGCCAGGCAACTGGTATTGCTTAAAAGGAAATAAAAATGGCAGTCTCCATATACCTCTCTCTTCAGTTGTCCTTTAAAAAGGTTGCAGTAAAAATATGTGGGCATCTGAAAGGTTCAGCTTCTCATGAATCTGTATTGTGGCACAATCACACCAAAACACACCAAACAGCTTAATGTACAAAGGAGTCTGGACTGAAAAGCATAAGTCTGGGAATAGATGCAAAAAATGTGTATAAAATGCAGGTCACTGATTAGTAAAAGTGTTACAATTAAATCAATCATTGTGAAGTGGAAAGAGCATGGCACCAGTTTGAAGCACCAGAAAAGAAGCTTTCCACAAAAAGGAAGTGATTATGTAGGAAGGAGATAAGTGAGGGGGCCAATGAGACACCATTCAAAATTCTGAAGTAAATATAAGCCTCCTAGTGAGATTGGAAAGATTATGCATACAACTATTGCTTGACTATGTTTAATGTCAAACACTGCACATTTGTATAATTATAACATTCCTAGTGCAAAGCTATGTGGTGTCATCGTCATGCTGTGTGTTTATCTGCAGCATGTCTAGAAAGAATATTAAGGTTAGAAAGTAGACAGGATTAAAAAAAATTAAAAAAATGACAGAGAAATCCTGCAAGAAACCTTGTTGCAACCTGAAAGAAATCGGAACAAATACATACTAATGTAAGGTGTGGCTTAGTAGGAGGCTAGATCTGTCAACAGTAGGTAATTGGTTTGCTTCAGAAGGAAAAGACCATAAAATAAAAACCACTAAAAAAGAGAGTGTGAACCAACATTCTGTATGTGCAATGTAAACCCATAACCCCACCCCTATTTACAAGCTAAAACATCCCTAAAACCAAAGTGCTACGCCCAGAGCTCATGAACCATAGATGTACATCTTATATTGCTTCCAATGTTGGCCACCATATAAATATATCATAGCAAGGAAATGAACAGCGCTACTTAAAAACAGGCAAGTGCCTACCTGCAAAAGAGTGCAAGCCCCACTTGTGGAGTCGAATACACACCGAGCATACACTTGACCTGTCTACCACTGGAGGAGGATGTTAGTTTCCTGTAACAGCTTGCATGCAACCTATTAAGTACTCGTCCCTCCCACTGTGAAGAAGTCGATCCTCCATGTGAGGGGCCTAACACTAACTAAATCCTAACCTATGTATATGCATAGCCTGGGTGCGGCTAACCAAATAAAATCAAAAATTGAAAATTGCGCAAAAGGTGGATCAGCGCAACACCAGGCCACCTCCGAATGGCCTCTGCAGAGCTTCTGTTTGGGTTCAAGGTGCGTTTGTAGTTTCTGGGGGGGCTCAGCGCACCTCTGATTGGAGGCCATTCGGAGGCGGCCTGGTGTTGCGCTGATCCACCTTTTACGCAATATAAATATAACACACACACACACACACACACACTGATCCCTCCCTCCCCCAGCACCTACATTGACTTTTCCAGCAGCACCCTTCCTGTCTTCAGCAGTACCCTTCCTGTACCCAGCAGCACCTATACTGACCTCCTCCAGCACCTAAACTGACCTCTCCCTCCCCCAGCACCCCCATGACTTCCCCTTCCTGCAGCACCCACACTGACCTCTACTTCCCACAACATCCACCCCTTCCCCCATAGCTGCCAACCTGTACTCATGCTCACATGACCTCAAGTACCTGCACCCAGGCCTGACATTTCACCCAGTATTCACACCTGCACACAGCCTCCACATGGCCCCCACTATTTGCACCAAGCACCCACTTAAACAGTACCCGCACCCAAAATATCTGCATTCAAAACCCATGTGAAGCCCAAAGCCCACCCATAGCCAGCACCTAGTACAGGCATGGCACCAAGTATTTACACCCAGGGCCGGGCCGAGGCAGAGGCTGGAGAGGCTCCAGCCTCAGGGTGCAGTGTAGGAGGGGGCGCACAATTCATTCAGCTGTCATTCCCAATTGTGTTTGAAGCAGAAAGAAAATAGAAAAGGGGATACATGACCATGACTGCAAGCCAGATAACTAGAGATTAAGGTGTTGGGGAGGTTGGGGGCCTTGGGGCACCTATTAGTCTAATAGCAATCAGTGTGTGACGGTTGGGGTGGGAGGGATGGGGGGGCGCACTTTGGTGTCACAGCCTTGGGTGCTGAAGGACCTTGTCCCGCCTCTGTTTACACCCATCTCATACCCAGTACCTGCACCCAGTACCCACATGACATCCAGTACATGCACCCAGATCTCACATCGCACTAAGTACTTGCAATCAACACCCGCATGACACTCGATACCCACCCATAGCCAGAACCCACATGACACTCTATACCCGCACCCAGAACCCACATGGCACCCAGCATCTGCATTCAGCACCAACATGAAAACCAATACCCCCTAGCCAGAAATGAGGAGGGGGTACTTTGGAAGGCCCCTTTTTTAAATTTGAGCACCCCCCCCCCCCACACACACACACTTAAGGACCCTCTGCACGGCCCTGAGTGCAATACCTTGAAATCATGAAGTATTTGAAGTTTTGGGCAGGGATGGTTAGAACGTAAAGCTAAACACTGTGTCATATAATTCATAGTATTACATCTACTACAGGTTGTTGCTGGAAGGGATAAGAAATAGTTACTGCCGTTTTGCTGCATGGAAATTTTTCAAGCTGACAAGTATGCTTTGTACATAAAGCTTAAATCATTATTGAGATTCTCGCACAAAAAAACATTGCTAGGTAATGGTATTGTTGACAGCAGCACCATGAAAATCCTATTTTTATAACCCAACTGTGTCCCACAATAAATATGGCAACTGACCCCAGGAAACCTGCTTGCAAAATAACCTTCACGATAACACTGTATTTCTAGGAAATAATGTATAACGCAAAGGTTAGTATTATGTAACCAATACTTTTAAGTAAAAGACCGGTTTATTTCATAAATGTCTACCTCTGTCTAAAGAGAAGAAAGCAGCTTTCTTGGTATTATATAGCATGTATGTATTTTTTTTCTATCATACAAACAAATGCATGTCAGTCTACTGTGGGAATATTATTTGTACTATTCTAAAACAACTTTAGAAATATTTTGTTCATGCAAAACCCTGCTGTGTTTGAATACACACACATTTTTAAAGTGTATGGGCGATATAAAAAATGTACATACCTTGGACTTCCTCTTGCCCCATCCGGCCAGATCTCTCCCTTGCCACTGTCCTTTGTTGCCTGCAGCCTCTGCAACTGACCCCGGTAAGTCGTCCAGTTGGGGCTAGTCGGTGCAGACGCAGTTGGGTTGTGCACTTTCCCCTGATTCACTCCGGTGGCCAGGAGCGTTCTGCACCTGCACAGTACTACCGTGCAGGCACAGAACATTGCTGGCCACAGAGCTCAATAGAGGAGCACACACTTCCCAGCTGTGCCTGCGCTGAATGCTCTGGACCGGAGGACTTTCCGAGGCAATTTGCAAAGGCTGCAGGCAGCGGAGGACGGTGGTGAGGGAGTGAATAGGCCAGAGGGGAATGGAGGAAGCCCCAGGTCAAACACAGTAAATCCAGCGCAAGAGACTTGGGGGCACAGGGAGTAACTTTGGCGCTGTCAGAAGACGGAGCTGAAGTTACTTTTAAAACACAATAATTATGAATTATTTTATTCCCCACCATCCATGGTGGCCTGAAGGGGGAATTTTATTTAACACGGCCGGGACTTGTGCAGCAGCATGATCATATACCGGCTGTATCCTGCGCCTAAGTTTCCTGCACCACGCCGATTCCTCTCATATGCACCCCAGTTATTATGTATACATTTTTGATAACTCCCATCTTAGGTTTACTTGAAATATAGATAACGTACAGATATGTATATCACACAATTGCTATCCATTGCAAGAAAACTGTATTTGTATGCATCACCTTGGAGTTACTGTATTAAATCTTATCTTACAAAGTATTGCTCATCCCTTTAAAACACAAGTATCTCAGTGAAGAAAAAAGGTAATTATTATGTGGAAACTACTCAGTAATTTAGTGACCATATCATAGAATGGAGAGTACTAAAAATCATTTTTACAACAATATGTGTTTGCAACTCAAATTTTCTGATTACTAAATAACAATTCCTGGAATAATTTAATAGGTTCTGGAGGTATGATTGGCTTTATACTCAAAACACAGGCAGATGGAAATGTTAAGAATTGAAGTGCACTTAACTCAACAGAAACTAGTTAACAAAACTTCAACTAAATCATTATTGTGTATGCTTCATAGAATGGCGAAGGGCCAATAAAGCACTCAAGTGAATTCCAGTTGCTTGTAAGAAGGCTGGGCTTACAATTAGAGAAACACAGCAACAAATATAAAAATAAAATCTATTAAGTAAGTGGCAAATAAAATATAATGAAAGATTTATTCTGACAATACGTTAAGTATTTGGCAAAAACTGGAACAAGCCGTACAATGCACTAGAATAAGTGGCAATAATGGAAAAAGGTACAAATGCCATGATTGCTGGCTATTTGGAAAATAAATTGGAAAATTGTCCAAGAGGATAAAATGAGAAAAATAATATTAAAGGTCTATCAAAAATAACTGATTTTGAATGACTTTCTTGCTTTTTAGTGTGCTGAAATATTTAAAAGATAAGGTTAGAATGCTCTCTGTTTATGTTTGACTTATAATGACCACCCCCCCCCCCCAAAAAAAAAAAATGGGCTCTTTTGAACCCGAAGCTTTATTTGATCTATATTTATAGTATATTATAGTATACATTCCATAACGTGAATTATATAGTTACACAGTTAGTTTGGTTGAAAAAAGACATCCGTCCATCAAGTGAAACCAGAAAAAAAAAAATTAAAACACCATCCTGAACCTGCACACATCCCAGTTGTTCCAGAGGAAGGAAAAAAAAAACCTTACATGGAAGTCAGAAAAATCCCTGGCTCAACTCTTCCGGGAATTACCTAAGAATTATAATGGTTGCCCTTCAACGCAAGGAAAGCATCACATTTCCCATTCTGAGCATGTTCCATTTACCACCACTCTTTGCCTTCTATCCAAGTTCTCTATCCACATACACACATTTCCTCCTAGTCCCTGTATTCTCTGCTTTTGTATCAGGCTATTGTGGGGAACAATGCCAAAAGCCTTTGCAAAGTCTAAGTACACTACATCTATAGCTTTCCAAAGATCTAAATTTTCATTCATCACTTCATAAAAGCTGAGCATGTTGGTGAGACAGGACCTGCCTTTAGTAAAACCATGCTGTCAAACTAAGATTATTCTGTGCTACATAATTTTGTATAGCATCCCGTAGGATACCCGGCTCTGATTTTTTCCCCTTCTTGAATAAGGGGAAAACATCAGCTGTACACCAGTCATAAGGAACTGATTTGACTTAGGAGGACCTTAATGACTTTGTAGTTGTCCTGTAGTTGCCCATTGTTCACTATTTTACTTACCTGGGGCATCTTCCAGCCCCTAGAAGTAATTGAATTCCCTTTGCACAGCTCCGACCTTCTCCGGAATCCCACTGGCAGCCTGTAAGGATCACGTGTGAGCGTCCAGGTGTAAATGTGTCCATGTCATCCGGAGCGTACTATGCCTGCACAGAAGGAGGCCAACCTACAGAGGGTTGTCAATCCTTACAGGCTGGCTGTAGGACCTTGGAGTAGACCAGAGCAGTGCCAAGGGACCCAAATGACTTCTTGGGGCTGGAAGATGCATCAGGTAAGTAAAACTGCATCCACGGAAGGCTTATAAGATCACAGGATATTTTAACTTTGAAGGTTCAGGAAGGGGTTGTATGTCTTCTCAAATGCCTCTGTGGCCCGCTTTATATGGGACAGTCTTTAGGTTCACAGTGGTCAATTGCATAACACACACATTATATAATACATTATAATAAGTGTGAACTGCAAATAAGACTGAATATAGTACAAACGTTAGTACAAACACAATCAGCTACAATGCAACTAAGCACTGGGAACTAGCCCTTACATGAGGCTGTAAAAATATTATAAATGTATGACTCATAACTTCAGATTATTTTGGGGACCTTTAGTTGATTGTGTTGGATCCCAGAGGGAAATCTAGCTTGCAAGACATAGTTGGGAGCAGAAACAAACATTTAGTCAGCTCAGGTGGTGTGTGTCAGAGGAGGTATGTATGCCTTAGGAAAATAGGTATCCAGAGAGAGGCATACTAGATCAATAAACTAACAGTGTGCACTCGCTAGGATTGAATGAGGAGTTCAGCCTTAGATGCTTCTTGTAAAGTGTTTAATCTAAACTGGAACTGTGAGGATGAATATCCCACAACACTGTAAATGATGTAAGTTTGGAACTTCTTCTGATTTAAGGGATATGCATATTAGTTTAATGGTTTATGGAATGTGACACTTGACAAAGGGTGGTCAGTCTGAAATTTTGTAGCTTTTGTTTTGTAGCCTATTTGAAAATGTTCCAATCTGTTTGCAAATGCTGCAATAAAGAAGTATATACTATGCATCTATCCAGTGGACTGGCTTATTTTGTGCTGCGATTATCCATTTTGTGCTGAGAGTGTTGAATGGATAGATCCCCTTGCAGAGTCTGTCTCCTTGAGTAAGAACATTGCACACATCTGTTGGTACTCCACAGCAATTCCCATTGTTATGTGACAGACATAGTGGAAGCAGGTCTAATCACAATCACAAAGCACATGCTTTGGGATTCCATAACACTAGTCTTTCTTTTTTTTTTGTGCTGTACAAACTATTCACACAATATTTACACTATGTACAGAAAACAGATTGATAACAAAGCATAAATAAAACCTTGCTGTTAGTTTGACTACTTACTAAACTTAAAATTGAGATATCCTCTCTACAAAGTTATTATTATTATTATTATTATTTAGTATTTATATAGTGCCAACATCTTCCGCAGTGCTGTATAGAGTATATTGTCTTGTCACTTAACTGTCCCTCAGCGGAGTTTACAATCTAATCCCTACCATAGTCATATGTCTTTGTATGTATTGTATAGTGTGTGTATCATAGTCTAGGGCAGTGATGGCTAACCTTGGCACGCCAGCTGTGGTGGAACTACAAATCCCATGAGGCATTGCAATACTCTGACAGCTCTAAGCATAACTTGGGGAAGCAGAGGCATGATGGGATTTGTAGTTTTGTCACAGCTGGAGTGCCAAGGTTAGTCATCACTGGTCTAGAGCCAGTTTTGGGGAGAAGCCAATTAACTTATCTGCATGTTTTTGGGATGCAGGAGGAAACCGGAGTTCCCGGAGAAAAATCATGTAGACACAGGGAGAACAAGCAAACTTCTTGCAGATGTTGACCTGGCTGGGATTCCAACTGGGGACTGAGGGCTGCAAGGCAAGAGTGCTAACCACTATGCCACCATGCTGCCCAAGTTGAATCCTAATGTTTTTTTCCCAAAGAACTCAACAGTAGTTACAGGGCAGATTTTCTCATGAAGCAAGGTGAAAAGTTTGCATGAGGCACAAAGATTACAGGGGCAGCACGTTTGTACTGTGTTTACACTAACAGCATTCAGAGTAGGAGGAGAAGCAAGATGAGAGCAAAGTGAGGAGTTCATCATTAGGGAAAAGCAGCTTATTGTGCTGTGTGAGGAGTCCGACAGTGAGTGAGGAGGGGAGAGGCAGGAGAGCAGCAGTGTTTCATATCACTTGCACAGCAGAAGGAAAGAAGTGGTACTGCTGTCCTGACCGAGGAGGAATGGAGGAAGGCCGACTGGCTAAGGGTGAGCAGTTTGTTTCACACAAACTCACAGCCAGCCAGTGTGCTATTGTGTTGAGCTGCAGCATGTCATGTGAGAACATTAAGGCAGAGTAAATTGTTGAGTGCGCATTGATCATTCCAAATCGAGGGGGGCGCATATTCACAAGTTTGCCTCAGGCAGCAAAAAGTCTAGAACCAGCCCTGAGTAGTGATGTTTGCTACAAGTAGCTATGAGTACGTAGCTACTCATAATCAAAATTAAAATTAGATAGCACTGCCTGCGGCAGAGGGGAGTTAACTAACCTATGCTGTTGTCTATAGCCGATGCTTTCCACTTGCAGTCCACGTAACTGCACTACTTTCTCCTTCAAACCTGGAAGGAGGAGGTAGTGGTGTTACATGGGCCATGAGGGGAACGCATCAGCTACAGGCAGTGACATAGGTAAGTTAACCCCCTCTGCAGTGAGTAATGCTATCTAACTGAACTTTTGACTATGAGTAGCTACGTTCTCATAGCTACTCGTAGCAAATATCACAACCCAACAGTTTCAACTAGCACAAACTTGCAAAAATTACCTTGTTTACCAGTCCAGCACACAGCATGTGCTTTCCAAGATCAAAACTGAGCATGGCTTCACTTAGAAATGTCCTACTTTTGAAGTAACTATAGTCATAAAAGGGCACTGCATTATGGAAAAGAATATTTAAGTGGAAAAAAAGTATAATCACACATATTCTAACACTAGGGCCCATATGCAATTATTTTTTTTCCTACATTTTCTCCTAGGTGAGATATTCAAAGTTATAAAATAAAATGCCTTATGAACCATCAGAAAGCAAGAAAATGCTCAAAATAATTTTGATAGTAGTTTTTCACCTACATTTTGGTACTTTTTTTCCATTGCAAACTGCTAAAACGTTATTCTAAATTAAAAAAGAAAAATGATCATTTAGGACAAAACTCAAAAGAAAAAGTTAATAGCATTTGGACCTAGGTGTTATCAACACGCTAATATTAATATTCAGGAGAAAGGATTGGAAGATATAGATGCAGGTGACACAGCCCACAAATTAAAGGGGTTCTGTGGAGGGTGAAAAAAAAAACAACAAAACTGACACTTACCTGGGGCTTCTATCACCCCCTGTAGCTGCCATGTCCCACGCCAACCTCCTACGATAATCCGTTCCCCGACGCCGGTCCCGTCCAATGAATCGCCTTACTAGACGAATAGTGCACGCACCTGCTCATGTCTCCCAGAGCTTACTGCGCAGGCACAGTACAAGGTTTTCTCATACTGTGCCTGTGCAGTAAGTTCCCGGAAATGTGAGCGGCCCCCCCACACAGCCGCAGTCTACATAGAGGAATAATTAGACTGGGACTGGCAGCAGGGAACGGATGATCGTAGGAGGACGGCACAGGACATGGCAGCTATAGGGGGAGAAAGAAGCCCCAGGTAAGTGTCAGTTTTTTTTTCACCGTCCGCAAAACCCCTTTAGGATAACCAAAGGACAGCTATATGGTCAATATGCTGCTGTAGGTGGTAAGGCAGTGCTGAATATGCAAGCATAAGCCCTGCACTTTTGCCAATGTTAGATAGGCTTTTACTATATAGGCCCTTATTCAATCCACTTTTTAAGTTTTCTAGGAGATCATTTTTCATCTCCTATTTAAAAGAACTTTTCAGTATTCCACAGTTAAAAAAGTACCAAAAAGCAGGTGAAAGGGTGCTATAAAACTTATTATGTGCATTTTCTTGCTTGCTGATGGCTTAAATGTCCTTTAAATGATAAGGTGTGAAAATATCACCTAGGCGAAAACTTAGGAGAGAAAGTGAATTGAATAAAGATCACAGCGTCTTACTGCATATGGTAGCACTGGCCCAAACGATGATGAATGTCAAAAGGTTTTGACTGATTGTTTTGCAGCTACCAGAGTTCACAGTACAATGTCTTAGCCAATGTATGCATAACTTAGTTCAAGGAACTTCATGGCTGTTTGCCGAAAAAGAATATTTGATTTTTCTACTGTGCAAGACCATTACTGCCCAGAAGACTTTATTTTTTCTTGCCTTTCTGCAAACATGCACTACTGGTGTTTATAAAAAAAAATAGTTGAGGCTGATGCTTAAAGAGACACTGAAGCGAAAAAAAAATTATGATATTATGATTTGTATGTGTAGTACAGCTAAGAAATAAAACATTAAGATCAGATACATCAGTCTAATTGTTTCCAGTACAGGAAACAACTCCAGTTGTTATCTCTATGCAAACAAGCCATTAAGCTCTCCGACTAAGTTAGCCATGGAGAGGGCTGTTATCTGACTTTTATTATCTCAACTGTAAGTGAACTGTTTACTTTTTCTCTGCTAGAGGAGAGGTTATTACTTCACAGACTGCTCTGAAAGAATCATTTTGAATGCTGAGTGTTGTGTAATCTGCACATATTATAGAATAATGCAATGTTAGAAAAAACACTATATACCTTAAATTAAAAGTATGAGAATATTTTCTTTGCTGCTAATCTTCTAGAAATGATTCATAGTACACAACCAATTCATTATATCATATTTTTTTTCGCTTCAGTGTCTCTTTAACTACAATATTCTATGCCGTAACTACATAATAAAAGGCAGAATCATTTGTTT
This sequence comes from Hyperolius riggenbachi, assembly GCF_040937935.1. NCBI lineage: Eukaryota > Metazoa > Chordata > Amphibia > Anura > Hyperoliidae > Hyperolius > Hyperolius riggenbachi. The sequence continues at coordinate 115,883,647 of NC_090646.1, read as the reverse complement.
TCAGTCATATATTTCATGTACACTTTTTAAAATACATTTTGTTTTTGAAAACAAAATCCTTGCATTTCTTTTAGGCCACCTTAAGCCAAGCATGAACTGAAAGTGTAGCCTCTGGCACTCAACACTGCTTCATGACATTTCTTTTAGCTCTACCTAGGTTAAATGCAGATAGTCTTTTTAGGTATGTTATTTACTAAAACTGTCTTCCAACAGAACATATAAACATGTTGCTTAGCAACTAATGGAACGTTGGCGTCGGTTTATTATTTGCACAGTGCATTTACCAATGAAGTGCACTCTGAGAATCAACATTTCCTTAAAATTATTACTGCATATTGGTACTCATTTCCTTTCAAGCTGAAACATATTTGCCATTAAAATCCAGTACAGTCCAAACTTATGCTAAATTATATTTAAAGCTGGGATATTATAAAAATCTGTTGTCCAGCCAGAAAAATACAGTAGAAATGGAACCAGTATAATAACCATAAATAACTTTGTTAATATATCACAATAATGAAGCTTTAAGATCAGCTTCATTGCAAAGACCAGTGATACTAAGCAAAGTATAGTAACCCATAGTATTTATTCAGCCTTCCCTATCATCAGGTTAATGTTTTCAAAATAGTTTGAGATAATTGCTAATTGTTTATTGTTGGCAATTTCACAGTTTTTTTTCTTTAGTCAGCTTTGTTTGTGTCTATTTTCTGTTTAAGGGGTTCTTATGGTTCAAGAAGGTTAGATTTCACAAACACATAATAAAAAAAAAGAAAAAAACATTGTGTTTATTTGTATCTGTTATGTACATTTTTATTAACCACTAAATATATATTATATTTATTAAATTTAAAGCCAACTTTAGGCACATGGATATCAAAAATCCTTGTACAAGGCAACAAAATAGGGACAACTAGAGAGCCCAATATAGTGTAGTAGGTTATAATGCAGAAATGTTCAAATGAACAGCGTATATGTAATTATACTCACAAACGTGGTTACCACAAAGACAACCACTGAACAGGCAGGTGGGGAGATTAGAACCTAAACCTACTCAGGTTAAGAAGCCACTCTTTTTAGATAGGGAACAAAGGGGTAGCACTCCTCCACCAAGGGTGGACTTCACAAGGAAACAAAGGTTGATACAAAGGCAACAAAATCAGGATAAAATGTTCAAAAACCATTTAGAAGAGGAGGTAGTAAATAGACACAGATTCTGTTGATACAACAGGAGATATTAGCAGCGTTTCCAAATACAGGCTGTACCCGAGTTTACCAGCTGCATAGATGTGCAGAACCCAATACACAAGCAAATTACACAACTTAAATTAAAAACAGATGCAGCAAAGGTGGATGTTAGCTTCCAAAACAGTTTGCACACAGATTGTTAGCTTACTAGACTTTTCCACAGCGAATACGTGCCCTCAAAAAAGAAACCTAACTCATGAGTCATAGCTAAACCTAACCACTAGCTAACAGTTAAAACATAGTGCGAACATGAGGCTGCTAGCCATAAATGATCTACACATTTTCTTCAGAACAGGTAAAGGATTGGCAGTGCTCCTAATCAGGCTGTAACTGAAATGAAACCAACAGAGGCATGCACGGCCCTCCAGGGACTTAAGTACACACCATGAATACAAATCAAATGCAAAACTATGCACTAAATCCTAATCTAAATAAGTTGAATGCAAACTGATACACATGACATGGATACAGCTATCCATAGATAGACTTACATTTTTGTACAACTCTTTCTCTCATAATAGTACTATTGTTAGAAAAAAAAAGTACACCTTTTTTGATGTGAAATACATTTGGCTACACTTAACAATATTACTAATTGCACAGACACACAACTAGCATTACAATAAATACATCATATGAAACCTTGCGAGTATAATAATGACAAATAAACCTTCTGTCAGTATTTTGCTTACCAGCTAGCTTTTAGAGACCAAGTACAGAGGAAAAAAAACATGTTTATTTGTTTTCTAAATGTTCATAGGTTGTGAAAGATCTCTATTTTATTGAGAAAGTTAAAAACAGTTAAATATAATAATATAATATAATATGGTTTACCTCAGTGAAGGATAACAATGTGCATATATATATATATATATATATATATATATATATATATATATATATATATATATCCTACTAATATAATAAATGGGAAAGTTCGGATGTATGGATGTTTGGATGTTTGGATGTTTGGATGTTTGTTACTCGATCACGCAAAAACGGCTGAACGGATTTGAATGAAATTTGGCACACACATAGTACATTACCTGGAATAAAGTATAGGATACTTTTTATTCCCATAACCAAAAAGAGACAAATACAAATTTCACTGGAAAATGTAAACTGAAGCCATACACTGTTACACTGGAGGTGTGTTTAGCTTCTAAGGGTAGAATGGTTAATTTGCATATATTCAGCAGTGATGCTCTGGGAGACATCTCAAGCTCACTCCAACCTGAATTATCGCAAAATCTTTCTGTTTTAAGAAAGCAAACATTTGTTTTTCTTAACATCTTAGTAAGGGGGCTTTTAGGACCATTGTAGTCCCTTACACACTCCAATGAGTTCTGGGTCACCATGAGCTTGCTGGGTAGCATGTCCCTCTCAGTGTTACAAGCCCTACTGCATAGAGCCAAATTAAACCATGCTATGCACTGATGAGGATCTAACAATCCAAAACAGTCTGTATTCGTGTTGGATTATTATGGCTCTGTACAATTTAACAAGCTGACACATCATTGCATTCCAGCAGTTCTGGAGGTGTGTTTAGCTTCTAAGGGTAACAATGGTTAATTAGCATATTTTCAGCAGTGATGCACTGGGAGACATCTCAAGCTCACTCCAACCTGAATTATCGCAAATTCTTTCTGTTTTAAGAAAGCAAACTTTTGTTTTTCTTACACTGTTAATGGTAGGGTTCTCAAACTTTGCACAGTTGGTCATTGGGTGACTAGGATTATTATTCAGAAAAGTGGTTGGAGCCTATAAAAGCCAATCAAAATTCACCTAATGATTTTCAAGGGGAATATTTACATTTCTGCCATTCTTGCACTGTTAATGGCACAAGCCTCAAACCTGGTATAGTTGATCATTGGGTGACTGGGGTTCAATTTTAGAAAGGGGGTGGAGCCACAAATAGCCAATCAGATTTGTTTCATTCCAATGCAAATTATTGTTGCCAAACACCGCAAAGCTCACAAACTTGGTAATTGAGTAATTGATTAATTGTGTGTTAGGGTTAGGAAGGTGGGCACAGCCAACACCAGCCAAATACATAAGCGGGCAACGCCGGGTCATAAGTGGGCAGAGACAAATACAAATTTTACTGGGAAAATGTAAACAGCAGCCATTCTTACACTGTTAATGGTAGGGTTCTCAAACTTTGCACAGTTGGTTACTGGGTGACTGGGGTTAATATTCAGAAAAGTGGGTGGAGCCTACAAAAAACAATCAAAAATTACCTATTGGTTTTTTAGGGGAATATTTCATTGCTGCCATTCTTGCACTGTTAATGGCACAAGCCTCAAACCTGGTACAGTTGATCATTGCGTGACTGGGGTTTAAATTTATATAAGGGTGTGGAGCCCCAAACAGCCAATCTGATTTGTTTCATTTTAATGCAGGTTATTGATGCCAAAGACCGCAAAGCTCACAAACTTTGTCATTGAGTAATTGAGTAATTGTGTGTTAGGGTTAGGAAAAGTGGGCACAGCCAACACCAGCAAAATACATAATCGGGCAATGCTGGGTCATCAGTAGGCGGAGACAAATACAAATTTCACTGAGAAAATGTAAACTGCAGCAATTCTATTAATGGTAGGGTTCTCAAACTTTGCAGAGTTGGTCACGGGTGACTGAGATTAATATTCAGAAAAGTGGGTGGAGCCTACAAAGCCAATCAAAATTCACCTATTAATCTTTAAGGGGAATATTTAATTGATGCCATTCTTGCAATGTTAATGGCACAAGCCTCTTGCACTGTTAATCACCTGTACCTGGTACAGTTGGCCATTGGGTGATTGGGGTTCAAATTCTGAAAAGGGGTGGAGCCACAGCCAATCAGATTTATTTTATTTCAATGCAAATTATTGAAGCCAAAGACCTCAAAGCTCACAAACTTGGTCATTAAGTAATTTTGTGTTTGGGTTAGAAAAAGTGGGCGGAGCTAGCACCAGCCAAATACATACCTGGGCAATGCCGAGTCTTCAGTGGGCAGAGACAAACACAAATTTCACTGGGAAAATGTAAACTGCAGCCATTCTTACACTATTAATTGTGGGGTTCTAAAACTTTGCACAGTTGGTCACTGGGTGACTGGGATTAATATTCAGAAAAGTGGGTGGAGCCTACAAAAACCAATCACAATTCACCTATTGATTTTCAAGGCAAATATTTAATTGCTGCCATTTTTGCACTGTTAATGGCACAAGCCTCAAACCTGGTACAGTTGATCATTGGGTGACTGGGGTTAAATATTTAGAAAAGGGGTGGGGCTACAAACAGCGAATCAGATGTGTTTCATTTCAATGAAAATTATTCATGCCAAAGACCACAAATCTCACAAACTTGGTCATTGACTATTGACAATTGTGTGTTAGGGTTAGAAAAAGTGGCCACAGCCAACAGCAGCCAAATACATACCCGGGAAACATCAGGACATCAGTGGGTGGAGAAAAATAAAAATTTAACTGCCAGAATGTAAACTGCAGCCATTCTTACACTGTCTGTCAATGGCAGGGTTCTTAAACTTTGCACAGTGGGTGGCTGGGATTAATATTCAGAAAAGTAGGTGGAGCCTACAAAAGCTAATCAAAATTCACCTATTGATTTTCAAAGTAGTGGAGCCACAGCCAATTATTGATGCCAAAGACCGCAAAGCTCACAAACTAGGTAATTGTGTGTTAGGATTAGAAAAAGTGGACAGAGCTAACACTAGCCAATTACATACCCGGGCAACGCCGGGCGACCAGCTAGTATATATATATATATATATATATATATATATATATATATATATATATAATCGTCTGCCAGCCTGCTACCCAACTGCCTGCCTGCTGCTCTGCTTCCCTGACCCTGCCTGTACCATACCCTGAAAGCCTGCTGGTCCCATACTGTGCAGCTGCCCATGCCCTCTGCGGCCCTTATGCACTGACATTGACTGTATTGCCCTACTCATGGAGCAGGCTGCATTGCACTGCTCGAGAGGTGGACTGCTCTTGTGAGGGACTGTTTCTTGCAAGGCCCGTGTGATGGCCCGTCTCTCACACTGCTCACGGGACAGACTGTTTTTGGTACTGGTTATGCACACTTGCGTCACTGATTGCTGCATTCACTGATCTGTCTTGGTCTGTACTGTACTGTTCCGAACTGTCTTTGTGGTCAGCGATCCTGCGCTATGCCATACTACTCCACCCCCCGGGGCACCCCACTCCCTCCATCGGCCATGCCCTCGCCACCACACGCACCATGTACTCCTGGGAGCATCTTCTTCAGTGGGAACAATGCGGCCCACCGCTCCCTGAATCCAAACTCCTGCCAAACCTGGTCCAGAACTACATCCAGCAAGTCCTGGACTCTGCCCCGTGGCCCAGTGCAGGCTGGCGGCGAAGGGGCTGTCGAGCTGGGGCTCACGTGAGCCTCAAAAGGAAAAGACTGAGGTCAGCCATCCCCTCAGTACTCTTGGCAAATGTCCGCTCTCTCCCTAACAAACTGGACAAACTATGTCTTCTCTGCGGCAGGTGGGAGCTTGAGAGGAACACGCCAGTACTCTGCTTCACAGAGACTTGGCTACACGAGAACATCCCGGAGAACGCCCTACTCCTCCCAGGATTCAGCCTTATACGGGGGAACCGGGACCCTACCCTCTCTGGGAAGAAAAGAGGCAGTGGCATATGATTCTACGTCAGCTCCTCATGGTGCCCCACCCCTCCAGTACTCGACAGGAGGTGCTCACCGGACCTAGAACTTCTACTCATGAATTGCAGGCCGGCATACTCACCACGGGAGTTCTCCTCCTATGTCCTTGTTGGAGTGTATATTCCCCCTGATGCTGACGTCAAATCAGCCCTGAGTACCCTCAGCGACACCATCTCGCAGTGGGAAATGTCCCTCCCAGATTCTCTGTTCATTGTCATGGGAGACTTCAACAGGGCAAATCTTCGACAAGAGCTGCCACGCTACCATCAGCATGTTGCTTGCCCTACCAGAGGTCAGAACACTCTCGATCATTGCTACACACCACTGAAGGATGCCTACAAGGCTATCTCTGGGGTGGCGCTAGGCTCCTCTGACCATTGCCTGGTTCATCTCATCCTCACCAACAGGAGGCTCCTGGAATTGGCAAAACTGGCCGCAAAGTCCTCCAAAGTATGGTCAAGTGAGGCCAAGCTCAACCTCCAAACCTGCTTTGACTGTACGGACTGGAAGACCCTGTCGGCCCCAGACCTGGACGAGTGGGCGGATAACGTCACCTCATACATCAGCTTCTGTGAGGCCTCCTGCATCCTAACCAAAACCTTCAAGGTCTATCCAAATAACAAACCGTGGTTCTCCAACAAGCTACGGCTATTGCGGAAATGCAAGGAGGCGGCACACAAGTCGGGAAACCAGGAGGAATTCAGGAAGGCGAGGAACGCTCTGAAACAGGAGCTGATAGCTGCAAAAAAGGATTTCGCTCAGAAGATGAAGCAGAACCTGCGCTCAGACGACTCACGAGCTGTATGGCAAGGGCTTAAGGCCGCCACCAACTACAAGCCTCCCCCGCAACACGCAACACCCAGCTCTGAGTTAGCTGAAGAGCTAAGCAAATTCTACTGCAGGTTCAAGAGTCGGGCTGAGCCTGGGGGCACCCACCATCTCCCACTCTCCCTCCAGCCCCCGAGAACAGCGACCCAAGTGAGAACTCACTCTCTCTGGAAGTGAGGAAAGAAGACGTTCGGCACCTCCTGTCCACGCTAAATTCCAGGAAAGCCCGGGCCCCGACGGCGTGTCCCCAGCCTGCCTCAAAACCTGTTTGGTGCAACTTGCCCCCATCCTCTGCCATCTTCAGCAAGTCACTGACAGAGGGTAAAGTCCCCGCGTGCTTCAAGAGGTCCACCATCATTCCTGTTCCTAAGAAACAAGGCATCTCCGACCTCAACAACTTCAGGCCTGTGGCCCTGACTTCTGTCATCATGAAGTCCTTAGAGAGAGTGGACTTATCCATCCTCATGCTATCCACCTTGCCCCTACTAGACCCACTCCAGTTTGCCTACAGGGCAAACAGGTCCACCGACGATGCTCTAAACATTTGCCTGGAATTCATCTACAATCATCTTGACAGACCAGATGCGTATGCCAGAGTACTACTACTTGACTTCAGCTCAGCATTTAATACTATATGTCCACGCATCCTCCAGAATGCTCTGGCCACACTTGCGGTCCACTCCACCCTAAGGCTATGGATCACGGACTTCCTCTTTAACAGATCTCAAGTTGTCAGGCTGGGGGACATCTACTCACAAGAAATGATAACCAACACAGGGGCACCCCAGGGCTGTGTCCTGTCCCCGCTGCTGTTCTCCCTCTACACAAATAACTGTAGATCCACGGTAGACTCTGTGAAGGTCATAAAATTTGCAGATGACACCACCATTGTCGGCCTCGTCACCAAGGACAACATCCAGGACTACCAGCAACAGGTGGAGAGACTATGCCACTGGTGCAAGAAGAACAGTCTGGTGCTAAACACGGCGAAAACCGTTGAGCTAATAATTGACTTTCTGAAGTCTGCTCCCACCCCGCCGCCCCCCCATCTACATCGAAGGCACTGAGGTGGTCAGAGTGCCCTGCGCTCGCCTTCTGGGTACCGCCATCTCCAGCGATCTCAGTTGGAGGGTCAACATCACGTCAACCCAATGGAAAGCCCAGCAGAGACTCTTCTTCCTCCGCCAACTGCGGAAGTTCGGCATGGCACAGGAGATTCTAACAAGTTTCTACTTTGCCACCATTTTATTGATCCTCTGCTCCGGCATCTTGGTCTGGTATGTGGGAGCCACTGCCAGCGACAGGCACAAACTACAGAGTCCAAAAAGAGTCCAATGAAGCAAGAAATGTGGGGGCTGGAGGCCTGGGGGGACAGTTATGATTAGTTATCTGTGGTGGTTGGTTTTATGGTAAGGTGTCAAAGAGAATTAGGGTTAGGCATTGGTGGGGGGGCTTGGGTTAGGTATCAGAGGGGGGATTAGGATGTGGCATCGTCGAGGGGGTAGTGTTAGGCATATGGGGGTGGTTAGTTAGAGAGGGGTGGTCAGGGTGAGGCATCGGCATTCGGCAGAGGGATTGGTCTGTGTGAGAATAGGGTGAGTTTAGCTGTAGTAAAATATCAGTATGATGTACCAATATTTCAATATTGTTATATGCACTGCAAAATAGTAGAATATTTGTAAATTTAAGGAAATTGTACTAGCAGCGTTTCCGGGTCCCTTTTGGCATGTATGCCAATCCAAATCCTGTACACAGCATAATTGAACCTAAACCCAGGACTTCCTCTCTGCTCTAAAAGATAAGCAACAGCATAAGATCCATTACAGAAAAAAACATTTCTTTGTTACTGCTTGGACTCATCTAAGATGCTGCTTTGCAGTTACTTCCTGGTTTCATGGAAGCACATACAGGGTTAAGCTCCTGTGCGTACATGTAGCCTGTGTGGATAGCACACCAAGACGCAGATCAAACAGAGCTGACAGATCAAATTACAATGATTTATCACTTTTAGATGAGAGAGAATTAGACAGACTGTTATCTCTAAATACAAACGGTGAGTTTTTCTGTGTTTTCCTTCACTCCTGTAAAAAAAGTTTAAGTCCTTTTTAAAGAGGAGCTGTCAGCGATATTATCTGAGAAAAAACAACACATATATAAATAGACAAATATTTGCTCTACTTGCATAACATTGCACAGTCCACATTTTGATTTTAGTGATTTGTCTGTCATAAAAGAAGAGAAAATCCTTTTTAGGATTTTCCATTTTGGCTGTGGTTATCTTGAAGCCAATCCTGACATAATTTCCTCCCTTATTCTACTCTGCCTGATTGTGTATGCATTGCCTGTCCTCCCCCAGACGTCAGACACTCCCACCCAGCTCTGCAGTAGAAAGTGCATTGTATCAGCATGATAAATATTGGCCAATCAGAGAGGAACAGAGGTGTGGGAGGGGAAAACGGGAGGGAATGAGGCTTCAGCCAATCAGGCTGCATTAGTTATGTCTGAGGGAAAAGTAAGAAGAAAAAAAAAACACCAAGCATGCCCTTCAACTTCCTTTGTGCAACAGATGTACCAAATAAGGGCCAGAGAAACTGGGGAATGATGTTTTATGAAGAAGAAAAATAAGAGTGATTTGTAACTTTTGGATTGCCTAGTTAGCATTCTTTATTACTTGTTTACCAGATAGAAATAAACAATTTGACTTTTTTGTCTGACAGTTACACTTTAAGTCCATTATGTTCTCAGGAGAATCTTCATCTTTATCATTGAAACAATGTTTATGATGTGTATGTTCAAAAATGCTAATCTCTAAAAGTGCTTACATTCTTATTTTACATGCAAATTTCCAAAGATTTTAAACTGAGTTAACCTCCCTGGCGGTAATCCCCAGCAATGCTCGGGCTAGCCACTGGGAGCTCTATGGAGAGTATTGCACACAGTGGGAACTTTTACTCACGTTCCAGGGGATCCAGACATCGGTAGCTGCTCTTCTCCCTGTCTTCAGAGGCTCCGAATCACCCTGGTGAGATCGCCATCAGTGATCTCACCACAGTGTTACAGCACCACCCGGTGGACGGAGGTACAATTGCAGCGCTGGAGCCCAGGGAGGTGAGTAAGAGAAGGGGCTGTTGCTGGGGTTCTGGTGGCATGATGTTTTCCTGATTTTAGGGTCTGAAACCTTTTAAAAAGACCACCAATTCCAGAAATAATCATACCACCCTGGGGGGTTAAGAAAACCCAGCAACTTCTAAACAATTAGCCTGCAGATTTTTATTAATCAGCAGACACTGGGTTTGATGGGCTTAGTTTCAAAATCTGTGAACATTGGCAAGCAAAGTTGAAATATAAGCTTATTTCTATTTAACTCAAATATCTTGGTTTCTCAGAGACTTGCATTATTAAATAAGAGAAAACTAAACTATGCAAGCAGTGAATCCAATCAATTAGAAAATGGATACAAAAACAACATTTTACAATATTGTTACTTCTATTTTATTTACTTATTCATGTATTTTAACCTAAGAAGATCACATATCATATTGAATAGATGTCAACTAAATGGCAACTACGTTGCATACCATTAGTTATTCACAAAACTTTACTTTCGGGGGAAAATATTATTATATACAGTTTTTAATACTATTGGTACCTTTTGATTATACTTTATTTGTTTCTAACAATAATAGTTAGCAATGATTACAACTATCTCAAATACTCAACATGGCATTCCTTCCATTAGTAAATGAAAAAAACTTAAGAAATTATTCTCTTTGCTACGTCATGGGAATAATCACAACAACAACAACATTAAGGCTAACTTCATACTTAGTATGGCTTAAAGGAATATTTAAGTTGGAAAACAAAAGCTTTTAACTTACCTGGGGCTTCTTGCAGGCCCTTGGAGTCCTCCTATGCCCACAACGTCTCCCTGGTTCCCTCTGGTAAGCAGCAGCGACTCACACAAGGCTTTTTGTAACAAGTCACCGGGTACTGTGCATGCACAGCCTTGAGCTGCATGTACCCTGATCACGCTCCTACTACCGGTAGCGTTCTGCGCAAGCACAATATGCAGAAATCACTACTGCACATACACAGTGCACCCCAAAGTCACAGGAGTGCAAAAGGGGTGTGCACGGCACGGGGGGACACATGCGCAGTAGCTGGTGACTCGCAGTGATGGGATGATTTTGTGGGGGTTTCGGCTGCTTACCAGATTGGACCAGAAGGATGTTGTGAGCATAGTAGGACTCCAGGGGGCTGCAAGAAGCCTCAAGTAAGTTAAAATAATTTTTTTCACTTAAATATTCCTTTAAGTAAGTTTCCAGATATGTGCGCATTACAATGCATGGTACCATGTCACCAGTCATTTGTAGCAGGGGTATAATTGACCTCTTTAAGACCACGTCACGTCAATGGGCATGAATGCGGGGGCTCCCCCAAGACCGTCTAACGCCGATCGGTGTAAAGTCCTGGGGGAGTGTTTTGCAGGGGATCACACACGCCACTGCGCACGCATTCCCGCTTGTATGGCGTAGCTCTGCTCCGCCTTCAGTCTCCCAGCGGCGATCGCCACTAGGAGACTGTTAGATGACGAAACTGCCGTCTTTTGTGCCTGTACAGTGCTGCGATCTAAGGCAGCACTGTACTGGGGACAGCCGTTTGACATGGCTGTCCCCTCCATTGGCTCAGGGGTGATTGGCTGTCATAGGCTGAAGCCTATGACAGCTGATGACAGGGATTGGCTGGTGGGGGGAGGGAGGGCTTGCTGGCTGGGAAGAAAAATTAAAAAAGGACACATTTATTTAAAACATATAGATAAATATTTATAAAAAAAAATTAAACACTGAGGGAGTGATCAGACCCCACCAGCAGAAAGCTCTGTTGGTGGGGAGAAAAGGGGGGGGGGATTACTTGTGTGCTGTGTTGTGCTGCCCTGCTGCTAACCCTTAAGGCTGCAGTGGCCCATTTTGTACAAAATGGCCTGGTCTTTAGGGGGGTTTAAGCACATGGTCCTTAAGAGGTTTAAGCAGTGTCCAGTAGCACACGGTCCATGTTCCTATATACTAGTACTACGGCTACTACTAACAATATAAATAATCATAATAATACTAGTGTAACAGTACAATTATTATTATAAATACTTTTGCGGTTTTATAAATCTTAATATTGGAGGAATGCTGTGGGTTTATCGTGTAGCATTTTCACCAAAGTAAGATTTACTTCATTGAACAGCATAACAATAGTAATATAACTGTTCAAAGCAACTTTCATCATGACTTGAGAGAATGAAAGATTCATGGATAACAAACCTTTGTGGATTACATTGGGATTTTAAGAATCAGCCGGCTTCATCTTTTCATGCTTTGCACAGCATTTTTAAAATTACTTCTTGGATCTAGCTTCTTTTTTTATTCTATTAATAATGGCTCTGAACAGAACCTGTTATGTTTGCCAGATATCTTTCTGGTTTGTTGGTTATAGGATTAATCCCTGGTTTCTAGGGAAGAAGATAGGAAGTGGCATTCATAATTCCTCCTTTCCATTTTCCCTCTAGAATTTTTCAAAATATACTGTAATCATAAAGTGCAGGATACTGAATTGTTTGTGCTGTTTATGGCATTAGATTACAGCTAAACCTCGCCACAAAAATCATTCATAACCGATGTTTCAAGTCTATAACATGTAAATACTAAAATGTGTCTTACCTGCTACATCATCACCTCTACATTTTAAAAAGGAACACAGCACACAAGAAGTGTTGCTAAAGTGCATCTCCAACCTGAAAAGTTATAGTTTTGAACTCCACTGCAGAGGATATTAACTTTAAATGATGGGCCCCCAGTGAAATTGAAAGGTACCCATATCCCTGGGCCAACGGTGGCTGCATGTACTGCTTCTTTTATTAGTTACAGCTCTGCCAATACAATGGGATGGGAAGATAATACTTAAAGGGACACCAAGCACAGCTCATGGGTATGCCTAGAGACTACCTTTCTGTAGCTTGTGCTCTCCTGTTTCATTTGATGCCTGAATCGCCGTTCTACACCAAATAGTTTTCATTTGATTTAAATTTAAAAATTGCGGCTGACATCTTGGCTATGTTATAACTTTTGGGTCACCCCTGTCTTCTCTGTTAAAGAAGTGCATCACTAAATGAAGCAAGAAGAGAAAGTGATATGCATGGCCATTGAAAGAGCCTCCTCTAGAGGGGTCATAGCAAGACTTTGTTGGAAGTCGTCTGGCTTAAAGGCATACCCAGAGAGGTGTCCCTTTAAGAGGTTATTTCCCCTAGCTGCAAATCACGGGCATTTTCAGCATGCAGTTTCAGATGCGGAATCACAGCCTACTGTAATCAATAGACTGCATCCAAAGCACATATAGGCAAAATAATAACAATAATGATAATACATGCTGAAGTTTTCTTCAGCACACATCCAAATCCCCATAGCCATGCATGGCACAGCAAATTCGCATCAGCACAGGTAGAGAGTGTCCATTTTGGAAACAGATGTGGCAGCCCAGTAGAATTATGCCATAAAATATCCAGACATAAGCTGCTGTAACTGTAGCAGACCGCCCAACTCTAAACAGGCTTCTGTTGTTGTTTTTTTGTTTGTTTTTTGTTTTTGTTTTTTGTTTTTTTGCATAAAGACAATGTGCTCTATTGCTGGTGGTGTTACATCTGGATAACCTTTAAATTAAACTTGAGTAGATGTAATAAAATGTTCCCTAATTTAACAACTGATTATTTTTCAGGTCAATGTGACCTTGATTACAGACCTTGGACCAAAAGAGGGTTTCTGCTCTGCACAGAATCATACTGTTGTTTCCAAGACTACAATCCTGATTTTAAGACTTTTAACAAAACCCCTAAACCAAAAACCATAGTTCAAAAGTGAACAAAGTAGATATAATAAAATACAGAATATTATTGTCACAACTGTTTGTCACCAATTAGTTAAAGTGATTTATACTGTTCAGTAGGGATTGTTAAGATGACAGCAAATAATAGCAGTGAAAGTTATAGCAAGCGCCTATCAGCACAAAATTAGAATACGACAATTAGTAAAGTCTCCAAGGTGCTGTAAAATAAACTAAATACAAATGTCTATTTTTTTGTCTTTTAAATTAACAAAGAAACACTGGAAATTTTCAGTATATCAGTTCAAAGTGGAATACACTTTCCCCTGGTACCCTTTTTGTGTAGCAGTTATGTTTAGCAGTATCTATCTAAATGATATATTTTGTTTGAGCATTTTTATAGCTATCCTTGGTTGCATTGTATTTTAACACCATATCAATAGCTTTACATGCTTTTTGCCATTATGCTGTGTCTAGTAGTCCTATAGCTATAAATAGTATGAGGTTTTTGTTTTATTTTAGTCCTTTGCTGGTATTGCTGATTCTAACTGTCTTTCTACAGTATATCCATTATGCATGCATTGATGATTTTTTTTGCACATCTTTGAAAAGTTGCAGCTCAACTTTTGTCATCCAGCTTTTCTTTGTTCATTTTTTGGTGCATGCATATTTTAATTCAATTGTATTTGTCAATGGTGATGGCCAGTGGTTTGTGACAGCAGACAGTATGCAGCAAACGTTCATCATTTACATTTACGCAAATGTTTGTTATGCTAATGCTCACATTCATCTTTGCACGATAGAATCACCAAATTTGCTAGGTATGAAAAAGGGGAAAACATCTTTCAAAAAGACCTTGGGCTTGATTCACTAACCAGCGCTAAGCCAGTTAGTGTGCCTTATCACTTAGTGGGCGCAAACTATGGCACTAAGTCGTTTACGCCCACACATCAGTGTTAGTACCGCTCACTGCGTGCACAGCATGGGTGTGCCTATATTAGTGCACGGTGCGATGATAACGTCGCACCTGCTGCCCCTTGAAAACAGCGCATTGGGTGCCCCATATTAACCACTTAACGACCGCCCACTGCACAGAGGCGGCCGGAAAGTGGATCCCGCAAGGACCAGCTCATGCCCAGAGGCGGCGGTCCTTGTACGGGCATGGGCGGCGCGATCGCGTCATTCGTGACGCGATCGGCCGCCGGGGGCTGGCTCCGCCCACCTCGCGCTGTAACCCGCCGGCCGTTCGGAAGCGCCGGCGGGTTACTAGCACCCGGATCGCCGCATACAAAGTGTATAATACACTTTGTAATGTATACAAAGTGTATTATACAGGCTGCCTCCTGCCCTGGTGGTCCAAGTGCCCGAGGGACCACCAGGGCAGGCTGCAGCCACCCTAGTCTGCACCCAAGCACACTGATTTCCCCCCCCTGCCCCCTGATTGCCCACAGCACCCCTCAGACCCCCCCTGCCCACCCCCCAGACCACTGTTTGCACCCAATCACCCCCCTAATCACCCATCAATCACTCCCTGTCACTATCTGTCAACACTATTTTTTTTTATTCCCTAAACTGCCCCCTGCTCCCTCCTGATCACCCCCCACCCCTCAGATTCTCCCCAGACACCCCCCAGACACCCCCCCCCCACCCTGTGTACTGTATGCATTTATCCCCCTGATCACCTGTCAATCACCTGTCAATCACCTATCAATCACCTGTCAATCACCCATCAATCACCCATCAATCACCGCCTGTCACTGCCACCCATCAATCAGCCCCTAACCTGCCCCTGATCACCCACCCACACCAATAGATCGCCCACAGATCCGACGTCAATTCGCCAGTGCAATATTTACATCTGTTCTTCCCTGTAATAACCCACTAATCACCTGTCAATCACCTGTCAATCACCCATCAATCACCCCCTGTCACTGCCACCCATCAATCACCCCCTGTCACTGCCACCCATCAATCAGCCCCTAACCTGCCCCTTGCGGGCAATCTGATCACCCACCCACACCAATAGATCGCCCGCAGATCTGACGTCCGATCATCTTCCAAGTGCAGTGTTTACATCTGTTCTCTACCCTAAACACCCACTAATTACCCATCAATCACCCCCTGTCACTGCTACCTATCAGATTAGACCCCTATCTGCCCCTAGGGCACTCAATCACCCACCCACACCCTCAGAACGCCCCCAGACCCCAGCCCTGATCAACTCGCCAGTGCATTGCTTGCATCTATTCCCCCCTCTAACCACCCCCTGAGACACCCATCAATCACCTCCTATCACCCCCCTAGCACTCCTATCCATCAGATCAGGCCCAATACAACTAGTGTTGGGCGAACAACTAGATGTTCGGGTTCGCGAACGTTCGCCGAACATCGCCGCGATGTTCGGGTGTTCGCGCCGAACTCCGAACATAATGGAAGTCAATGGGGACCCGAACTTTCGTACTTTGTAAAGCTTCCTTACATGCTACATACCCCAAATTTGCAGGGTATGTGCACCCTGGGAGTGGGTACAAGAGGAAAAAAAAATATTTGAAAAAGAGCTTATAGTTTTTGAGAAAATTGATTGTAAAGTTTCAAAGGAAAAACTGTCTTTTAAATGTGGAAAATGTCATGTTTCTTTGCACAGGTAACATGCTTTTTGTCGCCATGCAGTCATAAATGTAATACAGAGAAGAGGTTCCAGGAAAAGGGACCGGTAACGCTAACCCAGCACCAGCAGCAGCACACGTGATGGAACAGGAGGAGGCGCAGGAGGAGAAGGCCACGCTTTTTGAGACGCAACCCAGGCCTTGCATGAGGACAAATAGCGTGCGGATATAGCAATGCTTTTTGCCGCCATGCAGTCATAAATGTAATACAGATGAGAGGTTCAATAAACAGGGACTGGAAACGCTAACCCAGCAGCAGCACACATAATGGAACAGGAGGAGGCGCAGGAGGAGAAGGCCACGCTTTTTGAGACGCAACCCAGGCCTTGCATGAGGACAAAAAGCGTGCGGATATAGCAATGCTTTTTGCTGCCATGCAGTCATAAATGTAATACAGATGAGAGGTTCAATAAACAGGGACTGGAAACGCTAACCCAGCAGCAGCACACGTGATGGAACTAGAGGAGGCGCAGGAGGAGAAGGCCACGCTTTTTGAGACACAACATCCCAGGCCTTGCATGAGGACAAATAGCGTGCGGATATAGCAATGCTTTTTGCCGCCATGCAGTCATAAATGTAATACAGATGAGAGGTTCAATAAACAGGGACTGGAAACGCTAACCCAGCAGCAGCACACAGAATGGAACAGGAGGAGGCGCAGGAGGAGAAGGCCACGCTTTTTGAGACGCAACCCAGGCCTTGCATGAGGACAAAAAGCGTGCGGATATAGCAATGCTTTTTGCTGCCATGCAGTCATAAATGTAATACAGATGAGAGGTTCAATAAACAGGGACTGGAAACGCTAACCCAGCAGCAGCACACGTGATGGAACTAGAGGAGGCGCAGGAGGAGAAGGCCACGCTTTTTGAGACACAACATCCCAGGCCTTGCATGAGGACAAATAGCGTGCGGATATAGCAATGCTTTTTGCCGCCATGCAGTCATAAATGTAATACAGATGAGAGGTTCAATAAACAGGGACTGGAAATGCTAACCCAGCAGCAGCACACATAATGGAACAGGAGGAGGCGCAGGAGGAGAAGGCCACGCTTTTTGAGACGCAACCCAGGCCTTGCATGAGGACAAAAAGCGTGCGGATATAGCAATGCTTTTTGCCGCCATGCAGTCATAAATGTAATACAGATGAGAGGTTCAATAAACAGGGACTGGAAATGCTAACCCAGCAGCAGCAGACGTGATGGAACAGGAGCAGGCGCAGGAGGAGAAGGCCAAGCTTTTTGAGACACAACAACACAGGCCTTGCATGAGGACAAAAAGCGTGCGGATATAGCAATGCTTTTTGCCGCCATGCAGTCATAAGTGTAATACAGATGAGAGGTTCCATAAACAGGGACCGGAAACGCTAACCCAGCAGCAGCAGCACACGTGATGGAACAGGAGGAGGCGCAGGAGGAGACGGCCACGCTTTTTGAGACACAACATCCCAGGCCTTGCATGAGGACAAATAGCGTGCGGATATAGCAATGCTTTTTGCCGCCATGCAGTCATAAATGTAATACAGATGAGAGGTTCAATAAACAGGGACTGGAAACGCTAACCCAGCAGCAGCACACATAATGGAACAGGAGGAGGCGCAGGAGGAGAAGGCCACGCTTTTTGAGACGCAACCCAGGCCTTGCATGAGGACAAAAAGCGTGCGGATATAGCAATGCTTTTTGCCGCCATGCAGTCATAAATGTAATACAGATGAGAGGTTCAATAAACAGGGACTGGAAACGCTAACCCAGCAGCAGCACACATAATGGAACAGGAGGAGGCGCAGGAGGAGAAGGCTACGCTTTTTGAGACGCAACCCAGGCCTTGCATGAGGACAAAAAGCGTGCGGATATAGCAATGCTTTTTGCCGCCATGCAGTCATAAATGTAATACAGATGAGAGGTTCAATAAATAGAGACTGGAAACGCTAACCCAGCAGCAGCACACATGATGGAACAGGAGGAGGCGCAGGAGGAGAAGGCCACGCTTTTTGAGACGCAACCCAGGCCTTGCATGAGGACAAAAAGCGTGCGGATATAGCAATGCTTTTTGCCGCCATGCAGTCATAAATGTAATACAGATGAGAGGTTCAATAAACAGGGACTGGAAATGCTAACCCAGCAGCAGCAGACGTGATGGAACAGGAGCAGGCGCAGGAGGAGAAGGCCAAGCTTTTTGAGACACAACAACACAGGCCTTGCATGAGGACAAAAAGCGTGCGGATATAGCAATGCTTTTTGCCGCCATGCAGTCATAAGTGTAATACAGATGAGAGGTTCCATAAACAGGGACCGGAAACGCTAACCCAGCAGCAGCAGCACACGTGATGGAACAGGAGCAGGCGCAGCAGGAGAAGGCCATGCTTTTTGAGACACAACAACCCAGGCCTTGCATGAGGACAAAAAGCGTGCGGATATAGCAGCAATGCTTTTTGCCGCCATGCAGTCATAAATGTAATACAGATGAGAGGTTCAATAAACAGGGACCGGAAACGCTAAACCATCCCAGATGTTCATTGGTCATGTTACTTGGTTGGGGTCCTGGAGTGTTGCGTAGTCGTTTCCAATCCAGGATTGATTCATTTTAATTTGAGTCAGACGGTCTGCATTTTCTGTGGAGAGGCGGATACGCCGATCTGTGACGATGCCTCCGGCAGCACTGAAACAGCGTTCCGACATAACGCTGGCTGCCGGGCAAGCCAGCACCTCTATTGCGTACATTGCCAGTTCGTGCCAGGTGTCTAGCTTCGATACCCAATAGTTGAAGGGTGCAGATGGATTGTTAGACACAGCTACGCCATCTGACATGTAGTCCTTGACCATCTTCTCCAGGCGATCGGTGTTGGAGGTGGATCTGCACGCTTGCTGTTCTGTGGGCTGCTGCTGCATGGGTGTCAGAAAATTTTCCCACTCCAAGGACACTGCCGATACCATTCCCTTTTGGGCACTAGCTGCGGCTTGTGTTGTTTGCTGCCCTCCTGGTCGTCCTGGGTTTGCGGAAGTCAGTCTGTCGGCGTACAACTGGCTAGAGGAGGGGGAGGATGTCAATCTCCTCTCTAAAGTCTCCACAAGGGCCTGCTGGTATTCTTCCATTTTGACCTGTCTGACTCTTTCTTCAAGCAGTTTTGGAACATTGTGTTTGTACCGTGGATCCAGAAGGGTATAAACCCAGTAATTGGTGTTGTCCAGAATGCGCACAATGCGTGGGTCGCGTTCAATGCAGTGTAGCATGAATTGAGCCATGTGTGCCAGAGTCCTACCAGAATCCTCATCATCCTCTTGTGAGCGTTGTGATAGTTGTTGTGATGCATCATAGTTGTCACCTTCTTCCTGGTCTGCTTCTGCTGACCATTCGCGCTGAATTGTGGAAGTCCAACGTGCACCGCTCTGGCCCTCGTCAGTGGTGGCAGGAAATTCCTGCTCCAACTCCAGCTGTTCCTCCTCCTCTTCTTCGTCATAGCTGCTGGGGCCAGCGTTTCCTGAGGCGGATGGCCTGATGTTGGTACCATCACGCTGATCGTTTTCTCCTTCAGATTCCCCCAGTTGCATCATCATGACAGCTGTTTCCTTGATTTTCAACATTGACCTCTTCAGTAAACACAGCAGTGGTATGGTAATGCTGACTGAAGAGTTGTCACTGCTCACAAGCAACGTGGATTGCTCAAAATTTTGGAGGACTTGGCAGAGGTCCAACATGTTGGCCCAATCGGATCCACAGAAGCTTGGCAGCTGGCCGGATGCGCCTCGGTACTGCACCGTCATGTACTGGACCACTGCACTCTTCTGCTCGCAAAAGCGGGCTAGCATGTGCAGCGTAGAATTCCAGCGCGTAGGGACATCACACAGCAAGCGATGGTGGGGGAGATTGAAGCGCTCCTGCATCTTGGCGAGTGCCCCCGAAGCAGTACTGGAAGTTCTACAATGTTTGGCCACTCGACGCACCTTCAACAGAAGATCGGCCACACCTGGGTATGTCTTCAGGAACCGCTGAACTACTAGGTTCATCACGTGCGCCAGGCAAGGGATGTGTGTCAGCTTAGCCAACCTTAAAGCGCGAATGAGATTACTCCCATTATCACACACAACCATGCCCGGTTTCAGGTCCAGCGGTGCCAGCCACAAATCCGTCTGTTCCTTTATTCCCCTCCAAATTTCCTCCCCTGTGTGCTGCTTATCCCCAAGGCAGATCAGCTTCAGCAACGCTTGCTGACGCATGCCAACAGCTGTGCTGCACTGCTTCCACGATCCTACTGCTGCTGGTGCTGGGTTCGCGTTTCCGGATGAGGTACAGCTTTGAGATGCGTTGGAGGAGAAGGAGTCAGAGAGGTAGGTGCTGCTGTTGTTATCCAGTGGGAGGGACGGCGGTGCGGCTGTTTGCGGCGTGGGCAACACCCGCGCCGTAGCAGGTGAGGAATCGCTGCCAGGCTCCACAAGGTTCACCCAGTGCGCGGTAAGGGAGATGTATCGACCCTGGCCGAACGCACTCGTCCAGGTGTCAGTGGTGAGGTGAACCTTGCAGGCAACGGCATTCTTCAAGCTTCGGGTTATTTTGCTGACCACGTGCTCATGCAACTCAGGCACTGCAGAGCGCGCAAAGTGGTAGCGGCTGGGAACCACGTAACGTGGGATGGCCACTGACATCATGCCCTTGAAGCTGTTTGTCTCCACCACTCGATATGGCAGCATTTCGCAGGCCAGAAGCTTGGCTATGCTGGCTGTTACTGCCACGGCCCGGGGGTCATTTGCTGGCAATTTCCTCTTGCGCTCAAACATCTCCGAGACAGACAACTGAACCGTAGGGCTGCACACTGAAGGGCTGTTGGTTGTTGTGTTTGATGAACACTGGGAGACCTCAAGAGCACTACTCCGGAAAGTGACAGTGTCAGCGTCGTCTGATGTTTGTGAATGTTGTGAACCACGCAATGGCTGGGCTACTGCTGCTGCTGAAGCGGGTCTGGTGGTGAGTCTGGTGAACCCAAGGGAGGCAGTGTTGCTGGTACCCTGTCCTGTCGAGTTTGCCCACAGAGTGGGATGTTTGGATAGCATGTGGCGGCTCATGCTGGTGGTGGAGAGGTTGTTAATACTTTTCCCCCTGCTCAGGCGGGTCTTGCACACCTTGCAAATCGCCATGGTAACATCCTCAGTGCAGTCTTCAAAGAAAGCCCAGACTTTGGAGCACCTGCCTTGCTGGCGATTTCTGTTTGCGCCTCTTTTGCCTCTCACTTGAACTTCCACGCTTGTGGTGCCTGAAATTGCGCGCCGCCTACCTTGTGGCACAAGGCGAACTCGTGCAGCAGTGGGTTCTTCAACAGACTCATCTGTGCTGCTGCTACGACGGCGATGTTCTCGTTCACAAACAAAATCTGGGTCTATGTCCACATTGTCCATACCCTCCTCTTCCATCTCCTCAAACTCGTCATATGTCATTGTGGGGGGCCGCCGCCGTGGAGTAGAGCTCCCCAGAACAACCTCTGCGCAGCTCACTCCAACGTCGTCTTCCAGAGCTTCTCGGCCGACCTCCTGCAATTGCAACTCCTCCGGCCAAACTTGCTCTGGGATTTGGGTTTCAAAGTCCTCGGACTCGCCTTGTTGTATTTCAGTGCCCGGTGCATTTCCCACAGTGAATGGTTGTGAATCCGGGCACAACATTTCTGGCTGTTCCTCCATTGACCTTTCAAAGGTGGAAGTTTGTTGCCCTGGGAATAGCTCCTGCGAATACCCCATTGTGTCCTGAGGTAATTCATCGGACTGGTTATCTGGCAGTTGTGTGCGTGGTCTCCCTGCCGGTTGTGTCAGCTTTGTGCCCACTGGCTCCTTGTAACTGGCTGAGGACTCGGACCTCATGCGTGATGTGCTGGTGCTGCTTAACCCACTGCTGGACGCTTGAGAGGTCATCCAAGTAATTATCTGGTCCTGTTCTTTTGGATCTGTGAGGGTTGTTGTCCTGGACAACATGGGCGGTATTGAGTGGGTTTTCTTCGGTGCTCCCCTGTGCCCTGTACGTGAACCGTCAGGGGAAACACCTCTTCCCTTGCCCCTCCCTCTTTCACCGGATTTCTTCCTCATTTCACTTATCCTTAAAGTACACGCTGACTGGCAGCAGTACAGTGGCAGTACAGAAATGCTATACAGTGGTGGGTGAGCGGTGTACCACTATTGCCAGCAGCGACACAGAGCACAATGCTATACAGTGGCGGGTGAGCGGTGTACTACTGTTCCCAGCAGACACAGAGTGGCAGTAAACACAATGCTATATAGTGTGGCTGAGCCGTGTACACACAGTGGCAGTAAACAATGCTATATAGTCTGGCTGAGCGGTGTACACAGAGTGGCAGTACACACAATGCTATATAGTCTGGCTGAGCGGTGTACACAGAGTGGCAGTACACACAATGCTATATAGTCTGGCTGAGCGGTGTACACAGAGTGGCAGTACACACAATGCTATAGAGTCTGGCTGAGCGGTGTACACAGAGTGGCAGTACACACAATGCTATGTAGTCTGGCTGAGCGGTGTACACAGAGTGGCAGTACACACAATGCTATATAGTCTGGCTGAGCGGTGTACACAGAGTGGCAGTACACACAATGCTATATAGTCTGGCTGAGCGGTGTACACAGAGTGGCAGTACACACAATGCTATAGAGTCTGGCTGAGCGGTGTACACAGAGTGGCAGTACACACAATGCTATGTAGTCTGGCTGAGCGGTGTACACAGAGTGGCAGTACACACAATGCTATATAGTCTGGCTGAGCGGTGTACACAGAGTGGCAGTACACACAATGCTATATAGTCTGGCTGAGCCGTGTACACAGAGTGGCAGTACACACAATGCTATATAGTGTGGCTGAGCGGTGTACACACAGTGGCAGTAAACAATGCTATATAGTCTGGCTGAGCGGTGTACACACAGTGGCAGTACACACAATGCTATATAGTCTGGCTGAGCCGTGTACACAGAGTGGCAGTACACACAATGCTATATAGTGTGGCTGAGCGGTGTACACACAGTGGCAGTAAACAATGCTATATAGTCTGGCTGAGCGGTGTACACAGAGTGGCAGAACACACAATGCTATATAGTCTGGCTGAGCCGTGTACACAGAGTGGCAGTACACACAATGCTATATAGTGTGGCTGAGCGGTGTACACACAGTGGCAGTAAACAATGCTATATAGTCTGGCTGAGCGGTGTACACACAGTGGCAGTACACACAATGCTATATAGTCTGGCTGAGCGGTGTACACTGAGTGGCAGTACACACAATGCTATATAGTCTGGCTGAGCCGTGTACACACAGTGGCAGTAAACAATGCTATATAGTCTGGCTGAGCGGTGTACACACAGTGGCAGTACACACAATGCTATATAGTCTGGCTGAGCGGTGTACACACAGTGGCAGTACACACAATGCTATATAGTCTGGCTGAGCGGTGTACACAGAGTGGCAGTACACACAATGCTATATAGTCTGGCTGAGCCGTGTACACAGAGTGGCAGTACACACAATGCTATATAGTGTGGCTGAGCGGTGTACACACAGTGGCAGTAAACAATGCTATATAGTCTGGCTGAGCGGTGTACACACAGTGGCAGTACACACAATGCTATATAGTCTGGCTGAGCCGTGTACACAGAGTGGCAGTACACACAATGCTATATAGTGTGGCTGAGCGGTGTACACACAGTGGCAGTAAACAATGCTATATAGTCTGGCTGAGCGGTGTACACAGAGTGGCAGAACACACAATGCTATATAGTCTGGCTGAGCCGTGTACACAGAGTGGCAGTACACACAATGCTATATAGTGTGGCTGAGCGGTGTACACACAGTGGCAGTAAACAATGCTATATAGTCTGGCTGAGCGGTGTACACACAGTGGCAGTACACACAATGCTATATAGTCTGGCTGAGCGGTGTACACTGAGTGGCAGTACACACAATGCTATATAGTCTGGCTGAGCCGTGTACACACAGTGGCAGTAAACAATGCTATATAGTCTGGCTGAGCGGTGTACACACAGTGGCAGTACACACAATGCTATATAGTCTGGCTGAGCGGTGTACACACAGTGGCAGTACACACAATGCTATATAGTCTGGCTGAGCGGTGTACACAGAGTGGCAGTACACACAATGCTATATAGTCTGGCTGAGCCGTGTACACAGAGTGGCAGTACACACAATGCTATATAGTCTGGCTGAGCGGTGTACACACAGTGGCAGTACACACAATGCTATATAGTCTGGCTGAGCCGTGTACACACAGTGGCAGTAAACAATGCTATATAGTCTGGCTGAGCGGTGTACACACAGTGGCAGTACACACAATGCTATATAGTCTGGCTGAGCGGTGTACACACAGTGGCAGTACACACAATGCTATATAGTCTGGCTGAGCGGTGTACACAGAGTGGCAGTACACACAATGCTATATAGTCTGGCTGAGCCGTGTACACACAGTGGCAGTAAACAATGCTATATAGTCTGGCTGAGCCGTGTACACACAGTGGCAGTAAACAATGCTATATAGTGTGGCTGAGCGGTGTACACAGAGTGGCAGTACACACAATGCTATATAGTCTGGCTGAGCCGTGTACACACAGTGGCAGTAAACAATGCTATATATAGCGTGGCTCAGCGAGGTACACAGTGGCAGTACACACAATGCTATATAGTGTGGCTGAGTGAGCGGTGTACTACTGTTCCCAGCAGCGACACACAATGACTGGAGGGACCCTGGCTAGCGTGGCTGGAGCGCGAACTACCCTGCCTGCCTACCCAAAGCTAAACCCACAGACAAATGGCGGAGATATGACGTGGTTCGGGTATTTATTTACCCGAACCACGTGACCTTTCGGCCAATCAGAGCGCGTTCGGGCCGAACCACGTGACCCGTTCGGCCAATCAGAGCGCGTTCGGGGTCCGAACCACGTGACCCGTTCGGCCAATCACAGCACTAGCCGAACGTTCGGGGAACGTTCGGCCATGCGCTCTTAGTTCGGCCATGTGACCGAACGGTTTGGCCGAGCACCATCAGGTGTTCGGCCGAACTCGAACATCACCCGAACAGGGTGATGTTCTGCAGAACCCGAACAGTGGCGAACACTGTTCGCCCAACACTAAATACAACCTTACATCTAAAAGGCCACCCTGCTTATGACCGGTTCCACAAAATTCGCCCCCTCATAGACCACCTGTCATCAAAATTTTCAGATGCTTATACCCCTGAACAGTCATTTTGAGACATTTGGTTTCCAGACTACTCACGGTTTTGGGCCCATAAAATGCCAGTGCGGTATAGGAACCCCACAAGTGACCCCATTTTAGAAAAAAAGACACCCCAAGTTATTCTGTTAGGTGTATGACAAGTTCATAGAAGATTTTATTGTTTTGTCAAAAGTTAGCGTAAATTGATTTTTATTGCTTTTTTTTCACAAAGTGTCATTTTTCACTAACTTGTGACAAAAAATAAAATCTTCTATGAACTCGCCATACACCTAACGGAATACCTTGGGGTGTCTTCTTTCTAAAATGGGGTCACTTGTGGGGTTCCTATACTGCCCTGGCATTTTAGGAGCCCTAAACCATGAGGGGAAGTCTAGAAAACAAATGCCTCAAAATGACCTGTGAATAGGACGTTGGGCCCCTTAGCGCACCTAGGCTGCAAAAAAGTGTCACACATGTGGTACCGCCATACTCAGAAAAAGTAGTATAATGTGTTTTGGGGTGTATTTTTACACATACCCATGCTGGGTGGGAGAAATCTCTCTGTAAATGGACAATTGTGTGTACAAAAAATCAAACAATTGTCATTTACAGAGATATTTCTCCCACCCAGCATGGGTATGTGTAAAAATACACCCCAAAACACATTATACTACTTCTCCTGAGTACGGCGGTACCACATGTGTCGCACTTTTTTACACCATAAGTACGCTAAGGGGCCCAAAGTCCAATGAGTACCTTTAGGATTTCACAGGTCATTTTGCGACATTTCGTTTCAAGACTAATCCTCACGGTTTAGGGCCCCTAAAATGCCAGAGCAGTATAGGAACCCCACAAATAACCCCATTATAGAAAGAAGACACCCAAAGGTATTCCGTTAGGAGTATGGTGAGTTCATAGAAGATTTAATTTTTTGTCACAAATTAGCGGAAAATGACACTTTGTGAAAAAAAACAATTAAAATCAATTTCCGCTAACTTGCGACAAAAAATAAAATCTTCTATGAACTCGCCATACTCCTAACGGAATACCTTGGGGTGTCTTCTTTCTAAAAATGGGGTCATTAGTGGGGTTCCTATACTGCCCTGGCATTTTAGGGGCCCTAAACAGTGAGGAGTAGTCTTGAAACAAAAACGACCTGTGAAATCCTAAAGGTACTCATTGGACTTTGGGCCCCTTAGCGCAGTTAGGGTGCAAAAAAGTGCCACACATGTGGTATCGCCGTACTCAGGAGAAGTAGTATAATGTGTTTTGGGGTGTATTTTTACACATACTCATGCTGAGTGGGAGAAATATCTCTGTAAATGGACAATTGTGTGTAAAAAAAATATCAAACAATTGTCATTTACAGAGATATTTCTCCCACCCAGCATGGGTATGTGTAAAAATACACCCCAAAACACATTATACTACTTCTCCTGAGTACGGCAATACCACATGTGTGGCACTTTTTTTGCAGCCTAACTGCGCTAAGGGGCCCAAAGTCCAATGAGCACCTTTAGGCTTTACAGGGGTGCTTTCAATTTAGCACCCCCCAAAATGTCAGGACAGTAAACACACCCCACAAATGACCCCATTTTGGAAAGTAGACACTTCAAGGTATTCAGAGAGGGGCATGGTGAGTCCGTGGCAGATTTCATTTTTTTTTGTCGCAAGTTAGAAGAAATTGAAACTTTTTTTTTGTCACAAAGTGTCATTTTCCGCTTACTTGTGACAAAAAATAATATCTTCTATGAACTCACTATGCCTCTCAGTGAATACTTTGGGATGTTTTTTTTCCAAAATGGGGTCATTTGGGGGTTATTTATACTATCCTGGAATTTTAGCCCCTCATGAAACATGTCAGGTGGTCAGAAAAGTCAGAGATGCTGGAAAATGGGAAAATTCACTTTTTGCACCATAGTTTGTAAACGCTATAACTTTTACCCAAACCAATAAATATAGGCTAAATGGGGGTTTTTTTATCAAAAACATGTTTGTCCACATTTTTCGTGCTGCATGTATACAGAAATTTTACTTTATTTGAAAAATGCCAGCACAGAAAGCTAAAAAAAAACATTTTTTTTGACAAAATTCATGTCTTTTTTGATGAATATAATAAAAAGTAAAAATCGCAGCAGCAATCAAATAGCACCAAAAGAAAGCTGTATTAGTGAAAAGAAAAGGAGCCAAAATTCATTTAGGTGGTAGGTTGTATGAGCGAGCAATAAACCGTGAAAGCTGTAGTGGTCTGAATGTAAAAAAAAGTGACTGGTCCTTAAGGGGGATAAAGCCCACGGTCCTCAAGTGGTTAATACGCCGCTTCGGGGGCACCCGATGCACCATTATTGTCGCACCTAGTGCAACTTTTATGGGGCAGCGGGTACGACGGTATTGTCGCACCGCGCACTAATATAGGCACACCCCCGCTCTGCGCGCAGTGAGCGGGGCTGCACGCAAAGTAGCTTTGCGCGCACTAGGGGCAAAAAATGCCTTTTCACACCAGCGCTAACACTTACCGCCGGTTAGTGAATCAATCCCCTTGTAGATTTTGAGAAAATTGATTTTAAAGTTACGATAGGAAAACCGTTTTTAAAAACAAAAACATTTTTCCTCTCAATTTTCTCAGAAACAACTTTTTTTCCATTGTTCTCCTTAGCATATTTAGAAAATTTGGTGATTCTAGCATATGGGGGTTTTGCTATTAATCGCTAAATTTTGCCTATCATTAAAGTCAATGGGGTGAGCTGCAAACATTCATTCGCAATGCTCGTCAATCACTATTTGTCACTATTAGGAGTAGTCCCACAATTGTAAATCAGTATTATGTTTGATAACATCTTTGTATTTGTATTCTTTGTATTTGTTTACTATATTTTCTTCTGTCATTAATTAATTATCATACTCATTTTACTTGCTTTGAAAACTTTGTGCAAATTACTAGGATTTAAATATCACATGGTGAGCTTTTGATCATCGATTATAAATACATAAATAAACAAAAACACCAAAATACAGCATTGTTCCTTATCCTTTAAGTTGCAAATCCAACCAGCTAAAATGATGGAGCAATTGAGACATTATTAAATCAAACCTGGAGTAGATAAACGGATGAGATAAACAATTGTATATTTTCTGGAATCCCATGGTTTTATTTTGTATCTGAACATTAATTGTTTGGGCCATGGTTAAACTCACCCGAAGATGTTTTAGGCCATACATGGATTAGTTATTTTATATGGTTTTATATCAACCTGGGGATATATATTTAGGACTTGTAATCTTGATGGTGACATATTTGATATCACACCACCATATGGTAATGTGAGTAGCAATACACTTTTGTTATCAAAGCTCTAAATGCTCATACACACTTTAAAGAGAATCTGTACTCTAAAATTCTTACAATAAAAAGCATACCATTCTATTCATTATGTTCTCCTGGGCCCCCCTGTGCTGTTTCTGCCTCTCCCTGCTGCAGTTCTGGCTTGTAATTGCCATTTTTATGCAGAGTTTACAAACAAAAGACAAAGCAAGTGATACACTGAGAGTAGCTCAGTGTGTGAGTCATACAGAGTGTGCAGGGGGCCTGGAGAGGGTGTGTATAGCTTCTATCCAATCACAAGCAGCACAGCACATTCCAGCCTGACTGCCGCAGGCCGACAGAGACGACAGAGGAGAGAAGATTAGATCATATAACATAGATAACACAGCCACTGTGCAAATAGGCAAGGCTGCAGTAAGACAGAGCACATTAGAACAGCTATAGGAACTAATAAAATAGAAGAAATGAGGCTCAACATTTTGTTACAGAGTCTCTTTAAATTCAAGAGAATCTGCAATGAAAATAATGTAATGTAATGAATACAATCTCTAATTTTTTTTTAAATATTTATTTATAAATTATTTAGTCAGAGTTTGCCTGTTATAAAATCTTTACATTCTGAAATGTATCACAGGTGCAAACACCTTTAGTCCTGTTAGGTGCAGCTCTGCAGAATGTCTGTTTCCTGAGAGCTTTAAAGCCAGTACTAAATACTGTATACATGGTCTCCGTCCAATAATAGCTTAACAGCCCTTTTTAAATATCGCTGTGAGGGCAGGGCTACATACCAATAAACAGAAATATACAGCTATAGAAAGTGCATCTTATGCTCAAACCAGGATAATCAATCTAAAAGTGGGTTTCCTGAATAATTTATTGCATTCTACTATATGCCACTACAGAGCCTCTTTAAATCATCAAAAACAACTGTTTTTGATAATGTATCCTTTTGCACAAAAGTGAGTCAACATCACATGCCTGTCCCTTAGCAGTCAGGCTTCTTGTAGAACCAGACTTGTAGTGCCACAGTCAACAGAAGATAACTTCTGTTCATCCATCTCCCCCCATCTACTGTATATAGCAGAAAATGTCACTTAGGTCCTGTACACACTGAAAAACGCAAGCAAAATCACATGCGTATATATATATATATATATATATATATATATATATATATATATATATATATATATACATATATATATATATATATATATATATATATACAGTGGAGGAAATAATTATTTGACCCCTCATTGATTTTGTAAGTTTGTCCAATGACAAAGAAATGAAAAGTCTCAGAACAGTATCATTTCAATGGTAGGTTTATTTTAACAGTGGCAGATAGCACATCAAAAGGAAAATCGAAAAAATAACCTTAAATAAAAGATAGCAACTGATTTGCATTTCATTGAGTGAAATAAGTTTTTGAACCCTCTAACAATAAAAGACTTAATACTTAGTGGAAAAACCCTTGTTTGCAAGCACAGAGATCAAACGTTTCTTGTAATTGATGACACAAAAATGTGTGAAGTTTGCACACCTTTTAGGAGGAATGTTGGTCCACTCCTCTTTGCAGATCATCTCTAAATCCCTAAGGTTTCGAGGCTGTCTCTGTGCAACTCTGAGCTTGAGCTCCCTCCATAGGTTTTCTATTGGATTAAGATCCGGAGACTGACTAGGCCACTCCATGACCTTAATGTGCTTCTTCTTGAGCCACTCCTTTGTTGCCTTTGCTGTATGTTTTGGGTCATTGTCGTGCTGGAACACCCATCCACGACCCATTTTCAGTTTCCTGGCAGAGGGAAGGAGGTTGTCGTTCAGGATTTCACGATACATGGCTCCGTCCATTTTCCCGTTAATGCGTTTAAGTTGTCCTGTGCCCTTAGCAGAAAACCACCCCCAAAGCAAAATGTTTCCACCCCCATGCTTGATGGTGGGGACGGTGTTTTGGGGGTCATAGGCAGCATTTTTCTTCCTCCAAACACAGCGAGTTGAGGTAATGCCAAAGAGCTCTATTTTGGTCTCATCAGACCACAGCACCTTCTCCCAGTCACTCACAGAATCATTCAGGTGTTCATTGGCAAACTTCAGACGGGCCTGCACATGTGCCTTCTTGAGCAGGGGGACCTTGCGAGCCCTGCAGGATTTTAATCCATTGCAGTGTAATGTGTTTCCAATGGTTTTCTTGGTGACTGTGGTCCCTGCTAATTTGAGGTCATTCACTAACTCCTCCCGTGTAGTTCTAGGATGCTTTTTCACCTTTCTCAGAACCATTGACACCCCACGAGGTGAGATCTTGCGTGGAGCCCCAGAGCGAGGTCGATTGATGGTCATTTTGTGCTCCTTCCATTTTCGAACAATCGCACCAACAGTTGTCACCTTCTCTCCCAGCTTCTTGCTAATGGTTTTGTAGCCCATTCCAGCCTTGTGCAGGTCTACAATTTTGTCTCTGACATCCTTGGACAGCTCTTTGGTCTTTCCCATGTTGGAGAGTTTGGAGTCTGCTTGATTGATTGATTCTGTGGACAGGTGTCTTTTATACAGGTGACTAGTTAATACAGGGGTCCTTAATGAGGGTGACTAATTGAGTAGAACTGTCTAACTACTCTGTGGGAGCCAGAACTCTTAATGGTTGGTAGGGGTTCAAAAACTTCTTTCACTCAATTAAATGCAAATCAGTTGCTATCTTTTATTTAAGGTTATTTTTTCGATTTTCCTTTTGATGTGCTATCTGCCACTGTTAAAATAAACCTACCATTGAAATGATACTGTTCTGAGACTTTTCATTTCTTTGTCATTGGACAAACTTACAAAATCAGTGAGGGGTCAAATAATTATTTCCTCCACTGTATATATATATATATATATATATATATATATATATATATATATCTTTTTTATTGTCATGATCCTTATTGTTATTTTTATCATTGATTTTTATTTCTTTATTTTAAACCTGAAAATTTTCCATGAATTCTTTTTATTATTATATTCTTATTATCATTATTTTACAGTCTCTATATATAGCGCAACACACTTGGTGCAGCCTATCGCTGCACTGTTCTTAATGGCCCCTTTCTCTTGATTGCTGGTTCTGATTGTTCACCACCACCACACCAAGCAATTGGAATAGGACTCACCCTCTGCTTAGACCACCATAGGTCTAAGTGAAGCCTTGGGGTTATTCCCGGGTCACCCCCGACCACTGCGAGCTCTAGGTCACCTTTTCCGCCTTCTTTCCACCTCAATCAATGAATCTTTATACCTCCAAATAAAAACTGCTCATAGCGTAATACTGTTTGTTTAAAATAAGCTCTAAAATTTATTGCACTTACAATATCCAGGTTAAAATGACAGCATGAGTTTTTCCGGGCTCTCCCCCGTATCGGTGGCCTCTGGTGGGCTCTCCAATGTGTAATCCCGCCTCTCAGACTCGACCGCCGTACGCTCAGTCGTTCGTCCGTTCCGGCGTCTCCCCACCGCTCAAACACTCCACGCCACTTCCTGGGTCCCGCCCTACTAGTTTCGTCACCTTAGTGACTCATCAGGAGCTGAAACCCTGGTTGGCCAGGAGTGTTTTGACCTAAAGCTCCCTCCCCTCCCCTCCCATTGCAGCCAATAGGGCACCATGCACTTGCATAATGCATATTAGATAGCCGCACTTAACCGCTCGCTAAAAACCGAATAAACTTTAAAAATTAAAAATTAATGCCATGATGCGTTTCACGCCGCTAGCCCTTCCCCTACCCGGCTCGCATCATGTACTTAAAAACTTCAAACCCCACAGAGTGCCGATAAGGTGAGATCCCGTTTACAATATTCTCCACACATCTATCCATCCAATACCATCCCATCCATCATCCCACATTTTTATATCCTCCTTCAGAGCAGCTACCCCCACACCCTCACCCTCCCTTCGTACATTGTAACTACTTAATTTTCACATGTGGCTACCAGTATATAGGACGACCAACCAGGCAACTCAAGGAGAGAATGGGGGAACATACGAGGAATATACAGAATGGGAAGATAACTCATAGTGTGCCTATGCATTTTAGGGAGAAGCATGAGTGTAATGCAAAACAAATGTCATTTTGTGCTATCAAAAAGATAACTCCAGCATGGAGGGGGACTGATATGCTCAGGAAAATATCCCAGGAGGAAACAAGATATATATATGAAATGGGTACTTTGAGACCAGCAGGTTTAAATATTGACATTGATTTGGTATGCTTTCTGGGGGAAAATTAAGTAGTTACAATGTACGAAGGGAGGGTGAGGGTGTGGGGGTAGCTGCTCTGAAGGAGGATATAAAAATGTGGGATGATGGATGGGATGGTATTGGATGAATAGATGTGTGGAGAATATTGTAAACGGGATCTCACCTTATCGGCACTCTGTGGGGTTTGAGCGGTGGGGAGACGCCGGAACGGACGAACGACTGAGCGTACGGCGGTCGAGTCTGAGAGGCGGGATTACACATTGGAGAGCCCACCAGAGGCCACCGATACGGGGGAGAGCCCGGAAAAACTCATGCTGTCATTTTAACCTGGATATTGTAAGTGCAATAAATTTTAGAGCTTATTTTAAACAAACAGTATTACGCTATGAGCAGTTTTTATTTGGAGGTATAAAGATTCATTGATTGAGGTGGAAAGAAGGCGGAAAAGGTGACCTAGAGCTCGCAGTGGTCGGGGGTGACCCGGGAATAACCCCAAGGCTTCACTTAGACCTATGGTGGTCTAAGCAGAGGGTGAGTCCTATTCCAATTGCTTGGTGTGGTGGTGGTGAACAATCAGAACCAGCAATCAAGATAAAGGGGCCATTAAGAACAGTGCAGCGATAGGCTGCACCAAGTGTGTTGCGCTATATATAGAGACTGTAAACTTATTGATGAAAAACTGTGACAGCGCACCACTGTTGTGGATTTTGTTTTTGGAATCATTGTATTGTATTTTATTGTAGTTGGGGTGTGATAGAAACCAGTGTGCGCTTTAAATACCTCATATATTATTATCATTATTTTGCCTACTTTACGGTCAAAATTCCATTATAACAATTTTTACAATATTTTATCACTTGCTACATCCGGTTGCTTATGTTCTGAACTGTATCGTTTTATTGTTTTATCGCTTTGTTGTCCCAGTGCTATACCATTTATTGTACTGTTAACTTCTTTTTTCCTATTCCTACCAATTGCTTGTAATGTATATATTTTTTTTTCCTGCCGCTTAACCAAGCAGAACTAATGCTTATAAAAATACTAATATTATTGCTGTCCACTAGATGGCAGCACCGCACATGAATAGGTAACGCAATGACACAACATATGACTTCCACTATCAACATCATTGTTCTATTAAACTATCTAAAAAACTATGAATCACAACTCAGGAGTCACTAAAAGTAACTAATATATATCATCATTTTTATTTTTTGTTTTATTTCTACTCCCCGGCCGTATGGCAGATTGTTCCATCTTCCCTTCCCGTTTCCCTAATCAATCATGGCGGATGGAACCCCTGGCGCATGTGCAGTACATACACATGAGGCCGGAGTAGTAACCTCCGCCATCACCCGGAAGTGACTCCCCCTGCCCTTAGTGCGACGTAAGGGTTGCACCATCATGCCCTTAACAATCATCATAGGCGCAACTTTATGATCGCACCTAAACATGGACGCACACTTGCAACCCCCTCAGCGTATACCAATAAATATATTTTCTTGAATAAACAGTTTCTTATGTCTGCATGCAGGAGGTAAGTCCGCCACTGCCTCCTAAGCATTTTTAAACTTTTTAATATCTGATGTTATCCTTTTGGCTCCGCTGCTCTACTCTAAGTTATAATCATATCTATCCTTGGTGGAGGGGGATACCCCTTTTTCTCCTGTCTACAGAGAGCGACTTTATATCCTGAGTGAGAACAGGATAATCTTCTCACCTGCTTATACAATGGTTGCCTGGAGGTAACCCTGGTTTTGTGAGTATAATGTTGTACTCTTTTCCATATACCTTATTGTCAATACCTACTACATTATGTTGCGCTCTCGGTTTCTCTTTTTACATAATTCACAATTTAGGTTTAGCGAATAAACTCTTAAATATTTGTGATACATGCTATTTATTTGCTCTAAATCTTTCACGATAATGTTTGTAAGGCACTCATATTCTCTTATTAGGTTCTAAAAAAATTGTGAATTTTAGGGATAGAAAGGAAAGAAAGAAAGATCATTAAAGAAGGTTAGGCTAAAAATAGACATGAGAAGACTTGTAATTCTCTGCTGAGGCGACCAGTTCTTTAGACGGAGAAATGAGAGGATGTGGTAGCTACCATACCACTTTTCCAAAGGTCTCTATTATATGGTAAGATTAAGAGCCCTGTGTCGAAATTAAGGGTAATCATCTTTAGATAATGAAGACCATATTTTTTAAAAGACTTATACATGGCATGTCTGATGCAATGGACTCAGTGGAGAAATGCTGAACAAAGCAATTGTACCATGGAATGAGTGTTAGAAGAGTCAGAGAAGAGAAGAGTTAGAATGTTTTTATACATACAGTATATTTAGCCATATGTTACTGGATTTGGTGGAACTGCCATTGAGCAGTATTTCTTGCATGCACATTAGGCATTGTTTAATGTGTTAAGGTCCTTGCATGGTGCTGTAATACTTTTGAAGTCTCTCACATTTATGTAATTGTTGCAAGCCTGAATGGAGGAACAGGGATTGATCACAGTTTGCAGCAACACAGACACTGAGGCAGGGAAATACTGTGCAAAAGTGTTTATTGCAAAATCGTGCATACAAGAATATAATGCAAATTTCATGCAATCACATGCATACACGCCATAAACAGAGCATTCACCATTCAAAGATAAGCAAAGTGAAAAACCCAAACCCCTATATATCTAACTAAATATATACAGGAAATATACACAGGATAAATATATGCAACCAATCGCAGTACAAGGAGGTAGGCAGAAAACATGGTCAAAACATAACATAAATTCGGCAACAAACAAATCACAGTACCAAAGAGTAGGCAGGAATCAGAGTCAGACAGAATATAGTTTTGGCAACAGAATATCAGATACAGAATGCAAGATTGCAAGAGAACCAGAATTGTCCACATACTCAGACTTGTGCACACAAAGTGCTAGCACAGGTTAGTTCTTGCAGAGCTCTTATTTAAGGATCACACATGTGCTGCATGATTAAAATGCAAAGCCAATAATAGAGCAACCCTTGCAGTGGCAGAGCTGTTTCCAGACAGCATAGAGCCACCTAATGGTGGAACAGAGAAAGTCCAAGACACGCAAAGTCCCTAGAGTCACCTGTTGTTGGAATAGTAGAAGTCCATGAATGTTCAAGTCAATGCTGCTACCAGCATGCAGAGAGTGGCAGAATGTGATTCCTAACAGCTTTCTAAACCCCATGTAGCGTGTCAGACCCTTAAAGCCATAACTAGCCCACCTGGCTTTCATAAGTGGGGAGGTACCTTGTGGTGGGAATGGGGAATTGGATTTACATTATCTCTCCCACAACACACTTGTTTCTATATTGAAGGACAAGAGGGTGTTCCCAATCTTCTTTTCTCCAAAAAGAGACACAACATTTTTTTTTCTTCAAAGATTTCTAATTTGGGCCCATATGCAATTCACTTTTTCACCTGAGTTTTCTCCTAGGAGATAATTTGTCATCTTTGTTTTAAAATAACTTTCCAGCATTTTTCAACTAATAAAGTACCAAAAACTAGGTGAAAAAGTACTGTCAAAATAATTTGGAGTATTTTCTTGCTTTCTGGTGGCTTAAAAGGAATTTTATTGAAAAGTTTAAAAATATCATCTAGGAGAAAACTCAAGTGAAAAAGTTAATTGCATATGGGCCTTCATGTTAATGTATTGTTTTTAACCCTTTGTGAATTAATGATCGTGATTAACCAAAAACTTTCTACCTTTTCATGGGCTATTTGTTTACTCTCTTAATCTCTTATTAAGTGGGTAATGACACAGCACCCTCCCACCTTCCACCATCACCAATTCCTTCTTTTAGGGGGATATTGAAGAGAGCCCAAGAGTAATTTACCATTTTGCTTCATCCACTTACACGGGACTCCTCTCAATGTTAAAAGTCAACCTGGTTGTCCAGGGCTCAGGTGGTAGGAGTGTGCACTCAGTGGCTACATCCTTTTGGCCAGCTAGTATGTGAAAGTGCAAAATAGCTTCCTGTGACTTTGAGAAGGGCTATATCCATTTTTGAGCCATTTTTCATGACTCTTTTAATAAAGTTAGTTTTTCTTTCACTGGATATATGCATGTGCACAGAATATTGCAAAACTTCACTTTACATTGCACCAAATGACCACAATACAATTATTAACGAAGTGATTTGGCCTGCCTGCTCCCCGGCAGTGCAGTGTGATGCCTGACAATAAATAAGGGAGCATGCCTATATGTGCATGAATCCCTATTCAGTGTACAGGTGTTATAATTTAAGTAGGCCTAAGTTATTTGGCCTGAGTTTTATGTAAAAGGCTTGTCCGCAGAGTATGCCTTTAAAATAAATAGAGTTTCTTGTGATGCAGGCAGAGGCATCTCAGTGTCTACGTGAAGCAGATGATACACGCAGATACTGAGAACATGTTCCTGAAAGAAGGCCAAAGGCCTACACTGACCTCAACATGTACACCACAAGAACAATCAACATAGGCCATGTTTACCAAAATACCACATTCCAGTAAGTAAGGGAAAAGTGGCATTAAATATTAATCGAGTAGGTGGGTATTATGACACCACGAGAGGGCTAAGCCAATAGTCAGGTCTGGGGGATGGCGAAGATGAGGTCACATTTAACTCTTTCCTAGTCGGTATTAAAGACCCGGGACGGGCAGACAGAGCGCACTCTGATTCCTGCTCTGCTTCCTACTTTCATGCTATCTAGATGCTGACTGGGACCTCTAATTATTTTCCATTCTTTATGTAATCTGATCTAATGTATGCTGTACATAGGTAGTCTAGAGTAACGTAGTCTAGAAAGAAGGTAACTGATTAACATTCAGGAGGAAAGTTAGTCAAGAGCTGTAATGCCAAGAACTTAAACATGAGGATCTGCTTTGCTAGGATATGATGAACTGTATCTGTATATTTATGTAGTGAATAAACTCCTTAAATACTGAAGAAGCCTGAGAAAAGTCTATCTCCTGCTTGCTGTGTTAAGAGTCAAGTTATCTCACAGTCTGTGAGACGCAACTATAAGAAGTTGCTGGTGCCGGATCTAAAGGTGATTTATAACAACAGGTACATATTGCCACTCCAGATATGCAGAAAGCCATTGAAGTCAATAAAACAACATTCACAGCTGGGAACAATGAGATTCCCATGACAATATTATGGTTTAGTAAATCAGAAGTCCTTTGTAGCTTACCTCCAATCGGTTTGAGGGCTAGGACCCACTAGAGCATTATTCTGAGCGTTTAGTGATCACTTTCCCTAAACGCTAGGCTAATGTAAATGGATGGAACAGATTCCACTAGAGCGATTGTGATTAGGTAAATTGCAATGGCAGGAAATGCAGTATTTTGGGAGCCTTTCCATTCTAATAAATTGTATAGGAGCAGGGAAATTGCTCCCAAAATAATTTGCAAAGTGCTGCCACAAATCGCTAGCGATTGCGATAGCGCTTTGCGCTTTGTAGTGGGACCCAGGCCTTAGAGATGAAGGCTGAAATATGGATCATCAGAACTTTGCATTAATATTAGGCAACAGTACATCTTGTACCTCAATTTTAATATCTAGAAAATCATATCCATTTAGTAGTAAGTAGTCCAATGAGTGGCGGCTCCCCTGTAGTATTTTTTTTCCTTCTTTCTTTTTTTCCATTTATAGCACAGGTTTGTGATCTTTAAGCTTGTGATAGCAAACCGCTCTATGCAATCAAGAAAGCTATAATTTGAGCACTCTGCAGAAAAGTGAAGTGCTGTTTTTCAGGTTACTGTATTAAAACTGGACAAACTGCTCATTCCATTCTGCATACGTGTATTTCAATGAGCTAGGGAAGTTAATTACATGTTAAATTGGCAATTTGGGCTAATTATTCTAGAAGTATACCACATTATTCTGCTTTAGATAATTGGCTGCATACAATAAATTCTTCATTTCAAGCTCTGTAATCTGTTAATGTAAAATAGAAAAAAAATGAACCCTTGATTGCTATGGCATACACATGCAATCCCTTCCCTTTTAGGCACAATTTTTTTCCAGGGAAAATCAAAGAACTCCTATTGCAGCCCAGGGGCCAACCTGTGAACAAGGATAGTCAATGAGATGCAAATGATTAAGAATTGATGCTATTTACTTTTATGAAAATTCATGCAACTTGAAAAATCCACAGTGGCTGTATTTAACTGGTTCATTTTCAAGCTGTATACATTTGTATAACATTAATATTGCTGGACTTGAATTTTGCCTAATAGTAATGTAACAGCACAATTTTGTAATGATTATGCAAAGTTCATAATACAAAATTGCAAACTATTGCAAAAGTAACTGTTATCATCATTGTAGTTACAATGTATAATTTTGCAATGATGATTTTGCAAAAATGTAATGGATTTTCACAAGACACACATTTTACAAAAAATAAGAACTTTCATGAATTTGATTATTCTCATTTACATATACTTAAAGTAAACCTGTATTAAGAGGTATATGAAGGCTGCCATATTTATTTCCTTTTAAAAAATACCAATTTCCTGGCAGTCTTGCTTATTTCTGGCATCAGTAGTCTCTGAATCACATCGCATGCAGCTAATCTTGTCAGATTTTTGTCAGAACCACCTTATCAGCATGGTTGTTCAGGGTCTATGCACAGGATCAGCATGACAGCCAGGCAAGTGGTATTGTTTAAAAGTATATAAATATAGCAGCCTCCATA
Source organism: Hyperolius riggenbachi (assembly GCF_040937935.1). NCBI lineage: Eukaryota > Metazoa > Chordata > Amphibia > Anura > Hyperoliidae > Hyperolius > Hyperolius riggenbachi. Next base: position 115,843,879 of record NC_090646.1, on the reverse strand, counting down.
TCCCTCTCACTCTCATCAAGGATTTATACATTTTGTGCCCCGAGGCCAAGTATGTTGTTGCTCCCCATTTAATTACAGCAGCACCCCTCCCTTCCATGTGCAGCCCGTTTTCACTGTGTATCATACATGTACTGCTGTCTCTCTTTTTCATTAACAGCTCCCTTGGGCATCGGTTTCCCTTTTCCATGTGGTGCCCCCCATTTTTAGCCTTCTCTTTCACATGTAGCAACCTCTCTTTCATGTTTAGTTGCCCCCTTTGGCTCAGCGACCCAAGGCCAAGGCCTATGTGGTCTTTCCAGAAATCCAGCCTTGACTCACATAGACTTTAATATGTTTGGTGGAAATGTGTTCTGTCATGCACATATATTTTGCAGATCTGTTTGAAAATTTTAAATTTTTTGCTATAATGATGCCAAAACAAAAATGGCCATATTTGCTCCCTATTCAGTAGACACGGGCCACTCTTACCACACATACATATAAATGCTTTAGTGGATTTATTGAACGTCATTTTCCATAACTTGTACAAATAATGCATAAAGTAGATTACCCAAAAAATCCACAAAATTCCACAAACATAAAATTATCCTTAATGATCCACATTAAAAATATTAACAATATATTTGCTAATTATAGGTTCATTATTTGCATCTCAATGACTATGTATACTTAGGAATAATACAATCCCTTGAGATTCACCATCCTGCCTTTCACTGAAGCCTGTTGAGAAATTCAAAGCATAACAACACCTTATTAAGGCATTTACATAACATGGGTTGGAAATGATGCAATGGGTTGAATAATTTAAAGAGGAGCTGTCAGCCATACTATCTCAGAAAAAAAACATATATAAGTAGATACATACTTGCTCTACTTACATAACCTATGTATTGCACTGTCCACATTTTGATTTTAGTGATACTTCTATGGTAAAAAAGAGAAAATCCTTCTTAGCATTTCCCATTTTGACTCTGTCTATCTTGAAGCCAACCCTGACATAATTTCCTCCCTTACTCTGTCTGTTTATGCTTTGTCCGCCCTCCTCCCAGTCTTCAGACACTCCCACCCAGCTCTGCATTAGAAAGTGCATTGTCATTATGTCTCTGCAGCTTCTCAGCATGAGAAATATTGGCCAATCAGATAGGAACAAAGGTGTGGGAGGGGGAATGGGAGGGAAAGAGGCTTCAGCTAAGCAAGCTGCATTAGTTTTGTCTGAGGGGGAAGTAAAGAAGAAAAAAGAAAACCCAGCATGCCCTGCAACTTCTTTTGTGTGGCAGATATACCAAATAAGAGCCTGGGAAAACTGGGGAATGATCTTTTATGGAGAAGGAAAATAAAAGACATTTTTGGATTGCCTGGTTAGCATCCGTATTACTTGTTTACCAGATACTTATTCTGATTTCAATTTATTATAATTTGTTCAGCAACACAGAAAAAAATGTTATCCAAACATTAGTATTCTTCTGTATATTGTCCTGTTCTGCATTGAATACTGTTTTGAGTAGATTGATTTGCTAATTATTATGTTGTTATCTAACTTCTAAAAGTTAACCCCTTACATCTCTAAACTTAACTGTGTCATGCATTTGCATTTAGACCAAAATGTGAAACCCTTAAACTTTCCTTGCCAGTTAACCTGTAAGATTCACATTAATAAAATAAAATAAAATTAAGTGACCAAATCTGAGCAACATGCAAAGAAAAATCAAAAATGTAGTTAAAAACAAAAAGGGTAAAAGAGAACCTCTGATGGTGAAGTAGGTTGATGAAAAACAATGTATATTTCAGCTAAGCAGATACTCACAAATAAGGTTGCCTGAAGGACAGCCATTCACAGAGAAGGTGTAGCTAACACACCCATCCCACACTCAGGTTTGCTAGGTGGCTTTACTCCAATAAACCATAACGGTGGGGAGTTGATAAACCGGGATAGGCGGTGCCAACAATTGCAGCACAACACACTTTATGACTAATAGGTATTCCATGTCTTCTAGTGCCACAAAAAGTTCCTTGTATAACTTCATGTTAACATCTACGCTAACCAATAACTGCTGTACCTGTAGTCCTACAGTAAAAGATAAGGCTGTTAGCTTATTCTGATACCCATAAATCTACAGTAAAGTACAGGGTTATAAAGACTGGATGGTTATAGTGGGTATTTTAGCCCAACAACAATAATGTCTAATTTGCAGTTTAAGAGGAACGTAATATTGCTTAATGAAGTAATTTTCTGTTTTTACAATATTAACTTGTAAATTAAGTAGTCAAAGTTTGCCTATTGTAAAATCCCACCTTCATCTTGATTTACACTTAAAGTAAACCAGAGACGAAGCACCCTCATGTATTTTACCACATATATCAGTGGGAACATTAGAGAAAACACATACCATGCTTTCTGTTTCATTCTGCACCGCACAGCTTGTTTCTAATCAGCCCTGATAAAATCCCTGACTGAGCATTCAGTCTGGCTTTGCTATAATGACTCAGCTATAATGATTCCTGAGCAGAGCCAGCAGGGGGCAGGCTTGGACTTGAAAAGACATGAGAGAACACAGACTGAGCTATAAATATTCCTGAGCAAAGCCAGACTGAATGCTCAGTCGGGGATTTTATCAGGGCTGATTAGAAGCAAGCTGTGCAGTGCAGAATGAAATAGATAGCAAGGTAGGTGTTTTCTCTAATGTTCTAATGCTGGAATCTTTACTGCTGTGAAGGGGAATCACTGTAGAATGTACTTGTCAAACTCTGTCCTGTGGGCCAAATCTGTCTCACAGAGCCATCAAATTTGGCCTGCAAGTGGTTTCCTGAATTTGCATTATGATTTCCATACTCTAGACCCCCAGATATAGTGAAGTTGAAGCCCTGAATCACCGGGGAAGCCATATGGGGGAAGGGAGAAGGAAAGCAATAGACACCAGAAAACTGTTAAGGGGTGCCAAGGGAAACCATTAGACTCCCGATAACTGTACAAGGAGGGAATGGGGCCACTAGACACCAGGGAACTTTATAGGGGAGGGATAAGGCTTAGATAGCAGAAAAGTGTATAGGGGAGGGAGGATAGATGAATGTTTTTGTTTTTCATCCAAACTAACAATGTAACTAGACACTAAGAAACTGTATAGGGAAGGAAGGGGGCCACTAGACACCAGGGAACTGTATAGAAGATGGAAGGAGAGCCATTAGACACCAGGGGACTTGCTAAGGAAGGGAAGGGGTCACTAGACATTAAGGTTAGTCACATATTTAAATTAATTCCACCCTAACTGTATTTGAGTTTGACATCCCTGCTGTAGTATGTTGTTCTCCTCTCTGTGAAGTAAGCAGAAATATCACATGATCTCTCTGAGTGGCATGAAATTATAGCCTAGGCTAAACATCACTGGGAGGGTGGGGTTACATACCAATTTACAGCAACACTAGCCACAATTCACAAAGCCCATTTCCTGTCTTGATTCTGTGCTGATTTTACTGTTATCACCATGGTGACAGAGCATTTAGTATTCACTTAGCAATTTACCTTAGGCAACACTTTAAATAAGGATTCTGTCCTTAAGTTGCGGAGTGATTTCTAAACTTTTAACCCTTAAAATAACAACAGAATTCTAAAGTTAAAGACAGGATGTTAATTCACAGAGAGGAATGCAAGCGATAACAACTGCAAAGTGCAGAGGGAATTATCACCTAGCCTGAGCTGTCATTAAGTGGAGTGTTACTGCAGACTGCAATGTAAAGTACACAGAGAGGGAGGGAGAGAGAGACACCAAGCATATATATTCTCAGCCAAACATACACACACAGACACACACATGTTTACTACACAGACTTGCTGTAATCCTCCTGGCAGCAGGAGGGGTAGAACTACATCCTGCCTGCGTATGCTCCTAACCTCCTGATCTACTGCATGTGAGAATAACTACAAAAGTGATAACTTAAGGACTGGAGTGATAGGATCAAAACTCTCACTGTGAAATCTTATCGCTACATGTTAATAAGGCAAGCTTCTTTAGTGAATGACACTTAAAATACTGATTGATGTGTGGTGATAAGTTTTACACTTGCCTTATTATCACTAGTATACTCTTAGTGAATTGTGGCCATTGTTGATGCTGAAACTAGGAAACAAGGTAAAAAAGGATAGGGTGAATAATTTATTATGTTCTAGAATATGTAATTACTGTAATTACAATTCTTCTTTAACTAATCCTACACCTAGCAGTCATTAAAGTACCCCAAAATGAAAGGGAAATGGAGGATGACATTGCTTACATTCTTTTTTTCCTACTTGCATGACTGTTGTAATCTATCTATTCACTAGTGTCCCTAATATTAAACATCTCTGCCAGGTCTGCATTGCTTGCTGAATAACAACAGTCTCTAAAATATTTTAAGGTTAATGGGAAAGGTTAGACTGAAGGGCTTTAAAGCTACTATAAAAGAGAAACATTCCCAGAAATATCCCTTAGAGTTAGGGAATATTCAAATAAGAATTTTGGACCAGGTTCATTACTGGAAACAAAACTTTATGACATATTAGGCAGACTTGTGTTTTTCACCTTCTAAGGGGCAAGGGGAAGTCAATGAATCTCATGTTAAATGCTTTGTTTGTAATGCACAATATTGGTTCATAGCCACTTAATATGAAATACTCAATATTGGGTCCATATATTAGTTCATAGCCATTTAAAGATGAAATAAAGCCACATAAAATGTTTAATTTAAAGAGATTATAATAGCCATGAGTGAGAAATTCACTCATTTACAGTCATAGCAGTAATTCACTATAGAGAAAAAAATGAGATGGCAGCAGGAGTAAAATTCAGCAGTCCAATTTATTAATTTCAAATGAAGCGGAGGTGTGCAATAAAGTCAGAGGCCATCATGTCAACTGCCTAACAGGATGGCCTCCTCAATCCCTCTAAGAATGCATGATTGATCCATAAAGCAGCTGTTATGCAGGGGCCATTGTACACCATCAGTTTAAAGGGAATCTGAAGTGAAAATAAACATATGAGATAATACATTGTATGTGTAGTACAACTAAGAAATAGAACATTACTAGCACAGATATTAATCTCATATTGTTTCCAGTACAGGGGAAAGAGTTAAGAAACGTCAGTTGTTATCAATGCAAAAGAGCTTATCTGAGCTCTCTGAACAAGCTTGGTCAGCTACAGTGCTGTTTTCTGAAGCACTTATCTCAATATGTCTCTCACTGTTTCTTGTTTGTTTAAGTATTTACTGCATGAAAGTTCAAAGGGTCATTAGTTCTGCTTGGTTTCATAGTTTAAAATACAGAGTGTAGTTTGTAAACTGCAAATATTATAGAATGATGCAAAGCTATAAAAAAAAACTACATAACTGAAAATAAAAATATGAGACTTTTTTCTTTGGTACTAATGTTCTATTAATTATCTGTACTACACATTCATTTCATTATATTGCAAGTTTTTTTTTTCTTCAGTGTCAATTAAATACACATTTTTGTTTAACCCTCTCCCGCCCGCCTAACGCTGATCGGGGTGGGAGAGTGGCTCTCTGGGGCACGTCTAACTATGATTGGCGTCGAACTGCCAAAATGTAATTAGGCAGTGTTCTCCCAAAACATAATTTAGCAGTTTGTCCCAAAAATAAATGCTGACATTGTGTCTTAAAAATATATTTATCCAATGAAACGGAAGCAGGAAATTTGGGCACCAGCAGCTAATGGACAATCTGAGCGTTTTCCTAGGTGCTAATGCAAATATTGGCTATTAGGCACTTATTATTAAGTACCGTATATACTGGCATATAAGCCGACCCGTGTATAAGCCGAGGTACCAATTTTCCCTTAGAAACCAGGAAAAAGTGATTGACTTGCATATAAACCCCTTCCCCAATAAAGCCCCCTGCACATTAGCCAGATCTTCCCCCAGTACAAGTCAGCCCCCCTCCCCATAGCCAGATGTGTCCCAGGATCATACAGCTGTGTCTGAAGAAGCCAATAGATGGAGTCATAGATATGAGACCTTGCTTGCACGCTCCACTCCACAAGCCAGGGGACACAGGCAGTCTTGAGTAGCACACACTGCACACCATATTGCAGGGGATGGAAGGCATGGACACATCAGGGCGCAAGCTGGTAAGAGCAGGATCACTAGTGCACAATCCTTATGCTCCACTGCCATTGAGAAAACTTGCTCCACCATCTGGTAGAACAGCGAGGAGAACGCCAGCGCATACCACTAAGGCTGCATCTGAAATGACCACCAGCTCAGTGTGTAGCACCTAAATAGATTTTCTGCACACTTCGCATTCAATTCAGATGCAAATCATATGCAAATCTGCTACTACTTATCATGCAAACAGGAAACTCAGAAGGAGGGGCTGGGAGCAGCTAACCTGACAGTTACATAGTTACAAAGTTAAGGAAAGGTGGGGGGAAAGGCTGCGCATCCCTAAACACATGCTGCAATTGAATGGTCAATCGCACAGTCATACACCGCCTCTGCCAGACTGAAAAATGCATGCCCTGCATCCAAGACAAGTGCTAACATTTATTAAACTAGGAGGAACTTTAGCTTCCAATATAGTTTGCATGCAAAGTATATTATAATAGACACTTGCGCCACGGTGAGGCAGACCTCCGGGTAAGTGACCTAAACTAAATTTAAAACCTTGGGAGTAGCTAAGCAAAAAAAATGTGTAACTTACATTTGGTAGAATAACGAGGAGAACAACAGCGCATACCACTAAGGCTGCACCTGAAATGACCACCAGCTCAGTGTGTAGCACCTAAATAGATTTTCTGCACACTTCACATTCAATTCAGATGAAAATCATATGCAAATCTGCTACTACTTATCATGCAAACAGGAAACTCAGAAGGAGGGGCTGGGAGCAGCTAACCTGACAGTTACATAGTTACAAAGTTAAGGAAAGGTGGGGGAAAGGCTGCGTATCCCTAAACACATGCTGCAATTGAATGGTTAATCGCACAGGCATACACCGCCTCTGTCAGACTGAAAAATGCATGCCCTGCATCCAAGATAAGTGCTAACATTTATTAAACTAGGAGGAACTTTAGCTTCCAATATGGTTTGCATGCAAAGTATATTATACTAGACACTTGCGCCACGGTGAGGCAGACCTCCGGGCAAGTGACCTAAACTAAATTTAAAACCTTGGGAGCAGCTAAGCAAAAAAAATTTGTAACTTACATTTGGTAGAACAGCGAGGAGAACACCAGCGCATACCACTAAGGCTGCACCTGAAATGACCACCAGCTCAGTGTGTAGCACCTAAAAAGATTTTCTGCACACTTCACATTCAATTCAGATGCAAATCATATGCAAATCTGCTACTACTTATCATGCAAACAGGAAACTCAGAAGGAGGGGCTGGGAGCAGCTAACCTGACAGTTACATAGTTACAAAGTTAAGGAAAGGTGGGGGGAAAGGCTGCGCATCCCTAAACACATGCTGCAATTGAATGGTTAATCGCACAGGCATACACCGCCTCTGCCAGACTGAAAAATGCATGCCCTGCATCCAAGACAAGTGCTAACATTTATTAAACTAGGAGAAACTTTAGCTTCCAATATGGTTTGCATGCAAAGTATATTATACTAGACACTTGCGCCACGGTGAGGCATGCAGGGCATGCATTTTTCAGTCTGGCAGAGGCGGTGTATGCCTGTGCGATTAACCATTCAATTGCAGCATGTGTTTAGGGATGCGCAGCCTTTCCCCCCACCTTTCCTTAACTTTGTAACTATGTAACTGTCAGGTTAGCTGCTCCCAGACCCTCCTTCTGAGTTTCCTGTTTGCATGATAAGTAGTAGCAGATTTGCATATGATTTGCATCTGAATTGAATGCGAAGTGTGCAGAAAATCTATTTAGGTGCTACACACTGAGCTGGTGGTCATTTCAGATGCAGCCTTAGTGGTATGCGCTGGCGTTCTCCTCGCTGTTCTACCAAATGTAAGTTACACATTTTTTTTGCTTAGCTGTTCCCAAGGTTTTAAATTTAGGTTAGGTCACTTGCCCGGAGGTTTGCCTCACCGTGGCGCAAGTGTCTAGTATAATATACTTTGCATGCAAACCATATTGGAAGCTAAAGTTCCTCCTAGTTTAATAAATGTTAGCACTTGTCTTGGATGCAGGGCATGCATTTTTTAGTCTGGCAGAGGCGGTGTATGCCTGTGCGATTAACCATTCAATTGCAGCATGTGTTTAGGGATGCGCAGCCTTTCCCCCCACCTTTGCTCCACCATCTGTTTTGCTCCATTGACTCACATATAAGCCGAGGGGGTAACTTTTCAGCACATTTTTTTCACCCTAGCTGTAAAGAGAGCTAATACATGAGATAAATAGATAAGGAGAGATAATTCATGAGATGAACAGATAAAGGGAGATAAACCATAAGTTAAGTCAGTTAAGAAGATATAAATCATGAGTTAAATTAAATAAGGAGAGATAAATTATGAATAAAGCAATTTAAGGATAGATACATTTAATCTCTCTAAAGTTAATAAGTAAGGTGTGATGATTCATCAGAAAAGCTTTGCTAATCAGCCCCATAATCTCTGTGAATCACACACATTTGGTAAGTTATGATAATAAAATTTTAAGTAACATGCTGCACGCAATTTTTCAGAACATCTTAAAACTACAAATAATTTTGTTTGAAATAAAAAAAGCTGACATATTTTTAGATTGTGTGTGACTTGAAAATTACTGTGTTTTTCAAACTGCTACATTTATTGAAAAGTAGAACATACATATTGAAACTGATAAGTGCTGTATTTTATTATATGTGTGAAATGGTTTGAGAATGTCAGCATGTTTTCATTTTATTGTTTATGTCTGAAAACACATACATTTTTTTAATTTTCACTTGCCAGTACTTAACTAGATTGCTTGGACTGTTTGAATTTTCATTTGCACATGCTGCAATTAAAATGTTCAATGCAGAAAAACGTCTACTTTAATGTTTATTCTCAAGTTGGATATGAAATAAGTGTTGATGTTTTGTAGAAATGTGACTAACATAAATTTTAAAAAAAGCAAATCTTTTTCTAGGACAGTGTTATGTTTTCCCACGTATGTGTGCTAGACATATCATCACTGTCCCTCTTTTAATTGCACAGAGCATAGTAAACTACGTTTCATTTAGCTTGTACAATGCCTTTTAAACTACCATTGCTACCAGTAATAGCAGTGCCACAATGCAAAACAGTGAAACAATCACCCAAATGTCTTCTTAATGGTGTTGAGAAAAATATTTAAATTCAGTCTGTTGATTGAATAAACATATCTTTAAATCTCTAGAACACCATAATAGGATTAGAACCTCAGGGGATTAATATTTGTTTGTTAAAATTGTTGACTTGTTTTAAGAGTCATTTGTGGAAATAGTAAAAAATGCATTAAATCAGTCACTACTTTTTAATCAGAAACATTTACACTGTATGTGAATAGACTGTACTAACTGATTGGCATACTTTTGTGATGAAACTATAAAAAAATCTGCGCAGATCATAAGTGAATCAACTGTTTCACAGTTAGCTATACTTCATCAAAGTGGTCATCCAGTTTATATATCCAAGTGGTAGACCATTACCCAAATGGATTAGAAGGAGTTCACCAATTGCTGACAACCCACGTTATAAGGCGTTATAAGGTTGTATGTGTCGCATTCAGTGCTAAGGGGGACCAGGAAACGTCCAGGTTTCAAACTCCCAACAAGCCTTATTTTATTTTAGTTCAGGCACAGCATCTGGAAGGCCAAGATCGACATAACATGCAAATTAACGGTAGATCAAAGTGTAAACCGTTTATTGGTAAAATATAGCAAACTAGCCGCATACACTGCATAAGGGGATAGCGGGCAGGAAGGGGGTATTGGGCACAGTGGTGGGGAGGGGGGTCGGACCCTCCTCCCTCACCTGGGTCCCCCATGTACGCTCCCCCTCCAGCTTAAGCTCAGCAGGACCCCCCTCCCTCACCTGAGTCCCCCATGTGCGCTCCCCCTCCAGCTTAAGCTCAGCAGGACCCCCCCTCACCTGGGTCCCCCATGTGCGCTCCCTCTCCAGCTTAAGCTCAGCAGCAGCCGCCGCTATTAGTAAGAGGCATCGGGCAGCGATGACTCACCTCTTTAGCATTCCAGCGTGCGTTCCACTGTCGTCACTTCCTGCAATGCAATGTAAGTGGACGGCATTGCAGGAATTGACAACAGTGAAATGCACACTGTAACGCGGTAGAGGTGAGTCACCCCCGCCTACTGCTTCTTACTAATAGTGGTGGCTGCTGCTGAACTTAAGCTAGAGGGGGAGCGCAGATGGGGGACCCATGTGAGGGAGGGGAGGTCCGACCCCCCATCCCTGCCGCTGTGCCCAATACCCCCTTCCTGCCCGCTACCCCCTCCAGCTCGGCGGCAAGTCTAGGACTGCCCTTGGGGGCGGGGCGCTACTTCTTCTTCTTGCTTGGACCGGCCCCTTCTTCTTGCTTGGACTGGCCCTGGGGGCAGGGCGCTACTTCTTCTTCTTGCTTAGACCGGCCCCTTCTTCTTGCTTGGACCGGCCCTGGGGGCAGGGCGCTACTTCTTCTTCTTGCTTGAAGGTTGAGGCACATACTCTATTATATATATATAGATAACCTTAAAAAGGAGAAATAAAATTCAACAAAACTTACATACAGGGCCCAAGCAATGGGAGCCCAGAGACAAATTTGCATTTGTATGCTGGTACACAACCAGTAAGACAGTAAAAGGTGTCTCCTTCCTGTACGATTTTGCAATCTTGCGTCATCAGGGGATGATACTTATGCACAAGAGGGTTTTCTGACAATGCACTGCTTTATCTATATCTTAGCAAAACCTATCACTTTTCACCATTATCCACTATCTACCATTGTCTTGTGTTATCTGTTGTTTTGTTTATTTTGCATTGTTATATCCTGTATGCTGTTCTGTGGTGCCACAGAAGATGCTGGTGCTATAAAAATAATTAATCATCTTAATAATCCCATTAAGTGTAATTGAATGGGGTTAGCATTGTAAAGCCTGGTACACACCATGCAATTTCCGACAGGTCCAATATGATTTCCCATCATTGCATAGAAGTGTACAGAAAAACAATCAGAAATCGGATCGGATCTGTCAGAAATTATCTATCGATCCATCTATCAGATGGGAAATTGTATGGTGTGTACCAGGCATAATACAGGTGCCGTGTGTTTCAGATCCAATTCACTTTTTCTCCTAAGTTATTATCCTAGGAGATAGTGTTTATCTTTTTGTAATGAAATATTATTTTTTATTGAATCTGTCATTCATACTGACTCTCTAAAGCCTAATCAATGACCATTGGGAGCTGAAGGATACAAAGTCATAATATTTATTTTTGGGATACATGTTTCGTGCCTTTTTATATAATTCAGCTGACATGTTGGTAAGACAAGCTCAGCAAAAAATATATGTGAAACCACGCAAACTCAACCGCATATTGAATGACATCCAACAATTGTAATAAAACAGGAATGATATCACTAGTAATAAAAAAAACTGTCAAATACCAAATAAAAGTGATGCCTCTCAGTGGATTTGTAGAAAAATGCAAAAAAGGCAATCTTTATTCAACGTGACAAAAAGGTGTGTAACCCACCAATTAAAACATATTAAAACATAATGGGCACTCTGCAGGGAACAGGCCAACCACTCACATACAGCCTCACTACAACCCACTGACACTGTTACCGGAACCAAAAGGTTTTGGTGTGAAATGCAGAATGATTAATGTTATGTTTTTATACTTACATGACTTGATATAAACACATCATTAATGAAGGGGCAGGAATCCCCATAGACACTTTGCATTTGTCTGAGTAGATGTGATGTCTGATTATGGTGGGTTTTTTTTTGTTTGAATAACAATGCATGAAGCATAGATTTTATACACTCTGCTTCCAAGAGAAAGTAGTAAAAAGAAAGGGCAAATTTCATTGAAAGAACAGTGTGCTCAGCATATTTCATTATAGCAAGAACAAATGTGATTTATTGCTTTGTCTGTTCTTTTTCCTCAATTTTAGAGATGAGCGTAATGACGTAATTACGATTTCGCGAAATTTCGCGTAATTAGTGTAATTACGATTATGGCCGTAAGTACATAATCGTAATGAAGAAGGATTTCGCGAAATTTCGCGTAAGCGTAACTTTCGCATAATTTTCGCATTACAGTGGGTATTACGAAATTAATGCGTATGGTCATGCTCCCAAGCGGAAAAGTTGACGCATGGATCAATGTTAGGTAGCCGCCGACTTTAAGGGTTAATAGCAAAGCCCCCTTAAATGCTAAGAGCCTCAAATTTGGAGAATATATTAAGGAGATCAGAAGGAATAAGAGGAAAAATTTTTTTTTCAAAAAGACCTTATAGTTTTTCAGAAAATCGATGTTAAAGTTTCAAAGGAAAAATGTATACATTTAAAAACCCGCCGACTTTAACGGTTAATAGCAAAGCCTGCTTAAAGTTTAGGAACACCAAATTCCCAGGGTATATTAAGGGGATCAGTGGGAATAAGAGGATTTTTTTTTTTCAAAAAGACCTTATAGTTTTTGAGAAAATAGATTTTTAAGTTTCAAGGGGGAAAATGTCTTTCAAATGCGAAAAATGTCATTTTTTTTTGCACAGGTAACAATAGTGTATTATTTTCATAGATTCCCCCAAGTGGGAAGAGTTTTACTTACTTCGTTCTGAGTGTGGGAAATATAAAAAAAACGATGTGGGGTCCCCCCTCCCAGACCTCTTTAACCCCTTGTCCCCCATGCAGGCTGGGATAGCCAGAATGCGGAGCACCGGCCACGTGGGGCTCCGCACCCTGACTATACCAGCCCGCATGGTCCATGGATTGGGGGGTCTCGGAAGGGGAGGGGCAGCCAAGCTTTCCCCTCCCCCTCCGAGCCCTTGTCCAATCCAAGGACAAGGGGCTCTTCTCCACCTCCGATGGGCGGTGGAGGTGGAGGCCGCAATTTCCTGGGGGGGGGGGGGGTTCATGGTGGCATCTGGGAGTCCCCTTTAAAAAGGGGTCCCCCAGATGCCCACCCCCCCTCCCAGGAGAAATGAGTATAGAGGTACTTGTACCCCTTACCCATTTCCTTTAAGAGTTAAAAGTAAATAAACACACAAACACATAGAAAAAGTATTTTAATTGAACAAAAAACATAACCACGAAAAAAGTCCTTTAATATTCTTAATTAACCATTAATACTTACCTGTCCCTTTAAATAAATGATCCCTCGCAATAGCCTCGGAAATGTTCTATCAGTTACAATGTAACAAAGTTATTACAATGTAACAACTTTGTTACATTGTAACTACGCCACACCCGACGTCACTCGCCGCTCAGCCGCCGCATACGCGTCCTGCACGGACCCGACAGAGCTCTGAGCTATATAGCTCAGAGCTCTCTAAGCATCTTTGTATTTGGGCTCCAAGGAGCCCCATTGGTCCTTAGCAGACCAATGGGGTTCCTTCTGATTTAAAGGAACCCCATTGGTCTGCTAAGGACCAATGGGGCTCCTTGGAGCCCAAATACAAAGATGCTTAGAGAGCTCTGAGCTATATAGCTCAGAGCTCTGTCGGGTCCGTGCAGGACGCTAAGTCCCCGCTGGCTCCCGCTGCCTTCCCCGCCTCTCCCACATGTCACCCACATGTCACCCACATGTGGGTGACATGTGGGTAGTGTTGGGCGAACAGTGTTCGCCACTGTTCGGGTTCTGCAGAACATCACCCTGTTCGGGTGATGTTCGAGTTCGGCCGAACACCTGACGGTGCTCGGCCAAACCGTTCGGCCATATGGCCGAACTAAGAGCGCATGGCCGAACGTTCCCCGAACGTTCGGCTAGCGCTGTGATTGGCCGAACGGGTCACGTGGTTCGGACCCGAACGCGCTCTGATTGGCCGAACTGTCACGTGGTTCGGGTAAATAAATACCCGAACCACGTCATATCTCCGCCATTTGTCTGTGGGTTTAGCTTTGGGTAGGCAGGCAGGGTAGTTCGCGCTCCAGCCACGCTAGCCAGGGTCCCCCCCAGTCATTGTGTGTCGCTGCTGGGAATAGTAGTACACCGCTCGCTCAGCATTCTGTTTACTGCCACTCTGTGTACCTCGCTCAGCCACACTATATAGCATTCTGTTTACTGCCACTCTGTGTCTGCTGGGAATAGTAGTACACCGCTTGCTCAGCCACACTATATAGCATTCTGTTTACTGCCACTCTGTGTACCTCGCTCAGCCACACTATATAGCATTCTGTTTACTGCCACTCTGTGTCTGCTGGGAATAGTGGTACACCGCTCGCTCAGCCACACTATATAGCATTCTGTTCACTGTTCTGTGTCTGCTTGGAATAGTGGTACACCGCTCGTTCAGCCACACTATATAGCATTCTGTGTACTGTTCTGTGTCTGCTGGGAACAGTAGTACACCGCTCGTTCAGCCACACTATATAGCATTCTGTGTACTGTTCTGTGTCTGCTGGGAACAGTAGTACACCGCTCGCTCAGCCACACTATATAGCATTCTGTTCACTGTTCTGTGTCTGCTGGGAATAGTGGTACACCGCTCGCTCAGCCACACTATATAGCATTCTGTTCACTGTTCTGTGTCTGCTGGGAATAGTGGTACACCGCTCGCTCAGCCACACTATATAGCATTCTGTTTACTGTTCTGTGTCTGCTGGGAATAGTGGTACACCGCTCGCTCATCCACACTATATAGCATTCTGTTCACTGTTCTGTGTCTGCTGGGAATAGTGGTACACCGCTCGCTCAGCCACACTATATAGCATTCTGTTCACTGTTCTGTGTCTGCTGGGAATAGTGGTACACCGCTCGCTCATCCACACTATATAGCATTCTGTTCACTGTTCTGTGTCTGCTGGGAATAGTGGTACACCGCTCGCTCAGCCACACTATATAGCATTCTGTTCACTGTTCTGTGTCTGCTGGGAATAGTGGTACACCGCTCGCTCAGCCACACTATATAGCATTCTGTTCACTGTTCTGTGTCTGCTGGGAATAGTGGTACACCGCTCGCTCAGCCACACTATATAGCATTCTGTTTACTGTTCTGTGTCTGCTGGGAATAGTGGTACACCGCTCGCTCATCCACACTATATAGCATTCTGTTCACTGTTCTGTGTCTGCTGGGAATAGTGGTACACCGCTCGCTCAGCCACACTATATAGCATTCTGTTCACTGTTCTGTGTCTGCTGGGAATAGTGGTACACCGCTCGCTCAGCCACACTATATAGCATTCTGTGTACTGTTCTGTGTCTGCTGGGAACAGTAGTACACCGCTCGTTCAGCCACACTATATAGCATTCTGTGTACTGTTCTGTGTCTGCTGGGAATAGTGGTACACCGCTCACCCGTCACTGTATAGCATTGTGCTCTGTGTCGCTGCTGGGAATAGTGGTACTGTATAGCATTTCTGTACTGCCACTGTACTGCTGCCAGTCAGCGTGTACTGTAAGGATAAGTGAAATGAGGAAGAAATCCGGTGAAAGAGGGAGGGGCAAGGGAAGAGGTGTTTCCCCTGACGGTTCACGTACAGGCCACAGGGGAGCACCCAAGAAAACCCACTCAATACCGCCCATGTTGTCCAGGACAACAACCCTCACAAATCCAAAAGAACAGGACCAGATAATTACTTGGATGACCTCTCAAGCGTCCAGCAGTGGGTTAAGCAGCACCAGCACATCACGCACGAGGTCCGAGTCCTCAGCCAGTTACAAGGAGCCAGTGGGCACAAAGCTGACACAACCGGCAGCGACACCACGCACACAACTGCCAGATAACCAGTCCGATGAATTACCTCAGGACACAATGGGGTATTCGCAGGAGCTATTCCCAGCCCAACAAACTTCCACCTTTCAAAGGTCAATGGAGGAACAGCCAGAAATGTTGTGCCTGGATTCACAACCGTTAACTGTGGGAAATGCACCGCGCACTGAAATACGAGGCGAGTCCGAAGAGGACTCGGAAACCCAAATCCCAGAGCAATTTGGGCAGGAGGGGTTGCAATTGCAGGAGGTCGGCCGACAAGATCTGGAAGACGACGTTGGAGTGTGCTGCGCAGAGGTTGTTGTGGGGAGCTCTACTCCACGGCGGTGGCCCACAATGACATATGACGAGTTTGAGGAGATGGAAGAGGAGGGTATGGACAATGTGGACAGAGACCCAGATTTTGTTTGTGAACGAGAACATCGCCGTCGTAGCAGCAGCACAGATGAGTCTGTTGAAGAACACACTGCTGCACGAGTTCGCCTTGTGCCACAAGGTAGGCGGCGCGCAATTTCAGGCACCACAAGCGTGGAAGTTCAAGTGAGAGGCAAAAGAGGAGCAAACAGAAATCGCCAGCAAGGAGGCAGGTGCTCCAAAGTCTGGGCTTTCTTTGAAGACTGCACTGAGGATGTTACCATGGCGATTTGCAAGGTGTGCAAGACCCGCCTGAGCAGGGGGAAAAATATTAACAACCTCTCCACCACCAGTATGAGCCGTCACATGCTATCCAAACATCCCACTCTTTGGGCAAACGCGTCAGGACAGGGTACCAGAAACAACACTGCCTCCCTTGGGTTCACCAGACCCGCCTCAGCAGCAGCAGTAGCCCAGCCATTGCGTGGTTCACAACATTCACAAACATCAGACGACGCTGACACTGTCACTTTCCGGAGTGGTGCTCTTGAGGTCTCCCAGTGTTCATCAAACACAACAACCAACAGCCCTTCCGTGTGCAGCGCTACGGTTCAGTTGTCTGTGTCGGAGATGTTTGAGCGCAAGAGGAAATTGCCAGCAAATGACCCCCGGGCCGTGGCAGTAACAGCCAGCATAGCCAAGCTTCTGGCCTGCGAAATGCTGCCATATCGATTGGTGGAGACAAACAGCTTCAAGGGCATGATGTCAGTGGCCATCCCACGTTACGTGGTTCCCAGCCGCTACCACTTTGCACGCTCTGCAGTGCCTGAGTTGCATGAGCACGTGGTCAGCAAAATAACCCGAAGCTTGAAGAATGCCGTTGCCTGCAAGGTTCACCTCACCACTGACACCTGGACGAGTGCGTTCGGCCAGGGTCGATACATCTCCCTTACCGCGCACTGGGTGAACCTTGTGGAGCCTGGCAGCGATTCCTCACCTGCTACGGCACGGGTGTTGCCCACGCCACAAACAGCTGCACCGCCGTCCCTCCCACTGGATAACAGCAGCACCTACCTCTCTGACTCCTTCTCCTCCAACGCATCTCAAAGCTGTACCTCATCCGGAAACGCTAACCCAGCAGCAGTAGGATCGTGGAAGCAGTGCAGCACAGCTGTTGGCATGCGTCAACAAGCGTTGCTGAAGCTAATCTGCCTTGGGGATAAGCAGCACACAGGGGAGGAAATTTGGAGGGGAATAAAGGAACAGACGGATTTGTGGCTGGCACCGCTGGACCTGAAACCGGGCATGGTTGTGTGTGATAATGGGAGTAATCTCATTCGCGCTTTAAGGTTGGCTAAGCTGACACACATTTCTTGCCTGGCGCACGTGATGAACCTAGTAGTTCAGCGGTTCCTGAGGACATACCCAGGCGTGCCCGATCTGCTGTTGAAGGTGCGTCGAGTGTCCAAACATTGTAGAAATTCCAGTACTGCTTCGGGGGCACTCGCCAAGATGCAGGAGCGCTTCAATCTCCCCCACCATCGCTTGCTGTGTGATGTCCCTACGCGCTGGAATTCTACGCTGCACATGCTAGCCCGCTTTTGCGAGCAGAAGAGTGCAGTGGTCCAGTACATGACGGCGCAGTACCGAGGCGCATCCGGCCAGCTGCCAAGCTTCTGTGGATCCGATTGGGCCAACATGTTGGACCTCTGCCAAGTCCTCCAAAATTTTGAGCAATCCACGTTGCTTGTGAGCAGTGACAACTCTTCAGTCAGCATTACCATACCACTGCTGTGTTTACTGAAGAGGTCGATGTTAAAAATCAAGGAAACAGCTGTCATGATGCAACTGGGGGAATCTGAAGGAGAAAACGATCAGCGTGATGGTACCAACATCAGGCCATCCGCCTCAGGGAACGCTGGCCCCAGCAGCTATGACGAAGAAGAGGAGGAGGAACAGCTGGAGTTGGAGCAGGAATTTCATGCCACCACTGACGAGGGCCAGAGCGGTGCACGTTGGACTTCCACAATTCAACGCGAATGGTCAGCAGAAGCAGACCAGGAGGAAGGTGACGACTATGATGCATCACAACAACTATCACAACGCTCACAAGAGGATGATGAGGATTCTGGTAGGACTCTGGCACACATGGCTCAATTCATGCTAGACTGCATTGAACGTGACCCACGCATTGTGCGCATTCTGGACAACACCAATTACTGGGTTTATACCCTTCTGGATCCACGGTACAAACACAATGTTCCAAAACTGCTTGAAGAAAGAGTCAGACAGGTCAAAATGGAAGAATACCAGCAGGCCCTTGTGGAGACTTTAGAGAGGAGATTGACATCCTCCCCCTCCTCTAGCCAGTTGTACGCAGACAGACTGACTTCCGCAAACCCAGGACGACCAGGAGGGCAGCAAACAACGCAAGCCGCAGCTAGTACCCAAAAGGGAATGGTATCGGCAGTGTCCTTGGAGTGGGAAAATTTTCTGACACCCATGCAGCCGCAGCCCACTGAACAGCAAGCGTGCAGATCCACCTCCAACACCGATCGCCTGGAGAAGATGGTCAAGGACTACATGTCAGATGGCGTAGCTGTGTCGAACCATCCATCTGCACCCTTCAACTATTGGGTATCGAAGCTAGACACCTGGCACGAACTGGCAATGTACGCAATAGAGGTGCTGGCTTGCCCGGCAGCCAGCGTTATGTCGGAACGCTGTTTCAGTGCTGCCGGAGGCATCGTCACAGATCGGCGTATCCGCCTCTCTACAGACAATGCAGACCGTCTGACTCAAATTAAAATGAATCAATCCTGGATTGGAAATGACTACGCAACACTCCAGGACCCCAACCAAGTAACATGACCAATGAACATCTGGGATGGTGTTGCGTTTCCGGGCCCTGTTTATTGAACCTCTCATCTGTATTACATTTATGACTGCATGGCGGCAAAAAGCATTGCTGCTATATCCGCACGCTTTTTGTCCACATGCAAGGCCTGGGTTGTTGTGTCTCACAAAGCGTGGCCTTCTCCTCCTGCGCCTGCTCCTGTTCCATCACGTCTGCTGCTGCTGGGTTAGCGTTGCCGCGTGGTCCCTGTTTATTGAACCACTTATCTTTATTACATTTATGACTGCATGGCGGTACAAAGCATGCTATCCGCACGCTTCTTGCCCTCATGCAAGGCCTGGGTTGTTGTGTCTCACAAAGCGTGGCCTTCTCCTCCTGCGCCTCCTCCTGTTCCATCACGTCTGCTGCTGCTGGGTTAGCGTTGCCGCGTGGTCCCTGTTTATTGAACCACTTATCTTTATTACATTTATGACTGCATGGCCGTACAAAGCCTGCTATCCGCACGCTTCTTGCCCTCATGCAAGGCCTGGGTTGTTGTGTCTCACAAAGCGTGGCCTTCTCCTCCTGCGCCTGCTCCTGTTCCATCACGTCTGCTGCTGCTGGGTTAGCGTTGCCGCGTGGTCCCTGTTTATTGAACCACTTATCTTTATTACATTTATGACTGCATGGCGGTACAAAGCCTGCTATCCGCACGCTTCTTGCCCTCATGCAAGGCCTGGGTTGTTGTGTCTCACAAAGCGTGGCCTTCTCCTCCTGCGCCTGCTCCTGTTCCATCACGTCTGCTGCTGCTGGGTTAGCGTTGCCGCGTGGTCCCTGTTTATTGAACCACTTATCTTTATTACATTTATGACTGCATGGCGGTACAAAGCCTGCTATCCGCACGCTTCTTGCCCTCATGCAAGGCCGGGGTTGTTGTGTCTCACAAAGCGTGGCCTTCTTCTCCTCCTGCGCCACCCTCCTCCTGTTCCATCACGTGTGCTGCTGCTGGGTTAGCGTTACCGGTCCCTTTTCCTGGAACCTCTTATATGTATTACATTTATGACTGCATGCCGACAAAAAACATGTTACCTGTGCAAAGAAAACAGACATTTCCCGCATTTAAAAGACAGTTTTCCCTTTGAAACTTTAAAATCGATTTTCTCAAAAACTATAAGCTCTTTTTGCTAATTTTTTTTTCCTCTTGTACCCACTCCCAAGGTGCACATACCCTGCAAATTTGGGGTATGTAGCATGTAAGGAGGCTTTACAAACCACAAAAGTTCGGGTCCCCATTGACTTCCATTATGTTCGGAGTTCGGGTCGAACACCCGAACATCGCGGCCATGTTCGGCCTGTTCGGCCCGAACCCGAACATCTAGATGTTCGCCCAACACTACATGTGGGTGACAGATGTGGGCGGGGTGGACAGCGGGGGCCGGCGGGGACTTAGCGTCCTGCACGCGTAAGTGTATGCGGCGGCTGAGCGGCGAGTGACGTCGGGTGCGGCGTAGTTACAATGTAACAAAGTTGTTACATTGTAATAACTTTGTTACATTGTAACTGATAGAACATTTCCGAGGCTATTGCGAGGGATCATTTATTTCAAAGGACAGGTAAGTATTAATGGTTAATTAAGAATATTAAAGGACTTTTTTCGTGGTTATGTTTTTTGTTCAATTAAAATACTTTTTCTATGAATTTTGTGTGTTTATTTACTTTTAACTCTTAAAGGAAATGGGTAAGGGGTACAAGTACCTCTATACTCATTTCTCCTGGGAGGGGGGGTGGGCATCTGGGGGACCCCTTTTTAAAGGGGACTCCCAGATGCCACCATAAACCCCCCCCCCCCAGGAAATCGCGGCCTCCACCTCCACCGCCCATCGGAGGTGGAGAAGAGCCCCTTGTCCTTGGATTGGACAAGGGCTCGGAGGGGGAGGGGAAAGCTTGGCTGCCCCTCCCCTTCCGAGACCCCCCAATCCATGGACCATGCGGGCTGGTATAGTCAGGATGCGGAGCCCCACGCGGCCGGTGCTCCGAATTCTGGCTATCCCAGCCTGCATGAGGGACAAGGGGTTAAAGAGGTCTGGGAGGGGGGACCCCACATCGTTTTGTTTTATATTTCCCACACTCAGAACGAAGTAAGTAAAACTCTTCCCACTTGGGGGAATCTATGAAAATAATAAACTATTGTTACCTGTGCAAAAAAAACTGACATTTTCCGCATTTGAAAGACATTTTCCCCCTTGAAACTTAAAAATCGATTTTCTCAAAAACTATAAGGTCTTTTTGAAAAAAAAAATTTCCTCTTATGTCCACTGATCCCCTTAATATACCCTGGGAATTTGGTGTTCCTAAACTTTAAGCAGGCTTTGCTATTAACCGTTAAAGTTGGCGGGTTTTTAAATGTATACATTTTTCCTTTGAAACTTTAACATCGATTTTCTGAAAAACTATAAGGTGTTTTTGAAAAAACATTTTTTCCTCTTATTCCTTTTGATCTCCTTAATATATTCTCCAAATTTGAGGCTCTTAGCATTTAAGGGGGCTTTGCTATTAACCCTTAAAGTCAGCGGCTTTTTTATACGGGAGCGTTACGGTGTAATGCGAAATGATTTTAATGGCAATTACGCTACCGTAATTTCGCATCGTAATCGCAAATTTCGCATGCGTAATTATAGTAATGCGAAATTACGAAAATTTCAGCTCAACTCTACTCAATTCAACAAAATTTGTACTGCTGTTTATCCCTAGCGTAAAGTGCTACTAATATGCAATATGCAATACTAATATGCAATATGCAATGCAGATCATTCACAAAAGCTTGCTCTGTACACTCACACATACATTTTGTGAATGATCTGCATTGCATATTGCCAACACCAATGGCCACTAACATCTGACTGATCATGGGATTCCAGAAGCCATATAACAGATTGTTCCAGAATAGGAGCAGTTCTACTTTGTAGCATGTCCCACTCCACTCCTGGGAACATTTAGCTTAGCATTAGTATGGGTTTAAGGATTCTGCATGAAGATGCTTATTGATTACATTGTTTTATATAAGGAGTTTTTAATGGGAGTGGGCGCAACATTCAAATGGATACATCAATTCCAGATTAGGCTTCAGTGGAGTGAGCAGCATAGTGACTAAATGTTTCTCACTCTCACATTGCAGCACTATGACATCAGGCTTTTTATTTCACAATCCATGAGGTTTGGGATCCACGGCCCTTTGGGCAACTTCAGTTTAGTCTGCTCTCAGGCTTTTTATCCTATCAAACGTGTGTCCAATCCTTATATAAGTAGGGGGTGTTTTCATCCACCGTTAACATAAGTACCCCTCTCTAAGTTTAGCCTTGCCACAGGCAGCAGAGGGGCTTACCCACATGCAGGGCCGGAGCTACCATAGAAAAAAATAGGCAGCTACCCCAGGGCCCCAGAGCCTGTAGGGGCCCCCAAGTTGTCCCTCCCCATCTTAACTGTTGCTCCCCAGGGACTTTGCAGAGTCTGTTAAGTTGGGAGGTGATTGGGGGAGGGTCAGCAGCCAGCTCAGGGGCCCAGGAGGGAAATTTAGCTGCAACAAAGGGCCTCTAATGACGCTTTTTGGTCGGGGGGTGTCTGTTGGGGGGCCCCCAGGCTAATCTTGCCCTAGGGCCCCATTGCTACTTGAACCGGCCCTGCCCACATGCCTTTGTATATGTGGAATTGACAATTTTGTTCTATGAGGTGTTGCATGCATCAGCTGGCTATCTGTGAATTTGAGCTGAGGTCCCTTTAAATTTTGCACTGTATGTCTGTCCAGCCTCTTGACCGCATATGTTAGTCATCAGTCAGATCAAGTGACAACTATTTTTTTAAGAGAAAAGCTTACTGAATAGGACTGGGACCCAGAATTATCACAAAGTGTTAATGAAGTCAGGTTCTTTCGTGAATAAACATTTAAAATACCACTTTGACCGGGTTTCACATCCTTTCCTATCACTGGGTAGTCATTACTGAACTGTGCATAATGTCTATGGTAGGGATTAGATGTTCTGCTCCTCTAAGGGACACTTAATGACATGGATTATTTGATGCACTCTGTAAACACTGTGATAAAAATCAGCTATTTATATAAACAATTAATAATAATAGGGGATCCCTTCAGTCATTTGCCCTGATGGAAGGTAAAACTTAGATAAAAACATTATTTATGCAGTTTCACTGAAATAGCACTTTCACACAGAAGCTGATTTTGTGTGAAATGCAGGATGATTAATGTTATGTTTTTATACTTACATGACTTGATATAAACACATCATTAATGAAGGGGCAGGAATCCCCATAGATACTTTGCATTTGTCTGAGTAGATGTCTGTGATGTCTGATTATGGTGTGGTTTTTTTTGTTTGAATAACAATGCATGAAGCATAGATTTTATACACTCTGCTTCCAAGAGAAAGTAGTAAAAAGAAAGGGCAAATTTCATTGAAAGAACAGTGTGCTCAGCATATTTCATTATAGCAAGAACAAATGTGATTTATTGCTTTGTCTGTTCTTTTTCCTCAATTCAACAAAATTTGTACTGCTGTGTATCCCTAGCGTAAAGTGCTACTAACACAACAACATGTAAATATTAAAGAGTTGTCACAATTCTTCAAAGTTTATTTTTTGGTAATTCTAATATTAGAGAGGTTTAATTAACTTTCAACAACTTGGTGAACTACAAATGAGCACATTGTGCACAGATCACTTAAGTGACAACATATATAAAATAAAACAAATAGAAAAGATATTCAGAAATGCAAACACGGAGGTCTGGGAGACTATTTACCTATATGCAACTAGTTACCAGCAATACCCCTTAGACTTACAACACCTCTAGAAAGGTAATGAATGTGGCCTTAACTTGCAAAGTCAATGGCCCTTATTTAATTCACTTTTCCCCTACGTTTTCTACAAGGAGTATTTTGTATCTTCTGTTTAAAATAATTTTTCATTACTCTGCAATTGAACAAGTACAAAAGTGTAAAAAATATTCATTTCATTTTCTTGCTTGCTGGTAGCTTACAAGTTATTTTATTGTTTAGTAGTGAACATTTCCCTCGAAATTAAAAAAAAAAAAAACTTAGGAGAAAAAGTGAATTGGATAAGAGGCCATGGGCCCGATCCAATTCACTTTTTTTCCTAAGTTATCTCCTAGGTACATTTTCTTGCTTACTGGTGGCCTAAAGGCATTTTATTAATAAGATGTGATCTTATCAATAAAATGCTTTTTAGGCCATCAGCAAGCAAGAAAATACTCAGAATATTTCTATTTCTATTTTTCGCCTACTTTTTGGTACTTGTTCAATTGCAGAGTGCTATAGAGCAGTGGTTCTCAACTTTTTCGACACAAGTACCCCCTATCGCAATTCAGGTCCTGCCAAGTACCCCCTCCCCACATGTATTTATGTGTATATATATATATATGTATATGTATATATATATATATATATATATATATATATATATATATATATATATATATATATCCCAACGCAGGTATATATGTGCCCCCCAGTATAGATAGCCAGGTATAGGTGCCTGCCTCCAGCATAGGTGCTGTATTATATCTAGTATATATATCTAGTATTATATCTAGGTATAGATGTCCTCAGTATAGCTATGCATGGGTGCCCCCAGTATAGCTAGGCATGGGTGCCCCCCAGTATAGTACAAGAAGAACACAAGAAGAACACCAAACACCATCGCACCCCGCCGCTCTGGCCAAGCGCGGGTGAGAGGAGAGGACCACCGGCAGGCTAGACAGGCGCTTTTTAATTCCTACACACTGTAAGTGTAATTTTAATGCGTGTCTACACAAAGTAAAAAAGTTTATTGCACCAGCGGTGCGCTCCTGTTCTTCTTGTACTTTCTATTAGATTTGCTGGCGCCACCCAGCCTGCGGAGCTGCACCCATCCAAATCCTTAAACACTCCATCAGTTGAAGACTGCGCAGGGATTTTTCTTTTGTCTTTGCCCCCCAGTATAGCCAGGCATGGGTGCCCCCAGTATAGCTAGGTATAGGTGCCCCAGTATAGCTAGGCATGGGTGCCACCTAGAATAGCCAGGCATGGGTGCCCCCAGTATAGCCAGGCATGGGTGCCCTCAGTATAGCCTGGCATGGGTGCCCCCAGTATAGCCAGGCATGCGTGCCCTCAGTATAGCCTGGCATGGGTGCCTGCCCCAGTATAGGTGCCCTCAGTATAGCTAGGTATAGGTGCCCCCAGTATGGCCAGGCATGGGTGCCCACAGTATATCTAGGTATAGGTGTCCTCAGTATAGCTAGGCATGGGTGCCCCCAGTATATCAAGGTATGGGTGCCCCCCAGGATAGCCAGGCATGGGTGCCCCCAGTATAGCTAGGTATAGGTGTCCCAGTATAGCTAGGCATGGGTGCCACCTAGTATAGCTAGGCATGGGTGCCACCTAGTATAGCCAGGCATGGGTGCCCCAGTATAGCCAGGCATAGGTGCCCCAGTATAGCTAGCCATGGATGCGGCCGGTATAGCCTGGCATGGGTGCCCTCAGTATAGCCTGGCATGGGTGCCCCCAGTATAGCCAGGCATGGGTGCCCTCAGTATAGCCTGGCATGGGTGCCCTCAGTATAGCCAGGCATGGGTGCCCTTAGTATAGCCTGGCATGGGTGCTCCCAGTATAGCTAGGTATAGGTGCCCCAGTATAGCTAGGTATAGGCAGCCCCAGTATATCTAGGTATAGGTTCCTGCCCCCAGTATAGGTGCCCTCAGTATAGCTAGGTATAGGTGCCCCCAGTATAGCCAGGCATGGGTGTCCACAGTATATCTAGGTATAGGTGTCCTCAGAATAGCTAGGTATGGGTGCCCCCAATATAGCCAGGCATGGGTGTCCCGAGTATAGCCAGGCATGGGTGCCCCCAGTATAGCTAGGTATAGGTGCCCCCAGTATAGCTATTCATGGGTGCCCCCCAGTATAGCTAGGCATGGGTGCCCCTAGTATAGCCTGGCATGGGTGCCCTCATTATAGCCTGGCATGGGTTCTCATTCTTGAACCCTAGCCTATGATGCAAACTACTAATTTCCTCTTGTGAGTGTGACTACTGGTGTGTAGACAATTAAATCTCAAGAGTAACAGCCGTTACTCAATGAAATTACATGATACATTTTCATTCAGTATAATCAAGTTCCATATCATGCCTGAAGAAGAAACTTAAAGGGAACCTGAAGCGAGTAAAATTATTTAAAGTAAACACATGACATAGCTGCGAATGAATATTATATACTAACTTACCGTTAGATCCTCTCAGAGGCTCACCATTTCCTTCTTACAGTGATCCCTTCCATTTCTGACAAGATTTTGTCAGAACTGAAATATACCAGTTGCTGTCAGTTATATATCAGCAACTGTCAGTTACAACTGAATGTGCAAGGTAATGTCCATGTTTCCCTATGGCTCAAGTGGGTGATATTACAGTTTAACAGCATGCTGACCAGGAAGCGGTTATGGTGTAATGGCCATTTTTAAAATGGAGGATTCCATTGATCACAGTGGACAAATGGGATGCCGGAGAGGAGAAAGAGATTGAGTAGTAGACTACATGGGAGGTAAGTATGACCGCTGTATGGTTATTTTGACTTTTTATTTTCAGTTCAGGTTCTCTTTAAGGTACCCATGCATCTAGCAATGATGGGCAGATTGATCTAGGAGTCAGATCTCTCTCTGTTTGAATCTGATCAGAGAGAGATCTGTTCGCTGCCCATACACCACAGGCTGATTCCCAATCGACTTAAGCATTAAGCGAATAACATCTGCCATTTTGTTTTCTTTTTGCTGTTTGCTATTACTGTTGATGCAGCACAGATAGATTTTCTCCCTACATTCTGTCTTAAGCTACATATTCACCTAAAGACTTGCCAAGCTCTGTCTCTCAAGGGATTGGATACCGATCCCTGCCAGGCATCAAAACACCCATGACACTGTACATATGTGTCTTTAGCCTTTGTCTGGCGATGCACATGTTGCTGTGCAGGGGGGAGGAAGGGCTGTGGAAGCACAAATGTTTATGACAGAGCAGCTTCTGGGGGGTGGGGGAGGTACGAGAACAATGCTGTTGAGTGGTGGTTGAAATTAAAAACAATAGTGCATGAGCCAGCCTGGGGCCCGGGGAACTCTCACTGCCCGGGGCCCCAGAACCAGCATCTAACACCATACGTGAGCGCAGCCAAACCCCTGGAGCTGCCACCCCCAAGGCCTGTCTCCAACTGCTCTAAAACTTATCATATAGCCATTGTCTATATGCAACTGAAGCTCTCTCCAACGACCGGCTGACTTGCTCAGCTTCTGTTTGATTAATCACTGCAAGCTAGGTGTAACATATGTGTGCACTTCTCATTGGCTTATAAGCAGCCTGCAGGCTTTATAAAGCAGCAGAGAACTGTTTGGTGGTAAGTTGAGTGGTGGTTGGGCATGGGGCATTGCAAAAGATCTGACATAAATGGGTCTTTAGTGATGGGCATGCAGTGACTGTACCCACTTGCCTATATTGGGACAATCCAATTGTTACCCATGATTTTGTCATTCCATTCCATTTTAGTACAAATGGCAGTAAAACACTTTGTTAGTGGGGTGAATGAAAACTTCCATCAGGCTGTTACTGCCCTCCATGTTCTACGCTTCCTGTCCATATGAGCTGGCACTATGATTCAAGAGAAATCAGCATATTTTATATGCAATTTAATATACAGGGTGGATTGAAGATACTGCACTTAGTGGATGACGATCTAAAGTAAGCTATACAGGATTAAAAGGGGTCCGAAGATACATGCATGCTCATTATTATACCGGTATGATTAATGGAATAGGTGCACCTACGAGCCAATATGCCCAATACATATACCCTGTTTACAGCTAGAGCTATAGTTATGTGAGTTTTAAATGGTTTTAACTCTTGTGGATATGAATTGTGGTCTTTTTTGATAAGTGTTAAATAAATTGAAATTCTTGATATATCTCAGGCCCCCTATAATGAATTATTGATTGTCCATATAAGTGAATAGGTGAGACAGAGGTCTGAAATATTACGATTAGGTAGATATCCTGCATTTTTTGTTGAATATTTTATATGTGTTTATAAAATCAGTGTTTCCCTTTTCATAGAGGATAATTTCTTTAAAAACACAGTGTTGTGTTGTTGGTTTTGATGTGTAAAATACTGACCTTTGAAAGAAAAAGTTTAAAAGGTTTCTAACTTTTTTTCCCCATAATTTCTTCAGTGTTACTGCTGAAGGGAATGTGTCATAGGAAATACCAGATACACTGCACTGATTGCAATTATGAAAAATGGAACACATTTCTAAGCAATTTTCACCCCAAGTCAACTACAGACACAATAGCAATCAAAGCTAAGAAAGAGTTGTAAGCTGTTCGTCTGATTTTCAAAAATAAAATCAATGATACCAAACATTGTTATAAAATATTGGCCATTAAATTCATTCTTTTCAAAGCAAATTCTAAATATGCTGGGCAGTGTATAAAGATGTTAGTGACAATAGCAATGTCTTGTAGGAAATGCATACATTTATTTCATAGTATATTTTACTTTTTACAAATCCTGCTAACCATTACTTAATATTTTTATTGAAAGGAAAAGACATAGGATACTACATTAAAAGTGTATCGATAGCTTCCTTTGATTTTCTAAATCCGTGTATTTTGTTGCCTAAAAATATTCCCTAAAATCAAAACCGCAGTTTCTTGCAAGAGTTTAGAGGATTTTTTGTTTGGCCAAGTACTCTTTCCTCTCTGCCCCCCAACAGCTATTTATTTCTTGTTTCTACAATCTGAGACACACCAAATGATTATTTCCCGCGTTTAGGGTTCAAAAGCGGTGCAATTTTGTCACATGCTTTTAGACCCTAAAACTAGAGGAAAAAAAGACGTATCTGCAGCAGCCTCTGCACTTATCCACCTCCCTGCGATCCAGTGCTACAGTTTTTCCACCATCCTCTAAGTGGTGCTGTAAACCTATTGTGAGATTGCTGTCTGTCGTCATGAAGACAAGCGACAATCTCACCTGAGGGATGCAGAGCCTCTGAGGACCGGAAAAAGAATGGCTGTCGACATCTGGATCCTATAGGAGGTGAGTTGAAACGCTGCCTGTTGCTGCTGTCTTCCTATTCCTCCCGGCAGCTACCTTGAGTCAGACTTTTTTCCACTCCAAGCCTGACTCAGGGTTACTGCCAGCAAGGTTAACTTATTTCTTGGTTTTATTAGGAGCTTTGTTTGCACCGTATCAATAAAATATCCTTGAAGCTCCCAGCAGCAAGCCAATACATAAAAAAAATTTAACATTTGATCTACTTTTTAGTACTTTGTCAGCTTCTAAGTACTGAAAAGTTAATTTAAGATGAACATGTATATCCTTGGAATAAACTCAGGAGAAAAGTTCATCAAATAGGAGTCATAGAAAGTTACTTAGCCAAAAGGTAACACTCAGAGATGATACTACATTTGAATTCCTCTAAAGGCATCAATGATTCAGTTCATTCATTTTTCAAATAGTGGATAAAAGTGTATTGCAGGGAAAGTTGAAACATTAGTTTGGTGTAAGATTTTAAGAGCTGTGTAAGGACGGAAGTGTGTGTGTAGATGAGTGGCCACTCCCACAGGGTGGTATTTATGAAGTGTGGGAAATTCCCACAGGATGTAAACAGCTGAGAAAAGCAGATGTAACATCATATACAATCATCCTCCAGATCCATACTCTCAGATCCAATACTTCCTGACTTATCAGATTTAATATACGGATGGGGATTAAACGATTCCTAAAAATGTGGAACCCTGTTTTCTTAAACATGGAAGCCTTGTTTTCTTAGATAACTCTCTGTTAAAATCCATCCTTCTTATGTAGTCTTCTTGGGCCATCATGGTTATTAAATTGATAGATTGTATATGTCTATATTTACTGTTATGGTCACTGATTGTCGGCTGACTGTGGATACTTCTCTAGTATTTTACACACAGTAATTCAAACCTTAGATCGTTTTTATCTATTTGATTATTTAATCAATTCAAATACTTTAATCATTATCATTTTTATTTGTCTATATGTATACTTCTATATTGAAAAAGAAATAATGATCAGTACAAAATGAATGTTTTCACTTGCTTTTTATTGAACCACTATGCTTATGTGGTATCTTTGAAGACAATGCAAGTGCTTTGTATTTTCAACCTCAAACCTGATTGTCTTGCCAGGTACGTGGGTGTCATTAACCACTTGCCGACCGCACACTCATAACGTGCGTCGGCAAAGTGGCAGCTGCAGGACCAGCGACGCAGTACTGCGTCGCCAGCTGCAGCCTAATTAATCAGGAAGCAGCCGCTCGCACGAGCGGCTGCTTCCTGTCAAATCACGGCGGGGGGCTCCGTGAATAGCCTGCGGGCCGCCGATGGCGGCTCGCAGGCTAGATGTAAACACAAGCGGAAATAATCCGCTTTGTTTACATTTGTACGGCGCTGCTGCGCAGCAGCGCCGTAAGGCAGATCGGCGATCCCCGGCCAATCAGCGGCCGGGGATCGCCGCCATGTGACAGACCACATCCTGTCACTGGCTGCACAGGACGGATAGCGTCCTGTGCAGCCCGGAACACCAGGGGGAGGCAGCAGGTAGGAGAGGGAGGGGGAATTTCGCCGCGGAGGGGGGCTTTGAGGTGCCCCCCCCCCCCCCGCCACCCACAGCAGGCAGGAGAGATCAGACCCCCCCAGCACATCATCCCCATAGGGGGGAAAAAAGGGGGGCAATCTGATCTCCCTGCCTGCACCCTGATCTGTGCTGGGGGCTGCAGAGCCCACCCAGCACAGATCAATCAAACCAGCGCTGGTCCTTAAGGGGGGGTAAAGGGTGGGTCATCAAGTGGTTAAGATCTTTTTGACCTAACCTGATGTAGAGAGGTGCTTAGAACTAGAACAAGGGAACTTGACATTTAAAAGGGAAAGCTTGGAATTTGTATAACATGAAAGCTAGTTAGAATCATAACTGGTACTTATTGGAATTCTGTACTCAAAAATATTGAATGCCTCATCAATGACCATCATGGGATAAACAGACAAAGCATTTATAAGATAATTTCCTTTAAATTGAAATAAAAATGAAAATTGAATACTCAAATTAACAAATCCTGTAGATCCAAAGCGCACACTATACAGTGGGCTTTGAGTTGTGCAATAGTTTCTAATCCTTATAGTCTCAGATGTCCTTCACGTTGGAATGTAGCATTACAGAATTATTGGTAAATAGTATCAAACTAAAGTCCATATGGTATTTGGTCAGGTGCTATTGTAGTATTATCACATCGCAAATGGCTCAGCTGAGCTATTCCCCAGTATCATTTATCAATACTAACCAGGCAATATGAAAAAGCTCTTAAAACAGTGGAGCACTCAGAAAAAAATGTAACCTTTTGCAATACATTAAAAAGGTCACTGCCCCAGCAGTGGTCTTTAATACTTCCGGTAAAGAAACCAGACTACAAGCAGCAGAGGATTTGACTTCAATGTCCTCATTCAGTTAACTCTGTTTTCATCTACTCTACAAAATAACTTTTCAGCATTTTGCAATTGAAGAGTGTGTCCTTCCTTGTTTGAAGCTTTAGCCACTTCATGCCATGGGCTGAAGTATATCAATGTGCTTGCATGTGTGCACACACATGCAAGCATACACCTTGTGTAGTGCATGTACACACAAGAATGGACATAATATTTGCACTGAAGGTGCATAAATAGGGCATTTATAAATGTCCATTTTGCAGGAAGGGGTTAAAGTGAACTTGTAACAAAAAAGATCCTCTGTGGGTACTTACCTTGGATCCTAATGAGGCTTCCCCCATCCTCTCCTGCAGCCCCGTCCCCGATCTAGCACTGACAGCCATCCACAAATCTGCTGACAAGCTTGTCGTTAGTGCAGGTTCCAGGATCATAACAACCCTGGGACAGCCTCGCTCAGGCGCACTTGCGGTTTTCATTTGAGCTCAGTAGGAAATAGCCGAGCCCGATCGGATCCACTCTACCGAGGTGTCTGTGCCTGTACAATAGAGTGGATCTGATTGGGCTCGGCTATTTCCCCCAAGCTCGAAAGAAAGCCGTGAGTGCACCTATGTGAGGTTCTTACAGAATTATGATAATTGAGCCCACACTGCCATTCAGGAGCTGCCATTACTGGATTGGGGCAGCAGAATAGGACGGGAGAAGCCTCATTAGTCTGAAGACTAACTGTGATATAAGTTTGCTTTCATCATGTGAATGATGGCGATCTCCATGTTTTGAACTCTTAATTTATGATTATGATGAACTCGAGGAAGACTAAGGTTCAATTCCTTTTATTGCTATGCTACTCCCTGCTTCAAACCTGGAATTAAATAAGTAGTTTTATTGTATTATTTTAATATATTTTTCCTTGTTTTAATATTTGGCTTTAGAATGTACAAAATATTAATCTAGAGTGAATTCGGCGTATGCAGTAATTATGTTTTGAAAGATAAAAAAGTCATTTCATAAGACACAAAACAAGGCCTAAAATAACTGGTTTAAAGTTGTTGTTTTTTAAAGTAGTTAATGCAAAACCTGCAATTTTCAAGGCATGAAAAAAAGAAAACTTTAATTGGGTAGCCTGAGCAATAGCAGCACTAATGTCTACAGAACTTTGTTCATCTCACAGTATTTTAACAAATGTACTGCTTAAGCCAGAAAATGTTACCAGTCAGAGGTTAAAAAAGAAATTTTGTCTAATTATGGTGGAGTTATTAAGAAAATGATGCTTCTCATTCTGTTGAAACTGCTGACATTTAGATTTAGCTCTTTTATTCCAGAACTTTATGAGTTTGAACAAACAACCACCGTAAAATGCTCAGATTTTTTCCCCATTTTTTTAAAAAGAGTTTATAGTTTATTGGTTTACGTGCAAAATCTTCCTGTCATTAAAGATTATTTAATCTTAGCATGCAATGTTTTGTTTACTTTTATACTGAAATTGATATTAACAGACTGTTTACCTAAGTTGGAAAGAGTTTACAAAGATGTGTACATTAAGCAGAACTCCGGGGAAATTAAAAATAAAATCAGCATTTTATTTAGTTATGTTTGTAATAGAGGTTGCATTTTTCAGTCCAGCACAAGTATCTGAAAGTCTTCACATCAAAATTCTATATTTGCTTGCACACTTTGCACTTATACTGGGGGGAGGGGGAAGCTGCCCCATCATCCAGTTTTGCCTAATACAATGCAGGGATGTCAATCTAAGACTGGTCATACACCATACAATCTTGGTTGTTTCATCTTACCACTTCCAAGATAGATACTATTGGCATGGGACCTTCTCCGAGGATATTGGTGTGGGAAAATATTTTTTAACATACAGGTAAGTATTTCTGGTTAATTAAGATTATTGAAAAACTTTTTTCATGGTTGTGTTTTTATTTCATTTAACCCTTTGTGGAAATGTACTTTGTACCCCTATGCTCATTTCTCCTGGGAGGGGGGTGGGCATCTGGGGGTCACCTTTATAAAGGGGACTCCCAGATGCCACCCTGAACCCCCCAGGGAGTCGACACCCCCACCTCCTCCTGGGAGGGGTGAACCCCCTGCAAAAAATAGGTAAAGTTGCCAGGGATCTTTATACAGCCATATTGTAGCTGTATAGCAATCCCTGGCCAAAGCGCTGCAATTCCGGAGAGGTTTGCAGGGGGGGGGGGGGGTCCGTATGCAGTGCATATGGACCCCCTGGAAACCCTGTAATGAAATTCATTGCTCTTTCTTTTGATATATGTTAATTTCATGCTACTATTAGGTTTGCTACATTACCTGTCATTTACCACATTTAAATGTATACTTTTTTCCTATGAAACTTTAAAATTGATTTTCTAAAAAAAACTATAAGGTCTTTTTGACAAAAAACTGTTCCTCTTGTACCCACTGTCCCCCTCCACATACCCTGCAAATTTGGTGTTTCTAGCATGTAAGGGGGCTTTGCTATTTACCATTAATTTCAGCATTCATAAGCCACATAAGGCTACGGAGCCTGCTGCAAACAGGCGGTTTGCAAACTTTTGCAGAAATTCGGGTTTGAAATTCGTGAACCCTAAATTTGATGTTTGCTACATCTCTATTCCTAATATGTATTCTTGCACTAACCATGAGTCAATGGCACAGACTTTACTAGTTTATGAAGCTCCCATAAAAGCTATCATCAAATGTGCTAGGTGTGCTTGAGAGGGGTTAGTCGGCCCTCTATCCACTGCACAGCACTAGAATGCATAACCATTATGCAGGCTAGCTAGCAATATATCTGTACAGCCTCAGCCCTGAACTGAGAATCTGAACCCTGATTCCTGAAAGGAGGCTGTAACGATCGGTGTTAGTAAGCAGAGAGAATCTGATTATTGGCGATCTGCAGTATCACCAATAATGCAGATGTCACCTGATTATTGATGATCTGCAGAATCACCAATAATGCAAGTGTAACTAACCTCTGGATACGGTAGCAGAAAGAATAACAATCAACATGTATAATATACAAGACTGTGGAAATATCCACCACACGGTGATTCCTCAGAGGTGTGGTTACCTCTGAATGGGAACCCCGTGTGTGAGATCCTCGGCCCAAGTGAAGATTGGGATCTCAGCACCTGGCAGTAATCGTCTGCTAGGGCAGGCATCTTGGAGAGGCAAGCCTCAGAGATATCCCACCAGTGGGAGACGTTCCACTGGGGAAAAGAGAAAGGTCAGACAGGCAGAGGTTCGGCAACAGAGAGACGGTAGCAGTACAAGAACAGAAGGCTGATTCAGAGTCCGTTAAACAGGCAGGGTCGGTAACTAAGAATCAGATAGGCAAAGGTACAAAATCGAGAAGAGGAGAGAGTAGTCAGGGATAGCCAAAGTCAAGACACAGATAAATATACAATACGATCCTAGACTGAGGTGTGATGTCCTTGATATCAACACCAGGGAACTGAGCTAAGGTCTGAGCGTTTACACCTAAGTATTCACGACAGCAGACAGTGAGCAAATGACATCTGTGGGCTTAAATGCTAAAGCCCAGTTCCACCAGCCCACCCAGGGGGCTGGAGCTCAAGTCAGCATGTGATTGCACTGTCTCCTCAGGGAATAAAGATCCTGCCGCCTTGCGCACGTGCGCATGACCCTCTGCCTCTGAATCTCTGAGAGGCCAGGTCCCCGGCCAGTGCACGCCCGTACATAGAAGTCCGCTAGCTGAGTAGCGGGACCCGCCGCCATCCTATCAGCCGCGGCGGTGCCTGCCCTGCTCTGCGCCGGCGGCTCCGTGTGAGTTTCAGAAACCGCCGGCTGGGACGCAGAGGCCGCCGCCATGCTGCCCTGCGCGGCGGCGGCTCCGCTATTGTTCACAGTACCCCCCCTTTGAGGAGTGGACTCCGGACACTTCCTACATGGTTTCTCAGGTTTAACTGATGAAATCTCTTCCTCAATCTCTCAGCATGCACGCGATCCTCTGGCACCCAGGACCTGTCCTCCACACCATACCCTTTCCAATGGACCAGATACTGCACCGAATTCTACACTAGGCGAGAATCCAAAATCTTTTCAACTTCATATTCCGTCTGACCCTCTATTACCACAGGGGGGGGAGAGGAATCCACATACACTGCCGGCTTCAGTAGAGAGACGTGGAATGATCTCCCACATATCTGGCTGGAAGATCAATAACATAAGAGACATCATTATTCCTCCTGACCACCGGATAAGGCCCTATGAACCTGGGACCCAATTTGGTGGACGGTTGTCTGAGTGCCAAATGTCTGGATGACACCCACACCTTGTCTCCTGGAGTAAAGTGCCACTCAACAGAGCGTCTCTTGTCGGCCTGTCTTTTTTGTCTCTGAAAGGCCACTCCCAAATTCCTCTTCACTTGTCCCCAAAGTTCCCTTAAAGTCTTCTGCCAATCCTCCATGGCCGGGGAGGGAGAGGAACACACCGGAAATGGGGAAAACTTAGGGGATTTTCCCGATACAACCTGAAAAGGGGACAACCCTGTGTTGACAAACTTTTCAGGTTGTTGTGCGCAAACTCCGCGAAGGGTAAAAACCTAACCCATTCGGTTCGTGCATCCGCTACATAGCATCTCAGGAACTGCTCCAGAGCTTGATTAACCCATTCGGTCTGCCCGTTGGTTTGTGGGTGATACCCCGATGAAAAAGACAGGTTCATACCCAACGTATGGCAAAAGGCCCTCCAAAATTTTGATACAAATTGGACTCCTCTATCAGAAACCACATCGTCCGGGATACCATGTAACTGGAAGATATGTTGTATGAAGAGGTCAGCCAATTCCTGGGCTGAGGAAAATCCTTTAAGTGGAACAAAATGTGCCATCTTACTGAATCTGTCTATGATTACCCAAATGACTGTCATCCCCTTGGACCTGGGGAGCTCGCCAATGAAGTCCATGGACAGATGGGTCCACTGTTCATTTGGCACTGGCAAAGATTGTAGGGTGCCCACCGGAGCCAGGCGGGAAGGCTTACTCCTGGCGCAGACAACACACTCCCTGACAAATTCCTTACAATCTGAGGCCAATAAAGGCCACCACACACACCTAGTGAGCAGATCCAGAGTGCGAGTGACCCCAGGGTGACCAGCATTCTTATGGGTATGGAACAACTGCATGATTTGTAATCGGAAAGGAAGTGGCACGAAGAGAACCCCTTCTGGTTTTCCTTCCGGGGTATCTAACTGGTAAGTAGCTAGTGTAGCTGCCCAATCGTCCCAGGTGTCAACGGCAGCTAACACCACCTTGGAGGGTAGGATACCCTCTGGAAATGTTGACTGAGTTGTCTCAGGCTCGAAACATCTAGAGAGAGCATCTGCCTTGATGTTTTTAGAACCTGGAGTGTACATGATCACAAAATCTGAAGCGAGAAAAGAACAAGGACCAACGGGCCTGTCTGGGGGTAAGTCTCTTTGCCCCCTCAATGTACTCCAGGTTCTTATAGTCAGTATACACAACAATAGTATGCTCTGCACCCTCCAGCCAATGACGCCACCCTTGAAAGGCCAACTTGATGGCAAGGAGTTCCCTGTTACCCACATCGTAGTTTCTTTCAGCAGGGGAAAATCTACGTGAGAAGTAGGCACAGGGATGGGTCTTGCCCTGTAGACCAGAACGTTGAGACAGGACAGCCCCCACCCCAATTTCCAAGGCATCCACCTCCACTATGAAGGGAAGGGTGACATCGACATGTCTTAATATAGGTGCAGAGCAAAACAATTTCTTCAGGATGGTGAAGGCTGACTGAGCCTCCGGTGACCAATGGTATGGGTCAGCCCTTTTTTTGGTAAGACTAGTCAGCGGTGCTACTACCGAAGAGAATCCCTTGATAAATCTCCGGTAGTAGTTAGCAAAACCAAGGAATCTTTGAAGTGCCTTCAAACCTACCGGTTGTGGCCACTCTAAGACAGCCGTAACCTTTTCTGGATCCATAGAGAGACCCAAAGTAGAAATAATATACCCCAGAAAAGGAATTCAAGTGACCTCAAAGAGGCACTTCTCTAGTTTTGCATACAGTAAATTCTGTCTCAACTTCTTCAACACATACTTAACATGTTTACAATGCTCTACAAGGTTTGGAGAGAAAATCAGTATGTCATCAAGGTATACCAAGACAAACCCCCCCAACACCTCCCTGAATACCTCTTTTATTAACTCTTGGAAGACGGCCGGGGCGTTACATAACCCGAAGGGCATAACAAAGTACTCGTAATGCCCGTCGGGCGTGTTGAAGGCCGTCTTCCACTCGTCGCCATCACTGATGCGCACCAGGTTGTATGCCCCACGTAAGTCTAATTTTGAAAAAATATTGGCATTGGTAATCTGGGCAAAGGCAATGGATAGCGATTCTTGATGGTGATCTTGTTTAGACCTCGGTAGTCAATGCAAGGTCTAAGACCACCATCTTTTTTTTGGACGAAGAAAAAACCTGCCCCCGCCGGTGACCGGGAAGGGTGGATGAACCCTTTTGCCAGGTTGTCCTTAATGTATCCCCGCATTGCCAGCTTTTCTGGTCCTGACAAATTATAGAGATGACCTCTAGGGGGCATACAACCAGATCTTAAGTCGATAGGGCAGTCAAAACTCCGATGTGGTGGGAGTTTATCGGCGGACCTAGGACAGAACACATCCGCAAACTCAGCGTATTGTACTGGTACCCCTTTAACCTCTATCTTGGCAGCACAACAGGCAATTTTCTCCAAACAATGATTGTGGCAGTAAAGTGACCAACTGAGTAGCTGACCTGACGCCCAGTCTATCTGTGGAGAGTGGAGCTGTAACCAGGGCATACCGAGGATTACAGTGGAGGTTGCCATGCGCAAAACATGTAGCAATAGCGACAGCCCGCTGTTTCGAACTTGACGTCCTTTATCAAGCCATACTGCTAGCAGTATGGCTTGACAAAGGATGTCAAGTTCGAAACAGCGGACTGTCGCCATTGCTACATTTTTAATTACTGACTGAATGTCATTTTAATGACGTTTAAATAAAGAGCTTTTTTACTGCCATTGCTACATTTTTGATTACTGACTGAATGTCATTTTAATGACGTTTGAATAAAGAGCTTTTTTACTACATTCGGTGGTGCCAGCTTTGTGGAATTTTTGTTACTGGGTCACTAGGTACTGTGACCATGAGCTAAGGCACACAGAGGTCTTCTTGCATGGGTGCTTCTCCATTTTTGTGAATTGTGCCGATTTCTTGGGGCAATTTTGAGCAATATGGCCTTCCTCTGCGCAATATAGACCAAATCTTTCAGCCCTTCTGCGCTCTTTCTTGGCCCGAGTCAACCGAGAATGTCCGATTTGCACCGGCTCATCAGTAGGAGGGGTTGGTGACGAGGATGCAAAAGAGAGAGCTCTTACTGCATTCTTGCCCCTCGACTGACGCTGATAGCGTAACCTGCGGTCCGCTCGTATCGCCAAAGAAATGGCGTCATCGACGGACTTTGGTTCAGGGTGCCCTAACATTAGTTCAGAGACTGCGTCTGATAGGCCTGACAGAAAACAGTCTAATAAGGCGTAAGACCCCCACCTAGATGACACAGCCCACTTTCTGAACTCTGCCGCATAAACCTCAACCGTGTCTCGACCCTGCCTGAGAGTTTTGAGCTTCCTCTCGGCAGTGATCGAAGCATCTGGATCATCATAAATTATAGCCATTGCTTTGAAAAATTCCTCAACTGACGTCAGTGCCGTATCCTCGGGTGAAAGACCGTATGCCCAGGTTGGTGAGTCCCCGGACAATAAGGTCTTAATAAAGGTCACCCTTTGCTGCTCAGAACCTGACTGAGTAGGTCGTAACTCAAAATAAGACAAAACCCGGTTGCAGAAGTTCTGGAAGTCAGATCTTTGCCCTGAAAACTTTTCGGGCACTGGCATACGGAGATCTGTGACCGGAGGAGATTGCACTGTGGCCACAGTGGTCTGCAAGACCCGTACAGACCCAGCCAATTGGTTGATCTGAGTCTGTTGCGAATTAACCACCTCAATTAGGTTATTAAGCAAGGTGGTTAGAGTCTCGATCTGACTGCGTAATGCATCCATACTAGTGGTCTGCTGTTCTGTAATGATCGGTGTTAGTAAGCAGAGAGAATCTGATTATTGGCGATCTGCAGTATCACCAATAATACAGATGTCACCTGATTATTGATGATCTGCAGAATCACCAATAATGCAAGTGTAACTAACCTCTGGATATGGTAGCAGAAAGAATAACAATCAACATGTACAATATACAAGACTGTGGAAATATCCACCACACGGTGATTCCTCAGAGCTGTGGTTACCTCTGAATGGGAACCCCGTGTGTGAGATCCTCGGCCCAAGTGAAGATTGGGATCTCAGCACCTGGCAGTAATCATCTGCTAGGGCAGGTGTCTCGGAGAGGCAAGCCTCAGAGATATCCCACCAGTGGGAGACGTTCCACTGGGGAAAAGAGAAAGGTCAGACAGGCAGAGGTTCGGCAACAGAGAGACGGTAGCAGTACAAGAACAGAAGGCTGATTCAGAGTCCGTTACACAGGCAGGGTTGGCAACTAAGAATCAGATAGGCAAAGGTACAAAATCGAGAAGAGGAGAGAGTAGTCAGGGATAGCCAAAGTCAAGACACAGATAAATATACAATACGATCCTAGACTGAGGTGTGATGTCCTTGATATCAACACCAGGGAACTGAGCTAAGGTCTGAGCGTTTACACCTAAGTATTCACGACAGCAGACAGTGAGCAAATGACATCTGTGGGCTTAAATGCCGAAGCCCAGTTCCACCAGCCCGCCCAGGGGGCTGGAGCTCAAGTCAGCATGTGATTGGCTGGCTAAGGTCAGCTGATCGCCGGATCAGCTGACCTGTCTCCTCAGGGAATAAAGAGCCTGCCGCCTCGCGCGCGTACGCATGACCCTCTGCCTCTGAATCTCTGAGAGGCCAGGTCCCCCGCCAGCGCACGCCCGCACACGGAAGTCCGCCGGATGAGTAGCGGGACCCGCCACCATCCTAACAGCCGCGGCGGTGCCGGCCCTGCTCTGCGCCGGCGGCTCCGTGTGAGTTTCGGAAACCGCCGGCTGGGACGCGGAGGCCGTCGCCATGCTGCCCTGCTATTGTTCACAGAGGCAGTTCTATTTTGTGTGCACAAGGCTTAATCTCCTCTCAGTAATATGAGCTGTGTGTGGTGCACTTCCTGTTCCTGGAGAAAGGGAAATTAAACATACAGGGGGACATTTACCAAGAGTGTCTGAGACAAATTATTAGTAGGTTTTTAGAAATCCGTGCAGAATTGTCCCAGACATCCTAAGAAATCACTAAATAGTGCAGATTCCTTCTTAAACTGTTAGGAATAGGAGGAGTTAGGAAGGTCTCTCAGACAGTGCAGTGTGTGAGGGAAATTGCTGTTGCTGAGGTAACCAACACACCTGCTGTATTGATAGCAGCAGGCTCTGAGGAGAAATTCAGCAGAGGGAGGAGCATCACACAAATCATGTCTAGCCTGCACACTGCAATCATGTCTAGTCTGCAGTTTTACATCTGTAGAACTGCTATCAAGCACTTCTTAATCATCGCCAGTTTAGGGATGGATTTTCACTTTACTTAACTGTAGTGCAGCTCTAGAAATTCATGCTAAATTGCCACTATTACCTAGGATTTAAGAAGGTTCTTATTATCATGCAGAACTGTTCTCCCTGCTGGTTAGAACAGATTAAGAAGAAAAATCTGTCGGTAATGCATTGATAAATCTCCCCCACAGTGCCTTGCAAAAGTGTCAGTGCCCCCCCCCCCCCCCCGGCTTTGTACCTATTTTGTTACATTCCAACCCAAAATTTTACTGTTTCTTAATCTTATTTGATGTGATGGATCTACACAAAATAGTCTAATTTGGTGAAGGCCCCAGAAGTTTCAACTCCACTACGCAAGAGGCATCACACCATGAAGACCAATGAGATCTCCAAACAAGGCAGGGACAGAGTTGTTGAGAAGTATAATTCAGGTCTGGGTTATAAATAAAATATCCAAAGCTTTGAAAAACTCTTGGAACACCATCAAATCCATCATCTTCAAATGGAATGAACATGGTAGCATAACAAACCTGCCAAGAGTGGTCCACCCACCAAAACACACAGACCAGGAAAGGAGGACATTCATCAAAGAGGCAGAACAGAGATCAAAGGTAGCCCTGCAGGAATGCTGAATTCCACACCAGAGACTGAAGTATCTGTCTATAGGACCACAAGAAGCTATTCATTCCATAGAGTTTTGCTTTATTGAAAAGTTGCCAGGGTGAAAAAAACAATTAGGCATGTTTTGAGTCTTCCAAAAGGTATGTGGGCACCTCCCAAAATGTATGGAGGAAGGTGTCCTGAACTTTTCGGCTTCCAAGCAAAATGCTATGGCCTCGATTCACTAAAGGGTGCTAAGTGTTAGCACCCTAGTGAAGAGGCACTTAAGACGGGAAAACGGCTGCATCACGCGCTAATATGCACGCAAGCGTTCACGTGCGCAAAGTTTAGCTCTGCGCGCTGCACCCATAACATTTCACGTGCACCGGTTAGTGAATCGAGGCCTACATCTGCTGCATATCCAACACATCCCATTACCCCAAAAACAACCACCACAATGAAACATGGTGATGGCAGAGTCATGTTGTTGATGTTTGTCTGCAGCAGGAACTGGGGAACTGATTCAAGTCTAGGGAAAGATGGATGGTACTAAATACATGGATATTCTTGAGAAAAACCTGTATGTATCAGTATGCCAGTGATTTGAGACTGGGTCCAAGGTTCGCCTTCCAGCATACCGCTTAAGCAACACTTGAGCGGTTTAAGGGAACACATTTAAATGTGTTAGAATCACCTAGTCTATGTCCAGACCTCAATCCAATAGAGAATTTGTGGTCAGACTTCAAGATTGCTGTTCACAAGCAAAAACCCTCCAACAAGAAAGAGAACCTGAACTGAAAATAAAAGTCAAAATAACCATACACAGGTCATCCTTACCTCCTGTGTAGTCTACTTCTCAATCTTTTTCTCCTCTCATGTGTCCTGTTTGTCCACTGTGATCAATGGAATTCTCTGCCCTCCATTGTAAAAATGGCCATTACCCCA
Organism: Hyperolius riggenbachi; assembly: GCF_040937935.1. Taxonomy (NCBI): domain Eukaryota; kingdom Metazoa; phylum Chordata; class Amphibia; order Anura; family Hyperoliidae; genus Hyperolius; species Hyperolius riggenbachi. The sequence continues at coordinate 115,801,198 of NC_090646.1, read as the reverse complement.
TAAAAGCTTCCTAGTCAGCACACAGTGAAACTGTAATGTCACCCACTTGAGCCATAGGAAAACATAGACATTACCTTGCACATTCAGTTGTAACTGACAGCAGCTTATATATAACTGACAGCAACAGGTATATTTCAGATCTGACAAAATATTTTCAGAATTGGAAGGGATCACTGTAAGAAGAAAATGAAGTGCTTCTAAGAGGAACTGATGGGGAGGTAAGTATGTAATATTCATTTGCAGCTATGTCATGTGTTTATTTTAAATAATTTTTCAAAGTTGAAGGCATGTTCTGTCAATGAATGGTGCAAAATATTCAATTTTAATTTCAGGTTGTGAGGCAACAGAACATGAAAAATGCCTGGGGGGGGGATGCATAAGCAAGTCACTGTAGTAATGATTTCTGTTACTTTTTTGATGGGATTGTATTATTACATGTGATGATGGTGCAGAAAATCTATTAAAGCTAGTGTGAGATAGAGATGTAGCGAACGGTTCCAGGCGAACTTTGGGGGTTTGCGTTCGCCTGCACCAGGCGAACTTTTGCGGAAGTTCGATTCGCCCCATACTGCTCTATTGAGCAAAACTTTGACCCTCTACATCACAGTCAGCAGTCACATTATTGCCAAACACACTGCTCTCACTGCTGGAGGCCCGCCCTCCCTCCAAGCAAGGTCCTTATGCCATTTCACTCACTTGTCTGCCTACACTAATTAGTTAAGGGACAGCTGCTTCCCTCCCTCCTCCCTTCTACCCTTCTACCTCCTACTGGAGGGAGGAGGGTCTCATCTGCCAGGGAATTATACTATTTCAAAAAACAGTTTACATACCATAGCTGGGAATCAAACCCAGGGCTCACTGTGTGGTGGGCAAGCACCCTAATCACTGTACCACAACAGTACTAACTGAAGCTGGCCTAGCATTTACTATTTATGCTCAATGCAATAGAAACATTAGGTTGCTTAAAGGGAACCTTAACTGAGAGTGATATGGATGTTTCCTGTAAACAATACCAGTTGCCTGGCAGTCCAGCTGATCTCTGTGACTGCAATAGTGGCTGAATCACACCCTGAAACAAGCATGCAGCTAATCCAGTCTGACTTCAGTCAGAGCACCTTATCTGAAATGCTTGTTCAGGGGCTGTGGCAAAAAGTATTAGAGACACAGGATCAGCAGGTGATTCAGGCAACTGGTATTATTTTTAAAAGGAAAAATCCATATCCTTCTCCGTTTAGGTTCCCTTTAAGGATTTGTAGCATAAAAGCCAACTCACATTAGCTGGGAATCAAACCCAGGTCTTACTGTGTGGTGGGCAAGCACCCTAACCACTGTACCACAACAGTACTACCTGAAGCTGGCCTAGCATTTACTATTTATGCTCAATGCAATAGAAACATTAGGTTGCTTAAAGGGAACCTTAACTGAGAGTGTTATGGATGTTTCCTGTAAACAATACCAGTTGCCTGGCAGTCCAGCTGATCTCTGTGACTGCAATAGTGGCTGAATCACACCCTGAAACATGCATGCAGTTAATCCAGTCTGACTTTAGTCAGAGCACCTGATCTGCATGCTTGTTCAGGGGCTGTGGCTAAAAGTATTAGAGACACAGGATCAGCAGGCGATTCAGGCAACTGGTATTATTTTAAAAGGAAAAATCCATATCCTTCACCATTTAGGTTCCCTTTAAGGATTTGTAGCATAAAAGCCAACTCACATTGGCTGGGATTTGAACCCGGGTCTCACTGTGTGGTGGGCAAGCACCCTAACCGCTGTACCACAACAGTACTAACTGAAGCTGGCCTAGCATTTACCATTTATGCTCAATACAAGAGAAAAAGTAGACAAGACAAATAACATTTATATCACGCTTTTCTCCTGGCGGACTCAAAGCACCAGAGCTGCAGCCACTAGGGCATGCTCTTTGCTCTATAGGCAGTAGCAGTGTTAGGAAGACTTGCCTTAGGTCTCCTACTGAATAGGTGCTGGCTTACTGTCTACTTTTTCTCTTGTATTGAGCATAAATGGTAAATGTTAGGCCAGCTTCAGTTAGTACTGGTGTGGTACAGCGGTTAGGGTGCTTGCCCACCACACAGTGAGAAACATTGGGTTGCAGCACTGAGATTTCTTTTATTACATACAAACATTCTACCTTATTCACAAAAGTAGTGTAACCATATTAAAGTCCCTCACCAAGCAAAAAATGCTTCCCTGCAATTGAGTACTCTAATAACTGTTACATACCATTCTTAGATCTGTGACAGGATTTAAGCTTGACGTGGATCTGTGGTGAAAGCAATAGGGCAATATGGAGACTTCTGTATGTATTTCCTTTTAAGCAATGCCGACTGCCTGGCTAACCTGCTGATCTTTTCGGCTACAGTGGTGTCTGAATCACAAAATCAAAACACGCATGTGTTTACTGCAGTCAATCTCTAGTCAATCTGCATCCTCACTCTTGGTATGTGGCTTAAAGTATTGTAGGCATGGGATCAGCAGGGTTGTCAAGCTATCATCATTGTTGAAAAACACAAATATAGCAGACACTACCTTCCTCTTTCTACAGGGTCCCTTTAAACTAATTGCTGCAAAGTGATTGCTTTCCTTGTCATTTCCTACTGCACCCCATAAATTGCTATGTACTTACTTGTAAAATGAACTTTGCTTTGAGTAGATATCTGCTACCCGCTGGGTATGCAAGTACTGTACTAAGACTTATAGCAATGGCTTCAATGTGGTGTAAGATAAATGTCCAGAAAAAAAGACATCGAATGTAATGCAGTCAGCTATGGAAATTTGAGGATGTGGTACATTTTTCAATTTGTAGTGCCTTTTAACCCCACTGATTGTCCTACAGCTGTTTCTTTTATCTTGGGTTGCACTCTGCTGTGACCAGAAAGTGTTTTGTAACGTAAAAAGAAAAATGCTAGCATTTCTTTTGCTTAGCACGGTAACAACACAACTCATGTTCAAAGATTATAATATGGTGCAATCTACTGGGATTCTGAAAGTAGGACACTGATGCAACTTCAATATTTCCTGTGTAAAGCGCAGACATTTACTGTAATAAAGGGGTTTCTGGTTATCCTTAAGTAAAGAATAAACATTTACAGCCTAAAAGGAAAGAAGAAAAGGCTCAGAAACTAGTCTAAACAAGAAATATAATGATTTTTCAATGCCTCCACTTCATATTACATGCATTCTCTCCTAAAACAACCGTATATACTCACATGTAAGCTGACCCGCTTATAAGCCGACTATTCCCTCAGAATCCAGAAAAAAGTTATTGACTCGCATAATAGCCCCTCCCTAGTATGCCTCTTCCCCATAGTAGCCAGATGTGCACCAAGTACAGGTCATCCTCTCTCCCCATAGTCAGATGTGCCCCAGGGATGATACAGCTGTGTCTCACAATGCCTCTAGATGGCATCATAGATATGAGTCACAGTAATTGCTACACAGGAAGAACACCCGATCATCATCAGCTGGAAAGAGCAGGATCAATAGCGCAAGATCCTTATGCCCCTCTGCCAATAACAAATCCAGTTCCACTGTCCATTCTGATCCACTGATGCACATATAAGCCGAGGGGGTAAAATTTTTTATGCTGAAAAATTAGGCTTATACATGATTATATAAGGTACATACATGCACTAGATTTTTGTCATTAGAGTTATGGTAGAGGTGATCATTCATAAATGCTCAATGCAAAAGTCTAACGTTATTAGCAGGGGCATAACTAGAGGGTAGCAGCCCCTGCGATTGCACGGGGGCCACGACTGTGGGGAGGCCCAATTACGAATCTTCCCTTCAATAGCGGACTTTAAGGCTCCTCCTGAGGAACTTGCAGCAGCTTTAATTTTAGTGTCAAGTACTGCACCAATGCTATACAGCTTATACATTCTTTAAAAGGACCAGAGGGGAAGATCATTTTATCCTCATTAATCTTTTTATTAGATTAATGATTACATTTTGGTTTGTATTTCTCCAGGTGAATCTGTTATGCATATGAACTTGGCAAGATTAGATTCTGTTACTTTTGTAGTTTGTGCACATACTAAACATGACTAGCTTATTTTACTTGTTCCCCATCCTCCCTTCTGTTCCACCTCTCTGCAGTCCACTCATGGCTGACTGAAACCAGCTGAATGGAAACTGAAGAAGCTCTCCTTCTTTGGAGCATGCTCTGTCCCACTTTTCACTCCCTATTTTTCCATGGTCCTGCCCAACCTTCTGAAATCATCATTAATGATTTTATTCAGCAGCATTTGAAATACATTAACATGTCATTTAGCATGATTTGCATGTTTTGTCTTATGGAAAATAAAGGAAAAGGAGAATTAGAAAGCTTCCTCTTGTGTGAGGCCTACTATAAATTGCAAAAACACAATCACAATCATAAAGCACTTTTTGTAGCAATTTAAACAGCATTCTCCAGAGTGATTTCTGGTGATTTTGAATTTAATGCTAGCAATGGGTACAGTTATTGCCATTTACCTTTTTGGGGGGGGGGGGGGGGGGTTGGGGATGGGTTCTGGGTTCTGGGTAATTAAGTCATGGCAAAATTGCTTTGTATGAGTGACTGAACATCATTTTTTGCAGCGATCCCAGTGACTTTGTATTAAAGCGCAATGCCTGACTTTCATTAACCTAGTGTTTTGGGATCGCCAGCAATACCAAAGCATGACTTAAACAGCCTTTGTGGGCCACAGCACTAAAGGTTGATTGGTTACTAGAGATGCTCATTTGGATTCTTCAGAATTTTAATTTCCACATTTTTGATCAGAAATAGCATTTCCACATTGGCAAGCGGACTGTGCTCCTAATAAATGCAGTAAGCGGATTTCGTAGGAAATTGCAGAATATCTGCGGAAAAAAACCTCATTACCAATATTCTGTAATTTTAAACCAATCAGAGGACTCAGAGGACTCAGACTGAATAAGCCAATCAAAGATTGAGATTTTAAAATTTGGGGAACTCCGACTACCACTATTTTCGAGTCTCCTGATTGGCCTAAAACATCTGCATTTCCGCACTTGTGGATTCAGAAGAACCAACAATGTTATTGTCTGTGTCAGTCAAGTCAATTAAGCGGAAGTATGATTAAACAATCAGAAACAGTTGGTATTATTAGACCAATCAGAGAATGTGAAGATTTACCTCAAAATTGTAAACGTTCAGAAATTTTAGGCCAATCAGTATAAAGCGGTAGAGGTAAATCGGCAATGGTGGTAGCAAAATTTCAGCGGAATCAGAAATTGTCATTTCTGACCATCCCTAGTGGTTACATTAGATAACATAAATTATTTACTAACAGTTTTGAAGAATGTCTCCCTGTATTATTCACAATATTCGTTTTATGCCAGCTATAAAAAAGGTAGCAAGCAGCATAATCTATATCCCCTTCATCACCAGAACCTACCTATAAAACCATTTATGAATATCATAACCAGCTTAATGCATTATGATGCCAGTTCAGGAATAAATTATATATAATGAAGTAACTTCCCTAAGCAAAAAAACTGACATGATCATAACATTGCACTTGCATTTACAGAAAATATCTTCAAATATTCAATGTTTCCTTTTGCAACAGAAAATAAGTTAGCAAAATCGTACAAACATCCAGAATTCCTTTATACAGAGTCATAAAACAATAGCAGCATTGCGTTGCATTAATGTGAGTTCACCCTGACTGACTCGGTACGTTATAAAGTTCTGTGGGTTGAGTAAATATGACACAGTCTTTCTGCGTACTTACTAACACTGTTGAATGAAAAATGTACTTTTGGCAACAGATACGCGGCTACGTATGTAAATATGTCTAGCCTCTACTATATGTTTTTGGTTGTGCTGATGTGCTGAGCCAAACCTTTGATTCCATTTTGCTGATGCCTTGTTGCATTTATTTAGGGCTTTGATAAAGATCTGATAGATTATGATATTATCAGATATTTTTTTTTTACTCTGTGTCCTTCCCTTTCCCCACTGTAGCACTTAAAACATTGTTTCCAATGGCATTAGGGTTTAACCCTTTAGTAGCCAATTTATCTAGAGGCTTGCAAGTGCTCCAGGCCATTTTTTTTTTATTTCTTATTTGTTACATTTCCTCACTTTTAATTAGTACTGCTGTAGTGTGTATTTATGGCCCCTTGTTACTAGGGGGCAATGTGAAACAGTGACATTTTCAGTTTCTATATTTTTTGCTAGCAGAGATACATCAAAGCATTACAAGAATTTACAGCACAACTAGTTCTGCCAACTGAGATAAAAAACAGTGCACTTATCTCAAATGAGAGAACTCTATTGAAGTTGCTAATGGATTAAGCCTCATATGTTTCTGTAATGGAACCCAACACATATCTATCATCACATGTATACTGAACAAATAGGCGGGTGGGATATCTTATTGTAATGACTGGATCCTGTGCTTCCACTGATTTCCTGCTGTCTGTGTCACCTCAAAAAAATTATACTATTCTCACCCACCTACCAATCCCATTGCCTGCTACCTGCTGCCCTGTGCCATAGCTCAAAAGTTATGAGCCAGCACCTCACAATTTCTTGCAGCATGAGAAGATATGCCCCAGCTTTCTAAGTCATACAGTGTTGTGTGACTATCACTACCATGCATGTTTTCTTTTTATACTGCCTTGGTTCATGTCTAGACTGAGTAAGATATGGGAGCTGTGGAACAGAGCTTAGGAAAGCAAGTGGAGGAAACAGAGGTGAGCCTATTGTTGGAAAAAGGGGAGCAGGAGCAATAATTACAGAATTAGGGTGTCACTAAATACAACCAGGGAAGGAAGCACTAATTACAGTCAGGGGCACAAACGGGCTCTTTTACGGGCAAATCAGACACTAACTGCAGAGAACAGGCACAAAGGGACAATTATGAGGCACTAACTACTGGGAGGGGCACAATGAGTGCACTATTCTGACAATTTTGTTTTCTTAGTTGGACATGTTGTCTAAAGGTATTTTTCTTTATTACATACAAACAGGGCTGGTGAAAGCCACAATGGGGCCCAAAGGCAAAATTAACCTGAGGGCCCCCACCCCTGCAGCACTTTACTGTGCTCCCCCAGGCCCCTGCAAAGTTTTGTTAGCATAGCAACTCACTTGTGCTGGCATGCTGCTCCAGGCTGTGTGGTTGTCTCTAGTGTTGGGCGAACACCTGGATGTTCGGGTTCGGGAACGTTCGCCGAACATGGCCGCGATGTTCGGCATGTTCGGGCCGAACCCCGAACTCCCCGAACATCCCGCTTTTGGGGGCCCTATGGGGTCGAAGGCATAAGGGGGGAGCATGCCCCGATCGCGGGGGGGGTCAGAAATTCCCCCCACCCCCTCCGCTAGTGCTCTTGTGGTACTTCCGCACTTTCTCTGACCTCACGTCCTCTGCATACGAGGGGAAGCGTCACGCGTACCCTCGTATGCGTCATCACACAGAGGACATGAGGTCAGAGAAAGGGCGGAAGTACCACAAGGGTACTACCGCTGAACCGCACGCTGCCCGGCCTCCCTCAACGCGTCCTACTCCTCCTCCTCCTCCTCAGTCACTTCATAGTGCCAGCCAGCCACTGCAGCAGCCAGCCACCACCACCGGTACTATTTTACTTTCGTCAAACTTTTGTATGGGGAAGCGGGCAGAGGGGGGAGCGCTAGCGGAGGGGGTGGGGGGAATTTCCGACCCCCCCCCCCCGCGATCGGGGCATGCTCCCCTCTTATGCCTGCGACCCCATAGGGGGGCCGTATTCGGCCGAACAGGGGCCCTGTTCGGCCAGGCATTCAGCAGGTCAGGCGAACCCGAACAGTTTGGCCGAACACCACAAGGTGTTCAGCCGATCTCGAACATCACCCGAACAGGGTGATGTTCTGCAGAACCCGAACAGTGGCGAACACTGTTCGCCCAACACTAGTTGTCTCTTCATCCTCGCAGGGGATCCGGCACATGTTGATGCATAATGACATTCAACGAGTAGAGCTCAGGCAGTCAGCAGGGAAAAAGACAAGGAGCATTGATGGAGCAGAATGCCAGGACAGCCGAGTTGCTATGTTGACTAAACATATTTAGTGAACATGCTGATTTGTCATGTTGGGATTTGTTACTTAAGCCCCTTATTTAAGGACATACTGGCTAAATTTGTTTTGCTAGCTAAAATGATTTTAGTGCCATACTGCCTAAATCGAAATATATCTAGGGGCATGCTACCTAATTTTGTAATTTTGGGGATACATTATCTAATTATATCACTTAGGAGACATGCTATTTAGTTATTGTATATAATCGGCTACATGTCGAAATATTTAGGACTAACTCCAAGGTTAAAAGTGGGTGGGGGGAGTCACCTTATATGCAAGTCAGTCCTAAATCTCTATACTTACAGCCAGTATTGGGGGAGGCCGCCTCCCTTCCTTCCCCTACCCACAGCGCTGAAGCCGTAAGTTTCTTTGTCTCCTTCCTCCCACTCACCACAACCTAAATAGTGTGTGCCTTTGTCACCGTTTCCCCCTCCCCCGGTAATACAATGTAGTGCTTCCAAACGCCATTCCCATCCATCACCACTCTAGCGCTGCATCCTCTTGCGTAATACAATGTAGTGCACCCGAACACGGAAGTCCCGTCCCTCACCAATCTAGCACTGCATCCTCTCACATCCTCTGCTCATGCTGGACTGCATGGTGTACCTTGATGCCACATGACATTGTGAACAGAAGGTACGCCATGCAGTCCAGCATGAGCAGAGGACGCAAAAGGATGCAGTGCTAGAGTGGTGAGGGACAGGACCTCCGTGTTTGGGTGCACTGCATTGTATTACCGCCAGAGGGGGAAACGGAGACAAAGGCACACACTGTTTAGGTTGCAGTGGGTGGGAGGAAGGAGCCAAGGAAGCTAACAGCTTCAGCGCTGTGTGGAGGGAGGTTTACATGGTGTCGGCAAAGAGAGGCAGCACCACTTTAGGTGCTGGGAGGGGCAAGCTGACAACTAGCACTGCGGGGGGGGCGGGGGTTACCCACGGGGGGCAGTAGCACCCCTTTATGTATTGGTGGGTGGGAGGGGGTACAAAACAGGATAGGGTTAATGGCTGCATAGAGGGGCTGGAGGAGTTATTGGCTGGACTTGGGGACTAGGAGGGGTTAATAGCTACAGTATTTTATGGAGTGCAGCCATTAACTAAAACTTTTATATTTCATCTAGTGACAAAGTCAATTACAAAGCATGTCCTGTAGGCTTCTAAATTGTTATAAGGCTTTGTAATACTAGCGGTTGCAGTGGTGTAAATACAATTAATGGGGCCCCTTAGCGAAGCGTTGATGCCCTCCCACATCTATTCTCACCCGTTCCCTTGCCTACCTCCACTTGGTGTCTTTTACAGCTTTGGAGCCCATAATGATAGTCACACTCATAACAAGTGTAGCAACAAAAACACCTGATCTGAAGGATGATCCAGTGTATCAGAGGAAGGGAAGGTTAGGAGGTGGGGGGTACCTACTAACCTTGCCTTAATCCTCCCACAGCTCTGGTCCCCCCATCAATAATAGGAGCTGCTCCCCTCTAGTTACGCCTCTGAGTAGTTGCTTATGCTCAGTGGTACTGATAACTTGAATTTGCTTTGTCTGTGAATCTGTTAATGCGGTATCACTTATGTGTACTTATCTATAATGATTCAAACTTGCTGTCATCATCAATGCCTATAGGCTTACTTCTCTTATTTATGTTGTTGTCTCGACCTGCTGTTAACCTCTAATTTCTCTCTCTAGTTGTCTTCCTCATGCTTGCCCTGTCCTTGCTACGTTTGTATACTTTGGTATACATTGCTCTCCTGCAGCATTACTTCCTGAGGGCTTCTTTTGCATAGGAAAATGAATGCAACTGCTGTAGATAAAATAAAAATTCTCCTTGACAATGCCTTAAGTGTCTTGTTCATTACTAATACAGATAAATAAAATTATTGCTTTGGCCTATGCCCATAATGTATAATTGTTGTTATTATTAGTTTATATAGCAGCAGCATCTTCTTTCCAAGGGTTTGTCAAATGCATACGGTTGTAGAGACCAAGAGGGCAATACAGATAATACACAACTGTAAACATAATAATACACATTTGCCTAGTGCATTGTAAGTAGGAGCTGAGTAAAATACATTTTATATGTTCCTTCCTGTGTTTGTGTGGATTGTTTTATGGGCACCGTGTCCATAAAAATGTTGGGGTGTGTAAGTTAATTGGTTGTACTCATAAATTGGTTCTGGACTGATAAGGACATTAAACTATGACTATAGTAGGGATTAGACTGTAAGCCTCTCTAATGAGCAGGTAATGACATGGCTTGTTTGATACACTCTGAAGCACCATGGAGGAAGATGTCAGTGCTATATAAATTGATAGTAATAGTATTATTATTATTAATAGTAGCAATAGTAATTATAATTACAACAACATCCCAGCAATACAGAAAAAATGAGTAAAGGCAGTCCACTTTCAAGCTAACAATGTAAGGGAGAAGAGGTAGAAAACGTGATGAGGGAAGCTGTGTATGAGATAAGAGAAAGTACCTCACAGTTAGAGATGGTCATTAAGATGCAAATAATTCTGAGTTGCTGCATGATTATGCAAATTTTGTATGCAAATGTATGTAGCTTGAAACGACAGCAATTTAATTCTGTCTACAAACTGCATACATTTGCTTACACATTGTGCATAATCCTGCAGCAACCCAAAATTATTTGCATCTCATTGCCCATCCCACATCTCACAGTGCACAATGAGGTGGTATTATAGCTGGCTGTGACCTGGTCAGATTAAGGGATAGGCAATGAAATGCTAATAATTCTGAGCTAATGCAAATGTTCTAATTGTATACAATTTTTTTTAGCTTGACCTACATCAAGATCTCTTGAAACACCACAGTACTGGATCAAATTGATACCCAAGTTACTTTGTACATTAAAGTTATCAAAAACCCTTTTCATTTTAGTCTAAGGTCAGATATGGTTTTACAAACAATAAAAATGAGGCAAAATATACTTACTTAAAGTTGCAACTGGACTACAGTGCAGTGCTTGGTTTAAAGGACATATAGGAACAGCTGTTGCATTAAGTGGATGGTGAGAGAATCTGACAGGTGTGTGAAAGTCAGCTTATTTTCCACCTACAATGGGATGACACATAATTAGGGATGTCTCTGGTGGTCTTGTGAAAATTTCCTTGGACTTGGGGTGGGTCTGTGAGTTTTCACCAAAACAGTTTCACTAATTAATCAGTCAATAGAATGATGGCTTTATTTGTGATTGGAAGAAATTGATCTATACATTGATTGTTTGTTGTCAGTTGGCACCACCCAACACTATATGATCTGATCGATCAGAAGGTTAATAGTTTGCTAAATTGAATTGTTAATGAGCTTCTTAAAGGATTACTTAGCTGGGGCTTCTAATGGTCCCCCGCAGACATCCTGTGTCCGCCCAGCCACTCACTGATGCCCCAGACCCGGCCTCCGGTTCACTTCCTGGAATTTGCAACTCTAAAGTTGCAAAACCACTTTGCTTTGCTTTTGCCTGCACGGCCTTCTCTTCACTCCCGATGATGTCGCCTGGAACATAATGCGCTGGTGCATGCCGTACTGCTCCTGCACAGTATGCTCCCATGAAGTCAGTGGGAGCGAGGAGAAGGCCACGCAGGTGCAGTGTCAGATTTCAGAAGTGAATCGGTGACGGGGACTGGAGCATCAGCAAGTGGCTGCGCGGGCACAGAACATTTGCAAGGGACAATTAGAAACCCCAGGTAAGTTCAACTCTTTTTCCCCTTTGCCCTCTACAGTACTCCTTTATGTAAATACGCACTAAAACAGCATATGCAATAACTCACAGAAATGATAGTTCTCTGTGTTGGTAGCTGTTAAGGGACACTGTATTCTGGCAGTAGTACGGTGCCTAACCAATTAGTACTCACACTTCTACCTAAGTAACTCAGCACAGCATCACTCAATCGGCTTGATTCACTAAGACAAATAGCATGCCTTATCAGAGTAAATATGCCTTATCAGAGTTAACATGCCTCTGATCAGCATTAACATGTTTGTAGCGCTCGCTAGGCTACTCTGATAAGTTGTGTTAACTCTGATAATATGTGTTAACTCTGATAAGGCATGCTATTTGCCTTAGTGAATAAAGCCCAACAAATTATATAGCTGGTAGTTATTTTCACAGTACTAGATGCACTGTTCAGCCAGTAGTAAACAAGCTGGAGGACTACAGATACCTTGCTGTAGCTTGCAACTAAGCACACACAGTTATTACCTATGTTAATCTATCACAATTCAGCGCACAATACACCTTACAAATCTCAGTTGTAAGTTGGTAAAACAGACCTAACTACAGCTAGCTCTCCCTGAACCATACATTTCTTTTCCTGTATGTTTTTTTTAGCAGCTATCAAAAAGAGAATGCAAGATATACAGTACATATCTGCCTGAGTTTGGATCTGTTCTCATTGGCTGCTGGGGCTTACTGTGCACCCTGGAAACAAATGATTTGCTCAGCAGATGCCCATTCAGTGCTTCGTGACAAAATGTTGGTGCTGTACTACCCCTATGTTTTGCTCATGATCGTTCACTGAAAATCAACCACATGGTGAATTGGGTATTTATTGATTCCCAAAGTTTGCCGTGTGAGAGGCCTGATTCACCCTGATATCAAACTTATGATTTTCTCTCTTTCATCCATATTATTTTGTGCAGACATTTTCTGGAGTACTATAAAATATAATTACTAGCTGTCCCTCAGAGGAGCTCACAATCCTATTGTTACCATAGTTACAGTTTTACACCCCTATCAAAGACTAAAGCTTGGCAGATCTGACACCTTCTCTATGGTGCCCTGCTCAATTTAAATTAAAAATGCCTACATGTTAGTTTCAAAAATCAACAAATTGATTGGCATTACTTTTTAAAACATTTTTGCTAGATACAATTTTTTATATGTAGCCTAAAATCAATGTATTAAAACAAAAATTGCATGGTGTATAGACGTTACTCATTTACATTCTAAACCTTTACACTTGTTCTATATTACATTTTGTCTCTCCATCCATCACCTGCATGTTTTGCCCACTCATCTTCCAATTTTATCATCTGCCTTTTGTACCCTTTACCACTCCACAACTTGTGCATCAAGTCTTATTTGCTAGTATTAAATTAAAATGTTTTGAAGGCTCTTCTTGCTGCTGTTGGTAACCTCTCAGTGGGATACTAGGATGCAGTTATGCAAAAATCAATAACCTCACTGATTCAGTTCACTTTAGTGATGCCAGAATTCATATTGCAGCTAAAAAGAGATTGTCTGCTTTATCATTAAATGAAGCCAAATCTAGAATTAATATGACTGCTACATGCAATTTGGGAAGATAGATGGAATCATAAAAGGTGGAAGGTACAATTTTCATAACATTTGCAATCATGGTTTTCTTGCAGTAATATTTCAGCTGTGCTGTTTTATGAGATAAGAATTCAAAAATGATACAAAAATTGATATTGTTTATAATTTTATAATAGCCTAGTTCTGAAATGATATCATCTTCATTTTTTTTTCTCTCCCATACGATCAAGTGTATATTTTTTTTTTCAGATGTTGCTGCCATCAGAAACATAGATGGTTGCTTTTGTTTACTGAACAGTAATATTGAATATCTCTTCCCCACTACAAACACCTTTCAGATTCTATCGCTAGTTCATGTCTTCAAAGCATATTACAGGACAACTGACCTGAGAGTTATATGGAGACTGCCATATTTGTTTCCTTTTAACCACTTGACGACCAGGGGATTTTTCAGTGATCGGTGCTGCGTGGGCTCTCCAGCCCGCAGCACCGATCAGGAGTGCAGCAGGGCGATCAGACTACCCCCCTTTTTTCCACACTAGGGGGATGTCCTGCTGGGGGGGTCTGATCGCCGCCGGCTGCATTTGCTTAGCGGGGGGGGCTCTTCAAAGCCCCCCTCCGCAGCGTTCTCTGCCGTCTCGCCCGCTCCCTCCCTCTCCCTTCCCCTCTGAGCGGCGCAGGACGGATATCCGTCCTGCGCCTGATAGGATAGGCTTCTGCCTATCAGATGCCGGCGATCCTCGGCCAATCAGAGGCCGGGGATCGCCGATCTACGTCACGGCGGATTTCTTCCCCACCTGTTTACATTTTGCCGGCGAGCCGTGATCGGCGGCTCTCCGGCTGTTCACGGAGACACCCTCCGTGAACTGACATGGAAACCCTCAGACAACCAGTTTACGCCAATCTGCGTTAGCTGGTCGTCAAGAGGTTAAACAATGCAGATTGTCTCTCTACCTTGCTGATCCTCTGCTTCTCATAATTTTAGTCAAAGACTATGAACAAGCAGATCAAATAACCCAAAGTGGGTTTGAAGAATCATATTAGCACACAAAGGTACATTCTGCTGCATACAATGCCCAGCCTCTGTGTCCTTACAGTGTCCCCCCAGTCTCCCCCCATGTTCTGCTGTTCCCCGTATAAAAAAAAAAGCCAGGCTAGCGACATGCAGATTGTCATTATCTGGCTGTTTACCTGAAGGCTGAACCCCTAGATGCCAGCCCCAACCCCTCCCCGCCTCCATAAGCTTCCTCCAATCGGCTTACGGAGGTGGGGAGAAAAGGGATATTGTTTTGATATATTTACCTTAACATTGGCTTCAGAATTCTCACCAGCGCTAAACCGCCAAAAAACGAGGGCTGCAGACCCCCCCCCCCCCCAAATCCCTTGGCAAACATCCATGACCAACTTGGTCATGAATTGTGCTGCCCTGAGAGGCTGAGCTATTCGCTATAGCTCCGCCTCTCCTGCTGTCAATCGCCGCATGGATCTCCGCCTCTCCCCGCTCCTCTCTGTGAAGAATGAGTGAGAGGGACGGGGAGAGGTGGCGATGCGCGGTTATTGATGGCAGGAGAGGCAGAGCTGCAGCAGAGAGCTCTGCCCCTTCCAGGAAGCGCCATCCTTAGTTGCCCCCCCCGGGATTTGGGGGGGTCTGCAGCCCTCGTTTTTGTCGCCGGGAATGCGGTAGTTTGCGTCTGATGAGAGTTCTGAAGCAAGTGCTAAGGTAACTTTAGCAATTATTTTTCGCTTCAGACTCTCTTTAAGGAGTACAGTGAGAACAAGAGGGTGTGATTGGTGTGGGTGTGAGAGGACAGCAGGATCCGGCAGTGCAGCATCAGCGGGTACAGAGCTCTCAGCTATACTTAGTTTTGCTGAGAACTCCATGGGTGAGTGGCGTGTGTGACAGCGGTGGAGATCTTCAATCAATGTAACAAGAGGATATTGGTGTGGGGTGGGGTGTTATACCCCTATACTCATTTCACCTGGGGTTGGGGCTGGCATCTGGGGGCCCCCTTCTTAACGGGGACTTCCACATGCCCCCATGAACCCCCCCATAGCATAATCAACCCCTACCTCCTCCTGGGGCACCGGAGGTGGGGAAGAGCACTTTGTCCATAGATTGGACAAGGGCTCTGTGTTAGAGGAGGAGGTTTGCTCATCCCTCTCCTCCAGAGCCCCCCCATACCATGGACCATGCAGGCTGGTATAGTTCAGGGTGCAAAGTCCCACTCAGCTGGGGCTCCGCATTCTGGCTATCCCAGCCTGCATAGGTGACAAGGGGTTAAAGAAGCTTGGAAGAGGAGATCCACATTATTTTGGGGGGGGATTTTCCACACTCTTAACATATATCTCACTAATATTATAAATGCGAAAGTTTGGATGTTTGGATGTTTGTTACTCAATGAAGCAACAATGGCTGAACGGATTTGAATGAAATTTGGCATACACATAGTACATTACCTAAAATACCATATAGGTTACTTTTTATCCCCATAACCAGAAAGTGGGTGGAGACAAATACAAATTTAACTGGGGAAATGTAAACTGCAGCCATTCTTAAACTGTTACACCGTTCTTAAACTTTGCACAGTTGGTCACTGGGTGACTGGGATTGGGTGAAGCCTACAAAAGCCAATCAACTGCAGCCATTCTTACACTGTTACACCATTCTTAAACTTTGCACAGTTGGTCACTGGTGGACTGGGAGTGGGTGAAGCCTACAAAAGCCAAACAAAATTCACCTATTGATTTTTAAAGGGAATATTTAATTGCTGCTATACTTGCACTGTTAATGGCACAAGGTGCAAACCTGGTACAGTTGGTCATTGGGTGATTGGGGTTCAAATGCAGAAAAGGGGGTGAAGCCACATCCAATCAGATTTGTTTTATTTCAATGCAAATTATTGATCCCAAAGACTGCAAAGCTCACAAACTATGTCATTGAGCAGTTGAGTAATTGTGTGTTAGGGTTAGAAAAAGTGGGCAGAGTCAACACCAGCCAAATACATACCTGGACAATACCGGGCCATCAGCTAGTATATATAAATAAAGTGCTGTCCACAATTATTCATACTTATTGCAAATTTTGACTTAAATCAACCAGCAATTCAACCAGCAACAAGTAATTGTTTGACGGGAAATGACATAGGTGTCTCCCAAAAGATAATAAGACGATGTACAAAAGGCATTATTGTGGGAAAAAATTATCTTTTTTTATTTACATTTGAGCAAAAAGTGTCCGGTCCAAAACTATTCATACCCTAGTTCTCAATAATCAATAGAAAAGCCTGTAACAGCAATCAAATGCTTCCTATAATTGCAGACCAGCTTTTTGCATGTATCCACAGGTATTTTTGCCCATTCCTCTTTAGCAATGAGCTCCACATCTTTCTGGTTGGTGGGTCTTCTTGCCATCACCCTGATCTTTAGCTCCCTCCACAGATTCTCAATTGGATTCAAGTCAGGACTCTTGCTGGGCCACTCCAAAACATTAATGTTGTTGTCTGCTAACCATTTCTTCACCACTTTTGCTGTGTGTTTTGGGTCATTGTCATGCTGAAATGTCCACTGGTGCCCAAGGCCAAGTTTCTCTGCAGACTGCCTGATGTTGTCGTTGAGAATTCTCATGTATTGCTCTCTTTTCATGGTGCTGTTTGATGTGATTAGGTTCCCTGGTCTATTAGCTGAAACCTCCCCCCCCCCCCAAAATTAGGTTCCCCTCACCATGTTTGGTAGTGGGATGGTGTTGTTTGAGTTGAAGGCTTCTCCTTTTTTACGTCAAATGAAGGAAACATCATTGTGACCAAAGAATTCAATTTTTGTTTCATCTGACCATAAAAAAACTGTCCCCAATTAATAAGGGTAATTAGGATGCTTTGGAACAGCTTGGACTATTTGGAATGGTATAAAGCTCTGGATTTTCCCACAGACTGTGAAAGTTTGTGAAGGGTATGAATAACTTTGGACTGGATGCTTTTTGCTCAAATGTGAATAAAAGTTGAGATCCCCCCCAACCCCCAACCTCCACAATAATGCCTCTTGTACATCGTTTTATTATCTCTTGAGAGACACCTATGTAATTTCCTGTAAACCAACAATTACTTGCTGGTTGAATAAAAGTAACTTTAAGTCAAAATTTGCCAGGGGTATGAATAATTATGGTCAGCAGTGCATATATCCTACTAATATAATAAATGGGAAAGTTCGGATGTTTGGATGTTTGGATGTTTGTTACTCGATCACGCAAAAACGGCTGAACGGATTTGAATGAAATTTGGCACACATATAGTACATTACCTGGAATAAAGTATAGGATACTTTTTATTCTCATAACCAAAAAGAGACAAATACAAATTGCACTGGAAAATGTAAACTGCAGCCATTCTTACACTGTTACACTGGAGGTGTGTTTAGCTTCTAAGGGTAGAATGGTTAATTTGCATATATTCAGCAGTGATGCACTGGGAGACATCTCAAGCTCACTCCAACCTGAATTATCGCAAATTCTTTCTGTTTTAAGAAAGCAAACTTTTGTTTTTCTTAACATCTTAGTAAGGGGACTTTTAGGACCATTGTAGTCCCTTACACACTTCAATGAGTTCTGGGTCACCATGAGCTTGCTGGTCAGTCTGTACCTCTCGGTGTTACAAGCCCTACTGCATAGAGCCAAATTAATCCATGCCATCCACAGATGAGGAGCAAACAATCCAAAATAGTCTGTAT
Source organism: Hyperolius riggenbachi (assembly GCF_040937935.1). Lineage (NCBI taxonomy): Eukaryota > Metazoa > Chordata > Amphibia > Anura > Hyperoliidae > Hyperolius > Hyperolius riggenbachi. The sequence continues at coordinate 115,783,105 of NC_090646.1, read as the reverse complement.
GCATGTTGGATTATTATGGCTCTGTACAAATTAATGAGCTGACACATCATTGCATTCCAGCAGTTCTGGAGGTGTGTTTAGCTTTTAAGGGTAACAATGGTTCATTTGCATATGTTCAACAGTGATGCACTGGGAGACATTTTGAGCTCACTCCAACCTGAATAATCACACATTCTTTCTGTTTTAAAAAGCAAACTTTTGTTTTTCTTACACTGTTAATGGTAGGGTTCTCAAAACTTTGCACAGTTGGTCGATTTTTCAAGGGGAATATTTCTGCCATTCTTGCACTGTTAATGACACAAGCCTCAAACCTGCCATTCTTGCACTGTTAATGGCACAAGCCTCAAACCTGGTATAGTTGATCATTGGGTGACTGGGGTTCAATTTCAGAAAGGGGGTGGAGCCACAAATAGCCAATCAGATTTGTTTCATTCCAATGCAAATTATTGTTGCCAAACACCGCAAAGTTCATAAACTTGGTAATTGAGTAATTGATTAATTGTGTGTTAGGGTTAGGAAAGTGGGCACAGCCAACACCAGCCAAATACATAAGCGGGCAATGCAGGCTCATAAGCGGGCGGAGAAAAATACAAATTTTACTGGGAAAATGTAAACAGCAGCCATTCTTACACTGTTAATGGTAGGGTTCTCAAACTTTGCACAGTTGGTCACTGGGTGACTGGGATTAATATTCAGAGAAGTGGGTGGAGCCTACAAAAAAACAATCAAAAATTACCTATTGATTTTTCAGGGGAATATTTCATTGCTGCCATTCTTGCACTGTTAATGGCACAAGCCTCAAACCTGGTACAGTTGATCATTGCGTGACTGGGATTTTAATTTATATAAGGGGGTGGAGCCCCAAACATCCAATCTGATTTGTTTCATTTTAATGCAGGTTATTGATGCCAAAGACCGCAAAGCTCACAAACTTGGTCATTAAGTAATTTTGTGTTAGGGCTAGGAAAAGTGGGCGCAGCCAAAACCAGCCAAATACATATCGGGCAATGCCGGGATATCAGTAGGCGGAGAACAAATACAAATTTCACTGAGAAAATGTAAACTGCAGCAATTCTTACACTATTAATGGTAGGGTTCTCAAACTTTGCACAGTTGGTCACTGGGTGACTGAGATTAATATTCAGAAAAGTAGGTGGAGCCTACAAAAGACAATCAAAATCCACCTATTAATCTTTAAGGGGAATATTTAATTGATGCCATTCTTGCACTGTTAATCACCTGTACCTGGTACAGTTGGCCACTGGGTGATTGGGGTTCAAATTCAGAAAAGGCGTGGAGCCACAGCCAATCAGATTTATTTTATTTCAATGCAAATTATTGATGCCAAAGACCGCAAAGCTCACAAACTTGGTAATTAAGTAATTTTGTGTTAGGGTTAGAAAAAGTGGGCGGAGCCAACACCAGCCAAATACATACCTGGGCAATGCCAAGTCTTCAGTGGGCGGAGACAAACACAAATTTCACTTGGAAAATATAAACTGCAGCCATTCTTACACTGTTAATTGTAGGGCTCTAAAACTTTGCACAGTTGGTCACTGGGTGACTGGGATTAATATTCACAAAAGTGGGTGGAGCCTACAAAAACCAATCACAATTCACCTATTGATTTTCAAGGCAAATATTTCATTGCTGCCATTTTTGCACTGTTAATGGCAGAAGCCTCAAACCTGGTACAGTTGATCATTGGGTGACTGGGGTTAAATATTTAGAAAAAGGGTGGGGCCACAAACAGCGAATCAGATGTGTTTCATTTCAATGAAAATTATTCATGCCAAAGACCAAAAATCTCACAAACTTGGTCAATGACTATTGACAATTGTGTGTTAGGGTTAGAAAAAGTGGCAACAGCTAACAGCAGCCAAATACATACCCTGGAAACATTAGGACATCAGTGGGTGGAGAAAAATACAAATTTCCCTGCCAGAATGTAAACTGCAGCCATTCTTACACTGTCGGTCAATGGCAGGGTTCTTAAACTTTGCACAGTTGGTCACTGGGATTAATATTCAGAAAAGTGGGTGGAGCCTACAAAACCTAATCAAAATTCACCTATTGATTTTCAAAGGAGTGGAGCCACAGCCAATTAGATTTATTTCATTTCATTGCCAATTATTGATGCCAAAGACCGCAAAGCTCACAAACTAGGTCATCATTGAGTAATTGTGTGTTAGGATTCGAAAAAGTGGGCAGAGCAAACACTAGTCAATTGCATACCCGGGCAACGCCGGGCGACCAGCTAGTGTATATATATATATATATATATATATATATATATATATATATATATAAATATATATATATATATATATATATATATATATATATATATATATATATATATATATATATATATTCACTGAACTAATTAATGTTATGATGGATTTCACACTTTGTTCTTTAAACCACAACACAGGTGTTTTATTAATATGATGCATATAGCTTATAAATAAAACCTTCTATGCAGTGACAAGATTTTTTGGGATATTTCAAAGTGTGACAAAGCATTGAATGCCAATAATACTTGAATTGAAGTGAAAATGCATGAATTATACCTATTTATGGGGAATCCAGCTGAAAGAGTCACACGGTGTATTCTTTAGACATATGATTTTTCATTTAGCAGGGAATGATTCAAGTGCACTGCTATAGCTACTGCAACCACATTAAGATGAGGAAAGTAGTAATTATTGTGGTTATATATAGCCATTCGCGTTAACGTTGGCTGAGCAGAACTAGCATATTCATTGCATTCCTAATAATTCTCTGCATTAACTTTCATTAAATATGAAAAATGTTTTAAAATGCATCACTGTTGAAGTCTTACAACATGTATTTTACTAATGTTCATAATAGTTTGACCATTAAAGACATTCTTTATTTTATCTTTAATGTGTACGGTACTTAAATGGAATACAGAAGAATATGGTTAATGCCTTAATAATGATATTTGCCTAGCTGTTGTGGTTTTCTTGGTTTTCATCATGTTTAATTAGATGTTTATGTTTTTTTTGTTTGTTTTTTTAGCACACTGCCTATTAGGTATCATTTGAAAAGGGCACTTGTGTTGTCTGTGTAAAAAGGGTGCCGCCATAGACTTCAATGTTATTTGCTGCAAATTGTTGCCTTAAAGCGGATCTGAGATGAAAAACTAACTGTAACAAGTAACTTGTCTATATAGCTTATCTAAAGTTTAGATAGTTTACACAGCAAATCTAGCTGCAACCAGCTTCAACAGTTTATGATTATTTATTGTTGTGATACAATGACAGCAGCCATGTTTTGTTTGTCACATTACACACAGGCAAGCTGATAGCATCTCCAGCTCTCAGCCTGTCACAAATTCAGTCCCTTCCTCTTCTCCCTCCTCCCCTCTGTCTCTGAAATCTCTGGCTAGTAACCTCCTTCTCCTCCTGCCTTGACTGAGCTCCCATAAGCCCTTGCTACAGTGCCAAGACACTGAAAAAGCTGTGGGTGAGTCTTGTTTAGTTTATAAGGAATTAGAGTATTAAAACAAAACAAAAAAAGTATTTGGCTTGAGGAATGCCCTATAAACTATATGTAAGAAACACAACTATGCAATGAGTAAAAGTTTATCTCAGATCCACTTTAACCCTCCTGGCGGTTTGCTAAAAAATCGCCAGGGGGCAGCAAATCTTTTTTTTTTAATTTTTTTTTTTTTCATGTAGCGAGACAAAGTCTCGCTACATGATAGCCGCTGCTCAGCGGCATCCCCCCAGCCCCTCCGATCGCCGCCGGCGATCGGAGATCCGGAGATCCCGTTCAAAGAACGGGATCTCCCGGAGGGCTTCCCCCGTCGCTATGGCGACGGGGCGGGATGACGTCACCGACGTTATCGACGTCGTGACGTCAAAGGGGATTCCGATCCACCCCATAGAGCTGCCTGGCACTGATTGGCCAGGCAGCGCACGGGGTCTGGGGGGGGGGGGCGGCTGCGGCGCGACGGATAGCGGCGGATCGGCGGGTAGCGGCGGCGATCGGGCACTGCACGCAGCTAGCAAAGTGCTAGCTGCGTGCAGCAAAAAAAAATTATGCAAATCGGCCCAGCGGGGCCTGAGCGGTGCCTTCCGGCGGCTTACCCCGAGCTCAGCTCGGGCTTACCGCCAGGAGGGTTGAGGTGGTGAAAAGGGCAGCCGAGGTTTTTGTCATTTACTATAAAATGGCACTGGACTTTTTTATGGCTATATAAATGTGGCTACAAGGCAGACATCTAAAGATTGGTTATATCAGCAGCAGATAACAAATTTGGTAACATTTTAAGAATAATGTATGATTTGAAAAGCGGCTGCACCAATAATACATTCGGTTATATTAGTTCAAAATAATATATTTATGTTTGGCATGAAATGCAGCTCCAAAAAGCACATTTAAAATTTGGTTATGTTAGCAGGTGCATACATGTGGTTATATCAGTTAATTTGGCTATATCAGTTCAAAATAATATATATGTTTGACATGAAATGTGGCGAAGATTAGGCACCACCATGGGCGATTAAAGTTAGGCAGTGTTAATAGGCACCACCAGAGGGGGTTAGGGTTAAGCATCACGAGGGGAGGGTTTAGGGTTAGGCACCACCAGGGTGGTCTTAGGGTTAGGGGAGGGCTCTGTGTGAGAGTAGGGAGAAGTTAGGCCCGGTTCACACTTGCGGTGGCCCTCCGGAATCGCCGTGCCGGAGCCGCACCGCCTGCAGAACGGACGGAACGGACGCACGGCATAGCAATTAAAGCCTATGCGTCCGTTCACATGGGTCCGTTCTGCAGAACCGGAGCCGGACCGGATCCGGGTCGGATCCGGACTCCGGCCTCCGTTCCAACATGCGCTATTTTTTCATCCAGCCCCTCCGGCAGCCGTATCCGGGGCGGAGCCGGACTGCACCATCCGGCCAATACAAACAAATGGGAACCGGAGGCCGCACAACACACTGGCTGAGAAATCCGGATCTTCTACCCCACTTCCTATGCGGATTTTTGCAGCGATATTGGCTGGGGACACATGGGCAAGCATTTTGGAGTGGAGCAGCACGAGCTGGAGGTGTTGGCAGGATGTTGGCAGCATGTCGGAGGTGGAGGTGAGTGCTAAACAGCAGAGGGCCTGATTCCACAGGTCCCCCTTCTGCTGACCTCCCAGACCCCAACATTTTTTTTTTTACGTATATTTTGCCAAACGGATCCGGATCGCATCCTGATTACCACCTGATGCAACCTGACCGGATCCGGATCGGATCCGGATCGGAACCGTACGGTTCCGATCCGGATCCGGTCCGGATCCGGTCAGGTCATCCGGTCCGTTTGGCAAACAACCGCTAATGTGAACCGGGCCTTAGTCATAGTTATCACTTTTCTCGGCTGTATCACTTTTTTCGGCTATAACAGACACCCTTTTATAACCGAACTAAATTTTCTCAGCTATATCTGGCACTGTATCAATTTTCTGGGCTATATCTGGTGCCCTTTTATAACCGAACGCACTTTTCTCTGCTATAGCACGGCTGTTAGCATGGATTTTCATGCTCTGTAGCACATTCTCGCGTGAAAAAACGGGATTTGTGTGAGAAAATGGTTATCGCGTGCAAAAATTTGCGTTTGCACGTTTTTGTGAATTTTACGCGTGTTAACATTCACGTTCGCACGATAACAAAAATCTATGTGTGAATGCGACCGTTAATGCGTTAACGTGAATTTTTAACTGTCACGTGAAATTTCACGCGAAGCACTTTTCACAGCGTGCTAACAGTTAGTACCATTTTGTGAATCAAGCCCATTATGGGCATTGGTTAATGGTGAATGTTAGAATATCAATAAAGTGTGGTTCTCAATATTCTACCATTTCTGTAGGATGTTTTTGCTGCTCCCCATCAATTCTCTACTAATTAAAGAGGGTCTGTAAGGTTGAAATGAACTCACCACCAGTGTGACGCTGACGGCGGGTTTGATAGAGAAAACTCAGTTCTCAGATTGGAAAAAGTCCTGCTGCCAATAAAAAAAATGCTGAAAGGGGGAATCCCTCCCACTAGGTGCCATTAGTCCACAGCTTATAAGATATTCAGCCTTGGATGCACAGCCTTGTGGGTAATAGCATAGTTACTTCCTAATTTTCATATTGCTGATATTTAAGCCCTGATATCTCAGCACTCATACCTCCTACACACTTGAAATTTTTCCAAATTGCAGAACTCCCCCCCCCCTCCTCCTCAACCCTACTGGTTCACAAGATAGCTTTGATATAACCTATCTCAGGAATCAGTGGGACGGGGGGGGGGGGGGCAATTTGGCACAGAGGTATGCCAACTTTGTAGTGTGTAGGTGGCATGACTACTGAGATGTCAGGGCCTTAAAGTGAATGGGAACCGCATTTTTTAAAAAGTGAAGCAAATACTTATCTAAGGAGAGGGAAGGCTCTGAGTTGTATAGAGCCTTCCGTCTCCTCTCTCGGTGCCCTCTATCCTGTGCTGGCTCCCCCCATTTCATACCCCCACCGAAAGTGTATTTAGAAGTCTTCGGGAGCAGTGTCCTCCTGAAGACGTGCGGCTCCATACTGCACAGGCGTGAGCGTGCAAGAGAGAGTGCTTGCGTAGGCGCAGTACAGGGCCACCCTTCTTCAGGAGCACTCAGGCTCCCTGAACACTTCTGAGGCCTCCTTCGGCCAGGTAAAGCAGTATTTGACCAATTTAGTCAAATACTGCTACTGGGCGAGCCAGCACCGGAATGACAGGACCAGGAGAGGAGCCGGAAGGCTCTATAGGACCCAGAGCCTTCCCTCTCCTTGGGTAAGTATCTGTCTCATTTTTTGAAATGCGGTTCCCAGTCACTTTAATATCAGTAGTATAATATAATACTGAAGAAAATTGAAAATGTGATCAGAGACAAGAGACATTAGAGACACAGAACTGGCATAGCAGCCTAGTGGTTGCAGAGAAATAGTAGGCAGAAAGAGCAGAAAAAACACAGGCCCATATGCAATTAAATGTATCTCCTGAATTTTCTCCTAGATGATATTTTTAAACTTGTCAATAACATTTGTTTTAAGTCACCAGAAAGCAAGAAAATACTAAAAATAACTTTGATAGTACCTTTTCACCTACATGTTGGTAATTGTTCAGCTGAAAACTGCTGGAAAGTTATTTTAAATGGAAAATGTAAAATTCTTGTAGGAGAAAACTAAAGAGAAAAATGTATTTGCATATGGCTCACAGTGTGAAAAGTATGTCTGCTTCATACTGAAAATCATAGCAAAAGGACTGAAAATCATAGAGAATCGCTTCCTGAAGGAGAAATACAAATGGAATTGTGTAAGAAAAAAACCTGTGATTTTTCAGCGATTTTCAGTGTGAAACAGAGCCCTACACTATTTGGATAAAACTTGGGTATCTACATATGAAAGAAAGGGTGTGTCTTCAACTAAGGGAATAAAAAAAAAAAACCTCTAGATCTACGCGCCAGTAGTAAGCATGATTCCTTCCATGCTGCATGAGGCACTTTTTGTATTCCACACTGACAGAGTAAGAACATGTATTTCTCTCTTTTGCTTATCTCTTGTTCCTAGAACACACAGTACGGCCACACAGGTGTTAAAGTGACACTGTAACAGTACACATTGATCACACGGCAGGCAGTGACCATCCAAGAGGTATTGTCACAAATGTTGAAGTGACATGGTAGCAGTCAGTACACACTGATCACACAGCAGGCAGTGAACAGCCAAGTCACAAATACATTTACTGAATAGATGCATAAGAAACATAGTTAGGCATGCAGGACAAAAGGGGAGACATATCTAGAGCTAAGATATATATATTCTGATGTCACCAGTAGGAAATACTTAGAGAAACATAAAAAGACATAACCTGCCACCATGGACGATGTTTCAAAGTTTAAAAAAAAAAAAAGACACATACAAGGAAAACCTAACCTTCGAAGGGCGGAGTGAGCAGGAGTGTGAGATCAGCTGCTGGAGTGGGCGCCATGACCAACAGTGCTACACAACACAGTGTGGTGGTGGCATTGCATGGAGCTTGGAGACAGATCTGTATCATCTTATTTTAAGTGGTATTGAAATCTGAATTAAAGTGTTCATTTTCTAATTTCTGAACAAGTATGCACGAAGTCTTCAAGGGCTGGAAGAGAACAAGGGAATAAGAATAACTACCAAAATGTGTGGTTAGATGGAAAGGTGAGCTATTAAAATCATCATTAACAGAGCAGAGGTGAAAGATAAGGTGTTTGTTTGTGTGTGTGTGTATATATATATGTGCGTGCATGAGAGAGAGAGGGAGAGATCTGGGCCAGAGATCCCCTGTCCAGAGGCCGTATGAGTGGGGAAGTAGGGGGGGGGGGGGGGAGAAATGTGTTGGCAGCAACATTGCTAATGTTTAGGGGATGTTAAAATTAGAAGTAGGAATGCTGGTAGGAGTGAAGCCATGCAGAGAAGAATAAGGTGTGTCAGTTTGGAAACAGTTGGTGGAAATATAATCTTGGTATTCCTGGACGTCATGCCAGAAAGGAAGCAGTGAGGAGCTTAAAGAGAACCTGAACTGAAAATAAAAAGTCAAAATAACCATACACATACTTACCACCTGTGTAGTCTACTCCTCATTTGTCCCATTTCTCCACTGTGATCAATGGAATTGTCCGTCCTCCATTTTAAAAATGGCCATTACCCCCTAACAGCTTCCTGGTCAGCACACTGTTAAACTGTAATATCACCCACTTGAGCCATAGGGAAACATGGACATTTCCTTGCATATTCAGTTGTAACTGACTGCTGCATATATTTAACTGACAGCAACTGGTATATTTCAGTTCTGACAAAATATTATATAAAATATTTGTTTTTTGGTACACTGAATCGGAAAATGACCTCTATATTGTCATAGGATATCAAATTTCCTAACAATTTAGGTAACTATTTTAACCACTTGCTGACCGCCCACTACCTATGGGTGTCGGCAAGGTGGCTCCCCCAGGACCGCGTAACGCCGATCGGCGGCGGCAACTGGGGGACTGATTAGCCGGGGATCGCTTGCAGGGATGTGCGCACATGCGCCGGCATTAGGCTCCGCTGGCCCGCGACATAAACCCACTGGCCAATTAGCAGCACTGGCGGGTTGTTAACCCTCCGATTTCCCCGTCCAAAAGTGTATAATACACTTTGTTATGTATACAAAGTGTATTATATTGGCTGCCTCCTCCCCTGGTGGTCCCAGTGATCGAGCGACCACCAGGGGAGGAGGCAGCTCTTGTAGTAACCACACCAGCACACTGATCCTGCCCCCCCCCCGCCCCCTGATCGCCCACAGCACCCCTCAGACCCCCCCAAGCACCCCCGCAGACCACTGTTTGCACCCAAACACCCCCCTAATCACCCATCGATCACCCCCTGTCACTATCTGTCAACACTATGTTTTAGATTAGGTCCTAAGCTGCCCCCTGGGGGCTCCTGATCGCCCCCTACCCTCAGATCCTCTCCAGACCCACCAGAACTCCCCCTCTGTGTAATGTATACATCTATTCTCCCCTGTAATTACCCACTGATCACCTGTCAATCACCTGTCAATCCCCCATCAATCACCCCCTGTCACCACCTGTCACTGCCACCCATCAGATCAGACCCTAACCAGCCCCTTACGGGCACATAATCACCCGCCCACACCCTCAGATCACCCTCAGACCCCCCTGATCACCTTGCCAGTGCATTGCTTGCATCTATTCTCCCCTCTAATCACACCCTGATCACCTATCACCATAGTTTGTAAACGCTATAACTTTTACACAAACAAAAAGAAATCCAATAAGTGTCTATTTATTTATTGATCAAAGACATGTAGCACAATACATTTAGACAAAAATGTATATAGAAATGATACTTTATTTAAAAAAAAATGTGCACAGAAAGTAAAAAAAAAATCTTTTTTTTTTGACAAAATTCATGTTTTTTGATGAATATAATAAAAACTAAAAACCACAGCAGCAATCAAATAGCCCCCCCAAAAAGCTGTATTAGTGACAAAAAAAGAGGTAAATTTCATTTAGATAGCAGGTTGTATGACCGAGAAATAAACCATTAAATCTGCAGTGGTCTGAATGAAAAAAAAAAAGTGTCTGGTCCTTAGGGGGTTTTAAAGCGGATCCGAGATGAAAAACTAACTATAACAAGTAACTTGTTTATATATCTTATCTAAAGTTTAGATAGTTTACACAGCAAATCTAGCTGCAAACCGCTTTAATAGAATATGATCATTTCTTCCTGTGATACAATGACAGCAGCCATGTTGTTTGTAAACATTACACAGAGGCAGGCTTATCTGTATCTTGAGCACTCAGGCTGTGAAAAAAACCTAATCCCCCCTCCTCCCTCCTCCCCTCTGCCTCTGAAATCAATGGCTAGTAACACCACCTCCTCCTTCTGGCCAGACTGAGCTCCCATGAGCCCTTGCTACTGCCAAGGCTCTCTGAAAACATGTGAGCGTGGTTTATTTTGTTTATAGGGAATTAGAGTATTAAAAAAAAAGCAAAAAAGTATTTGGCTTGAGGAATGCTCTATAAACAATAGGAATAAGTAAAAGTTCACCTCGGATCTACTTTAAGGCTACAGTCATTAAGTGGTTAAATAAGGCAATAACGCAAAATAAAATGGAAATAAGTTCATTAAATTATTACAGTTTTTCATGAATATCCTTTTTTGTACTGCAATGAGCTCACCTACACACACTAAACTCGTATATGGAGACACAAAAAGGAAACCGTGAGCCCAATAGTGGCTCTCGGTTTTGGAGGAAGCCCCAGGTATGTATAAAACTTTTAATTGTTAATGGTCTCTGGTACACTTTAAGCAGCAAGGTATATTAAAGTAACAATATGTGAAAATACTCACAAATATGGGTCACCTCAAAGGCAATCACTGTAAAGGCAGGTGGGGAAATTAGACCTGATCCCTCTCAGGTTAAAACATCACTCTCTGTAGACAGGAAACAGGTAACACTCCAGCACCAAGGGTAGGCTAGGCAATAAACTTGTAGACAGGAACAGAGATGCCAAAAATAGGGTAAAATGCATTAAAAACTGTTCAAAAAGAGCAGGTAGTGGTGGACTCAACAATTTATTTATTATTATTTATTTGTTGTATTTATAAAGCGCCAACATATTACGCTGCACTGAACATTAGTTAAGGTTACAGGTAATATTTAGGGGTGACATACAGCAATATGACAATACAGGAATACAAGAAAAACCAGATCAAGCAGCACAGTATGAGTACAAGGTAATGCTTAGTCAGTCACTGGATGGGAGCATGGAAATTAGGCAAGTTTGGTTCACTCAAATGCATAGCATGGGTGCACAGTAATGGAGGTGCATGATCAGGACACAAAAGGAGGAGGACCCTGGACAAAGGCAATCTAGAGGGAGAGGTAGGGACACGAAAGGTAGAGGTCCAGAGTTCAGCTGTGGGTTTGGAGCACTTGCGAGGGGTGGTAGGCCAGAGTGAAAAGGTGAGTTTTAAGGGGCCTTCTTGAAGATGTTGAAGGAGAGGGCTGCCTTAATGGATGGAGGTAGGGCATTCCATAATGTTGGAGCAGCTCTTGAGAAATCCTGGAGTCGTGTATGGGACTGGGTGATGCAGGGGGGCAGTCAGGCGAAGTTCATTGGAGGAGCGGAGTGAGCAGCTAGGTGTGTACCTCTGAGTAAGATTGGAAATGTAGGTTGGACAGGTTTTGTAGTCAGATTTGTAGGTCAGACACAGTATCTTGAATCTGATTTTGGACTGGATAGAAAGCCAGTGGAGGCATTCACGGAGGGGAGCCGTCATGGTGGAGCGATGGGAGGAGTGTATAATTCTGGCTGCCACATTCATGATGGACTGCAATGGGGCAATTCGGGTCATAGGGAGACCAGACAGAAGGGCATTGCAATAGTCAAGGCAGGAAATTATGAGGGTATGGATGAGGAGTTTGGTGGTGGCAGAGGTCAGGAAAGGGTGGATCTTGCAGATGTTATGAAGGTGGAAGTTGCAGGACTTTGTGAGGTTTTGGATGTGGGGAGTAAAGGAGAGTGCGGAGTCTAGGGTGACACCCAGACAGCAGGCTTGAGAGGTAGGGCGAATGGTAGTGAGGGTAACAGTGACATGCACATCTGGGAGGTTCAGGGATGGCCAGGGTGGGAAGATTATAAATTCCATTTTGTCTAGATTTAGTTTCAGGAACCTAGCAGACATCCAGGAGGAGATGGCTGTTAGGCAGGAGAAGACCTTTTCCATGGTAGTGGGGGATATGTCAGGGGTGTGGAGGTAGATCTGGGTGTCATTTGCATACAGATGTTAGTTAAGACCCATGGAGGAAATAACCTTGCCAATGGAGGATGTGTATAGGGAGAACAGTAGGGGGCCAAGGACCAAGCCGTGGGGGTCTCCCACTGAGAGGTGGTTGGGGGTGAATGAGGACTCATTGAAGGAAGTTGTGAAGGAGCGGTTGGAAAGGTAGGATGAAAGCGAGGTCAGGGCGAGGTTGTGAATGCCCATGGACTGGAGGAGTAGGGGATGATCTACTGTGTCAAAAGCTGCTGAAAGGTCAAGGAGGAGGAGAATGGAGTATTTACCTTTAGCTTTAGCTAAGGCAAGGTCATTGACCACTTTGGTGAGAGGCGTTTTGGTTGAGTGGGCAGGCCAAAATCCAGATTGCAGTTGGTCTAGCAGTGAGTTGGCATTGAGGTACTGGGTCAGGCGTCTGTGAACTAGACGTTCAAGGAGTTTTAAAGCAAAGGGGATAAGGTAGATAGGGCGGTAGTTGGAGGGTAGTGAGGGGTCGAGGGAGGATTTCTTGAGCATAGTACAGTGGCCTGCTTGAAGTCAGAGGGGAAGGTTCCTGTGGCTAGGGAGAGGTTTAACAGGGTAGTGAGGACTGGGGCCAAATCTGTGAACTGAGGTTTGGGTTAATTCAGAAGGGATGGGGTCAAGGGGGGAGGTAGTGGTATGGGAAGTCTGCAGTAGGTGGTTGACTTCCTCAGTGGTAGTAGGAGTGTAGGAGATGAGGGAAGGATAGGGTGGAGGAGAAGCTGGATGAGAAGGGGTTGGGGGGTGAAGATTGGATATTTCCTGACAGATAGAGATAATTTTGTTGGTGAAGTGGGTGGCTAAATCTGTGGCAGAGAGGGAGGAAACGGAGGGTGGGGGCATGGCTTTAAGCAGGGAGTTGAAAGTGGCAAAAAGACGCCGGGAGTTGGAAGCTTGTGCTCCGATGAGCTTGGTAAGTATTCCTGCTTCGCATCAGCAAGGGCAGTGTGGAACTGCAGCAGGTTAGTCTTGTACTGTAGGAAATCCTGGTTAAGCTGAGTTTTCCTCCATTTCCGTTCAGTGGCGAGTGTTACCCCCTGGAGGTTGCGAGTATGGGTAGTCCGCCAGGTTAGGGGGGCGGTTGCAGCCGAATATTGGGGGAGCAGCTTCCTCTACAGCTGATGAGAGAGTTTAGCGATACTGAGCTGCAGCAAGATTAGGACAGGTTAGAGTGGGGAGTGTGGAGGAGAGGGCATGGGGGGGGGTCAGCAAGGACACTAGGGTTGAGCCTGCGTAGGTCACGCTGCCATAGTCCAGGTGGATGGGCAAAGTTATCGAGAAATTGTTTTGTGGAGTTCGACAGAGGGTGGTATAAGACCGCAACAATGGCTGGGAGGGGATTGTAGAGGCGGATAGTGTGGGCCTCGAATGATGTGTTTTATTCAAATACTCCAAAAGTGCAACACGTTTCGCAGGCACAATCCTGCTTTATCAGGCAATACCATGAGTACAAAAAATAAAACAAGAAAAGGTTTGGGAAGAAGCCAAGTGACTCATGTATCCTGCCTGAGGCGCATGGCTCCTTCCGAAACCTGTTCTAGTTTTTTTGTACTCCTGGTATTGCCTGATGAAGCAGTATTGTGCCTGTGAAATGCGTTGCACTTTTGGAGTATTTGAATAAAACATTGTTGATCTGAAATCGACAGAGTTTGTGTCTACTGAATGAGGAGGTAATCCCACCACTACCTCATCTTTTTAAACAGTTTTAACGTATTTTACCCTATTTTGGCACCTCTGTTCCTATGTACACGTTTATTGCCGAGCACACACTAAACTCAATTCTTGTTCCCTGTTAGGCTCCTCTCGGTGCATTTACACTTATGAGTAGCATCTGGAATGTCTCTCTGAAGCATCCAGCAGTAGTCTGCCATCATTGTAATGCTCCATTTTCCCTGGTATCTCCTTTCCATCTCTTTAATGTCTTGGGGGAATTGTTCACCTTATTCCTCACTTACAGCTCCAAAATTTTCAGGAAAGTAGTCAAAGTGTGACTGGAGGAAATGCACTTTAAAACTCATCAGGCAACCTAAAGCTTGAAATGCTTTTAGCATTTATCTGACAATCTTTTTGTTGTGAGGATCTTTGTTGTTGCCTAAACATTTCTGCACAACTTCTTTAAATGCAATTTAAAACCACTAGATTCTTCAGGAAAGATGATCCCCTTCTACCATTAGGAGTGCAGACTCAGGGCTGTGGCCTACACATACAGCATGCTGCTAAGTATCCCAGTAGTCAGACATGTCATTTAGAGCAGCACTTGTATTCACCCCCTTTGCAGGGGAGAGGGGCAGAGATTGTTTACATACAAAGGGCCAGAAGAGAACTAGGGAAATGAGGAATTCGATTTTTTTCCCTAAAACTTGCTGAACTTATGTATATATTGCTGACCATCAGATTTACAGTGCTATATTTTTTTTAACCTAACTCAGACAACCCCTTTACGTTTTGTTTTGTCATTTGTTATTTTATATATTAAATGCACTTATGTGAATTAATTAATAGTAATTTGCACTTTAAATTTGATTTAAAAAAAGCTATAATATAAATAAATACCAAAAATTAAAAAAAAATGAAGGCAATGTTGCATGTTGTGGCAATTCTTGATGTCTATTGATGTCTAGGACTTTTTTCAATATTTTATTTGTTTTCAGTACACCAAAATACATGGAAATTTGCTAAAAAATAACCAGACAGCTTTTTAGTTGCAGACCTGTGAAATTGTGGTGTGATCAGTCTAAAATGAAAAGTCAAAAACAGTCTGGAAAGACATCTGATTTATTTCATCTGATTTTTCTTTTTTATTATGTAGATACCTAGTCTGTCTTGGCTAGGACTCAATCAATACAGCCTTGGTGTCCTGAGGAGGCGTGGAAACACGTGAAACAGCTGTCGACACAGGCAGCTCTTTTTTACCTGTTGTGATTTTCTTCCACGCTTAAATAAAGAATCCTTGTATTGGACTTGCAAAATCTGCCCTCTCTTTCTTTGCTGGACAATCAACAGTGAGGATGTATGTTCTCCTTGTGTTTTCTTTCATAAATCAAAAATATACTGAAAGAATTAGTGGCTTACCCTAAAAATTGTCTGTAGAACGTTGCATGGATATAAGGTTGTGAGCTCTCTGTCCGCACAGTATAAATTATAGTAATAATATATAGCTTTTTATATGACTTTATGCAACCTATGTATATTTTTTATGCTTTGTCCTTTATGATTATTTGCACCCTGTAATTAAAATTTAAAAAAAATCCATAAGCAAAAGTCATATATAATTCAAAAGTGTTATTTTATGAGCTAAGCTGACTTGAACATTCCTCCACATCAATGTTATTTCTTGAATGACTGGTATATTCTGAGTTGCATTTAAGCACGAAGAAATTATTTGAAAAGCTTTCTACAAATGAAGAGTGTATATTAGTGTCTAGAAATCTTTATTACCAATAAGCCTACCACATTTTTCTTGTTAAAGGTCAATCAATGACAGCATGAACTTTTTCCTTTACAATACAGAAATGCAGCAATAAATAGATTTCACCACATGAACTACAAAGACACTGCTGTAATTTTTTTTAATAAAAACAAAAGAAATAACTGACCTTATTTTTAATGTCACAATTAATTGGTGCAATTTGATGGAAGCTGATTTGATTGTCAAAAGATTTGTTTTTCGTTCTTCTGCCCAAACTGTCAATGCAGGAAGGAATTTACGTTTAGAACAAAGATCAGTAAAGTGGTATTTGTACCATGTTGTGTTATTTATATCATTGCTTTATTTTGTTTTTGGTAGGTTTTTTTTTTTCAAATTAGGCATAGAATTTAGCTAAAAGTGAGAAAAAAAGTTCAAATGCCATGATCCACCAATAAGCTGACTCCCTAATGTGGCAACCTATCCCCCCTATGCAAAGCATGCATTGGTGCATACTGTGGATGTAGAGCACGCATTGGAGCTTGATGGGTAGAAGCATAGCAACCTCACTCCCATTTGTATTTTTGTACCTTTGTTGACACCTTCTGAACTGTCTGCTAGAGCTCTAAGCTCACTGTCATGTGACCACAGTGAACCTGGTGTTCTTAGTGGCCAGTTTAAAAGTTCCATGCAAGGATGCATACTTGAGTGAGGAGAGGTAGCTATACTTCCACCAGCATGCTCCAACATGTGCTGACTGAGCATAAGGGGGGCCCAGGTACAAAATATATTACCTGCAGATAAACCAGGATAAATATTGATGAAGAGTAAATGCTGATTATGAACATTTTAATTTGTTGAGATTTGCTCCTGAGGTTTAAGGATTATAGGACATATGCAACTCACTTTTTCTCTTGCGTTTTCTCCTAGGGGAAAATTTTTGATATTAGATTTAAAATAGCTTTTTAGCACTTTGCATTGGAAAAAAGTGCAAAAAGGTAGGAGGAGAGGCACTGTCAAAATTATTTTGAGTATTTGTTAGCTTGCTGGTGGCTTAAAAGGCATTTTATTTAGTTGTAAAAATATCACCTGGGAGAAAACGCAAATAAAAACGTGAATCGCATGTCTACAATTATGAAGGTACTATTATTGTGACAAGAGAATGGCACAAATAGAATACAATTTGACGATGTTCACTGAATGAAAATGTTTTACTGAGGCATTAAACCTTCATGAACACCAGAAATATTGTGTAACTACTAGTACTACTACTACTGCTCACTGGCGTAACAATAGGGGAGGCAGCCCCTGCCCCCCTGGGGCCTACTCATGGCCGTTTTTGGGGGGGGGGGCAGGAGGGGTCGCAGCATGAGGGGAAAGCTTTGTACATCAGCGGGAAGGGGGGAAAGTCCCCCCAAAAAGCAGAACGCTCCCAGCAGTGACTGTCTGGCAACAGGCATGCGCAGTGGCCATCAACTCGCCGAGTCATACGGCTGACCGAGGGGCACTGCTGGTGATGACTAGAGCACTGCAGAATCACGGTGTGGGCACAGAATGGCTGCAGGGGGACTGGAAGAAGCCCCAGGTAAGTTAAACTGCTTTTTGTAATTCTGTTTAAGTACCCTTTCAGGCAACATACAGTAATAGCCCAAACATCACATTTTTGGTTCGTGAACTTCAAACACAAATTTCCGTAAACAGTTCACAGAGTTCGTAAACAGGCAAATCTGGCGAACAGTCATAGACTTCCATGGGCACGCAAATTTTTAAATCTATAGGGACTGTTTCCGGCCACAAAAGTGATGGAAAAGTTTTTTCAAGGGACCTAACACCCGGGGCTTCCAGGGCAAAATTTACACCAAAAATTACGTAGCTGACGCAGAGTCATGTTTTAATCTCTAAAGCAGAAATCACAGAACATTCTTACATTTAGTGGTGCTCAAATACCCCTTTTCAAAATTCGAGTTAGGTCGAATTCGAATAGTAAATTATTCGAGATCAGTCGAATATTCGAGTCGAATAATTTTTACTATTCGATTCGACCTCGGAATTCGAGCTCACTATTCGAGTCGGTATTCGAGCTCATTATTCGAGCTGACTATTCGAAATGGCCTTAAATAGCTTCCAACACTTGTTTTGAGGGTGAATGATGCAAGAAACCTCTTTTTTTCCAAGTAACAACAGCAAGTGATTATGTGGGGATGTTCCTTTAAAAAAAAAAAGTTGAAAAGAGAAGTTGTGTCCAGAAATTTGTTCAGTACTGTATATACTTCTTCTTCTTCTTCTTTATCTTCTATATCTTCTTCTTCTTCTTCTTCTTCTTCTATATCTTCTTCTTCTATATCTTCTTCTTCTATATCTTCTTCTATATCTTCTTCTTCTTCTTTTATATTGTCTTCTTCTTCTTCTTCATCTTCTTCATCATCATCTTCTTCTTCATCATCTTCTTTTTCTTCATCTTCTTCATCTTCTTCTTCATCTTCTTCTTCATCTTCTTCATCTTCTTCTTCATCTTCTTCATCTTCTTCATCTTCTTCTTCTTCTTCTTCTTCATCTTCTTCATCTTCAACTTCTTCATCTTCTTCTTCTTCTTCATCTTCTTCATCTTCTTCTTCTTCTTCTTCTTCATCTTCTTCATCTTCAACTTCTTCATCTTCTTCTTCTTCTTCATCTTCTTCATCTTCTTCATCTTCTTCTTCTTCTTCTTCTTCTTCATCTTCTTCATCTTCAACTTCTTCATCTTCTTCTTCTTCTTCATCTTCTTCATCTTCTTCATCTTCTTCTTCTTCTTCTTCATCATCTTCTTCTTCTTCATCTTCTTCATCTTCTTCATCTTCTTCTTCTTCATCATCTTCATCTTCTTCTTCATCTTCTTCTTCTTCATCATCTTCATCTTCTTCTTCTTCATCTTCTTCATCATCTTCATCTTCTTCATCTTCTTCTTCTTCTTCTTCATCTTCTTCATCTTCTTCTTCTTCTTCATCATCTTCTTCTTCTTCATCTTCTTCATCTTCTTCTTCTTCATCATCTTCATCTTCTTCTTCATCTTCTTCTTCTTCATCATCTTCATCTTCTTCTTCTTCATCTTCTTCATCTTCTTCTTCTTCATCTTCTTCATCTTCATCTTCTTCATCTTCTTCATCTTCTTCTTCTTCATCTTCTTCATCTTCTTCTCCTTCTTCTTCTTCTTCTTCTTCATCTTCTTCTTCTTCTTCTTCATCTTCTTCTTCTTCATCTTCTTCATCTTCTTCTATATCGTCTTCTTCTTCACTTATTTCTCTTTTCAAATTTTTTTTTTTAAAGAAATGCAGCTATTTTTGAGCGTAACAAATAGCTGGTGGCGCACGCATGTTGGAAGCGCCATTGTATGTGCTCCCTGGCAGTGGAAACACACAGACAGCAGGAGGTAAATTCAGCAGCAGGAGGAGGAGGATGAGTGTGTGGCAGCAGGCAGTCAATGAGGCAGGCAGCGTGACATAATAGCCCTGGTACCTAGCGGTGATACCAGGGCTGTAAATAAACACAGCAGGCAGGAGGTCCCAGACAGCGGTCGTGTAGCCCACATTGTGTCCAATACACAACTGGGACAACACAGTTTTCAACCCGGGCACCTCAGAAAAATTAAACCTTTTTTTTTTTTTATGGTTTTGTAGTTTTGTTTTTACAACAAATTACACAGACAGATATAGCTATTTTTTGACGTAATAGCTGGTGGCAGAGTGGCAGCAGAAGGTAAATCTGTGTACCCTGGCGTTGGGAAACACAGACAGACAGACAGCAGCAGCAGCAGCAGGAGGAATGGAGGAGTAATGTGAGCAGCTATTGTTTGACGTACTAGCTGGTGGCAGAGTGGCAGCAGAAGGTAAATCTGTGTACCCTGGCGTTGGGAAACACAGACAGACAGCAGCATCAGCAGGAGGAATGGAGGAGTAGTGTGAGTGTGGCAGCAGGCAGGCAGCGTGACATAATAGCCCTGGTACCTAGCGGTGATACCAGGGCTGTAAATAAACACAGCAGGCAGGAGGTCCCAGACAGCGGTCGTGCAGCCCACATTGTGTCCAATACACAACTGGGACAACACAGTTTTCAACCCGGGCACCTCAGAAAAATTAAACCTTTTTTTTTTTTATGGTTTTGTAGTTTTGTTTTTACAACAAATTACACAGACAGATATAGCTATTTTTTGACGTAATAGCTGGTGGCAGAGTGGCAGCAGAAGGTAAATCTGTGTACCCTGGCGTTGGGAAACACAGACAGACAGACAGCAGCAGCAGCAGCAGGAGGAATGGAGGAGTAATGTGAGCAGCTATTGTTTGACGTAATAGCTGGTGGCAGAGTGGCAGCAGAAGGTAAATCTGTGTACCCTGGCGTTGGGAAACACAGACAGACAGCAGCATCAGCAGGAGGAATGGAGGAGTAGTGTGAGTGTGGCAGCAGGCAGGCAGCGTGACATAATAGCCCTGGTACCTAGCGGTGATACCAGGGCTGTAAATAAACACAGCAGGCAGGAGGTCCCAGACAGCGGTCGTGTAGCCCACATTGTGTCCAATACACAACTGGGACAACACAGTTTTCAACCCGGGCACCTCAGAAAAATTAAACCTTTTTTTTTTTTATGGTTTTGTAGTTTTGTTTTTACAACACATTACACAGACAGATATAGCTATTTTTTGACGTAATAGCTGGTGGCAGAGTGGCAGCAGAAGGTAAATCTGTGTACCCTGGCGTTGGGAAACACAGACAGACAGACAGCAGCAGCAGCAGCAGCAGGAGGAATGGAGGAGTAATGTGAGCAGCTATTGTTTGACGTAATAGCTGGTGGCAGAGTGGCAGCAGAAGGTAAATCTGTGTACCCTGGCGTTGGGAAACACAGACAGACAGCAGCATCAGCAGGAGGAATGGAGGAGTAGTGTGAGTGTGGCAGCAGGCAGGCAGCGTGACATAATAGCCCTGGTACCTAGCGGTGATACCAGGGCTGTAAATAAACACAGCAGGCAGGAGGTCCCAGACAGCGGTCGTGTAGCCCACATTGTGTCCAATACACAACTGGGACAACACAGTTTTCAACCCGGGCACCTCAGAAAAATTAAACCTTTTTTTTTTTTTATGGTTTTGTAGTTTTGGTTTTACAACCAATTACACAGATATAGCTATTTTTTGACGTAATAGCTGGTGGCAGAGTGGCAGCAGAAGGTAAATCTGTGTATCCTGGCGTTGGGAAACACAGACAGACAGCAGCATCAGCAGGAGGAATGGAGGAGTAGTGTGAGTGTGGCAGCAGGCAGGCAGCGTGACATAATAGCCCTGGTACCTAGCGGTGATACCAGGCCGTAAATGAACACAACAGGAGGTCCCAGACAGCGGTCGTGCAGCCCACATCGTGTCCAATACACAACTGGGACAACACAGTTTTCAACCCGGGCACCTCAGAAAAATTAAACCTTTTTTTTTTTTATGGTTTTTTGGTTTTGTTTGTAAAACAAATTACACAGATATATAGCTATTGTTTGACGTAATAGCTGGTGGCAGAGTGGCAGCAGAAGGTAAATCTGTGTACCCTGGCAGTGGCAAACACAGACAGACAGCAGAAGGGCAGTACGCAGCCCACTGTAGGTGTAAAATGTGTGGCTGCAGGCGACTTAATAGTCAAAGTGAACCAGGCTGGCTTAGTGAGCAGGAGCCAGGAAGTGGTAAAGGGTGGTAAGGCACATTAACGATGGTTCTTAGCCAGTTCATGTCCCCCTCTCGCCGACAACAGGGGCCAGGAACTCGCCTTCCACCCACGCCTGGTTCATCTTGAGAAACGTCAGTCTGTCCACAGACTTGTGAGACAGACGTGAGCGTTTCTCGGTGACCACACCACCAGCTGCACTGAAGCAGCGCTCGGACAGCACGCTGGAAGGGGGGCAGGACAGCACTTCCAGGGCGTACTGCGCCAGCTCGCTCCAGATCTCCAGGCGCTTGACCCAATACTCCATGGGATCAACAGGGGCATCGCTGTCAAGCCCGCTGTAGGACCCCATGTAGTCAGCCACCATGCGGGTCAGCCGCTGGCTGTGACCGGTGGAGGATGCTGCTGCATGCACCTCCTCTCTAGTCACTGCTGCCGGAGCCTCTACAGTCCTGTAGAGCTCGTGGCTGAGAGACAGCAGGTCTGTGGGGCGCTTGCTGCTGGATGCAGGCACCTGCTGCTGCCTCTGTGCTGGCTGCTGGACAGTGGGGGTGGAAGGCTGGGGGAAGGCTTCCTCCAAGCGCTCAACAAGGGCCTGCTGCAAGCTCCTTATTTGTTGCGCTGGGTCTCCTCCTGCAGGCGGCAGGAACTGGCTCAACTTCCCCTTGAGGCGTGGGTCCAACATCATGCTGATCCAGATGTCCTCCCTCTGCTTCATCTGGATCACCCTGGGGTCTCTGCGCAGGCACGTCAGCATGTGCGCTGCCATTGGGAAGAGGCGGGCCACGTCTGCTGGCACATCGACGGCAGTGCTGCTGTCCTCATCCTCCTCCTCTGCCTCGTCAGCCTCATCCTCTCTCCACCCCCGCACCAACTCAGCTGCACTGTGCTGCTCCCCCTCATCAGCAGCAAGGTCAGGGACCTCCACCAAGTCCTCCTCCTCCTCCCCCTCAGAGGTGGACTGTGCAGCTGCTTGCCGCTCCTGCTGGTCCAAGGCTGCCGCTCCCTGTTCCAGCAAAGCATCGAGGGCCCTGTTCAGCAGACAAACCAGGGGCACCCACTCGCAGACCATAGCATGGTCCCTGCTCACCATGTTAGTGGCCTGCAGAAAGGGAGCCAGCACTAAGCACACCTGCTGCATGTGCCTCCAGTCATCATCGGGGACGATGGACGGGATGTTGCTGGTCTTGTCCCTTCTCTGAGCGGCGGAAACAGTGGCCAGGGCAAGGTACTGTTTGACAGCGCGCTTCTGTTCAACCAGACGCTCCAACATCGCCAGGGTGGAGTTCCAGCGAGTCGGAACGTCAAGGATCAGCCGATGGCGTGGCAGATCCAGCTCCTTTTGCACGTCTTCCAGGCTCGCACAGGCTGCAGCCGAGCGCCGGAAGTGACGCCCATCCCCTGGTAGGTGCGCAAGAACTTCTGCACTACCAGGTTCAGCACGTGGGCAAGACAAGGGATGTGGGTCAGGTTTCCCCTGTCTATTGCGGCAACCAGATTGGCCCCATTGTCGGCCACCACCTCTCCGACTCTGAGGCCTCTGGGGGTCAGCCAAATCCTCTCCTGCTCCTGGAGTTTGGCCAACACATGGGTTGCCGTCAGCTTGGTCTTCCCAAGGCTGACCAAGTGCAGCAGCGCTTGGCAGTGGCGGGCCTTCACGCTGCTGCTGAGGCGGGGGGTTTGGCCAGGTGTGCCGGAGGATGGCAGAGGATCGGAGGAACCTGCTGCAGTTCCCCTGACCCTGCGGGGTGGCACCACCCACTGTGTTGCTGCTGCTGCTGTGCCCGCTGCTGCTCTCCCATCCTCACCCCCTTCCACCAAGCTGACCCAGTGGACAGTGAAGGACAGGTAGCGGCCTGTCCCGAAGCGGCTGCTCCAGGAGTCCATGGTGACGTGGACCCTTTCACCAACCGCGTGCTCCAGCCCTCGCTCCACATTGGCCATCACAAAGCGGTGCAGTGCAGGAATGGCCTTGCGGGAGAAAAAGTGTCTGCTGGGGAGCTGCCAGTCTGGGGCTGCGCAAGCAAGCAGCGCACGAATGTCGCTCCCCTCCTGCACGAGCGTGTACGGCAGGAGTTGGGAGCACATGGCCCGTGCCAGCAAGCCGTTCAGCTGCCGCACGCGACGGCTGCTGGGAGGCAGAGCCCTAACCACCCCCTGGAAGGACTCACTCAAAAGGCTCTGGCGTGGCCTTTTGCTGGCACGGGAATCAGCAGACACAGCGGAGGAGGCCACTGAGGACTGGCTGCCAGAACAGGCCTCAGTGTCGGCGGCAGGAGTTGCAGAGGGGGGAGGAGCAGTGCGTTTCCGCACTCCTGCTGGTGCTGCTGGAGGAGCAGGAGGGCGGGTGGCTGCTGTTGCTGCTGCTGCTGAAGGCTGTGCAGTGATGGGTGTGGTGCCACTGCCAGCACCAGATGCCTTCAGCCTCTGGAACTCCTGATGCTGGTGGAAATGTTTCGCAGCAAGGTGGTTGATGAGCGAGCTGGTGCAGAACTTTAAGGGGTCTGCACCTCTGCTCAACTTCCGCTGACAGTGGTTGCAAGTGGCGTACTTGCTGTACACTGTGGGCATGGTGAAAAAGCGCCAGATTGGTGACAGAAACATCCCCCTACGGCATGGAAGCGCTGCTGCCTGTCTCCCTGTGGTGGTTGGGGGTGGGGCTTGGGGGGCTTGGGTGCGGCTGGTGGTGGTACTGGCAGATGCTGCTGCTGCTGCTGCTGAGCCTGAGACACCAGCAGGCTGTGGGACCTGCCTACTGCTGCTGCCAATGCTTGCAATGATGCGCCTCCTTGCAAGGCCCACAAGAGCATCCTCCTCCTCCTCCTCAGAGCTGCTGAGGACGACATCCCCTGGAGGTGGTGGCACCCAGTCTCTGTCTGTCACCGGGTCATCAACATCCTCCCCCTCCTGAAACATGTCCTGCTGGGATGAGGACCCCCCAAACTCCTCTCCTGATGCATGGATGGGCTGCTTGACTGTCGCCACAGTCTTGCTGTCCAATCCCTCATCCCCCAAAGTGCCCATCAGCATCTCCTCCTCAAGATCGCCAACAACAGCAGACAATTTACTCATGATGCCTGGGGTCAAAAGACTGCTGAATGACAGGTCGGCGAGTGACGGTGAACTGGCCTCCTCCCCAGACCCTGCTGGGCGGCTGCTGCGAACAGGGGTGGTGGTGGTGGTGGTGAGGGTGGAGGCCTCAGATGCAGAGCTGATGGCGGGCTGCTCATCCTCCGTCATGAGTTGCACCACAGTGTCTGCATGCTTTTCCTCAATGGGACGTTTCCGACCCGGCTGGAGGAAAATCGGAGCAGGTGCTACACGCTGCTGCTGCTGTGTCTCTGCAGCGTGAGTTGCAGATGCTCCTGCTGGGCGGCGCCCAAGGCGTCCACGGCCAGTGGCTATGGGAGGAATGTTAGCCACTGACGCTGCTGCTGCTGCTGCGGAACTGTGCATGGTGGCGCGCCCGCGCCCGCGGCTTGCCACAATGCTGCTCCCTCTCCTCCTGATTCCCTTGCTGCCCTTCCCCTTGCCCAAACCGCGCTGGCTGCCACTTCCAGACATCTTCGATGTTTTGGGCGTATAGACAAAAGTTTTTTAAAAGGGCGGGTGAAAAGTGGGGTACTTTAATGGAGTGGGTTGGTGGGTGAGGTGACTGAGTGAGTGTCCCTAGTACAGTAAGTAAGTAGTAACAGTCAGGAAGTACAACTAGCAGTTACAATAATCAGTAGTAATCACAAGTAAATTTAGTGTGTGTACACTACAGACAGTGAGTGCACGCACGCGCAAACACGCGCAGGAGCTAGCCTATGAACAGTGACTGAGTGAGTGTCCCTAGTACAGTAAGTAAGTAAGTAGTAACAGTCAGTAAGTACAACTAACTAATTACAATAATCAATCAGTTATCAGAAGGAAATAGAGTGTGTGTAGTGTGTACACAGACAGTGAGTGCACACACGCAGGAGCTAGTAGCCTATGAACAGTGACTGAGTGTCCTAGACTCCTAGTACAGTAAGTAGTAACAGTAAGTACAACTAACTAATTACAATAATCAATCAGTTATCAGAAGGAAATAGAGTGTGTGTAGTGTGTACACAGACAGTGAGTGCACACACGCAGGAGCTAGTAGCCTATGAACAGTGACTGAGTGTCCTAGACTCCTAGTACAGTAAGTAGTAACAGTAAGTACAACTAACTAATTACAATAATCAATCAGTTATCAGAAGGAAATAGAGTGTGTGTAGTGTGTACACAGACAGTGAGTGCACACACGCAGGAGCTAGTAGCCTATGAACAGTGACTGAGTGTCCTAGACTCCTAGTACAGTAAGTAGTAACAGTAAGTACAACTAACTAATTACAATAATCAATCAGTTATCAGAAGGAAATAGAGTGTGTGTAGTGTGTACACAGACAGTGAGTGCACACACGCAGGAGCTAGTAGCCTATGAACAGTGACTGAGTGTCCTAGACTCCTAGTACAGTAAGTAGTAACAGTAAGTACAACTAACTAATTACAATAATCAATCAGTTATCAGAAGGAAATAGAGTGTGTGTAGTGTGTACACAGACAGTGAGTGCACACACGCAGGAGCTAGTAGCCTATGAACAGTGACTGAGTGTCCTAGACTCCTAGTACAGTAAGTAGTAACAGTAAGTACAACTAACTAATTACAATAATCAATCAGTTATCAGAAGGAAATAGAGTGTGTGTAGTGTGTACACAGACAGTGAGTGCACACACGCAGGAGCTAGTAGCCTATGAACAGTGACTGAGTGTCCTAGACTCCTAGTACAGTAAGTAGTAACAGTGAGTACAACTAACTAATTACAATATTCAATTACAATAATCAATCAGTTATCAGAACTTGGAAATAGAGTGTGTGTAGTGTGTACACAGACAGTAAGTGCACACACGCAGGAGCAGCTAGTAGCCTATGAACAGTGACAGTGAGTGTCCTAGTACAGTTACAGTATATAACTACAATACTAATACAATCAGTAGTAAAGGACAGCAGAAATACTGGTATAGAATAGAGAGAAATAAACAGAGGACAGGAGGACAGCTGCCCACAAAGGCAGGCCCTGAGGCCTAAAGCTGTAAGCCTGCAGCAGCTGGCCTGTCTCTATGTAACACAAAAGCTACTAACTAAAATACAATGTCTAACTAACTAACAACAATATAGGTGTGTATAGGAGGTGTATGTGAGCAAAAACGCTAGGTAAATGACCACAATAAAGCTCTTGCTAAGCCAAAGCACAAAGGAGCAACTCTCTCTCTATGCAAGTCTCAGGCAAGGACGGAGAAACGTAACATGGCGGCCGCTTTTTATAGGGTAGGGGCTGGCCAGGGTCCCCCTCTGTGATTGGCTGCCGTCAGAGGGCCTGGGAGCCCTCTGATTGGCTCTAAGGACATCAATCTGGGCTATGACGCTATTCGAGCTCGGTACCGAGCTCGAATAGTGCCGTTTGCTCGAATAGCTCGAATAGTGAATGGGCTATTCGAGTGTACGCGAATAGCCCATTCGAATAGCTACAGCTATTCGGAGCTCGAATACCGAGCTCGAATAGCTGGAAAAGAGCTCGAATATTCGAGCTACTCGAATATTCGAGCTCTGCTGAGCACCACTGCTTAAGTTTATGGAATTAAGTGTTTTAAAACATCCAGGTTGCATACACCGTGATAAGGTAGTGTAAGGGTTAGGCCTGGTTCACACTGACAGATAAAACACTGTGTTAAACACACCACAAACAACCACAAAGAGCTTTAATGATAATGTCAGGTGAGCAAATAATTGTTTTTGCTAGCTGACACCTCAAGGACATAAATGTTAGTCCTCCCGGTGGCAATCTTTGTGTAGTGGTGTGTAGTGGCCTCTGTGCTTGTGCGCACGTTCATGGGAGTACAGACGATCATGAATTTCCTGCCCCTATGCTCAGGATGAGGTAGTTCATTGACAGTTAAGTGACCAAAAAAACACTGATTCTGCACTGAGGAGTTATACAGGGGGCAGTAGTGGATACTAGATGCCAGTAGTGGTGGTGAAGGATTATTGGGTTATGGTCGGTGCACTACAAAAACCAGCTGACTTGTCATCAACAGCTAACTTGTGCACTGGACACAGGGCAGCAATACAATAGCAAGAAAAACAATGTACCAGCCCTAAGAAGGGCTTAGTTGTTCAGGACAATGTGTTAGCAGCAAGAATCTGCACTGAGGACACAGAACACAGGCCTACCTAATGCTTTCCCTGTCAGCAGCGCACTCTCCCTGATCTGTCTAGCATAGAAGCCAAACACAGACTGCAAAATGGTGCTATGCTGGCTTTCTAAAAGGTGGAGGAGCGGTCCAGGTGGGAGGGATAGCTCATTGGCTGCCATGTGTCTGCTGACTCTGGGTGAGGGGTCAAAGTTTGGCTCTATTATAATGTATAGAGGGCAAATCAAACACGCCATGTGTTCGCCTGAGTGGCAAATGCAAACACCCCTTGTTCACCCCAAACATTTCGCCAGCAGAACAGTTTGGGCCATCTCTAGAAACATATGCATTAGAATGAATCCATTATTCATCATAAGTTGCATATTTCCTTCTTTACCTCCAATTAGGTGTTCCCAGGTATCCTTGCAAAGTTATCAGACCATATAAAACCTATCCCTAGCAAACAACAGGAATTAGGACATTCAGGGTAGAGTGGGAGGGTTTTCTCATTCTGTTTCCTGCTTTTACTCTGGCTGCAGAGAAAGAGAGAAATAACGGTAGGGCTGTATTGGATTGACAGGGTGAGAGTGTAGTGATAGTAAAGGGAATAGCTCAGTAGTATTTTTTTATGATGAATAGTGTCTGAAAAAAATCCTAAATGAAAAAACCTGATACTAGACTTATATCATATAACAACCCTACAAAAACTCCCCAGACTTACAGAAGCAGCAGTTCTTTTTCTTGTGCTCATTGTCGCAAAATGGAAAACATCATTGGGTTAAGACTGTGGATTTACACTATAGATGGGAACATATTATATTTAAACGGGGTCCTGAAGTATCAAACCCAGCGGATCAGTTTATTCATTTACATTTGCAATTTCAACTTTTCCTCAATTAACCCAAAGAGATCAACATTATTTGTTGAAAAGAAGTGATGTGGAATGATTAGTGGTAGCAGTAAAGTCTGTTGTTTAATTAACCACAGCAGTATATCTAGCAAGTGTATTTGCCCACTGTCATCGGTTGTAATTTAACAAATGGATACAGATTTTTAGAAAGTTGTATTGTGTCACTTGAATAAGTTGAGACATCTTGCTGACTACTTAAATCAGACACCTCCTACTGACCAATGTTCTACATGCTTTCTCAACCTTCTAAACGTGCCATTGAAATAGTGTTCAGGTGTGTATTAAATATTTACACATAAGTAACTTGCTAGTGGTTGAGAGCTTCTTTTCATTACAAGAGGGCCATTATAGCCTGCACAGACAATTAGTGCTGGAAAATTAAATGACAAAATCTGCATTGCCCCAGGCAATGAGAGTTATGAGATACAATGCATAATGACTTAAAATAGCATTGAAGCAAAGTGTGACTGTTAGCTCACAGTTATCCCTTGTTCATTTCCGTCATAATTCAAAGGCAAACACCCAGGGATACATAGACTAAGGTAAAGGAAATTTTACTGTGTCCTACATTCAAGATGAGATTTAATATCATTTTAAAGCGAAAATAGTGTGTTTTTTTCTTAATGCAGAAACTATTAATTTTGTTATTTGAATATAACACAAATCTTGAAAATTGTGAATCTTACATATTGTAAATGGCTACTACATCACTAGAGATGTTCGGAATTGCTGATTTACTGTTGCACAGAAATAAAAAAATGAATATTGGCATGGGCATATGTATTTACCCCTTTGCTATGAAGCCCTTGTGCAACCAATTACCTACAACGTTCACATAATTAGGGAAATGAAGTCCACTTGTGTGCAATCTAAGTGTCACATGATCTGTCATTACAAACACACCTTTTCAGAAAGGTCTTAGGGTCTTCAACATCACTAAGCGAGATGCTTCACACCATGAAGACCAATGAGTTTTCCAAACAGGTCAGGGACAAAGTTGTTGAGAAGTACAAGTACAAGCACCATCAAATCCATCATCTTTAATCAATCAATCAATCAATCAATCAAACAAACAAACAATCAATCCATCAATCCATCATCTTCAAATGGAAAAAACATGGTACCAAAACAAACCTGCCAAGAGAGAGCTGCCCACCAAAACTCATAGACTGGACATTTAGGCATTAATCAAAAAGTCAGCACAGAGACCAAATGTATCTCTGCAGAAGTTGCAGAGCTCCACATCAGAGATTGAAGTATCTGTCCACAGGACCACAATAAGCCATACACCCCATAGAGCTGGGCATTAAGGGAGAGTAGGCAGAAAAAAAGCCATAAATTTGCATTATAAATAGGATGACACATTTTAGGTTTGCCAAAAGGCATTTCGGTAACTCCCCAAATGTATGGAGGAAGATGCTTTGGTCAGATAAGACTAACTTTGAACTTTTTGGCCACCAAGGAAAATGCTATGTCTGGCGCAAACCAAAAATATCACATGATCCTAACAACATCATGGCAGCATCATGCTGTGGGGATGTTTTTCAGCTGCAGGGAAAGGGAAACTGGTCAAAGTCAAGATAAAGATGGCTGGTGCTAGATACAGGGAAAGTCTTAAACAGAGATGGCCCGAACCTCCAATTTTCGGTTCACGAACCACGAACGTGAACTTCCAAAAAAGTTTGGTGCCTGTGAACTTTCGCGAACCACAATAGACTTCAATGGGGAGGCGAACTTTGAGAACTAGAAACATTTATGCTGGCCACAAAAGTGATGGAAAAGATGTTTCAAGGGGTCTACCACCTGAAGGGGGGCATGGCAGAGTGGGATACATGCCAAAACTCCCCAGGAAAAATCAGGATTTGATGCACAGCAGCATTTTAACGGCAGAAATAACATTTTATTGCTAAATTAGAGGCCTAAAGTGCTTTAAAACATCTTGCATGTGTATACATCAACCAGGGAGTGTAATTAGAGTACTGCTTCACACTGACAGACCAAACTCACTGTGTAATGCACTGCAAACAGCTGTTTGTGTTGTGATGGCCATGCTAGACTGGTGCGCACCATGGCCAGAGTGCAGGCAATGGTGGTTTTTAAGCCCATATGGTCGGGCTGATGTAGCTGAATGACAGAACAACAGTGACTGAGTGTCCAGCTGATCAAATTTGGTCTGTTCACAATGAAGCAACAACCTTATTATCTGGGGTGTGCCCCCCCCCCCCGAGACATTCATATAGCCAGCGGTCATTGCTTCATTGTGATACGCAAGCCCGTTCACCGCAGCAAGGTAATGATCACGAAGGGGAATTGACACATGTACATGCCTTTTGAGTTGTTGTTGCAGCTGCAATGCAGCCATAAAATTAGGCAGGCATGTACATGCACCAAAAAAATATTATAGTGGCCACTGATAGCAGCAGTCTTAAAAATTCAGGAATCCGCCTGGAGTCCTGGACCCTGTTGGTGGTGGCGGAGAAGGCAGTCAAGCGGCCTGCAGGCAGAGATGCTGTGTGGAGAGCGACTTAGTCTTGGGGCAGGCAGTCACATGGCATGGAGGCAGAGATGCGGTGTGTGGGGACTGACTTAGTCTTCGGGGGGGGGGGGGGGGGGCAGTAGCCATTTCGGGATCCATGCCTCATTCATTTTGATAAAGGTGAGGTACTGAACACTTTTGTGACTTAGGCGACTTCTCTTCTAAGTGACAATGCCTCCAGCTGTGCTGAAGGTCCTTTCTGACAGGACGCTTGAGGCAAGGCAAGACAGAAGTTGGATGGCAAATTGTGACAGCTCTGGCCACAGGTCAAGCCTACGCACCCAGTAGTCCAAGGGTTCATCGCTGCTCAAAGTGCCTGCATCCACACTTAAGGCCAGGTAGTCGGCGACCTGCCGGTCCAGGCATTGGTGGAGGGTGGATCCGGAAGGGCTTAGGCGAGGCTTTGGACTAAAGAATGTCTGCATGTCCGTCATCACCATGAGATCGCTGGAGAATCCTGTCCTTGCCTGCGTGGACATGGGAGGAGGATTACTGGCAGTGAACCTTTATTCCGTTGTGCTATGACGTCACCCTTAAATGCACTGTAAAGCATAGTTGCCAGCTTGTACTGCATGTGCTACATCCTTTCTGCCTTCAGGTGAGTTGGTAACATCTCCGCCACTTTGTGCCAATATGGAGGGTCTAGTAGCGTGGCCACTCAGTACAGCTCATTCCCCTTGAGTTTTTTTTATACGGGGGTCCCTTAACAGGCTGGACAGCATGAAAGATGCCATCTGCACAAATTTGGATCTAGACGTACTATCCATCTCCTCTTGCTCTTCCTCAGTGACGAACAATACCACGGGAACGTTGAGCAGCACAAGCCCCCTGCGATGCCTGCTCCTAATCATCTGAGTCTGACTCTTCCCCACACGAATCTTCCTCCTCCTTCTCCTCCCCCTCTGTGCTGCCGCAGGTGTTGAGGAAACATCTGGTTCTGATGAGAATTGATCCCACAACTCTTCCTCCTGTTCCTGTTCCTCTTCATGCTCCTCCACAGCTTGATCCACCACTCTACGCAAGGCACGCTCCAGGAAAAAAGCATAGGGGATCAGGTCGCTGATGGTGCCTTCACTGCGACTCACCATGTTTGTCACCTCCTCAAACGGCCGCATGAGCCTGCAGGCATTTCGTATGAGTGTCCAGTTCTTGGGCCAAAACATCCCCATCTCCCCAGACTGTATCCTTCTACTGTAGTTGTAGAGATACTGGGTGACGGCTTTCTCTTTTTGTAGCAGGCATTCAAACATGACCAAGGTGGAATTCCAGCGAGTCGGGCTATCACAAATCAAGCGTCTCACCGGCAAGTTTCTTCTCCGCTGAATGTCCGCAAAGCGTGCCATGGCCCTGTAAGACCGCCTGAAATGCCCACACACCTTCCTGGCCTGCTTCAGGACGTCCTGTAAGCCTGGGTACTTAGACACAAATCTCTGAATGATGAGATTCAGCACATGTGCCATGCAGGGAACATGTGTCAACTTTCCCAAATTCAATGCTGAAATTAGATTGCTGCCGCTATCACACACCACGTTGCCGATGTACAGTTGGTGCGTGGTCAGCCACTGATCCACCTGTTTGTTAAGAGCAGCAAGGAGAGCTGCTCCAGTGTGAATCTCCGCTTTAAGGCAAGACGTGTCTAATATGGCGTGACACCGTCGTACCTGGCATGCAGCATTTTGTGTGCTGCTTTTCCTCAGGTGGTCTTCCCATTGCAGTTTGTGCCTTTTCAGCATGTGCCTTCGTAAGGAAGTTGTCCCTACGTGGGTGTTTGCCTTTCCACGGCTCAATTTTTGGAGTCAGAAAGAACAGGCATTACTCTGATCTACAGCAGACACACTAAAAAATGTCCAAACCACTGAGCCCCCCTGGGGTGTGGGCACTATGGTGGCCCCAGCAGTTGACGTTGAAGGGCATGTTGGCTGGCTGTCCATTGGTGGTGATACATGTTGCCGCACACTGCCACCAGCTGTTTCTGACAGCGAGCTCCCCCTGCTTCTTTCAGCAACTCGTCTCCTGCTACTCCTCTCTGACTCCCCCTCTGAACTGTCCCCCTGTTCATCTTCTCTATTGGGAATCCATGTGGCATCCGTATCATCATAATCATCCTCACCAGCTTTGCTTGCCTCAAACACCTCATAAACTGCACCAACAGCAGGTATTTCATCATCCTCCTCCTCACACCATAGTCCATAGTGTCGCTTAACTCAGACAAATGAGGTGGTGTAACTTGCTTAGCGCCTTCATCTTGTTGTAACAAAAATGGCTGTGCATCAGTGATTTCCCCACCAAATAACTCCTGCGAAGTGTCAAATGCAGCGGATGTGGTGCTAATAGTAGCGCTGGTGGCTGCAAAAAATGAGGTGTTCTGTGTTAAATAGTCAACCACGTTCTTACAATCTTGGGAGTTGATGGGACGTGCCTTCTTCTGAGCACTGTACTTTGGGCCAGGGCCACCCGAAATCACATCAGCATGACCTCGAACAGACCTGCCGCGTGGCCTGTCTCTGGGTCTGCCCTGCCTCTGCCTCTACCTGTTTTGTGCACATCGCAGTGGATGAAGTGAAAGGTATGCACTGACTTGACTAATACAATGTGCAGTCACACAGGTGCAGTGAAAGGTATGCAGTGACTGGTATTACAATACAATGTGCAGCTGTCACACAGGTGCAGTTAACAGGTATGCTCGGAGTGGTATATTACACAGCGTTCGGTCACACAGGTACTGTGAACAATAATGCAATGACTGGTATTACACATGTGCACCTGTCACACACACACAGGTACCGGACAGGCACAGTGACACTGTGTGCGCTCACATAGGTAGGTGGGTGCACTGAACAACAGGTAGGTATATGCAGTGATGGGTTTTATAATGTGCACCTGCCACACACAGACAGGTACCAGACAGGCACAGTGACACTGTGTGCGCTCACTTAGGTAGATGGGTGCACTGTGAACAACAGGTAGGTATATGCAGTGATGCGTATTATAATGTGCACCAGTCACACACAGACAGGTACCAGACAGGCACAGTGACACTGCGTGCACTCACGTAGGTAGGTGGGTGCACTGAAAAGAACAACAGGTAGTTATGTGCAGTGATGGGTATTACAATGTGCACCTGTGACACACAGACAGGTACCGGACAGGTACAGTGACACTGCGTGCACTCACGTAGGTAGGTGGGTGCACTGTGAACAACAGGTAGTTATATGCAGTGATGGGTATTACAAATCTGCACCTGGCACAGTAGCAATTACCACCAAGGGGCCAAAGGCCAGCTGTGATTGACTGACAGGGCTGTATATGATGTAAGTGGGACACACACACACAAAAAAAAATAGATCACAAGAACAAGATTAGCCCTCAAAATAGCTGTTGAGGGGTGCTTTTTTGCAATAAGAATCAGCAAGTAGCAAGCTAACAAGCCTACAAGAGCCTAACTAAGCTTTCCCTATATCTCTCTCTGCAGCAGCTCTACCTTCTCTAATTACTGCAGGCACACAAGTGAGTGAAAAGCCTGATGCTGTCTGCCTTTTATAAGGGGGGGTGGGGCTCCAGGAGGGAGTGTAGCCTGATTGGCTACAATGTGCCTGCTGACTGTGATTTAGAGGGTCAAAGTTGCCCCTCATGATGCACTATGGGGGCGAATCGAACTTCCGGTAAAGTTTGCAGTTCTCCGTGATTGCTAACCCCAGAAGTTCACCGGTTTCCATTCGCCGGCAAACCATTTGGACCATCTCTAGTCTTAAACAGAACCTGTGTCAATATGACTGGGACAGATGCTCAACAATCTGAAGTATACTGCTAAAGCCACACTCGAATGATTTAATGGGAAACATGTAAATGTGTTAGAATGGCTTAGTCAAACTCCAGACTTCAATCCAATAGGGAGTCTGTGGTCAGAGACTCATCCAAATGTACTTGCATCTGTAATTGCCACAAAAGGGGGCTCCACAAAGTACTGATTTTAAGAGGGATGAAAAGTTACGCACACTGAGGTTGTCAGTTATTTTGTTCTATTTGTTGATTGCTTCACAATAAGCCAAATAATACATCTTCCAAGTTGTAGGTATGGTTTGTCAATGAAATGGTGCAAACTCTCAATTTTATTTCCAGACAGGTTGTGAGGTGGCAAAACATGAAAAATGCCAAGGGAGGTTAATACTTTTGCTTAATGATTTATATAAGCAAACAGGGCTGGTTGTAGACTTTTTACCGCCTGAGGCAAACTTGTGAAGATGCCCCCCCATAGGTGGTATAATTGCCCCTAGTATAGGTAGCCTGGAGGGGGTAGCAGGCAGGAAGGGGGCAGCGGGCACAGCTATTACCGCAGTGTAGTAGGCAGCCGGCGGGGAATCGATGACTCGCCTCCTTCCGCGTTCTAACGTGTGTTCCACCTCTCGTCACCTCCTGCAATGCCATCCGGTGTACAGTGCAGTGTTTCTCCGCTTGCACTGAACCACTATGCAGCAGCATCTTTCCTTAGGCCCATATGTCATATGAGATTGGTACCCTACAGAGACAAATTAGCATGTTGGTTGGAGAGGCACAGTGTGCAAGTTGAGAAGGTGGCTCACCATTGACAAGTAATTCTGCTCCAATGCAGCTGCTATGCAGAATGTAAGGGGGAAATACACTAGCCTCACTACATTGTTGCAGAGGGGGAGGGGATGGAAGGTACAAAATGGAACAATACATGTTAACTGTGGTTAGGGAGGAAATGTGCACAATTGCATAATAGGTGTTTGCCATCTCAGAGGGTAGATGTTCACAGTTGCACAATAGGTGTTTGCTGTGAGGGCATGGTGTAAACAATGACACAATATATATAATAGAATAACCTCCTCACATTCATGTTTCCAAGATTTTGCACAAGCTTCACCCCTCCTCTGGAATGCCCTCCCCAACACATCCGTCACTCGCCAATCTTTGTTACCTTTAAACACTCTCTAAAAACTAATTTATTCCGACAAGCACATGCGCTACTTTAGGCCACTTCCCTTTGTCCTAAGACCAAATGGTATCCTAAATTACACTGCCTCTATATATTTGTTGTATACTACCTCTCCTCTTGTTTCCCCCTCATTCCCTTTAGATGGTAAGCTCACAAGGGCAAGGCTCGCTCCCCCTTTTGTGTCTTGGAAATTATTATACATTTTATTTATCATGTTACTTTTATCACTGCCATTACCAATTCTGTATTGAGTATCTTTTTGTATTTTGCCACTAATTATGTATCTTGTATATTTGCGTACATTATCGTCTGTATTATTATGTACCCCATGTTCATTCCTTATTTTGTACAGCGCCACAAAATATGTTGGCGCTTTATAAATTAATAATAATAGTAATACTGATACTACTACTACTACTACTACTACTACTACTACTACTACTACTACTACTACTACTACTACTACTACTACTACTACTACTACTACTACTACTACTACTACTACTACTACTACTACTACTACTACTAATAATAATAATAATAATAATAGTAATTTGTACAACCTGACCACAATACACATTTGCATGGCGGGAGGTAAGATGCACACCCAGAACACTACTGATAACACTGTAACCCAAGTATTAACTGAAATGTTGTTTTGGAGGGCATTAATTTGGACAAAATAATTTCAGTTTATACTCGAGTATATACGGTATATGAAATTTAAAGTGACTTTTCTTTTTATTCAATCTTGTGCAGCCACCTTAAAATGAGGCTGAATTCTGGATACATTTTTAAAACAAAAGCCATATCTATGTTTTCCTCTCAGCCAGACATAAATTCCTGCCTTTAGTTTACGTCTTGCATGTGTGTTTCTTGAAGTTCCTACATTCTCTATTGTCATTCTAAATGCAGCTGCTGTCTGCAAAGCCCTCCTTCCTTCTGTGTAAACAGTGTTTAGAAACAGAAAAAGTTTTTCAGGCACAAGTAATGTTATTTTCAGAATTTGTATTTAATACATTGACATGGTCAGGCCAGTTATATGGTAATTGTGCTATTCTTATATAGAGCATGGCAGAGAGAAATTAGATCAAGTGATCATTTTTTTTGTTTAAAGGGAACCTGAAGCGAGGAAAATTATTTAAAATAAACACATGACGTAGCTGCAAATGAATATTATATACTAACCTCACCATCAGTTCCTCTCAGAGGCTCACCATTTTCTTCTTACAGTGATCTTTCCAGTTCTGACAAGATTTTGTCAGAACTGAAATATACCAGTTGCTGTCAGTTATATATCAACTGTTGTCAGTTACAACTGAATGTGGAAGGTAATGACCATGTTTCCCTATGGCTCAAGTGGGTGATATTACAGTTTACCAGTGTGCTGACCAGGAAGCTGTTAGGGGGTATTTTGACTTCTTATTTTCAGTTCAGGTTCTCTTTAAGATTCCTGTACATTTTTTTTTTTTTTGCATAGGAAAGGGTTTGCAAAATAATAGCATTTTGTTATGTTTTTATTTTTATTGATCATGCTATTTAGAAAACTATAATATGTATTATTGTATTTACATTCCACTTTAGTAAGTCTAGTAATGAATATTATTATATTAACATTTAGAAAACTTCTCAAATTAGTGACCAATCTATGCTTTTTATGTAGACTTAGTATCAGGAAGGTAGTCCACCATATTTCATAGCAGATTTATTTATTTTTCAATGCTAGGAAACTAAATCGAAGGCATAGCATTGTATTCTTGATGTCAGCTCAATATCTGACCCATTCTTGGCCAGGAAGAGTATACAAGCAATAATTAACCTCTTTTGAGCTAGTACAAAGCGCTACTGAAAAGATATTTCCAGCCCTATTGATAAAAATAAATATAGCATCAATCGAATTTCCCATTCTATGAAATACTAGCAATTAGCCCACTCTTCCACTTTTTTCAACAAAATAAACCTGTGGATGCCATGTTTTTTTTTTTTGTTGTTGTTGTGTTCTTTCCACTAAACAGTATCTGCAGATCATTCTAGTGTGAGTAAATTTGTGCAATATAACAATTATTATGTAAGGATGATTTTGACACAAAGTACAGATGGCAAAAGCATACAGTACATATCAAACATATCTTACAATCTGGCTTAATATTGTTAAGATGACGACAAATTTCAACTGAACACAATTTTTAACTTCATGCATTTATAATATAACACATCTCAAGCCATATGAAAACATATAGATAAAAGCACAAAATATTTTAATTGCAGAGACAGGTACAATTTTGGTTAAATATTTGGGCCAGATGGTCTGTGGCTAATTAAAATATGTATCCACTTAGCATATGCATATGTATATTGCAGCCTACATTTCATTTATGTCTAATGATGGATGTCTTCCAAATAAGTCAAGATGTTCTACGGCATGTTGCGCTTCTGTTAAATGGACTTCTGTTGAGATCCTACAGTACAAGTTTTTCTATAAACGCAGCATGACTTTGTTCCAAGATGTTCAGTTTTAGCTTAAGTATGACTTTTTTTTTTTATTAATGCCTTGCAGCAAAAAAACGACAAACTTTGCAAATTAGGTTTCTAGATTAAACATAACAACCATATCTTCTGAATTCCTAGAAGGACAGTTTGAAAGCATTTTTTTAACAATATAAAGGATCTTTAAAGATAAAAAGTTAAATATGATGAAGCCACCTCTGTGAATTAAAAAGTACATTTCCTAAATTCTTCAGCATTTATTGCAGCCAGTCAAGAATGCTGAATATATAAAAATGAAGGGCAAATCAAACCCTAGAAAAAGAAAGTAAAGGTCAAATACATCAAAGTTCTTCTAAAAACTTTTCTAGATAAGTCACACCTGGCTCGAGGCACATTTGAAATGTCGGATTTTTGTTCATTTTCTCCGTGGATTTATAACTTTGAGTATTCTTTAGCTAAATTGTACCTTGATTTAAAGCTGCATAAAATACTATGGTTTGCATAGTATAAATTATTAATATTATTGTTTACGTATTTTACACATTTACATAGCACTGATATTTTCCCTTTTCTCAAAATGTCCAAATGTTACATTATTATGCTTAGCCAGCAAATTAAATGTTACACAACTAATATTTTTAAGGTTAAACTTCGTATAGCCAATTATATCATCTAATAAAGATTCCCCAGATTACAGAAACACCTATGAAATAAATATGAACCATTTACTTCTTAGGTGTGGCATTGTCTTTAAAACATGTGCGGGTTCAGTAGATTAGGAAATACTAAAAAAACAAATAAATAAAAAAAAGAATAAAAAAATAAAATCTCCCATACAGTCCAGCATGTTTAACTTACATCAATAAGTCTCATTATGAGTATAACAACTGGAAATAATAATAATAGTAGTAGTAGTAGTAGTAGTAGTAGTAGTAGTAGTAGTAGTAGTAGTAGTAGTAGTAGTAGTAGTAGTAGTAGTAGTAGTAGTAGTAGTAGTAGTAGCAGTAGTAGTAATAGTAGTTGTTGTTGTTATTATTATTATTATTATTATTATGCAAACATCTTCCACAGTGCTTTACAGAGATATACAGTATGTAGTCTTGTCACGAACTGGCCCTCAGATGAGTGAACATTCTAATCCCTACCATAGTCATAGTAACATAGAAAGTTTGGTTGAAAAAAGAAATCCATTCATGAAGTCCAAACAAATTCATATGCCTATTTTAGTCTAGGGCCAATGTTAGTGCAAATCCATTTAACTTATCTGTATGTTTTTGGGATGTGAGAGGAAATGGGAGGAAACCCACACAGACATGGGGAGAAAATACAAACTCTGAGCAAGTAATGCCCTGGCTGAGATTCAAACTGGGAACAGAGTGCTGCAAGGCGAGAGTGCTATCTACTATGTCACTGTGCCACCCATATGAATATGTTTATAAAAATAAGTATATAAAGAAATACTAATAATAACAATACTAATGATACTGGTAATAATAAAAATAATACTAATAATAATAATAATAATAATAATAATACATATTTTTATTATAATTCGTATGTTATACCTTTTATTTTGCTCATTGTGTTATAACATTGTGCATACTCTTACATTGTCTTTACTATATATTAAAATAAAAATGTGCTAGTTTAGATCAAACATAAAAAGTCACTATGAATAACAGTGAACTGTTACTACTTCCTAATTTCCTTAATGATTAAAAAAATGTACAATGTCATATCCATTAACATAACAATACAGGTTTAAACTAATACGGTTTTACTGTGCTAAAGATCATTAAAGAACATACACAAATTGATCTTCAACCTTTGTAAATTAGATTCTCTGTGAGACAAGTAGACCATTAGGGCCCTTTTCCACTTGCAATCGCTAGCGTTCACGCTGAACGCTAGCGATTG
Source organism: Hyperolius riggenbachi (assembly GCF_040937935.1). Lineage (NCBI taxonomy): Eukaryota > Metazoa > Chordata > Amphibia > Anura > Hyperoliidae > Hyperolius > Hyperolius riggenbachi. Next base: position 115,742,662 of record NC_090646.1, on the reverse strand, counting down.
CTGAATCGCAATTACCGGCGATTCCCCGGCGTTCGCCGCCGCGATTTTGCTATGCTATGCACTGTATAGCAAAATCGCGGCAATTATCGCTCCGCCGCGCGTTCGCGTTCCCGACAAAAGCGAATCGCGGTAGTGGAAATGACCTACCGCGATTCCTATGTTAAAAAGCAAACCGTAGCGATTGTAAAATCGCTAGCGGTTTGCGGTTTTGCGATTCAGCCAGCGCAAACGCGCTGGTGGAAAAGGGCCCTTAGAGTAAACTTTAATCTTGTAACAAAGGAAAATACAGCTTTCAAAAAGAAAATAAAAGACCACTGCACAAATGATCAATCCCTCTACTTTTATCTTTTTTGGGTGCAAGTATTGAACTAAACAGCTGTTCATTTTTCTCTGCATTCTCCTAAAAAAAGTTTTCCATAGATTGCACAATGCACTTTCTGCCTGAAATGGCAGACACAACTAAACTTCCTGATAGTAATGGTATGTGGTTTGCGTTGGTGGACCGTTTGTGGTGAACATTTGCGGTTTGCATTTACTGCAAACTTTATGCGATGTTTGCATTTACCTTATACTTTAACATGGATCCATATTGTAACCCTTTACTCTTAAAGGACAACTGTAACAAGAAGGATATGGAGACTACCGGCCATATTTATTTCTTTTTAAACAATATCAGTTGCCTGGCTGTCCTGCTGATCTATTTGGCTGCCATAGTGTCTCAATAACTCCATAAACATATCAACATCTATCAATACCACAGGATAAAAAATGCACTAGTACAGTTCCACCCCGAGACACTCTATAACAAAGATATACAAAACAGTCCAAAGTCTTATGTTTTTTTTTTTTTTTTTTTAAGGAACAGCATCAGTCTGTATTCTTCATAAATACAAATTTTCCTTGATTGCAGTTGGGAAATGTAGACAGATACAAAGGGATCCAATTTACAGAACCAAATTGCCTGACACGTGTTTCACAGCCAAAAGCCGCTTCCTCAGAGGCACACAAATATATAAATATCAGGCATTTGTTCAATCCCTGACCTGATAGGGTGCCCAAAAATAGAAGTGATGGGCTATAGTGCTTCCTGATTGGCGAGAAAATTAGTGTTATCAAATACTAGCTCCTGCACAGGTATCTCATGAGGATCTATACTGTACATATTAGCCCAAAGTGTTTAAAAGATAAAGTCTATAGCCCGTCCAGATAACTTTCAACTTAGCTGGATACAGCACAGCATATATCAGGTTCAGTTTTTGCAGCTTTTGTTGGTCACAAGAAACTGAGCACATTGTTTCTGCAGAAAAGTCAGGATATAGAGATATCTTTTGCCCATTATAAGTTATATGACCCAGCTTGTGGGCCTCCGAAAGAAGTAGTTCCCTATCCCGAGAATGCAGTATTTTAGCAATAATAGGCCTAGCTGGAGCTCCTGGCCATGGGGGCCGTGCAGGGATATGATGGGCCCTTTCCACTGCAAACAGATCTGGCTGTTGGTAGCCGTCCACTGCTATGTGCAAACTTTGTAGCAGAATGAATGTTCAGCAGGCTAACTGCTACTACCACCCTTCTGCCCACAGCATGCCGTTTGCTTTCCTGGTGCCCTAGGCCATGGCCTTTGTGGCCTTGCCTGAAATCCGGCCCAGGTAGCAGCCCCTCTTTCATGTCTAGGTGCCCCCTTAGGCTGCAGCCACCCAAGGCCTCAACCTTTGTTGCCTTTTCAGAATTCTGTCCCTGGTGAAGTCTCTGGACTATCCAGAGTATTTCCCCTACTGAGTTAAGTATCAGGTTTTTGGTTTGTTTGTTTGTTTTTTATTTATTCTGGCTACAGGTACCCTTTAAACCGTCACCTCTTTTTATAGGAAATACACAAAATTGTAATTTACAAAGAAAAGTAGATTATATTTGTCTGGGGGATGGGGGGGGGGAGAAAAAAAAGAAAGTTCTCATAAAGAAAGTCATATGAATATCAGCCGAACAATAGTCATAATTGCATTTCCAAACTATTTATTGTGTTTAAATAGACTGTTTTGTGATCACAAGCACTGAAATCAGCACTGGAGCAAAACAAAGCAAATGAACAAAGAAACGAGCAGTGCCTTTATTGTTACATTTTCTTTGATTATTAATTGGGAACAAAGATTAAAGTCCTAATTAAAAAAGGAAGCAATGTTTGGAAATGTGCTGTGGACTGCACTGAGTCATTAAACATTAAGCTGTATTTCCACATTTCATTACATGAGAGGCAGCATGAGGCACATCTAGTCATTTATCTCATAACAGAATATCCAAACCAAAGATGATTTAGTACATTGGATTGAACTGAAGCAAACAGCATGCAACCAAACTATGTCTGTATGTCTTGGGGTCAGTTTAATGAAGTGGCACTAGACAGCACAAAGTAACCAAATATCTCTGCATCTTTTAAACGCTTCGCCAGTGCTGCTCTATTTCAGTAATTGATGTACTAAAGAGAGACGGAAGCCCAAATGATATTTGCAGTAACCTGAAAATGCATTATAAAAGTGAACCTGAATGGATAGATATTGAGGAGTTACCATTGCTAAGTTATACATGTCATCCTGGTTACATATATTTATGAGTCACTGACCTGGGAAGCTTTGTGGCCTAAACAAAACTGGCCCTACGCCCCTCAACATCCTGGGTGAAATCTCCCAGAAATATGATAAACCTATATACAGGGGCGTAAGTAGAAATCATGGCATTGTCCCTTAATGTTCACAACCTCTCCCTTGCCTCCCCATTGGTGACCCTCACAGCCATCTTACATGGGTCCTAAAACAAGTGTGGCCATCAGGATATTCACACCCATGACTTATGTAGCCATAAAACACCTAATTTGGAGTATCGGAGGGAGGGAAGGTTAGTAGTTGACCCCCCTCCCCCCCCTTACCTCTGGGCCCCCCTTCAGTTGTACGGGCTGCTCCACTGTAGTTACGCCCCTGCCTATTTACTATTTTCTAACTATGTACTATTTTCTATCATGACACGAAGGGAAACAAAACAACCATTGTGTTAAAAGTTTAAAAGATTGATGTTGTCTGTAACAAGATATATTATATGATACCAAGGACTTATTTCCATAAACATCTACACCACTGACTATGCCATTATGCAGCCCTTTATGTAGTGCATATAGTTATATTGCTAACTGTGAGACGTTTACAATCTAATCCCTACTTTATCTTATGTTCCTACTGCAGTTGAAAGTCGATTAGGTGTTAGAGTATCTAGTTAATTCATGGAGAGCTAAACCAAAACCTCTATAATTTTTGTAGCAAGCCAAAAGAAAGCAAAAAAAAAGCTGCGAGAATGCTAATTATCAGAAGGTATTTTCAGGTAATTGAGTATCTGAGTAATGATACTAGGCTAGATGGGGTACTGGTTATAAACTGCTTTGGTGACGTACAAAATACAGTTTATACCCCATCCATTGCTGTCCTATCTATTCTGTGTTCTATCCTGTGTAATTTCCCCACAAATACTGTTGTGTCCTCATATGCCCCCTTCATTTCTCCTTTTTCCAAGTCCACATATCTTTTTACACACACTTACCCACTCACTCTCCACAAGTCCCATTCTATGCTATGCTGGTTGCATGTATCAAATGAATGAGTTAATTTAGGAGCAGATTGTGCCAGATAATTTTGGAACCATTACAGGTCGCTGTAGAAATTGCAGCTATGGTGGCACTGAGGTGGTAATTTATAGAACCGGATAAATTGCTGCCAGGCACCAGAGTTCTGCTTTTCTATAGGGTAGGTGATTTTTGGCAATTGCATCTATGGCAGGCAGGTGTCATTATGCTGGGGCTATGGTGGGCTCCAGAGTTACCCTATACTAAAGCAGATCTCTGGGTTTCAAATTTAGCAGCAGAGCGGTCTCCGGGAGGTCATTGGGGCACTGGGTCTATTGCGGTTAGTGTTAGATGTAGGTGGAGGGTTAGTGTTAGGCATGGGTGGGGGGTAGTGTTAGGTGTAGGTAGGGGAGGGGTAATATGAGAGTTAGGTTACGTGAGGATGAAGTAATAGTAGAATATCACAGAAAATTTAGTGATATTCTTCTATCAGGGAAGTTTTAACTTGTGCAATGCTACAAGAGAGTATTGGGTACTCATGCAGAAACCTCTTGTCAATGCTGAGTTCCTGCTTCCACTGCTGTCCTAGAGGCGCTAAGCTGAGACATAGACACTTGTTGCTGTATGTTTCACCCCCTGTTGTCTGATGAGGTGGGGCCACACCTGCGAAATGCGGTTCAACCTTTTTGGGAGTATATTAATAAATCTAAACCTTTGATAGTTGACAGTTTTGTGTCTGCTTTGAGAAGGTAAGTCCACCACTGCCTCCCCAGAAATTTTAAAGTTTTTAGCAAATTTTAACCTCTTGGCACCTCTGTTCAATTCCTGCAATACCTGTGTCCGCCGCTGGTGGATGGGTGATATACCCCCTTCTTTCCGATCTACAGAGAGCGACTTCTTAATCCTGAGTGGGGACAGGTCTTAATCTCCCCACCTGCATTTACAGTGGTTGCCTATCGGGTAACCCTGGTTTGTGAGCATCAATTTACTTACTTACACTATACATCAAATTTAATATATGCTACAATGTATTGGGCTCTCTGTGTTTCTCTTTTTTGCTTTCATTTAAAGAGTACCTGAGGCAAACCTTGGGTCAAAAGTTAAATACTTACCTAAGAAAAGGGAAGCCTCTGGATCACCCAGAAGCTTCCCAAGCCATTCTCTAACCCTACTTTGCCGAATGTTGCTGTACGGTGCCTTTGTTAGCATGACTGTTTCTGAACAGTAAGCCAGAGCCACCTGTGCATGTGACAAGGCTCCCGTGAGTGCAGTATGGGCATGCTTGTGCATGAAGTGTAGCACGGTCACGAGGTGCAGAAGGGTCCCGAGCAGCAAGAGAGGACAACAGGAAAAGCCTCTAGAGCAGGGGTCTCAAACTCAATTTACCTGGGGGGCCGCAGGAGGCAAAGTCAGGATGAGGCGGGGCCATATAAGGAATTTCACAATCGCGGCGCATCGCCGCCTCTGCCCGCCCCTCTCACTCTTCCTTCACAGAGAGGGGCGGGGAGAGGCGGCGATCCATGTGGCGATTGATGTCAGGAGGGGCAGAGCTGAAGCTGAAAGCTCTGCCTCTTCCAGGAAATGCCGGCGGATTGCCCCCCGGGCAATTTGGGAGCTCTGCAGCCCTTGTTTAGCGGCGGGGATGCGGCGGATTACTTGGGAGCACTGAATCGAATTATAAGGAAACTTTTGCAGGCGAGGGCCACAAAATATTGTATCGAGGGCTGCAAATGGCCAGCGGGCCGCTACTTTGAGACCCCTGCTCTAGAGGATGCAGAACTTTTGACCTGAGGTTCACCACGGGTTTTTTACCTCCTTGCCGGTTATCCCGAGCTCAGCTCGGGGTAACCTGCGCAGGAGGATTTCTCAGGCCCCGCTGGGCCGATTTGCATAATTTTTATTCCTACACGCAGCTAGCACTTTGCTAGCTGCGTGTAGTACACCATCGCCGCCGCTCGCCGCCGATTCGAAGCTAACCCGCCGCACCGAGCCACCCCCCCCCCACCCCAGACCCCTGCGCAGCCTGGCCAATCAGTGCCAGGCAGCGCTGAGGGGCGGATCGGGATTCCCTGTGACGTCCCGACGTCCGTGACCGGGGAAGCCCTGCAGGAAATCCCGTTCCCGGGATTTCCTGCTTACTCTGATCGCCGAAGGCGATCGGAGTGGGTGGGGGGATGTAGCCGCTCAGCGGCTATCATGTAGCGAGCCCTGGGCTCGCTACATGATTTAAAAAAAAAAAAAAGTTCTGCGCTGCCTCCTTGCCGGATTAATTAGACCGGCAAGGAGGTTAATAACAATAATAGTGTAGCCTTTTTGGCAAGAAATCATTAGTCCATTTTAGTTATTTTTCACTTCCACCAATGAAAACTATATCCTTAAATAATTACTCCTCTTTATTATGATGTATTATCTGTAACTCTGGGTGTTTCAAGTCCTTCCACATAGAGCTACATTAATCCATGCCCTGCACTGATGAGGACCAATCAGTCTAAAACAGTCTGTATTCGTGCTGGATTATTGTGGCTCTGTACTAATAACAAGTGGATACATCTTTGCATTCCATCCGTTCTGAAGGTGTGTTTTGGCTTTCAGGGACAACAAAGGGATGATTAGCATATTCAGCAGTGATGCATTGTGGGAGACCTCATATGCTCACTCCAAGCTGAATAATCTATTTTGTATCTGAATGCCATTAAATGTTATTGTTCAACTTTCTTTCATCATTTATTTCTTTTTGAGAAACACATATAGAAACTTGTATAAGCTTGATATGATGTGATACAATTAAGTTGGCAGGCTTTGAATGCATGTTCTGTTGTATAATGAAACTGAAGGAGTAGCTAGGCAACTGTCAGCAGTGTGGAGAGAATACCTAGGATAAACAGTGGGGTCAAGTAAGTTATATGGAGAAGTAAGAGAACTCAAGTTGCTTACACCCTTAAAGTGTACCTGAGGCAAATTAAGGGGGGGCATATGGGACACAGAGGCATGATCCCTGCTCTATGCCATGCCTCTAAGCTCCTGTGCGCTGCTCTCAGCCCCTCCCCTCCACTCTGCGCTGGGATCCCCCGAAATTGATGACATTCATCTTGTCGCCAATTTGAGGGAAAGGGGCGTACCTTGCAGGAAAGGCACTCCTGCAAAATGCCCACTCTAGTTATCAGGAATGCCCCCTCCCTCCTCTATGGACTTCCACTTCTTATCCCCGTTCCCCATCTTTCTGAGCTATTTGCTTCTCTGATCAGAGCACAGAGCTCTTAATACAGTGTTGTGACCCCTGAAAGTGAAAGTAAGCCATTACAGGCTTCGGGGGATAGGGGCGAGGTGGAATCAAGGAGCAGTGGTAATGCACTCTGCATGATCTGGCTTTCTTCCTGGATCAGGTAGTATGTTTTCAATTACAAAATAATGCAATAGTAATGTAAATCATATTACAACGGTAGCCCAACACTTTAAAGCTCCTCATCATCTACCGGCTCAAGTATGATGGTTTGCATTAGACCAGATGACCATTTAAAAAAATGTATTGTGTTATGCCTAGTGGTCTTAATGAACCAATTAACCTAAATGTTTCTTGTAACCTCTTATTTTGCAGAAAAGAATGATGTTAGACACTGCAGGCAATGAACTGCATGTGCGTTTAATAGCATTATGAATATTTCACTTTATGTTGATTTTCCAGGGTAGACCCCAGGGTAGTTCCGTATGTAAGGATAGTAGTAGTAGAAACTAGTATTGTTTAAAAATACATAAATATGGCAGCCTCCATATGATATCACTCTCACTTTGGGTCCCCTTAAAACCTGAAATGCATTAAAAAAGGAAGTTGTTATGGCAAATTCTATATCTGCTTTTGAAGGGGCTTAGATGCTTTCCTTACATTAAAAGATATCATGACTATATGTTCAATGTAATTCCTGGTGGAGTTTGGAATAATTTTTATTCCCTTTCAGGACTAATTGTAGCATGCCTTGTAAGGGTTTTTCACCTTCCTCTGGTCTGGATCAACAGGGATATGTGAGGGTGTAAGCTAGTGTTATACCTTATTTTCTGGTTGAACTTGATAGATGTCCAGTATGTCTTTTTTCAGCTAAAATAACTATGCAACTATGGGCTCTATTCACAAAACTTCTCATACATGATTTAGCACCTAAGTGATAAAAATTACCTTTCAGCACATTTACAAGCAAAATAATCACTGAAAATAAGTTGTTCCTGATTAACTTCATTTCAATATTTCTTTTCTTACCTTAATTATATTACATTTTAGCTCTTTGGGAGCATAAAAATATAACAAAGATAAGGTGGAAACAGAGGAAAACAGGCGAAAAATGCCAAAGTTTTATCTCATAGGCTTCTACTGAACCTACAAATTTGGAGCTTGTTTGTGGAAAAAAAGGTTCTGAAAGCAAACCGAAGAAAAGTAGTGTCAATCAGTACTGTCAATCAGCACAATTACAGGGAGGCTATTGGCTTATAATCAGGGCTGGGCCGAGGCATAGGCTGGAGAGGCTCCAGCCTCAGGGCGCAGTGTAGGAGGGGGCGCACAATTCATTCAGCTGTCATTCCCAATTGTGTTTGAAGCAGAAAGAAATAAGAAGAGGGGATATATGACAGTGACTGCAAGCCAGATAACTAGAGATTAAGGTGTTGGGGAGGTTGGGGGCCTTGGGGCACCTATTAGTCTAATAGCAATCAGTGTGTGACGGCTGGGGTGGGAGGGATGGGGGGGCGCACTTTGGTGTCTCAGCCTTGGGTGCTGAAGGACCTTGTCCCACCTCTGCTAATAATGTTGTTGTTTCCAGCAGTAAGATAGAATGTATACTATATTTCTAGCCAAACCTTGCAATCACATTTTTTTGTTGGGGGGTAATAATAATAATAATAATGATAATAATAATAATAGTTATTATTATTATTATTTTTATTATTATTATTATTGTTATTGTTATTATTATTATTATTATTATTATTATGTTTGCTATTGTTTTTATTATTATTTATTTGTTTCATTATTAGACTTTCTTCACAGCAGTGTCTGGCTTCTTAAAGTGAACCAAGAACCATTTTTAGCACACAAAAAAAATGCATGCCAATAACATGGCTCATTATCAAAAATAACTTCAATTTTACCTCTTCTTTTTACATGTAAAAGTTTAGCAGAGGCTTTGTAGCCTACTTCCAAGGCCTATGTAACCACAGAAATTTCAGTCAGATAAGGGGCTTGATTCACAAAGCAGTGCTAACAGTTAGCATGCTGGTGAAAAGCCCTTTATCACACCTAGGGCCTGATTCACAAAGCGGTGCTAACAGTTAGCACGCTGGTGAAAAGCCCTTTATCACGCCTAAACTCAGTTTAGGCATGATAAGTTTAGGTGTGATAAGTTTAGGTGTGATAAGTTTAGACGTGATAAGTTTGAGCACCAACTGGGTTAACACCGCAGTGCACAGCTGATCAAAAGTTTTGCACTAGCAAAGTCTGGTGCACTTTGCGTAGAGTTTAATGGCGCTGCTTTGCGTGCGGGACTTTGCGCGCGATCTAAACTTATCATGCCTAAACTTATCACGCCTAAACTTATCACGCCTAAACTTATCACGCCTAAACTGGCTTTTCACCAGCGTGGTGCAATGGTTATCACGCCTAAAGTCTCTAACTGGGTTAGCACCGCTTTGTGAATCGAGCCCCTAAACTCAGTTTAGGCGTGATAAGTTTAGGTGTGATAAGTTTAGGCGTGATAAGTTTAGGTGTGATAAGTTTAGGCGTGATAAGTTTAGGTGTGATAAGTTTGGCGTGATAAGTTTAGGCGTGATGACTATAGCACCAACTGGGTTAGCACCGCAGTAATCAAAAGTTTTGCGCTAGCAAAGTCTGGTGCACTTCGCATAGAGTTTAATGGCGCTGCTTTGCGTGTGGGACTTTGTGCGCGATCTAAACTTATCTAACCTTATCATGCCTAAACTTATCATTCCTAAACTTATCACGCCTAAACTTATCACGCCTAAACTTGCTTTTCACCAGCGTGTGCAATGGTTATCACGCCTAAAGTCTTTTAGGCGTGCTAACTGGGTTAGCACCGCTTTGTGAATCGAGCCCAAGGAGTGATGTAATTAGTTTATTGCACACATTAGAAGAGTGCAAACAAAAGGTTTCATCAGCGGGGGTGGAGGGTGGTGGGGGGGGGGGGGTACATAGGACACTATGCTTCAAAGGGCCAGATCCTATTCAAGGTGATAAGTAGCTTGCAGATGCGAGCTACTTATCACCTTGCCATGGTTTAGCCAGGATTACCGGCAAATCCTATTGCCCATATCCTTCGCGCGATGGCCGATCGTTAGGGAGCATTACTCAGGCGAAAGCCTGAGCGATGCTCCCTTTTACCGAGCGATGGGGAGTGAGGTTTACTCTGTGGTGCTGTCCATCAGCACCACGGCCTCACTCCCCACACATGCGCACTCGCCCGCCGCCATCTTCCGCCGCTGCATCTGGGGGTCTCCTTTAATAAGGAGACCCCCAGAGCTCCCCGTCGGGTCGCCGCACAGTTTAGAAGCCCCCGCGCAGCTCTGCACCGGCACCCCTGCTGGCATACATACCGCCGCAGATCACCCGCCGCCTCTCGCCGCAAAATCCGTCGCGTAATTACAGTGTATCTAACACTGTAATTACTGTCCGCATAGAAGGAGCCCGGGCAAAGCATCTTTGAATCTGCAGCCTGGGCTCCCCATTGGTCCGCTGTCTGAGCCATTTTATTAGTTTAGACAGCGGACCAATGGGGAGCCCAGGCTGCAGATTCAAAGATGCTTTGCCCGGGCTCCTTCTATGCCGACAGTAATTACAGTGTTAGATACAATGTAATTACGCGACGGATTTTGCGGCGAGAGGCGGCGGGTGATCTGCGGCGGTATGTATGCCAGCAGGGGTGCCGGTGCAGAGCTGCGCGGGGGCTTCTAAACTGTGCGGCGACCCGACGGGGAGCTCTGGGGGTCTCCTTATTAAAGGAGACCCCCAGATGCAGTGGCGACGACGTGCGTTAGCTAGTTTAGACCTGCTTTTTGCAGGTCTAAGCTAACGCTCATGTCTGCCGGGAAGCATCGCTTCCCGGAGACATGATAAGGGTAATCGGATTCGGTGTTATGAACTCGCTGGGCGATTATATCGCCCAAGCGAGTTATTTTCCGCCTGAGGGGGTCTAAAGTTTTATTAGATTAGGCGATGCCCCCATCGCCTAAGTTAAGAACTCGCCAGTGCTTAGCGCTGGCGAGTTCAGCAATAGAATATGGCCCAAAGAGTTTAGAGAAGTCACAGATGCTATTGTCACACCTTCCTTTGGATAAATAATGGGCAGCTAGAAAGGGAGAAGGGGGGGCATGGCAGCTCCTATAGCTATAAGAAACCAGAAAAAGCATTTTGGTGATAGCCCAGGAGAAGTCCCGTTGAAGAAAACTGTGCACCATGATTTAAGGTAATATTTGGGTAACACAATTAAAATGTGAATATCATACATTTGAGTCGAATGTATGTCTAATCAAATGGCATACTTCATTGCTAGTAATGATGTCATGTTCAAAAATGCACACCACATATGCATGAATGTATCTGAGTGCAGAACATAAACAGACACTTTCTAGGTCTCTAGCTTCATCTATCATCCCATCAGCTCTATTGGCGTATACAAAATAAGCACATAGATTTATTACATAAGAACAGTTTCATTTTCCTCTCATAATTATTCTCAGATAAGAAATGCATGTATGCTTCAGCTTAAAAATACATCTATCCATCCAAGCATACATACAAACATACATTATTACTATGTATGGTTGACTCTGCTGGCTTCAGCAGCTGTAGACTGATTAAAACTCAGTGGGACAACTATCATAAACAAATACCTCCTGTTGTTAGAACAGGTGTTTATGCCCTCATTTAGGAAGCAGTCTAAATGAGAAATATGTAGCGCTGACGCAGTTCACTGCTTTGATTAACAGGGGTCTGTATATCAATCAATGACTTTTGTCCTTGAATCTAAAATTGTATTATAAAACTTCTCAGAAGAAACAAACACTTTCACAGAGCAGCGGAGGGAGGGAGATGTAATTCGGGGTCTGGCGTCCCTGGAACACACTGTATTGAGAAGGCCCAAAACCTAACAAGGATAGCTTCAGTGTCAGAGATGTGTAATACGATTAAGGAAACAGTTATTTATGGATTACTATTATTCAACACTCATATAGAGGTGCACATTACCAGCATAGCATCAATGAAAAGATAATTTGATTGATGAAGGAGGGCCACTAATGGGCCCCTCTGGTCCAGGGGCCCCTGAAGCAGTTGTTACCTCTGCAACCCCTATTGCTACGCCTAGAGTTGAGCCGAAATTTTCGTAATTTTGCATTAATATAATTACGCATGCGAAATTTGCGATTACGATGCGAAATTACGGTAGCGTAATTGCCATTAAAATCGTAATTGAAAATACCGTAAGCGTAATTTTCAACGCGTAATTTCGCGTTTCGTTCATGCCGTAATTTCGCATTAAACGCCACCGTAATTTCGCGTTAAACCGTAACGCTCCGTATAATATAAAAAAGCCGCCGACTTTAAGGGTTAATAGCAAAGCCCCCTTAAATGCTAAGAGCCTCAAATTTGGAGAATATATTAAGGAGATCAGGAGGAATAAGAGGAACATTTTTTTTTCAAAAAGACCTTATAGTTTTTGAGAAAATTGATGTTAAAGTTTCAAAGTAAAAATGTATACATTTAAAAACCCGCCGACTTTAACGGTTAATAGCAAAGCCTGCTTAGAGTTTAGGAACACCAAATTCCTAGGGTATATTAAGGGGATCAGTGGGAATAAGAGGAAAACATTTTTTTTTCAAAAAGACCTTATAGTTTTTGAGAAAATCGATTTTTAAGTTTCAAGGGCAAAAATGTCTTTTAAATGCGGAAAATGTCAGTTTTTTTTGCACAGATAACAATAGTGTATTATTTTCATAGATTCCCCTAAGTGGGAAGAGTTTTACTTACTTCGTTCTGAGTGTGGGAAATTTAAAAATAAACGACGTGGGGTCCCCCCTCCCAGACCCCTTTAACCCCTTGTCCCCCATGCAGGCTGGGATAGCCAGAATGCGGAGCACCGGCCGCGTGGGGCTCCGCACCCTGACTATACCAGCCCGCATGGTCCATGGATTGGGGGGTCTCGGAAGGGGAGGGGCAGCCAAGCTTTCCCCTCCCCCTCCGAGCCCTTGTCCAATCCAAGGACAAGGGGCTCTTCTCCACCTCCGATGGGCGGTGGAGGTGGAGGCCACGATTTCCTGGGGGGGTTCATGGTGGAATCTGGGAATCCCCTTTAAAAAGGGGTCCCCCAGATGCCCACCCCCCCCTCCCAGGAGAAATGAGTATAGAGGTACTTGTGCCCCTTACCCATTTCCTTTAAGAGTTAAAAGTAAATAAACACACAAACACTTAGAAAAAGTATTTTAATTGAACAAAAAACATAACCACGAAAAAAGTCCTTTAATATTCTTAATTAACCATTAATACTTACCTGTCCCTTTAAATAAATGATCCCTCGCAATATCCTCGGAAATGTTCTATCAGTTACAATGTAACAAAGTTATTACAATGTAACAACTTTGTTACATTGTAACTACGCCGCACCCGATGCCACTCGCCGCTCAGCCGCCGCATACGCGTCCGTGCTGCACGGACCCGACAGAGCTCTGAGCTATATAGCTCAGAGCTCTCTAAGCATCTTTGTATTTGGGCTCCAAGGAGCCCCATTGGTCCTTAGCAGACCAATGGGGTTCCTTCTGATTTGAAGGAACCCCATTGGTCTGCTAAGGACCAATGGGGCTCATTGGAGCCCAAATACAAAGATGCTTAGAGAGCTCTGAGCTATATAGCTCAGAGCTCTGTCGGGTCCGGACTCCGTGCAGGACGCTAAGTTCTGCCGGCTCCGCTGCCCTCCCCGCCTCTCCCACATGTCACCCACATGTCACCCACATGTGGGTGACATGTGGGTGACAGATGTGGGCGGGGTGGACAGCGGGGGCCAGCGGGGACTTAGCGTCCTGCACGGACGCGTATGCGGCGGCTGAGCGGCGAGTGACGTCGGGTGCGGCGTAATTACAATGTAACAAAGTTGTTACATTGTAATAACTTTGTTACATTGTAACTGATAGAACATTTCCGAGGATATTGCGAGGGATCATTTATTTAAAGGGACAGGTAAGTATTATTGGTTAATTAAGAATATTAAAGGACTTTTTTCGTGGTTATGTTTTTTATTCAATTAAAATACTTTTTCTAAGTGTTTGTGTGTTTATTTACTTTTAACTCTTAAAGGAAATGGGTAAGGGGTACAAGTACCTCTATACTCATTTCTCCTGGGAGGGGGGGTGGGCATCTGGGGGACCCCTTTTTAAAGGGGACTCCCAGATTCCACCATGAACCCCCCCCTAGGAAATCGCGGCCTCCACCTCCACCGCCCATCGGAGGTGGAGAAGAGCCCCTTGTCCTTGGATTGGACAAGGGCTCGGAGGGGGAGGGGAAAGCTTGGCTGCCCCTCTCCTTTCAAGACCCCCCAATCCATGGACCATGCGGGCTGGTATAGTCAGGGCGCAGATCCCCACGCGGCCGGTGCTCCGCATTCTGGCTATCCCATTCTGCATGGGGGACAAGGGGTTAAAGAGGTCTGGGAGGGTGGACCCCACATCGTTTTTTTTTAATATTTCCCACACTCAGAACGAAGTAAGTAAAACTCTTCCCACTTGGGGGAATCTATGAAAATAATACACTATTGTTACCTGTGCAAAAAAACCTGACATTTTCCGCATTTAAAAGACATTTTTGCCCTTGAAACTTAAAAATCGATTTTCTCAAAAACTATAAGGTCTTTTTGAAAAAAAAATTTCCTCTTATTCCCACTGACCCCCTTAATATACCCTAGGAATTTGGTGTTCCTAAACTTTAAGCAGGCTTTGCTATTAACCGTTAAAGTCGGCGGGTTTTTAACTGTATACATTTTTACTTTGAAACTTTAACATCGATTTTCTCAAAAATTATAAGGTCTTTTTGAAAAAAAAAATTCCTCTTATTCCTCCTGATCTCCTTAATATATTCTCCAAATTTGAGGCTCTTAGCATTTAAGGGGGCTTTGCTATTAACCCTTAAAATTGGCGGCTACCTAACATTGATCCATGCGTCAACTTTTCCGCTTGGGAGCATGGCCATACGCATTAATTTCGTAATACCCACTGTAATGCGAAAATTCTGCGAAAAATTACACTTACGCGAAATTTCGCGAAATCCTTTTTCATTACGATTATGTACTTACAGCCATAATCGTAATTACACTAATTACGTGAAATTTCGCGAAATCGTAATTACGTCATTACGCTCATCTCTAGCTACGCCACTGTATGTATTGGGTTTGGCCAGGGTCCAATTGTGGGTAGTCAGGCAAAGCTTTAAGAGGCTATTTCCAATATCTTCTTTAGTAATTCCTCAGATATCACTTTTCAACAGCATAAGGCCGAAACTTGGTCAGGATTTGGAGTGGGCAAGTTGTACATCAATGATTTCTACTTGCACTGTACTGAGCACTAGAGATGGCCCGAACGGTTCGCCGGTGAACTTCCGGGGTTCGCGATTGTGGAGAACCGCAAACTTTTCCAGAAGTTCGGATCGCCCCCATAGTGTATCATGAGGGACAACTTTGACCCTCTACATCACTGTCAGCAGGTACATTGAAGCCAATTGGGCTACACTCCCTCCTGGAGCCACTCCCCCCTTATAAAAGGCAAGCAGCGTCAGGTATTTCACTCACTCTTGTGCCTGCATGAATTAGAGAAGGGAGGGCTGTTGTGCAGAGACCTATAGGGAAAGCTTAGTGATGCTCTTGTAGGCTTGTTAGCTTGCTTCTGGCTGATTCTTATTGCTAAAAAAGCACCCCTCAACACTGACACTTGTGTTGCATAGACAGCCTTGGTAATTCCTATTGTGTGTGCCACTGCCAGCCAGGCCCAGCACATTTAGTGACTACCTGTGTGTGTGACAGGTGCACATTGTAATACCCATCACTGCATATACCTACCTGTTGTTCACTGAGCACCCACCTACCTACGTGAGCGCACACAGTGTCACTGTGCCTGTCCAGTACCTGTCTGTGTGTGACAGGTGCACATTGTAATACCCATCACTGCATATACCTACTACCTGTTGTTCACTTCAGTGCACCTACCTACCTACGTGAGCACACGCAAGGTCACTGTGTCTGTCCGCTATCTGTCTGTGTGTGACAGGTGCACATTGTAATACCCATCACTGCATATACCTACTACATGTTGTTCACTTCAGTGCACCCACCTACCTACGTGAGCGCACGCAGTGTCACTGTGCCTGTCCGGTACTTGTCTGTGTGTGACAGGTGCACATTGTAATACCCATTACTGCATATACCTACTACCTGTTGTTCACTTCAGTGCACCCACCTACCTACGTGAGCACACGCAGTGTCACTGTACCTGCTCGGTACCTGTGTGTGTGTGTGTGAGACAGGGGCACATTTGTAATACCCATCACTACATATACCTACCTGGTTTTCACTTCAGTGCACCCACCTACCTATGTGAGTGCACGCAGTTTGATATACCACTCCGTGCATACCTGTTAACTGCACCTGTGTGACTGCACACTGTATTAGTCAAGTCAGCGCATACCTTTCACTTCACCCCCCCCCCCCCCCCGATATGGACAAAACAGACAAAACGGGTAGAGGAAGAGGTAGAGGTGGACCCAGAGGAAGGCCACCCAGCAGGTCTGTGCAAGGTCGTGTTGATGTGATTTTGTGCGGCCCAGGACCAAAGTACAGTGCTCAGAAGAAGGCACGTCCCATCAACTCCCAAGATTGTCAGGACGTGATTGACTATTTAACACAGAACACCTCATCTTCCGCAGCCACCAGCACTACTCCAAGTACCACATCCACTACATTTGACAGTTCGCAGGAGTTATTTGGTGGATAAATCACTGATGCACAACCATTATTGTTACAAGCAGATGAAGGCGCTAAGCAAGTTACACCACCTCATATGTCTGAGTTAGGCGACACTATGGACGTAACGTGTGAGGAGGAGGATGATGAAGTACCTGCTGTTGGTGCAGTTTTTGAGGTGTCTGAGGCAAGCGAAGGTGGGCAGGATGATTATGATGATGATGATGATATGGATGCCACGTATGTTCCCAGTAGAGCTGATAAACAGAGGGACAATTCAGAGGGGGAGTCAGAGAGGAGTAGGAGGAGATAAGTTCCTGAAAGAAGCAAGGGGAGCTCGTCATCAAAATCAAAAACAGCGGGTGGCAGTGTCTGGTGCCATGTATTGCCACCTATGTACAGCCAGACAACATGCCCTTCTACGTCAGCTGCTGATGCCACCATAGTGCAATCACCCCAGGGAGGCTCAGCCAGCGGTTTGGAAAAAATTTTATGTGTGTGCCTCAGATCAGAGCAATGCCATCTGTTCTCTCTGCCTCCAAAAATTGAGCCGTGGAAAGGCCAACACCCACGTAGGGACAAGTGCCTTATGAAGGCACATGGAGAAAAGGCACAAACTGCAATTGGCCACCCTCCTCCTCTTCCTCCTTCAGGTGCATCATCTTCAGCATTTTCAGCCACTTTCTCCCTTGCACCTTCACAGCCACCTCCCTCCACTCCGCCTCTGACCTTGAGCGGTTCCTGCTCCTCTGCCCAAAGCAGCCAGGTGTCTGTGAAGGAAATCTTTGAGCAGAAGAAGCCAATTCCTGCCAGTCACCCCCTTGCCCGGCATCTGACAGCTGGCTTGGCGGAACCGTTAGCTCGCCAGCTGTTACCATACCAGCTTGTGGAATCTAAGGCCTTCCGTAAATTTATGGCCATTGGGACACCGCAGTGGAAGATGCCAGGACGCAATTATTTTTCCCAAAAGGCAATACCCAAACTGTACCGTGAAGTTGAGAGGCAAGTGGTGTCATCTCTGGCACACAGCGTTGGGTCAAGGTTCCACCTGACCACGGATGCCTGGTCTTCCAAGCACGGTCAGGGCAGGTACATTACTTACACAGCCCATTGGGTCAACCTGGTGACCGATGGCAAGCAGGGAGTACGTGGCTGTGCAGCGGACCAACTTGTGACACCTCCACGGCTTGCAGGCAGGCCTCCTGCCACCTCCTCTCCTCCTGCTACATCCTCTTCACTGTCATTATCCTCCTCCTCCTTCTCTAAGTGGCAGTTCAACTCTACTGGTGTTACGATCTCTTCTCAAGCTACACAACACCAGCTCCCCAGGGCCTATGCTGCATGCCAGGTACGACGGTGTCACACCATCTTAGATGTCTTGCCTCAAAGCGGAGAGTCACACTGGAGCAGCTCTCCTGGCTGCTCTTAACAAACAAGTGATGTCGGACTCGGACATGCGGACATTCTTTAGTCCAACGCCTCGCCTTAGCCCTTTCGGATCCACCCTCCACTAATGCCTGGACCGGCAGGTAGCTGACTACCTGGCCTTAGGTGTGAATGTAGACACTGTGAGCAGCGATGAACCCTTGGACTACTGGGTGCGCAGGCTTGACCTGTGGCCAGATCTGTCCCAATTTGCCATCCAACTTCTGTCTTGCCCTGCCTCAAGCATCCTATCATTGTCACTGAGAAGAGAAGTTGCTAAGTTACAAAAGTGTTCAGTACCTGACTGTTATCAAAATGAATGAGGCATAGATCCCGGAGGGCTACTGCCCGCCCGAAGACTAAGTCAGTCCCCACACACAGCATGTCTGCCTGCACGCCGTGTCACTGCCTGCCCCAAGACTAAGTCTCTCCTTACACAGCACCTCTGCCCGCAGGCCGCATGACTACCTTCTCTGCCACCACCAACAGGGTCCAGGACACCAGATGGATTCCTGAATTTTTATTGCTAGCAGCGGCCGCTATAATAATTTTTCTGGTGCGTGTACATGCCTACCTAATTTTTCTGTACGTTAAGTAGTGTTAGTGTGACTGCAATTGCATCCTCACAGTGTACATTTGACAGATTATTGTCACAATCTTTTATTACCTAGAAGCAAACTTTTTTTTTTATTTCCATTCACGTTTATGGAACGTTTTAGTAAATTAGGCTATGCTTGGAGATACCTTTGTAAAAATACATAGGTTCATATGCAGTTAACATTTTCTCCTCAGTTTTCTCCTAGGTGATATTTTTAACTTGTCAATAGAGATGTCGCAAACATAGAATTTTCCGCTCGCGAACAGCAAACACGAACTTCTGTAAAAGTGCATGAACATGCAAATCCAGGGAACTGCCATAGACTTCAATGGGCAAGCGAATTTTAAAACCTACAATGGGTTTAACACCTGCACTGTGGCATGCCTGAGTGGGATTAATGCCAAAAGTCCCACCAAAAATTACGGAGTTGACTTAAAGTCGAGTTTTAATCCCTAAAGGGCAGGGATCACATTATGCACAGCTCTGGGTGTCAGTGGGTTGTGGAGTGTCTCCTGTGCCACTCTAGTGAAATAATAATCCACTGGAGTGGTTATGCCTGTAATTTAATGAGGCAACAGCAGTAGTGCACACATCTCTGGGTTTCAGTGGGCTGTGGAGTGTCACGCATGCAAACAAAAAAAAAAACATGCAGGAGACTAATGTGCTAGCCCTCAATAGGGCTGTTTGTAGTGCTTTCACAGCAAGTGAGGAACAAGAAAACTGGCCTAGCTAATGCATTCCTACCTATCTGCAGCAAGTCTCTCCCTGCTTTTACTAACAGTCAGCAGCAAGCAGATAATTAATCCAATATGGCCACTGCAACTACTTTTTGATAGGGAGGTTCAGAAAGGGGTGCTTGCTGATTGGCTGCCATGTGTCTGCTGACTGTAAGGTAAGAGGTCAAAGTTTAACTCAATGATGATCTATAGGGGACGAGTCGAACATGCCAAATGTTCAATTCGCCCCCTCACATTACATTCCTACAAATAATGTACTGGAGTAGTACTGGGTGTGCAACTTAATGTAGCAACAATAGCGGTAGTGTGCACAGCTCTGGGTGTCAGTGGGCTGTGGAGGGTCACACACAGAGAAATGCAATAGTACTATCAGCATACATTAAAATAATAATGCACTGTAGTGGTACTGGTACTGTGCCTGCAACTTTATGTAGCAACAGCAGTAGTGTGCATACAGCTCTGGGTGTCAGTGGGCTGTGAAGCATCACACAAAAAAAAAAAAAACAGGAGACCGAAGTACTAGCCCTCAAAAGGGCTGTTTGGGGTGCTTTCACAGCATGTGAGGAACAAGAACAGAGGCCTAGATAATGCTTTCCCTACCTAGCTGCAGCAAGTCTGACCCTGCTCTCAGCAACAGTCAGCAGCCAGCAGGGAATGAATCCAAAATGGCCACCACAACGGCTTTTGAATAGGGGGTGAGGGGTCCAGGAGGCGGTGCTAGTGCTAGCTGATTGGCTGCCTTGTGTCTGCTGACTGTAAGGTAAGGGGTCAAAGTTTGGCTCCATGATGATGTATAGGGGGCGGGTCGAACACCCCATATGTTCACAGTTCGCGGAGAATGCAAACAGCGGAAATTCACAGGGAACTGTCCACTGGCAAACTGTTCGGCCATTTCTATTTATGAGGTGTTAAAATTTCAACTAAGAGAAAAGTCAGGAGAAAAGTGAATTGAACAATGGCCCCTGGGCCATATGCAGCTCATTTTTTCTCCTGAGTTTTCTCCTCCTAGGAGATAATTTTTCATTTTCAATTTAAAATAACTTTTCAGCAGTTTTAAACTAAAAAAGTACCAAAAAGTAGGTGAAAAGGTACTATCAAAATTATGTTAAGCATTTTCTTGCTTTCTGTTGGCTTAAAAGGCATTTTATTGACATGTTTAAAAATATCACCTAGGAGAAAACTCAAAAGAGAAAGTTAATTGAATTTGGGCCCCTGTCTGTTACAAGTTCCAAATTCCAATATACTACAAGCTCAATGCAGCAGTAAAAGTCATAAGTATTACAGTTGTTTGGTTCATCTCTTCCTGGAAAAAAATATGCTATGAGTAAAGAGAATTCCAGATTTGCCTGAACATGAATGAAAACACCAGTCACATATGCCTTACATTACATAGACATGTTTTTAGGCATACTTTATAGATTTTTGGTTTACCATTTGCAGATATTAAAGATCTGCTTTAATTTTATAAATTAGTATTGGTCATAAAGTATGATTTTTTTTTCCTTCCTTCTCCCCTGCTGAGAAAAAAAGAAAGTCATGTACCATAAATGGTGCACATTAAGCATTCAACCAAGTTCTGAGAGAAAAATCAATGAAATTGGAGATCTATAGAAGTAGAAATGTAGATTAACAAAGTGATAGGTAAAGACTTGATATAACTGAATGGTTCAAAGACTAAAAAGCCCTTAGAAGTATATTCTGCCTCTTGGCTGTGGATGACATTGAAAATAACCTACTGTGCAGAAATGTTACATTTTATAATTAGTTATATTGATCTGCGCTTCATATATAAACGTAGACAAATTTCTGCAAACAGATTAAAATTGTAAAGCGAAAACACTGGTCTTAAAAATATTTAAAAGCTGTTGATAATAAAGAAATTAAAAAAACATGCTGGGATTGATTGAATAAAAATAATCACTAGTGTTAAGGGCCTATATATTTAAATTGCATGCAAATAAATATTTCACTGATACAATTAGGGGAAAATATTTGTATTATTTAGTATTTACATAGTGCACTGCCCACATCTTCTGCAGCACTGTGTATGTGCCTGAATAAATATCCTCGCCTGGCAATTTGAAAAATAAAGAAACATACCGTGCTTGCGAAAAACAATGTTTTTATTGCCCCAATATTGTTTTATCCTAATATCATAAATGGCTTCAGGTGTTGAAAACTTTACATTTCTGTTCCATCCATGCCAGTTGCTTTAGTGAGAATTCATGGTTATCTCTGTTCAACTTTTTATTTGTCATAGCATATTTGTTTTTCAATTCCTGTAATCTTGGTAGTGGACCACATGATGCCTCTTCTTGCTAAATTACTAGACAAATCCTGCACTGCTGGGTAGGTGGCCTTAGGTGGCTTCTGAATGACTATTTACATTGGAAGGGCCCATAACAGGTTGGCTCTACTAGGGCCAAATTCAACCTAAGTCTGCAGCATTTCCCTGCCATTGCAAATCTGGATGGCAAGCTGCTGATTTCTGCAGCATGCACCTGAATCCCTAGCCACACCTGGCACTTGGCACGGCTAAGTGATCTGAACTCGCGCTTGCATCACTTCAAGTGACAGCATGCATCCTGCAAGATGCATGGTGGCTAGTGGAAACCAGCCCTAACACATGGGTTGCTTTTGGATGTTCTTCTCTAGGCAAAACCTAATGGGACCCCACAAAGCATGTAGCCATGCTTCCTTATGCAAACGAGTGCAGTCACCCTGCACAGGATGGCTCACACATGCACCGTAGCAAGAAGCCACCAATGGGGTTCAGTGGAAAACCATAGCCCATTCGACTCGTGCTAGTGCACAGGTGAGTACCATCCATGCCTGTGCAGTGTGACCTAGCTCCATCGATAAGACATTGATGATGGACTTCAAGGGGTCCTAGTGCTGAACAGTGAGGTGGAGCAACATGTTTGAAGCCTTTGGATGATCCCTTTACCTAGGTAAGTACCATTTTGGGGCACTCTTGTTGCTACAGGTATACTTTAGGAAATGGAAAACATGTTAGCCTCCATATCTCTTTCACTAATTTATCCCTTGAATGGCCTTGATATTATATTGAATATAACTTCATCTCTTTTTTCCAATTCAATTTTTTATTGAAAAGATTAAGCAGGTTTTAACAAAATTATAACAACAATGAACAGTTGAACAGTTCTGTACATTTTAGGTTTGACCGTATTGGGGGACTTATAACCCCATGTGACCATAACAGGCTTTACTCTACTAATTGCACTTCACTTACAGGCACAGGTATTTGCAGGCACGGGTACTTGCAGGCATACCCCCTCTAGTAGCCATTTAGTAGTAGGAAAGATGCATTAGATATAATGACTAGGTAATACCGTAACTTCATCTCTTAATTGAGCACCTCTGTTTTATTTTCCTATAATTGATGCCAACAGAAATAAAAATACAATAAAAATATCTCAGTTGTGACTTTGGAAGAAATTTAAAATATGTAAGTGCATGAAAAGGTAATTCTGAAGGATAATAAATAACAAAATTATTTTCATCGCTACTTAGCTATATTTAGAGGAATATAAAACATGTAGATTTAACAGAAAGGGTCATGTTTCAAATTCAATTATGCTTTCATAACTTTAATATAAATGAGGTAAAATACATTTCAACGAAAAACAAGAAAAATAAAAGTTGTTAAGTTTCAGCTTCACTGAAAATCAGAAAGATTTGTAAAAGGTGTTACACCATAAAAACATTTCCAGTTCTCAACCAAATTCTGAGGTCAGCACATTATGAAAACTGCATTTATTACAAA
The DNA here is from genome assembly GCF_040937935.1 of Hyperolius riggenbachi. Lineage (NCBI taxonomy): Eukaryota > Metazoa > Chordata > Amphibia > Anura > Hyperoliidae > Hyperolius > Hyperolius riggenbachi. The sequence goes on along the minus strand of NC_090646.1, from coordinate 115,719,525 downwards.
TAGGATGTTTTGAGATTAAATAATAAGCCTACACAAACAATGTAATGCTAAATTAGTTTTCAGACAATAAAAAGAACTGTCAAAGTGGTGTGCTCATATAATAACAAATAAATGTTCCACCCCGCTATTTCTTAATATAGGTTCAATACGCTAAGAATGTTGAAGAATTTCAAATTGTTCTGATTCTTTTTCTGCACCAAATTATACTTGTAATGTGGCTGTAAAAAAGTTCCATTCTTCTAGGTTAAAAAAAAAAAAAACAATCAATACTCTTAAGTCATACACCTAGGGAATTGGTCATATGTTATTCTAAATTTGTTACCTTGATTTTATCTGCAGGGACAGACATATTCACAGTTGGGTCTACTTTCCAGCAAAAAGAGTATTGGGTCACGGTGCATCAATTTTCTGAGTAGAACAAGTGATGCAACACAGAGTTGTAGCTAGTTATGTATGGAAGAAGCAAAAAGTTCCTGGGACATCTACTGGGCAGGCATGCAAAAATTCCCATGTAGCACTCAAGTTCTTGAAAAAGGACGATAAGCTCGAAACATTGTGCTGTTTTTTTATGCTGTATCACTATTCCATCAAATACAATATGCTGTATTTGATGGAACAGAAGAAGTTTGGAATAATCCTGCCTAGGGTTGAGTCCTATATGGGCATTTTTGCATTCCTGGACTTGATTTTGAGAGGTGTGATGGTCCTCTTGTCCCACCAGGACTCCCCGTGATATATGTGTGCATGTCCCTGATGTTGGAGGACTCCATACACATTTACTGGGAAGTTATTATCTTACATGCAGTAGTGAAAACTGTTGATACTGTTCCCTTAATTTTTACTATATTGATATTTAAGATCCAGGCCCTTTAAGACATGAAATAGAATAATAATGTATCACAACATTATATTACAAAATGGCTTGTGTACCACTGATAGATGTCATAGTAATTTAGTTAACAGGTGGAATTTTTGTAAGTATCCATGTCACAACAACAAACAAACATCAAATCATACTTAGTAAAGCTATGGAGATGCAGAACTACCAAGATTTTATGTGATGAACTAAAAGGAACTTAAAAGTGTCCTCCACTTAGAGCTGCAGTATTGTCATCATAAAACAAAAGGCAACTGTAGAGCTCATAATTATTGATTAGCCTGGACATCTATGGATTTGAATATTTCTTCCACTGTTCTTCTTCCTCAACTGGATTTCCAGCCATTCACTCCACAGTTCAGAAGTAGTGATGGATGAACATGTTTGCTGGCGGACAGTTCATGGCGAACAAACGTTGGTTTGACTATGGCATTTATGCAAACGATCGTTCCTAAAACTTTCATACACCTTTAACATTGAGGTCAATGACGTTGAATTTAGGGGTTAATAGCAAACCCCCCATACATGCTAGAATCACCAAATTTGCAAGATATGTTAAGGAGAACAGTGAAAAAAAATCTTTCAATAGACCTTCTAGTTTTTCAGAAAATAAATGTTAAAGTTATGATAGGAACGGTAGTGTAAGTTTACATACCATATTTTAAAAAAAAATTTCTTTTATGTACTGTATTTCCATGAGACACTCCTCCTGACCATAAGACACAACTAGTGTTAGAGGGCAAAAATCAGGGGAAAAAATATATACTACACCTGGTGCATCCATGGCATAGGCCATAGGGGAGTCTTGTGGAGCTTCTCCCCCAAGCTGTCTCTATGAACATCCAACTGTAAATGTTTAACCACTTAACGACCAGCTAACGCCGATAGGCGGCGGCTGGTCGTTTGTGGTTTTGCATGAAAATGGCCTTTACATGCTAGTTCACGGAGGGTGTCTCCACGAACAGTGTGCGAGCTGCCGATCGCGGCTCGCACGGGTAATGTAAACACGCGGGGAAGAAATCCCCGCTGTTTACATCAATACGGCACTGCTACGCAGTAGCGCTGTAAAGGAGAACGGCAATCCCCGGGCCTCTGATCGGCCGGGGATCGCCGTCATTTGATAGGCTGAAGCCTATCCTACATGGCGCAGGACAGATATCTGTCCTGTGCAGCCTAATGAGGGAGAGGGAGGTAAGGGGAAGGAGGGAGCGCGGAAAACACTGCGGAGGGGGGGCTTTGAAGAGCCCCTCCCGCTCGGCCACATGTAGCGGCGATGATCAGACCCCCCCAGCAGGTCATCCCCCTAGTGGGGAAAAAAGGGGGAAGTCTGATCGCCCTGCTGTGCACACGATCTGCACTGCGGGCTGGAGAGCCCACGCAGCGCAGATCTGAAAGAACAGCCCCGGTCCTTAAGTGGTTAAAGGAGAAAACAGCAGAGCAGAGGAATAGCAAGCAAATATCACAGAGACCCTTTATACCAAAATGTATCGCACAGTTCAAAAGCAAGCTGGGTCAAAGCAATGCCTATGTAACCAAAGAAGATCCATAGCACATGTTTGTATCGTACCAATCCTTGCTAGCTGCTACATTCAAATTGTTTCCGCAATGCATGCTGAGTTGTCAAGGGTCCACACATAGGGTTAAGCTGGCATGGTCAGAGCTGCCAGGTTCTACAGCACTTCTGTGGAAAAAACAAGATAAAATATTTATATTGTACTTTTCTCCTTGAAGACTCAAAGTGCCAGAGCTGCAGCCACATAAGGTTTTCTCCATGGGCAACCAGAATCATTAGGGAGCCTTGCCCAAAGACTTTTTACTGTTTTACATACTGGCTTGAGTTGGCAGCAGCCTTACCAGTACGTTAGTCAACTGACCCACCGGGGATGACAGCTGGAGGATCAGATGCAAAGGAGGCCTGCCTCACTGGGACAGTTGTGGTAGCGAGACTAGAATGCATATGCTACAGCCCATGGAGCAGCCAGCAGATTTGTGTCTCCGTGCAGCAGGGGTAAGAGGACAGTGCTCGGCTGCAGGGAGGTGCTGTAAGAGCTTAGAGCTGCTGCCAGGTCTATGGCTGTGAAAATGGGCTAACTTCCTGGAGGGAGCACAAAGTGAAGTGCTGCCAGCGGAGCCAAGTGCAGTGGAGGATCACAAACTGGGGATGACTCAGTGTGGCAGAGGTATCGCTGGCTTTGGCCAGGTGCTGTGGCAGAGATTGGAGGTCTGACAGAGGTGGGAGATCAGGGTCCGTGTGGAGCCGGGACAGGAGAGGCAGCCAGAGCACAGCAGTGCTGATGCAGAAGCCATGCTGGCCATGGAGAGCCAACCGACAAGCTGCTGATATGAGGGGGAGAATAATAGGCTTGGAGCACATGGCAGACAAAAACAAACAGCAGCAGGGGGCAAATGGATGTGGGGGAAAGCACAAATCCCGCCATAGTGAGCTGTAGCATAGGACACATGTCAGCCAGCATGTTCTGGATTCTTCGAGTATGTGTGGCTCCCATCACCAGGGTTTGGTATGACCTGCCACGCGGATGCGTAAACCTGGCAATATAGGTCTCAGAGCCACGCTTCCGGGTGGATTTTTTCTGAGGACAGTTGTCCTTTACATAAAGTGTTTATGAGATTGTCAGATATTTTTTAACGTATGTGTGAACAGCGCAAGTGTGAAGAAGAGAAAGGTAAATGGACTACAAAGGCATTTATTTTGCGTGAACTGATTATTTGCATGCGTACAACAGAAACCTTGCCAAAATAATTTCTGGATTTGCTGTTGGGGTTTTCCATTGTTCTTTTCACTGATCAATGGGATTTGTCCATGCTGCAAAGAAATATCGAGGGCCAAAGGAGCATACCACTATCTTAGCTGGCTTGATTATGCCATGGTTACATAGAAACAGGGGATATGGGCTTAACCAAACATAAAATAAAATCTTCTTTTATTCCATAAATACAGATAAATAGATAATTTACACAATGGCAGCATAACCACAGGCAGAACAGAGCACTACATTTCAGGGTCCTTTCACACTGGGGCAGTGCGAGAAATTTACAGCACCCCACCGCAGCCTAATGAAAGTCTGTGGGGTAGTTCACACTTCCCACGTTGCGGTACGCTGCTCTGGAAGTGCCCTAACTAATGCACAAACATACCTAAGTTACCGCATGGCTCCTGAAGCAACCTGTGGCAATCTGAAGTCATGTAGGTCTATGGTAATGTGTGTATTGAAAAAAAAGCCATAGTTTTTAGTGTTGCACATACACAGAAGCGTATTATAGCAACATGCTTCTGCTCACGTCATTGATTGCCCAACAGGAAGTGAGTGTCACTTCCTGCTTGGCCGGATGTCAGATAGGGATTATCGCACTTTAATGCGATAATCCCCAAAGTCCAGGTTTTGGTGTTGCGGTGCAGCCCCCGGGCCTCACCACTACCACCAATCTGCAGTGTTAAGCTGTCCACAAAGTGACGCCCTTTCTCAAGCACCTTGGGAATATGTGATCAAAAATAAGGTGCCACCAACACAACCATTTCAAAAGAAGGCTTCCCAACCACCCCATAAGGTCAAGATGTTAAATCATGACAATGCTATCATGACGTGCTATGCTCCGCAAATATTCAAGGAACAGCCATGGACTTGAAATAAACACTACTGACAATCAGTTCTAACGTTACTGTGTTCACAGTTTTGCTGCAGTGATCCTAGGAGAGAAAACAATATTGTCTTTGCAGAGATGACATTCCCATTCAACAGAAAGCACTATCCCTGGAGTTCCACTTTAAATGGTTATATCATTTGAGCACTGTCAAAGTTATAATATTTTGTCCTGAGCTGAGCTGATGCATTTTATCGCTCACTGACCAATATAATTGCAGCTCGTGACATTCTTAACTCCACTTTCCACTTTCAGCCATGTGACATCAGGGCTGACATAGCCTCAGGGAGGGCAACCTGGGAAAAGTCATGCTATGGCTGGATGCTAATCATAGTCAGCCCATTGTGTATCATCACAATTAAGAAGAATGCAGAGACATTCCATGAATATGAAATCATGTCATACATCTCCTTGACTGTCATTCTTTGTATGTAACTATACGCTTTTCAAATTAAGTTTGGTTGATTTAAATAAAGTGTACCATATTTTCATTAAAACTATAAAAGGGGCAACAAAATAAATAAAAAGTCATTACACATGGTAATCAGAATCCATCTTACATTGGTCTTACTTCAGCAAAATGAATGGAGTGGACCTTTGCCCTGTCTTTAAGGGAATAGTATCATTCAAAAACACCAACACTACATGCTGAAGCCAGCCTAGCAAGTAGCAATCTATCAATCTATTTATGCTCAAAATACAATTCCGCGGAAAGCGGTGACCATCCCTACGAGAGAGAGAGAGAGAGAGAGAGAGAGAGAGAGAGAGAGAGAGAGAGAGAGAGAGAGAGAGAGAGAGAGAGAGAGAGAGAGAGAGAGAGAGAGAGAGAGAGGGGGATATGAATCTACTTGGCTATCTGAGGTTCTCTTTGGACAACTGTTGAACACAAAATACAAGGCCATGTCTGGCTACATGTCGGGAAGCAGTGGCTGCATGGTGTAATGGTGAATGGCTCTGCCTCTGACACAGGAGAACAGAGTTCGAATCTCATCTCTGTCTGTTCAGTAAACCAGCACCTATTCAGTAGGACACCTTAGGCAAGTCTTCCTAACACTGCTATCTTGTCTAATTTTTCTCTTGACAACTGTTGAACACAAAATACAAGGCCATGTCTGGCTACATATCTGTGCTACTGCCTATATAGAGTGTGCCCTAGTGGCTGCAGCTCTGGTGCTTTGAGTCTGCCAGGTGAAAAGTGTGATATAAATGTTATTTGTCTTGTCTAATTTTTCTCTTGCATTAAGCATAAATGGTACATGCTAGGCTACTTTCAGCTACTTTCAGCTACTTTCAGCTACTTTCAGCTACTTTCAGCTACTAGTGTTGGTGGTACAATGGATATGTTAGTTGCCTACCATCCACTGAGGCCTGGGTTCAAATCCCTATCATGGTATATAAGCTGGTTTTTGAAATACTGGAATTCCCTGGCAGATGAGACCCTCCTCCCTCCAGAGATCTCCCTAGCAGAGTGTGTAGCAGCTGTCCCATAACTAATTAGTGTAGGCAGATAACTGAGTCAAATGGTATACCTAGCTTGGAGGAGGGAGGGTGGGTCCTTCAGCAGTGATGTGTATTTCACTCAATCATGTCTGCCTCCAGGTATTAGAGCTCTTGAAACATGTTTTATATAATTTTTCTAGCTGGTAGAATTTTTTCAAATTTTCAAAGTTCGCCTTCCCATTGAAGTCTATTGCGGTTCGCGAACTTTTTCGCGAACCGAACCTTTTGCGGAAGTTCACGAACCGAAAATCGGAGGTTCGCGACATCTCTAGTGTTGATCCAGGGATTTTATCTGATTGCTATCTGGGGTCAGGAATGATTTTTTTTCATTTTGGTGCTAATTGGACCATGCCTTGTAAGGTTTTTTTTTTTTTTGCCTTTCTCTGGATCAGTAAGGTATGTGAGGGAGCAGGCTGGTGTTGTACTTTATTTTCTGGTTGAACTTGATGAATGGATGTCTTTTTTCAACCTAAATGTAACGAATGTGGAATTATCTCCGTGGTCAGCGCACAAGATGTGCACTGACACTGCGGAAATCCTCCACAAGCGTATAATTTGATAGAACCCAGCTTGGGTACAATGCACCTGTAGAGGGAGATTCCCACCGGCAGATGGAGCTGTGGAGTGCAGATGAACACAGCCTCTGCATGGCCACAGATGCCAGATGGGAATTGTACAAGTTGAAGCAATGCAGGGCAAGATAGCCCTTAAAGAGAGAGAGAGCACAGAGACAGAATGTATGTATGCCCACCAATCTAGTCGCCACCCGGCGACGGTGAAACACACAACAGCAGAAACCAAGTATGAATGCAATGGCAAGTGTAGCGATTGCCAACAGTGACACAAGACCGAACTAGACTGAGCACAAGGGTAGAGAAAGAGCACAGAGACAGAATGTATGTGTGTCCACCAATCCAGTCGCCACCCAGCAATGGTGAACACACAACAACGTAAACGAGGTGGGAATGCAATTGCAAGACTGGCGATTGCCAACAGTGACACAAGACCGAGCAGGACAGAGCACGAGAGTAGCAAGAAAGGCACAGAAAGCAACAACAATGAGAACATCAAGGAAAATAACAAACACTAGCTAAACGCGAACACCACACTCATTCGCAACAGCGAACGCGTTTAAGCACGATCACCGCGCGTTAGGCGCCCAGTGATAAGTGTGCCACCCTAACTACCAATAAAACACAAACACGAAATAGAGAACGCGGACGCTTGGTAAACGGTACCTCACCGAGTCTACAGCAAGCATTCGTACCAGACAAGACAGACAGATGGGGCTACCAGTAGCAACCGCTGCTCTGGCTAGCACCCCTAAGGCAGGATACGGAAGGAACCACTGCTGCTACCACTAGAGCAGGTACGATCCAAACAGACAAACAGATGGGGTTACCAGTAGTAGTGTTGGGCGAACAGTGTTCACCACTGTTCGGGTTCTGCAGAACATCACCCTGTTCGGGTGATGTTCGGGTTCAGCCGAACACCTGATGGTGTTCGGCCAAACTGTTCGGCCATATGGCCGAACTAAGAGCGCATGGCCGAACGTTACCCGAACGTTCGGCTAGCGCTGTGATTGGCCGAACGGGTCACGTGTACTGTTGGGCGAACATCTAGATGTTCGGGTTCGGGCCGAACATGGCCGAACTCCGAACATAATGGAAGTCAATGGGGACCCGAACTTTCGTGCTTTGTAAAGCCTCCTTATATGCTACATACCCCAAATTTACAGGGTATGTGCACCTTGGGAGTGGGTACAAGAGGAGAAAAAATTTAGCAAAAAGAGCTTATAGTTTTTGAGAAAATCGATTTTAAAGTTTCAAAGGGAAAACTGTCTTTTAAATGCGGGAAATGTCTGTTTTCTTTGCACAGGTAACATGCTTTTTGTCGGCATGCAGTCATAAATGTAATACATATAAGAGGTTCCAGGAAAAGGGACCGGTAACGCTAACCCAGCAGCAGCACACGTGATGGAACAGGAGGAGGGTGGCGCAGGAGGAGAAGGCCACGCTTTGAGACACAACAACCCAGGCCTTGCATGAGGACAAGAAGCGTGCGGATAGCAATTTGCATTTTGTCGCCATGCAGTCATAAATGTAATACAGATGAGAGGTTCAATAAACAGGGACCGGAAACGCTAACCCATCACAGATGTTCATTGTTCATGTTACTTGGTTGGGGTCCGGGAGTGTTGCGTAGTCGTTTCCAATCCAGGATTGATTCATTTTAATTTGAGTCAGACGGTCTGCATTTTCTGTGGAGAGGCGGATACGCCGCCGATCTGTGACGATGCCTCCGGCAGCACTGAAACAGCGTTCCGACATAACGCTGGCTGCCGGGCAAGCCAGCACCTCTATTGCGTACATTGCCAGTTTGTGCCAGGTGTCTAGCTTCGATACCCAATAGTTGAAGGGTGCAGATGGATTGTTCAACACAGCTACGCCATCTGACATGTAGTCCTTGACCATCTTCTCCAGGCGATCGGTGTTGGAGGTGGATCTGCACGCTTGCTGTTCTGTGTGCTGCTGCATGGGTGTCAGAAAATTTTCCCACTCCAAGGACACTGCCGATACCATTCCCTTTTGGGCACTAGCTGCGGCTTGTGTTGTTTGCTGCCCTCCTGGTCGTCCTGGGTTTGCGGAAGTCAGTCTTTCAGCGTACAACTGGCTAGAGGAGGGGGAGGATGTCAATCTCCTCTCTAAAGTCTCCACAAGGGCCTGCTGGTATTCTTCCATTTTGACCTGTCTGGCTCTTTCTTCAAGCAGTTTTGGAACATTGTGTTTGTACCGTGGATCCAGAAGGGTATAAACCCAGTAATTGGTGTTGTCCAGAATGCGCACAATGCGTGGGTCGCGTTCAATGCAGTTCTAGGCCGAAGAGGTCATAGCCTAGGGTCACAAAACCTGTTTATTTGGGCAATTTCAATGGTGGCGAGTCTGACGTACATAAATCGCAGCAATGGCCGTTAGCAACGTCTGAATCTCACGAAATGTCTCATGCAGGTAGAAGACATATTGTTAGACTTGGGCTCCAAAGATGGGTTCCCTACATCTCTGCAAACCAGAGTTACAGGGCTCCAAATTTGGTAAAATCCCCCATAGGCTTTCATTGGGCCTCCTATTTACAGTTCCAAAATCTCACATCTTTTCAAAGGGCAATTACTCAGCAGTGGCAAATTTTCTAGAATTGTAGGGACCCTTAGGGGGAACATGACTGGTGAGTTTCGGGCCCCTAGGCCAAAGAGGTCATAGCCTAGGGTCACAAAAACCTGTTTATTTGGGCTATTTCAATGGTAGTGATGGTGACGTACATAAATCGCAGCAATGGCCGTTAGCAAAGTCTGAATCTCACGAAATGTCTCATGCAGGTAGAAGACATATTGTTAGACTTGGATTCCAAAGATGGGGTCCCTACATCTCTGCAAACCAGAGTTACAGGGGTCCAAAATTTGTAAAATCCCCCATAGGATTTCATTGCCTCCCTATTTCACTTTCCAAAATCTCACATCTTTTCAAAGGGCAATGGCTCAGCAGTACCAAATTTTCTAGCATTGTAGGGACCCTTAGGGGGATCATGACTGGTGAGTTTTGCCACTGCTGAGCCATTGCCCTTTGAAATGGTGTGAGATTTTGGAACGGTAAATAGGAGGCCCAATGAAAGCCTATGGGGGATTTTACCAATTTTGGACCCCTATAACTCTGGTTTGCAGAGATTTAGGGACCCCATCTTTGGAATCCAAGTCTAACAATATGTCTTCTACCTGCATGAGACATTTCGTGAGATTCAGACGTTGCTAACGGCCATGGCTGAGATTTATGTACGCCACCATCACTACCATTGAAATAGCCCAAATAAACAGGTTTTTGTGACCCTAGGCTATGACCTCTTCGGCCTAGGGGCCCGAAACTCACCAGTCATGTTCCCCCTAAGGATCCCTACAATGCTAGAAAATTTGGTACTGCTGAGCCATTGCCCTTTGAAAAGATGTGAGATTTTGGAAAGTGAAATAGGGAGGCAATGAAATCCTATGGGGGATTTTACAAATTTTGGACCCCTGTAACTCTGGTTTGCAGAGATGTAGGGACCCCATCTTTGGAATCCAAGTCTAAAAATATGTCTTCTACCTGCATGAGACATTTCGTGAGATTCAGACTTTGCTAACGGCCATTGCTGAGATTTATGTACGCCACCATCACTACCATTGAAATAGCCCAAATAAACAGGTTTTTGTGACCCTAGGCTATGACCTCTTCGGCCTAGGGGCCCGAAACTCACCAGTCATGTTCCCCCTAAGGGTCCCTACAATGCTAGAAAATTTGGTACTGCTGAGCCATTGCCCTTTGAAAAGATGTGAGATTTTGGAAAGTGAAATAGGGAGGCAATTAAATCCTATGGGGGATTTTACCAATTTTGGACCCCTGTAACTCTGGTTTGCAGAGATGTAGGGACCCCATCTTTGGAATCCAAGTCTAATAATATGTCTTCTACCTGCATGAGACATTTCGTGAGATTCAGACGTTGCTAACGGCCATGGCTGAGATTTATGTACGCCACCATCACTACCATTGAAATAGCCCAAATAAACAGGTTTTTGTGACCCTAGGCTATGACCTCTTCGGCCTAGAACTGCATTGAACGTGACCCACGCATTGTGCGCATTCTGGACAACACCAATTACTGGGTTTATACCCTTCTGGATCCACGGTACAAACACAATGTTCCAAAACTGCTTGAAGAAAGAGCCAGACAGGTCAAAATGGAAGAATACCAGCAGGCCCTTGTGGAGACTTTAGAGAGGAGATTGACATCCTCCCCCTCCTCTAGCCAGTTGTACGCCGACAGACTGACTTCCGCAAACCCAGGACGACCAGGAGGGCAACAAACAACACAAGCCGCAGCTAGTGCCCAAAAGGGAATGGTATCGGCAGTGTCCTTGGAGTGGGAAAATTTTCTGACACCCATGCAGCAGCACACAGAACAGCAAGCGTGCAGATCCACCTCCAACACCGATCGCCTGGAGAAGATGGTCAAGGACTACATGTCAGATGGCGTAGCTGTGTTGAACAATCCATCTGCACCCTTCAACTATTGGGTATCGAAGCTAGACACCTGGCACAAACTGGCAATGTACGCAATAGAGGTGCTGGCTTGCCCGGCAGCCAGCGTTATGTCGGAACGCTGTTTCAGTGCTGCCGGAGGCATCGTCACAGATCGGCGGCGTATCCGCCTCTCCACAGAAAATGCAGACCGTCTGACTCAAATTAAAATGAATCAATCCTGGATTGGAAACGACTACGCAACACTCCCGGACCCCAACCAAGTAACATGAACAATGAACATCTGTGATGGGTTAGCGTTTCCGGTCCCTGTTTATTGAACCTCTCATCTGTATTACATTTATGACTGCATGGCGACAAAATGCAAATTGCTATCCGCACGCTTCTTGTCCTCATGCAAGGCCTGGGTTGTTGTGTCTCAAAGCGTGGCCTTCTCCTCCTGCGCCACCCTCCTCCTGTTCCATCACGTGTGCTGCTGCTGGGTTAGCGTTACCGGTCCCTTTTCCTGGAACCTCTTATATGTATTACATTTATGACTGCATGCCGACAAAAAGCATGTTACCTGTGCAAAGAAAACAGACATTTCCCGCATTTAAAAGACAGTTTTCCCTTTGAAACTTTAAAATCGATTTTCTCAAAAACTATAAGCTCTTTTTGCTAAAAAATTTTTCCTCTTGTACCCACTCCCAAGGTGCACATACCCTGTAAATTTGGGGTATGTAGCATGTAAGGAGGCTTTACAAAGCACAAAAGTTCGGGTCCCCATTGACTTCCATTATGTTCGGAGTTCGGGTCGAACACCCGAACATCGCGGCCATGTTCGGCCTGTTCGGCCCGAACCCGAACATCTAGATGTTCGCCCAACACTAACCAGTAGCAACCGCTGCTCTGGTTAGCACCCCTAAGGCAGAATACAGAAGGAAGCACTGCCACTACCACTAGGGCGAATGCAATCCAGACAGATGGAGCAGCCAGTACCAACCGCAGCTCTGGCCTACACTCCCAGACAGACAGAACGATTTCCTGTCGACCGCCGCTGGCGACAAGACAATCGAGACAGAGAGACAGAATCAGGCAATACAGATAATACAACCTGACTGCACTAGAAGGGATGCCTAGTGCAGTCCCCAGGAATACTCTAAGACAATCTTTAGCAAACAATCGCAAGGCTGACACTCCAGGAGAGTTAAGCAGGAACAACCCATCATGACCAGCAAGGAATTCTGGGGGCAAAAGGTATTTATACTGCAAGCCGTCAAAGGAGGCAGCTAACCAATTTGCATGACAAGTATATGCAAATTCCTCACCAGCAGAGCAACTCTGAAAGTTGCACAGCAAAGACAGGTCTCTTTTCCAGAGACCTGCAACACTCAGACCTAAAGAATGGTCAAACAGCTGTCTGCTGTGCAGACAGCTGAGCAGATCATTACACTAAATAACTATGTAACACTGAGCTGGGCTGGAATATTAACAGAAAAGGGCAGAAGTTATGTGCATCACAGAAACACAGTATAGATGCAAACCAGCAAAAATATGATTTACTTTTTTCATAACACATTTCTCCTAAATCTGACAGTGAACCCTAGAAACAACAGGATAGGTGAGATAAAGACCACTGCTGTTATACCCACAGTTGCTTCCAGTGGGAACATTTCTGGTTATCCTCTCCTTCCCTTGTTTATAAAATAGAATAATAGTTTTTTTGGTAGAGATCCTATAAAATCATAACATGATTGCTATTAAGATGTCTCCTGCAGTAATGTTAAATGATTGGTTTGGGCAACCAAAAATCTAATGTCCATATGTAGTTTTGAGCCAGGGTAGGTTCGTTGTTTGCATCAAGTTAAAGTAAGCTGAGCTCATTGATTAGAGTTAAGTGGGTATGAGATCAGTGCTAGACATGTAGGGAGGGTACCCTTATTGTAGCGCTATGGGGAGGCTTAGGTTTCAGTTGACAAGATTTAATGATACATTTTCCTCTTGGCTGTCTGCCATTCCAGAGATTCTGCAATGAATCCTAAGCACCCATCATTCAATGCCAGCAACAATAGAGCATGTTTGAGGTTTATTGCATGCAAATGCTTTCAAAAATTTGGAAGTAGGCCAAGCACATCTAACCCAGGGCTGCACAATTATTGGTCACTGTTTTATTTGATTAGTATGGTCTTTTTAACTACGTAGCTATGGTTATCAGGAAATTGTCAGCAGTATGATGTCTAGTACTGTGTGAGTGACTTCACTAATGCAGCTGAGGTGGCACAATAATATGTCTTGAACAACATGCACAACAAAAATATTTTGTTTCCTTTTTTAACCCTTTGCATACATGATAGGTGTGTTTGTTTCAAATATCCAGCCAAGTGCAGAAAGCTTCCCAATCGTCAAATTCCTTTATACGTGCTTGGATGTCCCTAGCTACTGTACTGTGTGTGCACCATTTCTGAGAAATCTGAAAATAAAACTATAAAACGAAATTATATTTATTTTCTTAAAGGAAATCATTATAGTTTCAAATGAGGAAGTTTGTAAGTGCAGTAATTTTAAAAAATACACACATACATGTGCATATTTGAAAATTGAATAATGAGATAGTTCCTGCCACTGTGGCTTTCATTTCTACTGAATAAAGGTAGCGGGATGGATGCATGCTGCATAGTTACATACTTAGTTTGATTGAAAAAAGACATCCGTCCATCAAGTCCAACCAAAAAAAAAAATCTAGATTACTGTGATAACTATGTCAGCAATTCTTTCTTCCTCCACTCGTTGATATATAGAACACCTTCGCTATCAGTGCTCCATTGCTTCCTATTAACCCCACAAAGACCCCTCCTCCTCTAATACTTTACTATTATAGGGTGTAGGGGTATAGTGCATTGAGGAGTCAGGTACATCTGTTCCCTCTGGCTGCTAGTTGGCATTTCCCCATAGATGGACACAGCCTACAGCAATTGCAATTGAGAAGGGTGTCTACAGTTAATACGTTTAGAATGGTTCAGAGAGCAGTAGAGTGAGCCAAAGCTACCACCAGCACTAAAATCCCTGTATAACAGGACAGGTGCGGACAAGTACAAGAATATTAGAGAACTGTTCAAATAGGCATCCTTAAAGGGATACTGTAGGGGGGTCAGAGGAAAAAAAAATGAGTTGAACTTACCCGGGGCTTCTAATGGTCCCCCGCAGACATCCTGTGCCCACGCAGCCAGTCACCGATGCTTCGGCCCCGCCTCTGGTTCACTTCTGGAATTTCAGACTTTAAAGTCTGAAAACCACTGCGCCTGCGTTGCCGTGTCCTCACTCCCGCTGATGTCACCAGGAGCGTACTGCGCAGGCCCAGTATGGTCTGTGCTTCCGCAGTACGCTCCTGGTGTTGACAGCAGGAGCGAGGACACGGCAATGCAGGCGCAGTGGTTTTCAGACTTCAAAGTCTGAAATTCCAGAGGTGAACCAGAGGCGGGGCCGGAGCATCGGTGATATATATATATATATATATATATAGAGAGAGAGAGAGAGAGAGAGAGAGAGAGAGAGAGAGAGAGAGAGAGAGAGAGAGAGAGTATTACAACTCCCTGGCTTATTTATTGAGTTTGAGCTACCCATGGTGGTGTTAAATATCAAAATCTCAGGAAACAAAGGTGCGACTTTGTATTGCCAAGGCTAACTGAGAGTCTGCTGAATTACATGCCCTTTGTTTTCTAACTGAAATATTGTAATATCTCTATTACCGTCTGTTATTGCAGCATCACTAGCTTTGTAAGAATTCCAAAATTCATCTTCATTTTAAGTTATTATGCTTTGGTGCCATTATATTTCATTCAATTCCACAGCAAAGATTAAACACCCTATCAACCACGACCAGTTAATTTTTTCCCCTAAATTGTAGTGTTAATTCTTCATCTATTTAAGCTTTTCCCTTGTGGCATTTGGTTAACTAAAAAAAAAGAGGTTTTTAAATTGTTTAGCAAAAGGACACAAAAATGTATTCCACTGTAAAAATGCATTAATTGAAAATGTTTAAATGCATTAGCACTATTGATTTTGTTCAGCTGTTGGACTCATGCTCTATAAATATAACTTGTGTTTTCAATTTTTTTTGGTTTTGTTTTTACACAAAATAATGGTTACATCTCTACCAAAATGCTTTATTAATGCCTTTTTCGTGTTTATAATGATTTTCTTTCCATTTCTAGATGGAAGGAGGCAAGATTTATTATTTAAGTGTAATATGGGATGTCAAAGCTCTTCCTGTTGGATAAGAGTAGGTGTCTACTAGTAGTCACCCATTTATGAAAAGCTATCAATCTATAATTTGTTATATTTTGTCTAGATCAATATTAAGCAGAATAAGCTTAGGGGGATAGTATGAAAAGTCTTTGAGTAAAGCCCCATCTACACGATACAATTCTTTGTGCGATTAGATTACGATTCTATTTACGATCCAATTAAATCCAACATATCCGATTGAATGGCAAATCGAATTGAATCGAATCGAATCCCAATCAGACATGTTGGATTTAATTGGATCATAAATAGAATCGTAATCGAATTGCACAAAGAAATCGTATTGTGTAGATTGGGCTTAAGACATGGGGCTTGATTCACAAAGCGGTGCTAATAGTTAGCACGCTGGTGAAAAGCCCTTTATCACACCTAAACTCAGTTTAGGCGTGAAAAGTTTAGGTGTGATAAGTTTAGGTGTGATAAGTTTAGACGTGATAACTATAGCTAAGAAAAGGTGGGGAAAAGACTGTGCGTCCCTAAACACATGCTGCAATTGAATGGTTAATCACACAGGCATACACCACCTCTGCTAGATTGAAAAATGCATGTCCTGCATCCAAGACAAGTGCTAACATTTATTAAACTAGGAGGAACTTTAGCTTCCAATATGGTTTGCATGCAACGTATATTATACTAGACACTTGCGCCACGGTGAGGCAAACCTCCGGGCAAGTGACTTAATCTAAATTTCAAACCTTGGGAGCAGCTAAGCAAAAAAAAAATGTGTAACTTACATTTGGTTGAACAGCGAGGAGAACGCCAGTGCATACCACTAAGGCTGCATCCGAAATGACCACCAGCTCAGTGTGCAGCACCTAAATAGATTTTCTGCACACTTTGCATTCAATTCAGATGCAAATCATATGCAAATCTGCTACTATTTATTATGCAAACAAGAAACTCAGGAGGAGGGGCTGGGAGCAGCTAACCTGACAGTTACATAGTTACAAAGTTAAGAAAAGGTGGGGGGAAAGACTGTGCATCCCTAAACACATGCTGCAATTGAATGGTTAATCGCACAGGCATACACCACCTCTGCTAGACTGAAAAATGCATGCCCTGCATCCAAGACAAGTGCTAACATTTATTAAACTAGGAGGAACTTTAGCTTCCAATATGGTTTGCATGCAAAGTATATTATACTAGACACTTGCGCCACGATGAGGCAAACCTCCGGGCAAGTGACCTAATCGAAATGTAAAACCTTGGGAGCAGCTAAGCAAAAAAAATGTGTAACTTACATTTGGTTGAACAGCGAGGAGAACCCCAGCGCATACCACTAAGACTGCATCGGAAATGACCACCAGCTCAGTGTGCAGCACCTAAATAGATTTTCTGCACACTTTGCATTCAATTCAAATGCAAATCATATGCAAATCTGCTACTATTTATTATGCAAACAGGAAACTCAGGAGGAGGGGCTGGGTACAGCAAACCTGACAGTTACATAGTTACAAAGTTAAGAAAAGGTGGGGGGAAAGGCTGCGCGTCCCTAAACACATGCTGCAATTGAATGGTTAATCGCACAGGCATACACCGCCTCTGTTAGACTGAAAAATGCATGCCCTGCATCCAAGACAAGAGCTAACATTTATTAAACTAGGAGGAACTTTAGCTTCCAATATGGTTTGCATGCAAAGTATATTATACTAGTCACTTGCGCCACGGTGAGGCAAACCTCCGGGAGAGTGACCTAATCTAAATTTAAGACCTTGGGAGCAGCTAAGCAAAAAAAATGTGTAACTTACATTTGGTTGAACAGCGAGGAGAACGCCAGCACATACCACTATGGCTGCATCCGAAATGACCACCAGCTCAGTGTGCAGCACCTAAATAGATTTTCTGCACACTTTGCATTCAATTCAGATGCAAATCATATGCAAATCTGCTACTATTTATTATGCAAACAGGAAACTCAGGAGGAGGGGCTGGGAGCAGCTAACCTGACAGTTACATAGTTACAAAGTTAAGAAAAGGTGTGGGAAAGGCTGCCCATCCCTAAACACATGCTGCAATTGAATGGTTAATCGCACAGGCATACACCGCCTCTGCTAGACTGAAAAATGCATGCCCTGCATCCAAGACAAGTGCTAACATTTATTAAACTAGGAGGATCTTTAGCTTCCAATATGGTTTGCATGCAAAGTATATTATACTAGACACTTGCGCCACGGTGAGGCAAACCTCCGGGCAAGTGACCTAATCTAAATTTAAAACCTTGGGAGCAGCTAAGCAAAAAAAATGTGTAATATACATTTGGTTGAACAGCGAGGAGAACGCCAGCGCATACCACTAAGGCTGCATCCGAAATGACCACCAGCTCAGTGTGCAGCACCTAAATAGATTTTCTGCACACTTTGCATTCAATTCAGATGCAAATCATATGCAAATCTGCTACTACTTATTATGCAAACAGGAAACTCAGGAGGAGGGGCTGGGAGCAGCTAACCTGACAGTTACATAGTTACAAAGTTAAGTAAAGGTGGGGGGAAAGGCTGCACGTCCCCCCACCTTTTCTTAACTTTGTAACTATGTAACTGTCAGGTTAGCTGCTCCCAGCCCGTCCTCCTGAGTTTTCTGTTTGCATAATAAGTAGTAGCAGATTTGCATATGATTTGCATCTGAATTGAATGCAAAGTGTGCAGAAAATCTATTTAGGTGCTGCACACTGAGCTGGTGGTCATTTCGGATGCAGCCTTAGTGGTATGCGCTGGCGTTCTCCTCGCTGTTCAACCAAATGTAAGTTACACTTTTTTTTGCTTAGCTGCTCCCAAGGTTTTAAATTTAGATTAGGTCACTTGCCTGGAGGTTTGCCTCACCGTGGCGCAAGTGTCTAGTATAATATACTTTGCATTCAAACCATATTGGAAGCTAAAGTTCCTCCTAGTTTATTAAATGTTAGCACTTGTCTTGGATGCAGGGCATGCATTTTTCAGTCTAGCAGAGGTGGTGTATGCCTGTGCGATTAACCATTCAATTGCAGCATGTGTTTAGGGACACGCAGCCTTTCCCCCCACCTTTTCTTGTGTGACAGGTGCACATTGTGATACCCAGTACTGCATATATCTATCTACCTGTTGTTCACAGTGCACCCACCTACCTACGTGACCGCACGCAGTGTCACTGTGCCTGTCCACTACCTTATTCCTGAATTTTTAAGGTCGCTGCTAGCAGAAGCAGCTATACTAATTTTTCTGGTGCGTGTACATGCCTGCCTAATTTTTATGGCTGCACTGCAGCTGCAACAACAAAACAAAAGGCATGTACATGTGTCATGGCCTGCACTCTCGCCAAAGTGCGCACCAGTCCAGCACGGCCGTAACTACACAAACAGCTATTTGCGGTGCGTTACACAGTGATTTTGGTGTGTCAGTGTGAAGCAGTACTCTAATTACACTCCCTGAATGATGTATACACATGCAAGATGTTTGAAACCACTTTAAGCCTGCAATTTAGCATTCAATGTGACTTCTGCCCTTAAAACACTGTTTTGCCTCAAATCCAGATTTTTCCCCGGGACTTTTGGCATCTATCCCACTCATCCATGCAAAAACTCAGATGTTAGACCCCTTGAAACATCTTTTCCATCACTTTTGTGGCCAGCACAAATTTTTCTAATTTTCAAAGTTCGCCTCCCCCTTGAAGTCTATTGCGGTTTGCGGTAGTTCGTGCGAACCGAACTTTTGGCAGAAGCTCGTAAACCCGGTTCGCGAACCGAAAATCTGAGGTTTGGGCCATCTCTATTTCTAATATGTTTTATCCATGGACTGTCTGAACAAGCATGCTGATTAGAATGTTTCTAACTGAAGTGCAACTGGATTAGCTGCCTATTTTTTTTTTTTTTCAAATGCACATTTTTATTGAGTTTTGTCAGTATAACAAGTACATATACAATATCCAAAGACAATAATAATAATTAGTGTACAATATGGCACTCAACTACACTGAGCAAAAAAATATCAATGCTACACTTTCGATTTTGCTCCCATTTAGCATTAACTGAATTCAAAGATCTGAAACATTTTCTACATACACAAATACACATTACTCTCAAATGTTATTCACAGATCTGTCTAAATCTCTATTTACTGCAGGCACATGAGTGAGTATAATGGCTTTTATAAGGGTGGGAGTGGCTCCAGAAGGGAGTGTAGCCTGATTGGCTACAATGTGCCTGCTGACTGTGATGTAGAGCGTCAAAGTTGACCCTAATGGCGCACTATGGGGGCAAACCGAACTTCCTGAAAAGTTCCCGGTTCGGCGCAATTGCTAACCATGGAAGTTCGCCGGAAACCATTTGCCGACGAACCGTTTGGGCCATCTCTAATTAGAAACAGTGTATCAGTAGGAAAGACAGGCAACTGGTATTGTTTTAAAGCATCGATATATCTCTCACTTCAGGTGTCCCTTAAGCAACAGTTATCATTAAGGAGACTTTGTTTCTTGTTCACCTTAAGTGAAAGCATCTTGTAGACTATAAGAGAAAAAACAAAAAGATTTACAGCATATAGGTGCTACTTTATTAGAGGCTTTCAAATATGTCTTGCACATCAGAGAGAACCAATTATGCTCCAAAAATCTTCATTTTGTTTCTTTTGACAAGCTGACATCGACAAACTTTTTAGAAAAGAAATGTCCATAATTGTATTCTCCAAGCTGATATCTTCCACATATATGTCTGCCCTGCCACAAATCTTATACAGAAGCCAGAAAGTTTTAAGTCCCTGGCATGACAACTTTCTATGCGTTTAATTCTCACTGACAGGTGTCAAGGTGGTGCGAGTGCCTACGTAGACAGGTATATCAAATAATTTTATGCATACAGTAAGACTGACAGCTCTAATATAAAATTTCCAACAATTCTATATGACTAATATTTATTAAAAAGTAGAGTATTGATGTCATTTATCAAATAAATTGTCTCTTCTCTGTTGCCTAACTTTGGAAGTACCCATTGTTGATAAGCTGTAAATGCAAAAGCTTAGAAATAAAACTGGGCTTGGTTAAACTGGGCTTTGTTGTTGTCTGATCCAGCTGTTACAACCACATAGACATTGGTATTACTGGAAAAATTCTAATGTTGAATTGACTGGTGCTTATTAGTGTTGGGCGAACATCTAGATGTTCGGGTTCGGGCCGAACAGGCCGAACATGGCCGCGATGTTCGGGTGTTCGACCCGAACTCCGAACATAATGGAAGTCAATGGGGACCCGAACTTTTGTGGTTTGTAAAGCCTCCTTGCATGCTACATACCCCAAATTTACAGGGTATGTGCACCTTGGGAGTGGGTACAAGAGGAAAAAAAAATTAGCAAAAAGAGCTTATAGTTTTTGAGAAAATCGATTTTAAAGTTTCAAAGGGAAAACTGTCTTTTAAATGCGGGAAATGTCTGTTTTCTTTGCACAGGTAACATGTTTTTTGTCGGCATGCAGTCATAAATGTAATACATATAAGAGGTTCCAGGAAAAGGGACCGGTAACGCTAACCCAGCAGCAGCACACGTGATGGAACAGGAGGAGGGTGGCGCAGGAGGAGAAGAAGGCCACGCTTTGTGAGACACAACAACCCCGGCCTTGCATGAGGGCAAGAAGCGTGCGGATAGCAGGCTTTGTACCGCCATGCAGTCATAAATGTAATAAAGATAAGTGGTTCAATAAACAGGGACCACGCGGCAACGCTAACCCAGCAGCAGCAGACGTGATGGAACAGGAGCAGGCGCAGGAGGAGAAGGCCACGCTTTGTGAGACACAACAACCCAGGCCTTGCATGAGGGCAAGAAGCGTGCGGATAGCATGCTTTGTACCGCCATGCAGTCATAAATGTAATAAAGATAAGTGGTTCAATAAACAGGGACCACGCGGCAACGCTAACCCAGCAGCAGCAGACGTGATGGAACAGGAGGAGGCGCAGGAGGAGAAGGCCACGCTTTGTGAGACACAACAACCCAGGCCTTGCATGAGGGCAAGAAGCGTGCGGATAGCATGCTTTGTACCGCCATGCAGTCATAAATGTAATAAAGATAAGTGGTTCAATAAACAGGGACCACGCGGCAACGCTAACCCAGCAGCAGCAGACGTGATGGAACAGGAGCAGGCGCAGGAGGAGAAGGCCACGCTTTGTGAGACACAACAACCCAGGCCTTGCATGAGGGCAAGAAGCGTGCGGATAGCATGCTTTGTACCGCCATGCAGTCATAAATGTAATAAAGATAAGTGGTTCAATAAACAGGGACCACGCGGCAACGCTAACCCAGCAGCAGCAGACGTGATGGAACAGGAGGAGGCGCAGGAGGAGAAGGCCACGCTTTGTGAGACACAACAACCCAGGCCTTGCATGAGGGCAAGAAGCGTGCGGATAGCATGCTTTGTACCGCCATGCAGTCATAAATGTAATAAAGATAAGTGGTTCAATAAACAGGGACCACGCGGCAACGCTAACCCAGCAGCAGCAGACGTGATGGAACAGGAGCAGGCGCAGGAGGAGAAGGCCACGCTTTGTGAGACACAACAACCCAGGCCTTGCATGAGGGCAAGAAGCGTGCGGATAGCATGCTTTGTACCGCCATGCAGTCATAAATGTAATAAAGATAAGTGGTTCAATAAACAGGGACCACGCGGCAACGCTAACCCAGCAGCAGCAGACGTGATGGAACAGGAGCAGGCGCAGGAGGAGAAGGCCACGCTTTGTGAGACACAACAACCCAGGCCTTGCATGTGGACAAAAAGCGTGCGGATATAGCAGCAATGCTTTTTGCCGCCATGCAGTCATAAATGTAATACAGATGAGAGGTTCAATAAACAGGGCCCGGAAACGCAACACCATCCCAGATGTTCATTGGTCATGTTACTTGGTTGGGGTCCTGGAGTGTTGCGTAGTCATTTCCAATCCAGGATTGATTCATTTTAATTTGAGTCAGACGGTCTGCATTTTCTGTAGAGAGGCGGATACGCCGATCTGTGACGATGCCTCCGGCAGCACTGAAACAGCGTTCCGACATAACGCTGGCTGCCGGGCAAGCCAGCACCTCTATTGCGTACATTGCCAGTTCGTGCCAGGTGTCTAGCTTCGATACCCAATAGTTGAAGGGTGCAGATGGATGGTTCGACACAGCTACGCCATCTGACATGTAGTCCTTGACCATCTTCTCCAGGCGATCGGTGTTGGAGGTGGATCTGCACGCTTGCTGTTCAGTGGGCTGCGGCTGCATGGGTGTCAGAAAATTTTCCCACTCCAAGGACACTGCCGATACCATTCCCTTTTGGGTACTAGCTGCGGCTTGCGTTGTTTGCTGCCCTCCTGGTCGTCCTGGGTTTGCGGAAGTCAGTCTGTCTGCGTACAACTGGCTAGAGGAGGGGGAGGATGTCAATCTCCTCTCTAAAGTCTCCACAAGGGCCTGCTGGTATTCTTCCATTTTGACCTGTCTGACTCTTTCTTCAAGCAGTTTTGGAACATTGTGTTTGTACCGTGGATCCAGAAGGGTATAAACCCAGTAATTGGTGTTGTCCAGAATGCGCACAATGCGTGGGTCACGTTCAATGCAGTCTAGCATGAATTGAGCCATGTGTGCCAGAGTCCTACCAGAATCCTCATCATCCTCTTGTGAGCGTTGTGATAGTTGTTGTGATGCATCATAGTCGTCACCTTCCTCCTGGTCTGCTTCTGCTGACCATTCGCGTTGAATTGTGGAAGTCCAACGTGCACCGCTCTGGCCCTCGTCAGTGGTGGCATGAAATTCCTGCTCCAACTCCAGCTGTTCCTCCTCCTCTTCTTCGTCATAGCTGCTGGGGCCAGCGTTCCCTGAGGCGGATGGCCTGATGTTGGTACCATCACGCTGATCGTTTTCTCCTTCAGATTCCCCCAGTTGCATCATGACAGCTGTTTCCTTGATTTTTAACATCGACCTCTTCAGTAAACACAGCAGTGGTATGGTAATGCTGACTGAAGAGTTGTCACTGCTCACAAGCAACGTGGATTGCTCAAAATTTTGGAGGACTTGGCAGAGGTCCAACATGTTGGCCCAATCGGATCCACAGAAGCTTGGCAGCTGGCCGGATGCGCCTCGGTACTGCGCCGTCATGTACTGGACCACTGCACTCTTCTGCTCGCAAAAGCGGGCTAGCATGTGCAGCGTAGAATTCCAGCGCGTAGGGACATCACACAGCAAGCGATGGTGGGGGAGATTGAAGCGCTCCTGCATCTTGGCGAGTGCCCCCGAAGCAGTACTGGAATTTCTACAATGTTTGGACACTCGACGCACCTTCAACAGCAGATCGGGCACGCCTGGGTATGTCCTCAGGAACCGCTGAACTACTAGGTTCATCACGTGCGCCAGGCAAGGGATGTGTGTCAGCTTAGCCAACCTTAAAGCGCGAATGAGATTACTCCCATTATCACACACAACCATGCCCGGTTTCAGGTCCAGCGGTGCCAGCCACAAATCCGTCTGTTCCTTTATTCCCCTCCAAATTTCCTCCCCTGTGTGCTGCTTATCCCCAAGGCAGATTAGCTTCAGCAACGCTTGCTGACGCATGCCAACAGCTGTGCTGCACTGCTTCCACGATCCTACTGCTGCTGGGTTAGCGTTTCCGGATGAGGTACAGCTTTGAGATGCGTTGGAGGAGAAGGAGTCAGAGAGGTAGGTGCTGCTGTTATCCAGTGGGAGGGACGGCGGTGCAGCTGTTTGTGGCGTGGGCAACACCCGTGCCGTAGCAGGTGAGGAATCGCTGCCAGGCTCCACAAGGTTCACCCAGTGCGCGGTAAGGGAGATGTATCGACCCTGGCCGAACGCACTCGTCCAGGTGTCAGTGGTGAGGTGAACCTTGCAGGCAACGGCATTCTTCAAGCTTCGGGTTATTTTGCTGACCACGTGCTCATGCAACTCAGGCACTGCAGAGCGTGCAAAGTGGTAGCGGCTGGGAACCACGTAACGTGGGATGGCCACTGACATCATGCCCTTGAAGCTGTTTGTCTCCACCAATCGATATGGCAGCATTTCGCAGGCCAGAAGCTTGGCTATGCTGGCTGTTACTGCCACGGCCCGGGGGTCATTTGCTGGCAATTTCCTCTTGCGCTCAAACATCTCCGACACAGACAACTGAACCGTAGCGCTGCACACGGAAGGGCTGTTGGTTGTTGTGTTTGATGAACACTGGGAGACCTCAAGAGCACTACTCCGGAAAGTGACAGTGTCAGCGTCGTCTGATGTTTGTGAATGTTGTGAACCACGCAATGGCTGGGCTACTGCTGCTGCTGAGGCGGGTCTGGTGGTGAGTCTGGTGAACCCAAGGGAGGCAGTGTTGTTTCTGGTACCCTGTCCTGACGCGTTTGCCCAAAGAGTGGGATGTTTGGATAGCATGTGACGGCTCATGCTGGTGGTGGAGAGGTTGTTAATATTTTTCCCCCTGCTCAGGCGGGTCTTGCACACCTTGCAAATCGCCATGGTAACATCCTCAGTGCAGTCTTCAAAGAAAGCCCAGACTTTGGAGCACCTGCCTCCTTGCTGGCGATTTCTGTTTGCTCCTCTTTTGCCTCTCACTTGAACTTCCACGCTTGTGGTGCCTGAAATTGCGCGCCGCCTACCTTGTGGCACAAGGCGAACTCGTGCAGCAGTGTGTTCTTCAACAGACTCATCTGTGCTGCTGCTACGACGGCGATGTTCTCGTTCACAAACAAAATCTGGGTCTCTGTCCACATTGTCCATACCCTCCTCTTCCATCTCCTCAAACTCGTCATATGTCATTGTGGGCCACCGCCGTGGAGTAGAGCTCCCCACAACAACCTCTGCGCAGCACACTCCAACGTCGTCTTCCAGATCTTGTCGGCCGACCTCCTGCAATTGCAACCCCTCCTGCCCAAATTGCTCTGGGATTTGGGTTTCCGAGTCCTCTTCGGACTCGCCTTGTATTTCAGTGCGCGGTGCATTTCCCACAGTTAACGGTTGTGAATCCAGGCACAACATTTCTGGCTGTTCCTCCATTGACCTTTGAAAGGTGGAAGTTTGTTGGGCTGGGAATAGCTCCTGCGAATACCCCATTGTGTCCTGAGGTAATTCATCGGACTGGTTATCTGGCAGTTGTGTGCGTGGTGTCGCTGCCGGTTGTGTCAGCTTTGTGCCCACTGGCTCCTTGTAACTGGCTGAGGACTCGGACCTCGTGCGTGATGTGCTGGTGCTGCTTAACCCACTGCTGGACGCTTGAGAGGTCATCCAAGTAATTATCTGGTCCTGTTCTTTTGGATTTGTGAGGGTTGTTGTCCTGGACAACATGGGCGGTATTGAGTGGGTTTTCTTGGGTGCTCCCCTGTGGCCTGTACGTGAACCGTCAGGGGAAACACCTCTTCCCTTGCCCCTCCCTCTTTCACCGGATTTCTTCCTCATTTCACTTATCCTTACAGTACACGCTGACTGGCAGCAGTACAGTGGCAGTACAGAAATGCTATACAGTACCACTATTCCCAGCAGCGACACAGAGCACAATGCTATACAGTGACGGGTGAGCGGTGTACCACTATTCCCAGCAGCGACACAGAGCACAATGCTATACAGTGACGGGTGAGCGGTGTACCACTATTCCCAGCAGCGACACAGAGCACAATGCTATACAGTGGCGAACGAGCGGTGTACCACTATTCCCAGCAGACACAGAACAGTACACAGAATGCTATATAGTGTGGCTGAACGAGCGGTGTACCACTATTCCCAGCAGACACAGAACAGTACACAGAATGCTATATAGTGTGGCTGAACGAGCGGTGTACTACTGTTCCCAGCAGACACAGAACAGTACACAGAATGCTATATAGTGTGGCTGAACGAGCGGTGTACTACTGTTCCCAGCAGACACAGAACAGTACACAGAATGCTATATAGTGTGGCTGAACGAGCGGTGTACTACTGTTCCCAGCAGACACAGAACAGTACACAGAATGCTATATAGTGTGGCTGAACGAGCGGTGTACCACTGTTCCCAGCAGACACAGAACAGTACACAGAATGCTATATAGTGTGGCTGAACGAGCGGTGTACTACTGTTCCCAGCAGTGACACACAATGACTGGGGGGGACCCTGGCTAGCGTGGCTGGAGCGCGAACTACCCTGCCTGCCTACCCAAAGCTAAACCCACAGACAAATGGCGGAGATATGACGTGGTTCGGGTATTTATTTACCCGAACCACGTGACAGTTCGGCCAATCAGAGCGCGTTCGGGTCCGAACCACGTGACCCGTTCGGCCAATCACAGCGCTAGCCGAACGTTCGGGGAACGTTCGGCCATGCGCTCTTAGTTCGGCCATATGGCCGAACGGTTTGGCCGAGCACCGTCAGGTGTTCGGCCGAACTCGAACATCACCCGAACAGGGTGATGTTCTGCAGAACCCGAACAGTGGCGAACACTGTTCGCCCAACACTAGTGCTTATAAGCAAGTCCAAACTGGCATTGACTGGCACTTTACGGGCAATATCTGCCAACACCAAACTTGTAGCGTAGGGCTAAGGGCCTGTTTAACTAAAGCATTTTAACTGAGTGTCACAGGTGATTAAGCAACCCTGAATTGTATATAATTAATATTTTTTATATAATTTAATCTTGCCTGGGGTGATTAAAACATTTAAAAGTACCATTTTGGAAAATGCTCAAATGCAGTAACATTTATGCATGCATATGTCTGCATGTTGCCATATTCATGGTGCTTCGGATTCGGGTCATTGCTACATTTGTCCCAAATATGGCTGTTCGAATGTGGATCAGGTTGTCCTGACAAACAGCTGATTTGGCTGTAAACATTTTGTAAATTGCATTGAAGTCAATGGGTGCTGATATTTGTGGCTAAATAGAAAAACCCCCATACATGCTAGAATCAACAACTTTGCTGAATATGTTAAAGAGGAAAACAGGGACACTTTGGATATTATTTCAAGAAGAGCTTGTAGTTATTGAGAAAATTGGTATATCGCAGGCTGAAAATCCTCCCCTTTCCCCCAGAGTCTTTGTCCATTCCAAGGACCAGAGGCTCATATCCTTCTCTGGTGCCCAGGACGTGGGTGTGGATAACTACCCCCACACCTGTGGGTGAAGGCCCAGGAGGGGGGTTCATGGGGGAATTTGAGGGTCCACTTTAACAAGGGGACCCCTAGATACCAACCTTCCCTGGTGAAATGAATATAAGGATACTAACGTACCCCTTACCCATTTCCACAGAGAATTAAAAAAGAAATGAAAATAGAAAAATGAAAAACAAAAGCCTTAAAGAGACTCTGTAACAAATTGTTTATCTTTATTTCTTCTATGCTATAAGTTCCTATGCCTTTTCTAATGTGGTCTGGCTTACTGCAGCTTTTCCTAATTGCACAGTAGCTGTGTTATCTCTGTTATATGATCTAATCTTCTCTCTATAGTCGGCACAGTCAGGCTGAGGCAGTCAGACTGGAATGTGCAGGGCTGCTTGTGATTAGCTAGAAGCTGTACACACCCCCTGCAGGCTCTGTGTGACTAACACACTCTGCTTAGCTGAGCCTATTAGAAGCTGGTTAGTTTGTTTGTAAACACTGCCTAAAACTGGCAATTACAAGCCAGGTTTGCAGCAGAGAATGGCAGAAACAGCACAGAGGGGACCAGGAGCACATAATGAATAGAATGGTATGCTTTTTATTGTAAGAATTTCAGAGTACAGATTCTCTTTAAAGAATCGTAATTAATCATAAATAATTACATTTAATTAATGTTACCATGCCAACATCCTCAGAAAGGTCCCATGCCTAAATACTTTGATACCTTGATTGAAGATCTCCACATATTGCCACCATACACGACACTCCATGCCGCCAGCAGTTCTACTACTTATACTTAAGTATGGCAAGCCTCCCAAAGCATCTTTAAAAGTCCCACTGGGGATGTCCGTTGATCTTTTATCAGATAAATGGAAATCCTCCATATCATTGACCTGTTAAAGATGTTTTGCGAGGCTTGCTATACCAAAGTATACTGTGGCAAGCCCCAACCAGCTGACTGCCACCATCCCTAGCTGCCCGTCCTCCCATCCACACATACCACATCCACCCACACATGCCAGCAACTACAGCATCCATAGCACTCCAACCCCCTAATGGCAGGGCAGCTGCAAACCCAGTTGTATTTATTATTTTATCATGCACCAAATCATTTCAATGTATGAAGTTGACTCTTTTGCACTCTTTTGCATTTTTGAGTAATACTGCTGTAATATCTATATCATACAGTCCACATGATTCTGAAATTGAGGCTGCACATACAGTAGTATGGGAGGGGTTTCGTATCATGGGGTGTACAATAATTTGCAGTAATTTGGTTACTAAGCTTATCAAACATACTGTTGCAATTCCTCTAGCTCATTAGGAAGCAGAGGCATTCAAACCTACTGTAGAAAGGGCTTTTTAGTCAAGAATTCATTGTAACTCTGACTCCTATGCCACTGGTAGTGCTTTATAATAAGGATTTATACATAGAGGCATTTTAAAGGGGAGCAAACTAAGGCTCTTTTCAGGGGCTCTGTACTAAGGCAGGCCTTATTGATGCCGATATGTGTGCCAAAGCTTGCCGCAACTGTAGCAGTAATACTATAGTCTGCCCCCCGCTCATGGGTAATTTGGGGACCCGGTGATTGCCAGACCCCAGATTACTTTTCCCTCCGAGTTGCTAGGACTTGGAGTGGGAATAGTATTTAGGAATAGTATTTAGCACCACTCAAAATATGTGCAGCAGCAAGGTGAGCCATCATTTGGCACACCCTGCGTCAAAAAAGCCCCACACCAACACCTCTGTACAGTCTATATCTTTCACTCCTAATATTAAATAAAACATAATAATTAAAGGATACCCGAGGTGCCATATGACATGATGAGATAGGCATGGGTATGTAGAGGGCCTAGCACACAAATAACTATGCTGTGTTTCTTTTTTCTTTCTTTCTCTGTCTGAAAGAGTTAAATATCAGGTATGTAATTGGCTGACTCAGTCCTGACTCAGACACGAAGTGACAACAGTGACAACTACAAAACACTTTCCTAGCAGAACATGACTTCTGAGAGCAGGAAAGAGATAAAAAAGGGCCATTAGTTCATAGATTTTAGCTCTGGCATACTTCAATGAAAGTGTCATTGAGCAAAAAAATTAAAAAAGTTAAAACTTAAAAATTAGAGTTAAACATAAAATGAAATTGGGGAATATCTTAAAAAGTCATTTTTAGGAGAAGGAAGATAGATACAATCATTCATTAGTTTATTTTCGCCTCAGGTGTCATTTAATTGTATCATACTGTAAAGGGTAATTTTTGTTATTTGGACCATTTTTGTTTTGTCCGTATATAATCTCAAATTTAGCTACATGATGTAACATACACTAATGTGTATTCCCATGGGTTACCAAAAGAAATTAGTAATGTATTACACCTCCTATAATGGTTTGTGAAATTATTACATTTTTTTCATTCATCTTTTTTTTTTTTTTTAATGGAAATGCTATCACCAAAGGCTGAAACATTCCCGTATAAGTTCATTGAAAGAAATGTGATGGTTCTGATAGTAAATGCAATTAAATAAAACAAACTGCAGACCCAGAAAATGATTAACCTTTCATAAACACCAGGCTGTTTGAAAAGACTTTCAATTCCTTTCTTGATACTCATGAATCTGCAGGAAGTAATTACATGTTAAATGCTTCAGTAATGTAAGGTAGAATTTTCACAGAAAGTGAATTCGCGGAACAAGAAATGGTGCTTGGAAACCAAGATCAGGTGGACTCAGAGAATTGTTATGTAAGGTGAAAGGTGTTCCATTTAATTAGCTTAAAAACCACCATTGTCGAAAGGTAAATTCTGTGAAATGAATCCATTAGCTTAATGCTAAACTCCCACTTCACACCTCATGCATAGATTTCTCTATTGTGAATTTAGTATGACTGATAGATGTGGCAATTACTTTGATGTCTGCAACTAACTCTGTATTCACATAAAAGAGAAATCCTATTTTTTTTTTTTTTTGCTTTCTATAAATAACCAACCTTGTTTTAGAATTTTTAGCATAAGAAACAGGCTCTTAGCACGAGTACTAAAGATTCTGCTGAATTAGTCATCGGACTCTAGACTGCAGGTTTAGCAGATTCTTAACATTATGAGACAGCATGTCAGGCCACAAGGGGGTAATCTCTTACCAGCACAAGGAGGAAGTGGGCTGGGACAGGTGATCCATGCTAACAGATTAAAGAGACACTGAAGTCTCTTTTTTTTACCAGTTTTTTTTCACTTGAATCAGCTTTATCTTCATGAGCCAAGCAGAATCACCACATTGCTGTTGAAAAATTAGCTATTTATGCGCCTGTAAATCACTGTCAAAAACCTACGACTTTCCAGGTCGTATATTATGCTGCCATGAAGGGGCAAGAGGAGGCAGAGCTGTTTGCAGTAGCTCTGCCTCTTGGTGTGTCAATCTCCGCTTCTCCCCACCCCTCTGTCACTCTTCCCTTAATTATTCCGCCCCCTCATGCCCGCCCCCTGCCTACCAGACTCCTCGCACAGAGCGAGTGAGTCATACAGCTGCAGCGAGGAAGAAGCATTAGCATAAATTATCCAGGCTGGAGCCGTGAACCCGGAAACCGGAAGAGGGGTCGTGGTCATTTTATCCAGGAAGTCCTGGATTTTTTAAAATAAAATAAAAATAAAACTCAAGGGCTCAGAGTGGCAGTAATTGGGCGAACAGCATCCTACAAGTAAGTGCTGTTCAGAAATGTATTTAAAAAAAAAAAAAATTGATTCAGACTCTCTTTAAGTTCTGCACCCATTTTAGACTTCATTGTGATGTGAGATGTGGATGTGATAGATGGAGTAGTTTGGACAATTGTCTGTTTATTAAAATTGCTGTGTCTTCTCAACAAGAAATGGTATTGCAGGACCAACCAAGCAGGTAATGTTAATACATTTATTTCAAAACTAAAAAATTAATATGCCCCTGCTGTTGAAAAAATATATACATTTGGATAATCTGTTGACCCTAACCCCAAAAAGGTAAGGTTACCTAAAACTGGAAAATGTATATTTTAGAATTATTAAAATGGGCTTTTACCAGGAACAGTAAGTTGGTTGACAATTTGCACCTGTTTTTCAGCAATGGAGGTCAATCATACCTTGAAAGTTGTTGCTCTTCATTTTTACTGTACAGGTATCTCAACTCTTTCTGATTACTAACAATCATTTCTGACTACATTCAGTCTGTGGTATCATACTCTCCTGGGCCTTTTTTGAACAGTACTGCAAAAAGTAGTCTTTTGCTATAAAAATGGCCACAAATGCAATGAACAATGAAAGAGAGGCAGACTTCATTTAAAATTACTGTTCTTTTCTACACAAAAATTATAAAGAAAATTAAGGTACGTATCAGTGAAAATAGTTTACTTTACCATCAAAAGGCACTGAGAAACTGAGAAAAACTCTGATAGTAATAGGTTTGGCAGGTTTAGAACCATAGCATCAGAAGACAGAGGATCAACAGCTTGCATTATAAGTATTTCATGGTACCACAGTCTTAAAGTGAAGGGGGGTCTGCAAAAACAAAAAAACAGTTACTTACCCATGGAGAGGGAAGGCTCCGGGGTCTATAGAGCCTTCCCTGTCCTCTCACGGGACCCACATTCCAGCAATGTAGCCCCCATGGCAGTATTCAAACAGTCTGTCAAAAACTGCTCTATGCCACCGCAGGAGTCGGTAGTCTTTGGTAGTGTTGGGCGAACAGTGTTCGCCACTGTTCGGGTTCTGCAGAACATCACCCTGTTCGGGTGATGTTCGAGTTCGGCCGAACACCTGATGGTGTTCGGCCTTTTTAGTTCGGGTTCGCCCGAACTATTCAATGCCCGCCGAACAGGGCCGAACAGGGCCCCTGTTCGGCCGAACAGGGCCCTGTTCGCCCGAACATGCCGCAATACGGCCCCCCTATGGGGTCGCAGGCATAAGGGGGAGCATGCCCCGATCACGGGGGGGGGTCGGAAATTCCCCCCACCCCTTCCGCTAGCGCTCCCCCCTCTGCCCGCTTCCCCATAACAAAAGTTTGTTGAAAGTTAATACTAGTACCGGTGGCTGGCTGCTGGCCTGGCAGTGGAGTGAGTGAGGAGGAGGAGTCCGCCTAGGAGAGTGACGCGTTGAGGCCAGGCAGCGGGCAGTTCAGCGGTAGTACCCTTGTGGTACTTCCGCCCTTTCTCTGACCTCATGTCCTCTGCATACGAGGGTACGCGTCACGCGTACCCTCGTATGCGTCATCACGTAGAGGACGTGAGGTCAGAGAAAGGGCGGAAGTACCACAAGGGTACTACCGCTGAATCGCCCACTGCCCGGCCTCAACGCGTCACTCTCCTAGGCGGACTCCTCCTCCTCACTCACTCCACTGCCAGCAGCCAGCCACCGGTACTAGTATTAACTTTCAACAAACTTTTGTTATGGGGAAGCGGGCAGAGGGGGGAGCGCTAGCGGAGGGGGTGGGGGGAATTTCCGACCCCCCCCACGATCGGGGCATGCTCCCCCCTTATGCCTGCGACCCCATAGGGGGGCCGTATTGCGGCATGTTCGGGTCCCCATTGACTTCCATTGAGTTCGGGGTTCGGGCCGAACATGCCGAACATCTGGCCCATGTTCGGCCTGTTCGGCCCGAACCCGAACATCCAGGTGTTCGCCCAACACTAGTCTTTGGGAGCCTGAGTGCTCCTGAAGAGGGGCCACTCCATACTTTGCATGCGTGAGCACGTTCTCTTGTGCATTCACAGTACAGAGCCACCCGTCTTCAGCTCCCAAAGACTTCTGAAGCCTCCTCCGGTGGAATTGTGAATGGGGGAGCCAGTGCTGCAATGAGAGGACCATGAGAGGATCAGGAAGGCTCTATAGATAAGTATCTATATATGTAATACCAGTCACTGCATACCTTTCACTGCACCTGTGTGACTGCACATTGTATTAGTCAAGTCAGTGCATACCTTTCACTTAATCCCCCCCGAAATGGACAAAACAACAGGCAGAGGCAGAGCCAGACCCAGAGGCAGGCCATCCAGCAGGTCTGTTCGAGGTCGTGCTGACGTGATTTCATGCAGCCCTGGACCAATGTATAGTGCTCAGAAGAAGGCACGTCCCATCAACTCCCAAGAATGTCAGGACGTGGTTGACTATTTAACACAGAACACCTCATCTTCCACAGCCACCAGCTCTACTACAAGTACCACATCCTATGCATTTGACACTTCGCAGGAGTTATTTGGTGGGGAATTCACAAATTCACAGCCATTATTGTTACAACAAGATGAAGGCGCTAAGCAAGTTACGCCACCGCATATGTCTGAGTTAGGCGACACTATGGTCGTAAGGTGTAAGGATGATGAAGTACCTTCTGTTGGTGCAGTTTTGGAGGTGTCTGATGCAAGCAAAGCTGGGGAGGATGATGGTGATGATTATGATGATATGGATCTCACGTGGGTTGCCAATAGAGGAGATGAACATGGGGACAGTTCAGAGGGGGAGTCAGAGAGGAGTAGGAGGAGTCGAGTTCCTGAAAGAAGCAGGGGGAGCTCATCATCAGAAACAGCTGGTGGCAGTTTCCGGCGCCATGTATCGCCACCTATGGACAGCCAGCCAACATGCCCTTCAACTTCAGCTGCTGACGCCACCATAGTGCCCACACACCTGGGCTCAGCGGTGTGGACATTTTTTTTGTGTGTCTGCCTCAGATCAGAGCAATGCCATCTGTCCTCTCTGCCGCCAAAAATTGAGCTGTGGAAAGGCCAACACCCGCATAGGGACAACTGCCTTACGAAGGCACATGGAGAAAAGGCACAAACTGCAATGGGAAGACCACCAGAGGAAAATCAGCACACAAAACAGAAGCCACCCTCCTTCTCTTCTTCCTCCTTCAGGTACATCATCTTCAGCCGCTTTCTCCCTTGCACCTTCACAATCACAGCCACCCTCTTCCACTCCACCTCTCACCTTGAGCGGTTCCTGCTCCTCTGCCCACAGCAGCAGCCAGGTGTCCATGAGGGAAATCTTTGAGCAGAAGAAGCCAATGTCTGCCAGTCACCCCCAGCGTCTGACATCTGGCTTGGCGGAACTGTTAGCTCGACAGCTGTTACCATACCAGCTGGTAGACTCTGAGGCCTTCCAAAAAATTGTGGCCATTTGGACACCGCAGTGGAAGATACTAGGCCACAATTATTTCTCAAAAAAGGCGATAACTGTACCGTGACGTTGAAAGGTAAGTGCTGTCATCTCTGGCACACAGCATTGGGTCAAGACAAAGTCCATTGGGTCCATCTGACCACAGATGCCTGGTCTGCCAAACCAATCATTACCTTGCAGCGGTGAAGCGTATCACAATGAAGCAATGACTGGCTAAATGAGTGTGTTGGGGTTGGAGGGCACACCTGACCCAAGAAGATAGATAATAAGGTCGTTGCTTCACTGTGGACAGACCAAATTCGATCAGCTGGACAGTCACTGTTGTTCTTTCTTTGAGCTACCTCAGCCTGGCGACCATGTGGGCTTGAAAACCGCTATCGCCTGCACTCTGGCCATGGTGCGCACCAGTCCCGCACAGCCGTCACTACACAAACAGCTGTTTGCGGTGTGTTACACAGTGAGTTTGGTCTGTCAGTGTGAAGCACTACACTAATTACACTAACTGATTGATGTATACACATGCATGATGTTTTAAAGCACTTTAGGCCTCCAATTTAGCATGCAAGTGATTTCTGCCCTTAAAACGCTGCTGTGCATCAAATTCGGATTTTCCCAGGGACTTTTGGCGTGTATCCCACTCCGCCATGCAAAAACTGAGGTGTTAGACCCCTTGAAACATCTTTTCCATCACTTTTGTGGCCAGCATAAATGTTTGTAGTTTTCAAAGTTCGCCCCCCCATTGAAGTCTATTGCGTTTCGCGAAAGTTCGCACAAAGCGAACTTTTTGCGGAATTTTGCGTTCGAAGTTCGCGAACCGAAAATCGGAGGTTTGAGCCATCTCTAGTTCCCACCTCTCCCTCTAGATTATAAGCCTTTGGGCAGGGTCCTCATCCTTGTGTCTTCAACGTGTTCATACACATCCGTTACCGTAAATCCTGTGGATCTGAGTGAACTCAACTTGCCTAATCTCCATGCTCCCATCCAGTGACTGATTAAGCATTACCTTGTACTCAAACTGTGCTGTGTAATCTGGTTTGCATGTATTCCTGTATTGTCTTATTGCTGTATGTCACCCCTAAATATTGTCTGTAACCTTAATTAATGAACAGCGCTGCGTAATATGTTGGTGCTTTATAAATACAATAAATAATAATATAACTGTTTTCCTTATTAAGCATATGCTGACTTTAGCCATGAGATCGGGAGTAGTTCCAGTTAGGCCTTCAGGTTCTGGTATACTACTTGAGATCTCAGTTGATGTGTCTTTGGTTTTAGTTTAAATCTAAGCTTTAGGTCTTTGTTACAGTTTCAGCACTGGTGGAAGTTTTTTTGTCATTATGATACATAATGTTTATGTCCTACACAAGCATCTCATCATCGCATTGCTTAGAGTTTAATGGACAATTATTTTTCACCACTATTATCCTGTTTTATTGAGGCTCCAAGTTTCTTTGTACTTTTTAGACTTCAATAGAAAGTTTTGATAGAAAGTAGGTCTTTGTAGGCAATATAGTAATAGTATATGTATTGCTTGAGATTAACTTGTATTCTCTCTCAGGAGTACATACTTTAGTATTTTAGGTAATACTGTCAGCACAGGGCTGGGTTTCCTATAACTGAGGATATCAACTTGAATATACTGTAGAGAAGGCCTCAACAGATGCCCCTGACGTGTACATTTAATAAAGGTACCTGTTGCAAAGGGTGCAGGAAATAGCCATTGGCCAATAGTAGACTATCTGTAAAATTACCAACATTTTCCTAATAATTAATATAGTAAAATATAAAATATCAGTAATATTTATTACTATTTTACCATAAACCTGATCTCACATGGAAGCCTCCCTCTACCACTGGCTTATCCTAACTCCCCCAGGTGGTACTTAACCGTAGCCTCCCATGGTTCCTAATCTTAACTCGCCCCTGGTGGTGCCTAACCTCATCACCCTCCCCATGGTACCTAACTTTACCTCCCTGGTGTTGCCTAACATTAACCCCTGTGGTTCCTACCCTTAATTCCCCCCTGGTGGTGACTAGGTTTACTCCCCCCCATGGTGCCTAACCTTAACCCCCCCATACCCCATATCTAACCTTATTCAGGGGCATCTTGAAAAGGGCTCCCAATAAAATAGCATGTCATGCCCTTTTCATAATCAACAAGGCTACACATTAGATTTTGAGTTCACTAAAGCCTGTCTTACTGTTGTAATG
Organism: Hyperolius riggenbachi; assembly: GCF_040937935.1. Classification (NCBI taxonomy): domain Eukaryota; kingdom Metazoa; phylum Chordata; class Amphibia; order Anura; family Hyperoliidae; genus Hyperolius; species Hyperolius riggenbachi. Next base: position 115,682,758 of record NC_090646.1, on the reverse strand, counting down.
GAGCACAACTGGAACTCCCTGTTCTATGATGTTTATCAAAAGGCTCAGCCAACTCAAGATTTCCTCAGAGTAGTAAAACTGAATGTTTAGCCCTGATATCAGTTGGATTGTGTCTCCATCTTAATAAAACTTTATACCATTAATTCACATTACATAACCTGAGTTCATCTTCATAAAATAAAACTCACTTTGATGAAAATAGACAGCGCTATTACAGCTGCATATTACTGAACAGCATGCTATGACAGCAGCACATCAAAGAGAATACCAAGAACTCCATGTAAAAGATAAAAAAAGTCATCTATTAGAACTGAGCATAAATGAAAGTGATATCGAGATACAAGTTCTTCTCGTGGGGTTTTGCAAGGCTTTTCCTGCTAAAATTCTGAAAACAACTTTTCCCTGCTAAAATTCTGATTACAGCTTAGTGAACACTGAAGAGACTTGGACACAGACATTACTGAAGTATTACTTCTTCATCAGAAGTATTACAGCAGAGTCCTTGCTATCTGAAATTCAGGCAACCGCCATGACTGATGGATAATGGGGACCTTTTTGTGGAGGCCTTTTGGAGGCTGGCAGACTGGAAAATACTTATTGACCCTCCAGTGACGTCTAGCAGCCTTTCTGTACCTCCTTGTGGGCTTCTAGTAGCTTTCGGTATCCCTGTATTTAAGCCAGTGTGTCACCTGACTCGATGCAGATCAGGTGACACGCTGGCTTGCATGCACGGGGAAGCTGCTCAGGGCCAGAAAGGAGGCATAGTAAGGCTGCTATACATCGCTGGAGGCTCGATAAGTATTTCAGCGGGAGGTTTGTGCTATTTTCACAAGCACATGTATCCAGCATCACCCTGCTGGTGCCGTGTACTGGGGACTGTGCAATATTATTTCTTTCTAATTTATATAGCACAAACATTTTCCATTGTGCTGAACATCGTACAAAACAGACAATAGTGGGGAGCATAGATATGTGAGTAGTTCAACACCCATTGTTCAGTAAGGACAACCAGCAGCACAATTACAAATAAATACAACTGATGTGTAGTTTGAGACATGACCAATAAAATTAAACATGAACAGGAAACACTAGTAGGAGGTCCCTCCCTGCCCTTGAAAACTTACTCTAGAGTATTTTCTAACATGCTTTTAGGATTTTATTGATGGAAGAAATAAGAGCAAGAAGTTTTGAATCAGGATGATACCGTTTATTGGCTAACTTAAAATGGCTAACATAGTACAATACTCTACCGTTATTACTTAAAGGACCACTATCACGAAAATCATAAAATGTTAAATTCATGTAAACACAAACAAATAAGAAGCACATTCCTTCCAGAGTAAAATGAGCCATAAATTACTTTCCCCCTATGTTGATGTCACCTACAGTAAGTAGTAAAAACCTGACAGAACTGACAGGGTTTGGACTAGTCCATCTCTTCATAGGGAAGTCTCAGCAAAGCTTTTATTCTTTATAAAGTTATTCCCTGAAAATAATTTATATAAAGATGCTGGCCAGCCTCCTTGCTTGCTGCACACTTTTTTAGCAATTGGAGTTGTAACAACTACCGTTCACAAAGTGATTTGAAAATAAACTAAACCCTGAGAATCCCCCACAAGTAGATGGGCTAGTCTAAAACCTGTCGTTTTTTTTCAGATTTCTACTACCCGCTATAAGTGACAGCAACATAAAAGAAAAGTAATTTAAGGCTCATTTTACTCTGGAAGAAACATACTTCTTATTTGTATGTGATTACAATTATTTTAAATATTACGATTTTGGCGATAGTGGTCCTTTAAGAGTTAAGAGTAAGGCAACTGCTTTTGTTGTGCATTCCGGAAAGAGTAGACTTGAGTCGTAAAGAATGAAGATAATCTTCATTACCACAGGGCACTTTTGTCAGGGATGACGTTCATTAGGCTGGGAATTACAGTAGGCTAGGAGTTAAAGTGTACCTGAGGTGAATAAAATCCAAATATATTATCCCACAATAATCTATAAGGTTTCCAGACACTGTGTTGCCCCTTATTGCACCTGAACTTCTCTCCATTCTGCCACTGCAGGTCCCATTCACAGCTTTGACTGGTTCCAGAAGGCTGCATGTGATCTCTACTCTGGACACCCCTATAGATCACACTCCTGAATGGCTGTGTGGTGCACATGTGGCTCAGAAACATTTAGAACTGTGCAAGGCCAGATGCTCCAAACAGTGGCTGTTACATTCAGAGCTGTTATGGTCAGTTCATGCACCCGTTAGCTTCCACCCTGGCTCAGAATAGAGTTGCAGCATGAAGGGGAGGCTGGGCACAAAAAGCAGCAACACAGCATGGGGAAACCCTATAGATTATGCTGGTATATACAACTATTAACTTTGTTCACCTCAGGTTTATGTTAAGTATGGCAAGTCTGGCTAAATATGGACCAGCTAATTTGGAACTGCTATTTCCTCTCAGCCTTCACACAGTACTACAGTACTGGGAAAAATGTGTGTGTGTGTGTGTGTGCGTGCGTGCGTGCGTGCGTGTGTGTGTGTGTGTGTGTGTGTGCGTGCGTGCGTGCATGCGTGTGTGTGTGTGTGTGTGTGTGCGTGTGTGAATTTCTCTCAGTGTTTTTACATATTAGGTTATTAGGTTGTAGTTTGGAATGAGATGGTTTAAATCACAAAATTCACAAAAGTGCAATGTTTTGTTGAGAGAAAAGTTTCATCCTCATGTAAATTTAGACTTTGTAAAGAGATCGTGACAAAGTTAAAAATGACCAAAACTTGGAAAATGATGGCCATTTGGGGAGCAGAACCACACAGACACCGAAAGCCTGGGTGGTGTAGTACACAAAGAAACTTAGAATGTGTACTAAAAAAAGTTAATAGGCTACTCAGAAGGCCGGTCGCTATATCATTGACCACCCAATTTGCAAAAGGGGAATAACCTTTATTGAAAAAAGGAAGGAGCCAGCAATACTAGAGGTAATAATTTGTCACCCCCCACAGGAAGATTAGTAGCTGTATCAGAGAGAGGGAAGATGTGCCCTAGTGATATAAAACAATTAAAATAAGTAAAAATACAAAGTGAAATGTGGGTTTGATAACCTTAGTGGTTCAAAAACATTAAAAGCTCTCTGGTCAATGCATTTCATAGGTCTAAACCCAATTAATCAGGTCAATACACAGTGCTGAAACTTGCCACTGTATAGGCTTGCATCATGTTCACCAAGTAATTTCAAATGGCTAGCTTTTGCTCACACAGACAGGTGTGCATTTGCAAGGTGAAGATTCACCTAGTCACAGTGTCTCAAAGGCGTTTCTGAAGCTGCAGAGATGTTGGCATTGGATTTTTCTAAACATCATGGTAAGTCCTCCAATCATGGGTACATGTGAAGGAACTACTGCACCACTAGGTTCATGATGAGTGCAAAGCAAATCACATGTGCTATATTCACATGTGCAGTGCGGCAAGAAGATCAGCCCCGTTATTGCACACCACATTGCCTGTTGTAAGCTGGGAGGGTATCAGCCGAGCCAATCTTGTTTTGCAAAGCAGACAATACTTCTCTGGCAGTGTGAATTTTCTTACCCCAGGACACCAGCTTCACACTGGTTTCAGGACTGCCTGGTAACCCATGTTCTTGAGGAAGCCATAGTGGCATGGTCACTTTATAACAATTTTGGACTTTCGGGAGAAGTGTCAAAAAGTGAGGGGTGCCTGTAGAAGGAATGCAGGGGGGAGATAAGTGGAGTGGTCCATGCTTTCCTGTCTGCTCTCATTGGCAGGAGTACCAGGAGCTTTAATGCCTCTTGCAGATTACCACTAACTTAGCGATGTAAGGTCACCCAGTGAGCAGTGAAGGTCAGGTAGCTATTGCCCAGTTGTTCATGGTCACATAAATTTGCCTAAACTTGGAGAATCCCAATGTCTGGAAGAGGTTCTCCACAACATGCTCATGTTGCACAGACACAGCTTTGCATGGGAAATAATGCATGTCTGGTGTATTTCACTGGCGCTCAGCACAGTCCATCAGGTCCTGGAAGGGAACCAAGTCCACATTGCTAAATGACAGTATCTGTATGGCAAGTAGTCTCACTTTTTGGTTGGGGGGGGTGGGGAAGGAGTATTTGGATTTAGAGGCAAAGCTGGATTCCCTCTCTAAAAACATTGAAGACTTCTATGCTTGGGCCCTTTGCAAAATATATATATATATATATATATATATATATATATATATATATATATATATATATATATAAAATAATAAATTAAGCAATGAAAATACGTAAATTCAGGAGAGTTTTAATAAATTCTCATGGGTCTGGTAAATGTGATTAATTTAACTTATGAAAATCTAGTTCAACTTTACTTTATATAATAAATATAGGGAACAGGCATTCTTTTTTCTTAAAAGTAATGCTTTAAAATAGCTAGGCTTTTATTTGCACTTATATTTGGATTCTCATTAAATTCTGTTCATTGCATTTACTGTCTGTGGGCTACTCCACTGATACATGCTGTGTGCCCCCTTGAGATTTGCGTATATGCTCTGTGTTTTTTTGTTATTTCTGTATTTTTAGCATTTTCAAGAAATCTACAAGCAAAGCAAATGTGGGTTAAGCAAAATAATCTGTTGCAGACCTTTCAGTATAATTGGTTCTGCAAGCTGAAAATGTAATCCAGCGTTTACTGGAACAAGTTAAAAACAGCCCATTTGCACAAAGAAGCATTTTAGAACAGAGTTGCATCGCTGAAAACCCCTGCGTCTCGGTGTGCCAGTCCGTGATTTTCAGAAAGGATCCTAGGGGCCAGAAGCATTAGAGACATAGGAGCCCCATTAGGGATTTTCATACCTATGCATCAGAAAAAGCATATTTCCTCAGGGAACCAATTTAATCAGGGCAAATACATTTGCTTCCTGGAAATACACTGTATGTCCTATTTATCCAAATACAATGCTTGAAAATTACAGCAAAAAATGCAGAAAAGAATTACTCTAGAAATGACACATATTATCTTCTTACTTATTTTAAGGCATGAACACATTTTTGATTATCTGCTCAATGATCTATTTGAGAACTAAAGTTATAAATCCTTATCTGACTTAACATACAAAATAAAATGTCCTTTTTTCAAATGTTATATTGGTACTGAGTGTCTTGCTATTTAGGTTAAGGATTCACTTTCCCACCCCCTTACCCTCAGCTTTCTGGCTCTGATGTTCTTTTTGCAGCTATTTACTAGTTTATTCAGTACACACAACAGATTGTTCATAACTCAAAATGAGCAAATGGATTCAGCCAACTTGGGATTTGCGTTGGATCGTGTAGATTTGTTGAAGGTAGAAATGTCCACCATTTAGACATCCACAATTATGTTTTTCACAGCCTGTAAATATCTATCTTTCCCGCAGTGATCAAAAAAGTACATACAGTATTATACAAAATATAACAAAAAAAAGTTCCTAAGCATCAAATAATTACTGTATACATAATTATTATAAACCTATACTGTATGTTCCAAAGCAATCTAAACAAAATATTAAATTCAGAAAAGTAATTTCTCAAAGTAACAACGTCAACTAATACAGTGCATTTTGCGAACTAACTTGGAGTTACAAATTATCTTTTAACAGTGTACGAAAAAGGAGAATTTATTAAAAATGATGTACTCTAAAAACAATATTTACCTGTTCTGCCACGGGCACTGGGAGACTTATATGTTTCATATGCAAATGCATAATACATCTGGATTTCCAAATGGAAATAGAACTGCAGATCCAAACAGTAAATAGATGAATAAATGCATATATATAAAATTATATATATATATATATATATATATATATATATATATATATATATAGCCTGAGCAATGCTCCCACAAGGAGCAAGGTTTTACGCTGTGGTGCTGTTACATTTAGTGGATGTAGGCTGAAAGTAACCATAACATTTCAGATAAAGAGTAGAGAAACCGAGAGCCCAATATAGTGTAGTATGTTAAGCATAAATGAAGTAAAGGTTATCGTGAGAAAATTATACTCACAAACATGGGTTACCACACAGGCAACCACTGTATAGGCAGGTGAGGAGATTAGACCTGTCCTCACTCAGGGATAAGAAGTCGCTCTCTGTAGATGCGAAAGGGGGTAGATCACCCCTCCACCAGGGGTGGACACGGTATAGCAGTAGGAGAACAGAGGCGCCAGCAGGATAAAAGTGGATAAAAACTTTAAAATTTGCTGGGAGGAAGTGGTGGACTTACCTCCATAAAGCAGACACGAAAGACTGTCTGAATAGTAGTCACATTTATTAATTAGTACCCCAAAACAGTGCAACGCGTTTCGCAGGCCCAGCCCGCTTCATCAGGCAATAAAAATGGGGACAAGACAGAATTTCAGCAATAGCAGGTGTAGCGCCTCAGGCGCTACACCTGCTATTGCTGAAATTCTGTCTTGTCCCCATTTTTATTGCCTGATGAAGCGGGCTGGGCCTGCGAAACGCGTTGCACTGTTTTGGGGTACTAATTAATAAATGTGACTACTATTCAGACAGTCTTTCGTGTCTGCTTTATGGAGGTAAGTCCACCACTTCCTCCCAGCAAATTTTAAAGTTTTTATCCACTTTTATCCTGCTGGCGCCTCTGTTCTCCTACTGCTATAACATTTCAGCTTCACAATATCAGTTACTGAAGCCATGGTAGAATTATTTTCATTGCTTGCCTTTTTATGCTGTGCATGGTCAGACTTTTTTTGGGGGGGGGTGCTTTGCTGGAATCACCACACAGACAGTGCTTTTAGAGTGTGTAGACTTGTATCAGCTTTCCAAACAGTAAAAAGCTCACTGTGCCCTTGCCAGGAGGATCCCAGTCTTCACAGCTGGTATGCCTATCAGCTTACTAGCACTCGGATTGCATTTTTCTTAAAGAAAACATATTTTTAAGTCGAGCAATACTTCTGTTACATGACAGAGGCACTGCTGGATTGTTGGAATAAAAGCTTTTAACCTGTCTGTGGTAGGAAGATAATTAGGAAGATTCTGACATCAAAATGTGCCTTTTTACCGGGCAGAAACTGCGGGAATCAGGTGTTTAAATGTTTTATGAATATTTTTAAGTTGAAAGACCTAATACTGTTACTTCTTTAAGGTTTATTTCCATTCAGGTTGCAACATGACCAAGCTAAAATAACCCAGATTATTATTATTATTATTTAATCTATTATTTCATTTTATTACAGTAGTAGAGATCATTACGGGAGACTGAGGATCCTCCCAAATAGTAGTTTTCCTAAGTTCTGTTAAGAGTGCATCATAGTATTGTGGGAAAACAAATAAATTCGAACATGCTTTCCCTGGAGTTCATTCATCACCTTGCCTTCAAAGGACAGGAAGCAGAGGTGGAAAAAAAAGTTAGGAAAACTTGTCATAAACTTCACTGCATCAAGCAAGGTTAACCCAAGCCATCATTGCAACTGATATGGTACTTCATGCATGCAGTATTTTTTAGCATCTTGTTCAAAAAGTATTAAGCTGTGTAGCTTTTGATTGGTTAGGGAGTCCTAACGTGTGCATCAAAAAGAGGCGCAAGGAAAAATGGGCATCGGGTGAAGCCAATGTATGTCTAAATGATAAATACTGTTGTGAATTGGGCATTAAATGAAAACAAAAAAAATAATTACAGTGGTGATAATGATAGTAAAACATTGATAATTGTAACCAATATTTTACTACAGCTAAATCTAACCCTTTTAAACAGAACCCACCCCCCTTCAATGCCTTAAAACCCCCCTTCCTGATGCCTAACCCTAAAACACCCCTTCCTGATGGCTAACCCTAAACTCCCCCTTCCTGATGCCTAACCCCAAAACCCCACTTCCTAACCTAATAATTTTCAAAATGATAATTTTCATAAACAAAAGATATTTCAAACACTATGGGCTCGATTCACAAAAGGGTGCTAACTCGGTTAGCACGCCTAAAAGCTTTGGGCTTGCTAACTTGGGTGCTAAACAGTTAGCATGCCCAAAGCTTTTATTGATCGCACGCAAAGTTTAGTGCTGCATGGTGCGTATGAAACATTGCACTGGGTGCGACTATAATGTTGTACTGGGTGCCCCTAAACCGTCGCATAGTGTGGCGTTTCGACCGCACCCGGTGCAACATTTTAGGAGCACCTGGTGCGATGTTATAGTCGCACCTAGTGCGACATTTCACGTGCACCGTGAAGCGCTAAACTTTGCGTGTGCTGACTTAGCACGCAAAACTTTGCGCATCCTAAAGGGCTTTAGGCGTGCTAAGGGGCTTTTAGGCATGCTAACTAAGTTAGCACCCTTTTGTGAATCAAACCCTATAACTTGCTAATTTCCAAAATGAAAAAAATTCAAAAACTATGATGTTTTAATTTTCAAAACAATATTTATTAGGCTCTCACATTTCTGTTTTCAGTGCTCAACAGCTGATATTTGCCTTTCTACCTGTGGCGGCACCCAGATCGTCCAATAGCCGATATCTGATAGCCGATATCGTCCATTAGCCGATAGAATACCACATGCTTATGTACAAAAGGAAGCGAGGTAATCAAAAGAAAATAAGTGAAACATGGGTTTAAAAACATCCTTTCAGATAACCAGTTACATCAGATTAGCTTAAACTGATATTTGAGGCAGCAATCCAAACACACATTTAGTCAGTTAATGAACTTTATATTACTAATTCAAAGTACAATGTTGTATTACCTTTATTAGTTTTATACATTCTGTTTAAAATGTGTTTAAAACAAATCATTGCGATTCCATTGTGAACAGAAAAAATCTGTTTGGTCACCATTAGCTTGATTGGCAGACCCTGACACAGAAAAAGTTGAAGCTACTAGTTGTGTAGAAATTTCTAATCTCATAAATGGGTCTACTGCAGAATCGATAAAGGCAAAGTGCCAGATGTTTTATTTTTAATTTATTTTGGGAAAATACTGTCATATTTCTCTTGCTTACTGTATGTAAACACTAATTTAAAAAGTTTTGCATTAATGTTGTATTATACACATAGATTAAAGGGACACTGAGCAGAATCGATAAAGGCAAAGTGCCAGATGTTTTAGTTTTAATTTATTTTGGGAAAATACTGTCATATTTCTCTTGCTTACTGTATGTAAACACTAATTTAAAAAGTTTTGCATTAATGTTGTATTATACACATAAATTAAAGGGACACTGAGCAGGGGTGCTGGGTATGCTTTTAACCTCCCTGGCGGTAAGCCCGAGCTGAGCTCGGGCTATGCCGCGCAGGAGGATTTATCCGGCTCTATTGGGGCGATTCGCCCCATTCAAAGTGCTGTGCGTGCAGCCAGCACTTTGCTAGCCGCGCGCACAGCTTGATCGCCGCCGCTCTGCGGCGATCGCCCGCACGCAGCGGCGAAACAGGGCCCCCCCCCGCCAGATCCCTGCGCTGCCCGGACCAATAAGTTCCGGGCAGCGCTATGGGCTGGATCGGGTGCGCCTGACGTCAGGACGTCGGCTAACATCCATGACGTCATTCCGATCGTCGCCATGGCGACAGGAGAAGCCAAACAGGGGAACGCGTTATATACGCGCTCCCCTGTTTACTGTTAGTGCCGGCGACGATCGCACTAGAGGGACACATGCGCCCTCTAGTGGTGTTTCATGTAGCTACCACTCTGGTAGCTTTACATGAAACAAAAACAAAAAATTAGAAAAAAAAAGGATTTTTGCCCATTTGAAAAAAAAAATTAACCGCCAGGGAGGTTAAGCATACCCACGTCTATATGAGAAGGAATATACACTCACCGGCCCCTCTCTTATTCCCTCTGTGTCCCGGTATGCCGCTCTCAATTCTATTGAAACCATGACTCCTACAGAAAGTCACGCTGTGACCCGGACAATGACATCTGCGGGTCCTTACAGCACATGTGCAGGCTCTGCCTCCCCTAATTTCTTCCTCCTCTCTGCTGATCATCATAGTTCTGTACACAGAATTATAACATGCACAGCACGGCATACTGGAGGCAGAAATTAAAGGAGTTAGGTTCTGCGCATGTGCTGTAAGAACCCGCACATGTCATTGTCTGGGTTCAAATATTTGGAGACTGCACCCCCCACCCTTTCCCAGTAGTGTATTTCAGTGTTTGACATAGGTGCAGTTTGCCCTAGATATGCCTCTGATTATGTACGGGAGCTTGGCTTTGCTATTTACTGCAAAAGTAAGCTGCTCAGTGACATTGGCTTAGTGAAACTAAACTCATGAGATAGTTACAATTGTATTTATGTTTCTACTCCTAAAAATGACTTCCAGATACCCTGCACTCTTAATCAGTGAGGGATGCTATAGTCTGACTGGGTCTTGACTAGAGAAAACTGTCAGTTGCATAGCTAAATATTAACTCTTTCAGGCAGAGAAAGAAGAAAAGCAGCACAGCATATTTATTTGTGTGCTAGGTACTGTACATAAACATGCCTATCTCATCATGCCACATGTCACCTAAAGTTTCCATCAAATGCAAGTTCATGAAACTGATTTGTTGACATTTTGCTGACCCATACTAAAGTTACAAGGTTTCCATAGTCTAATAACTCAGCAACACATTTAAAATTCATATGCTTTATATTTTGTTGTACATTTGTTTTTTAGTAAAACTGGGCATGCAAGGATAGCAAACAACACTGATTTCTATCCCTACATGAAATATCACATTCCACGGGTTCATGAATAATTATAATAGAAACATTTGTAATTTTAATGGTACAACACTGCTAAAAGGGGACATTCCTCCTGGTACTGCTAAAAAGGGACATTTCTCCTGGTTAGGATCACCAGATCTTTCATCTAAATTCTTTCCAAGAGTCTTTTTCCAAGCTAACCACCCATTCCTTCAGGACAAGTCTTACCATTGTCTAGGAAAGATTGCTACATCAGTTGGTCAGACTTGTGTGTTGCATAGTCATGAAAACCAAGTCTTTTGCCATTTAGAACCTTTTCACAGTTCCTCTGGCTCACTCACTTTTTTAAGGTCATTTCAGTTATCTCAAATATTGATTCACTTTCTTTACGAGTTGAAACCTAGTCAGAAACTGCCACTTGTTAGCAAGATGCATCAGGTCATACATCTGCAAAAGTGTCAGTCAGTGCAGTATGTCTATGCACTTACACTGGGCTCTGACAGCCAGGGTCACATCCTGAGAAAGAATCTCTTTATTTAAGGTCTCATAGTTCTTATTCGTAATAGGATAAACAAAGTTAAAATAGATCTTCTGGGATGACCTATTAACAAGGATTTCACCAGTCCAGCCCCTTGCATTTTATGCCTGTTTTGATTTTCAGCTGTGTGCACAAAAGTTGTCAGATATGCCTCTGAGTCATCCTCTGCAGTCATGTAGAAAAGCGCTCAAATGAACTGCTGACATGTTTCTATGAGTAACCAGTAATGCAACTACTGAATTTTTTAGCCATTTCCTAGGCTGAATTGGACAAGGCTTTACTATCTGTACTCACTATTTGCCTTTGTATCCTTCTCAAGCTTCTGCAAAACAAAGTGTTGCCAGTAGAAAGCCCCCACCACTTGTATCACAAGGGCATCGGTAGCAAGTACTTTTGTTTTCTGGAAGAGGCACAGTGCAAAGCATGTTTAGAGGCACTCTTTGTATTACACCAATATTACTGGGTTTTTTTTGTTTTTGTTTTTGTATTGTACAGACTGTTTACAATATAAACAGTAAAACTAAGCTACAACAAATACACAAAAATGTTGCCACTAGACAAGTGACAAACTACAATTTAAAGATAAGAGTCCTCTCTACTATGTGCAAACTGACTGTTTGTCCCAAATGAAAACAACATAAACCTAAGCAAGTCCCTTTGCAGCAAAAAACCCTGACACGTTTGATCAGCCCACCATAGTTCAGCCCACCACAGATGGATATGTGCTTCATAGAACAATATTTCTTACACTGAAGGAACTGCTCTTTTTTTCTCACTCCAACAACTGTTTCAGGAAGAAAAACAGACCCTGCAGTTCATCAGCTAAATGGAAGTGAAGAGGAGGGAAATGTGGGTCATAGCACTACTTAACCACTTGATGACCCAGCCTTTACCCCCCCTTAAGGACCAGCGCTGTTTTCGCTGATCTTTGCTGGGTGGGCTCTACAGCCCCCAGCACAGATCAAACACCAGGCAGAGCGACCAGATCGCCCCCCTTTTTTCCCCACTAGGGGGATGATGTGCTGTGGGGGTCTGATCGCTCCTGCCTGCGTGTGGCTGGCGGGGGGGGGGCACCTCAAAGCCCCCTCCACCGCAGGATTCCCCCTCTCCCTCTCCTCCCTCCCTTCCCCGGAGATCGGAAGCTGCACAGGAATGGATCTGTCCTGTGCAGCCTCTAACAGGCTCCTGCCTGTCATGTGACAGTGATCCCCGGCCGCTGATTGGCTGGGGATCGCTGATCTGGTACAACGCTGCTACTGTTAGCAGCGTTGTACAAATGTAAACAAAGCAGACTATTTGCGCTTGTGTTTACATTTAGCCTGCGAGCCGCAATCGGCGGCCCGCAGGCTATTCACGGAGCCCCCCGCCGTGAATTGACAGGAAGCTTCCTGATTAATTAGCCTGCAGCCGGCGATGCAGATCTGCGTCGCTGGTCCTGCAGCTGCCACTTTGCCGACGCGCGTTATGAGTACGCAGTCGGCAAGTGGTTAATAATGGACACCAGGGGGAAAAAAAAAATCTGTATTTGAGTTTCATTTCCAAAATGATTCATAATGCTTGCTCATCACTATTGTTGCATAACATTACTTTTGCTAGTACATTGCACATTATTATTTACTTGTAATAATGTTTACATGCTTTTATAAGTCCTGTGTATTTTCTAAATATACTTAAAAACAGTACTTGCTGTTTAACTTGAGCTGATAAAATGCTAATATAAGCAAAACATCCACAGTTTGACACCGTTGGCCATTAACTTTCTAGTGACCTTATGGCATGCATTGTTTAATAAATCTTTCTTATCGCAGTAGGCCATCCTACGTTGCACTTATTACCACACTTGAATGTACTTTCTAAATTGTCATCAGGCTGTTAAGGGTCAAATATAAAAATATTTTTTTTTAATTGGTTCAATCACTCTTATTAATCTGCTGAGGCATATTCATGCAACACATATGCATAATTGACACCTAAAAAGGAGAAAAAAAATAACTAAAACATTTTCTTTATTTCAAAGAAAAAAAATACAGTAAGAATTTTCATAATACGGTCTGAGACTCTAATGCCATAGTATCAAGCTATCTACTAAGAGTCAATAAAAAAGTGAGCTATTGCATGCTTTAACACATTGACACATACGCAGCATGTTTTTCAAAAAGGTTATATAATATGATGACACAGTGACATTACATTTCACCGGAGCTTGAGACTTCAGAAGAACACAATTGGTTCTGCCCTCTAATGCTGAATTTATTTAAATAGATACTACTTACAAAAATTGATTGATTAAGAGCCCTTAAAGGGAACCTTAACTGAGGGGGGTATTGTAACGATTGTGCAACTTTCTCCGTGATCAGCGCACAACACGTGCGCTGATATGGCGGAAATCCTCCACAAGCGTATAATTGCAGGAACCCAGCAAAAGGTGCTACGCACCCGTAGAGGGAAATTCCTGTCGGCAGATGGCGCTGTGGAGTGCAGAGGAACCGATCCTCTGTACCTCCACAAATGCCAGACAGGAATTGTACGAAGCACAGAACGCAATCGCAAGGGAAGCGATTGCGAATGAGAATGAGCAAAGGGACAGGTTGTTTGTGTGTGCGCCAATCTAGTTGCCACCCCGCGACAGCGCACACACAACAGCAGATACGAAACAGAAACGCAACTGCAAGAAAGGCGGTTGCCAAAAGTGACACAAGGCAGATCAGAACAGAATACGAGGATAGCAAAGGCAAAGCAAATCATACAATGAGGAGATACGGAAAATAACAAACGCTAACTGAACGCGAACACCGCACTCATTCGCAACAGTGCACGCATTCATGCGCGGTCTCCACGTGATAAGCACAATAGAGACAAACACGCCTAACTAACCATCGACAGACAAACATGTAACAGAGGACGCGAGCGCTTGCTTAACGGTTACCTCACTGAGCCTCCAGCAAGCGTTCGTAGCAGACAAGACAGACACACGAAAACAGGGACAAGTGAGAGATAGGATCCACAGCACTAGCGAAAGTGGCTAGCGCGATCCAGGAAGACAGAACAGAAGGATCCACAGTACTAGCGCAGGATGCTAGTGCAATCCAGGTACAGAGTAGCAGAAAAGAAGGATCCACAGCACTAGCGCTAGGCGAGTGCGATCCAGGCAGACAGAGTAGCAGAACAGAAGGATCCACAGCACTAGCGCAGGATGCTAGTGCGATCCAGGAAGGCAGAACAGAAGGATCCACAGCACTAGCGGAAAGTGGCTAGCGCGATCCAAGGAGACAGAACAGAAGGATCCACAGCGCTAGCGCAAGATGCTAGTGCGATCCAAGTGAGACAGATCAGAAGAGATAGCTGGTAGCAACCGCTGCACCAGCTATACTCCAAGAACAGAGATCAGAACGATCGACCACCGCTGGGACAGGACAATTGCAACAGAACAAACAAAACAGATGAGCAATCCTAACTGCACTAGGGGAACCTGCCTAGCGCAGTTTCAGAAATTACTCTAAGCTGAACTTCAAACAAAGAGTTAAGGCTGACACTCCTCCACGAGTGTTTCACAGGAAGGAATCCTTATGACCAGCCCAGCATTGTGGGAAACACATAGTACTTATAGTACACGCCTCCAATGAATGTGGCCAGGCAATTTGCATGACAACGTATGCAAATTCCTCAGCAAACACAAGCTGCAAAACTGACAGAAGCTCTCCTTTCCAGAGTCCTGCAGCATGCAAACCTAAACAATGGTCAAAAAGCTGCCTGCACAGGCAGCTGAGCAGATCATTACAGTACCCCCCCCCCCCCCCCTCCAGGATCGAATTCCAGACGACCCTCAAAACTGCTATTAGCAAAAGACTCCAACCGAAGACTCATGAAGGTCGGGACAGCCCGACAAGGTCCAATTCCAGAGTCAGTCCACCCGAAACCGACCTCATTGGAAACAGAAGCCACCGAAACATGCCCATCAGCACTACAAGTCTCAGCGTAACACCCATCAGGACTGTGGATACCAGAGAAGAAGCCACCGACACCCTCCAGACAATACCCACCACCTTCCAAGGAGCGTCCGAAAATACCAAATCTGCCACAAAACCTGTTTGAAGTGTCTCTTTCAAAACAAAAGCCGCTGTTGATCGTATTCAGGGTACCAAGCAAAACTTCTCTCAGAATCTCCCAGAACGCCTTGAAGCTCCGCAGAGATTCCAAGAAGCCAGAACGCTCACCAGGCCCACATGGAGAGCTACCAAGCACCCCCATGGAACCTATGACAGTTCCAGATTAAGAATTAGCAGGACACCCATCAAGATCAGGACTTTCAGGGACCACTTCTGGGCATGCAATCAGGCAGGCTAAATCAGAACATGTCTCCACCGAGGAAGCATCTGAGTACGCTGATAACCGAGGCACACTTGGGCTTTCTGGGTCACAGAGCACACTGGGGTAAACCAGCACAGGAGAAACCTTGAGGACACGTCGGGGAACTGCCAACCTCAGAGTCCGGCACGACCAGACCAAAACCAGGACCGGGCAGAAAATCATCACGAGTAGAGGTCACAGGTATTGGTATTTCAAAAGAAGACTCGGTCTCAGGCTTAGAGATCTCAATGACTGTAATGGTATCTGACAGAAATTCATCATTGACTACCCATGACTGAAGCTCCACCAGAGCTGAAAAGGTAGCCAGCAAGGCAGTAATGCCTACGAAAGAGGGCAACACCTCAGAAGGACTTGGGGGGCAGGAGACATCTCCTACAAGTTCTGCACCCTTTGGACTATCCATGTTACAGGGCTGAACATTAAATACCTCCTGCAGGCAGGGCAGGTGTCCCAGGAATGGTTCCACCATAACCTGAGACTGAACTTCATCATAATTAGCGGGATGTACAGGAATATTTACTGGAACACACACTGACTCCCTAACTTCATTCTCGCTGTACCCAGAATTCTGTGTGGCAGTCAAACTAGCTTGTAACTCCAAAACTGCAGAAAAACAGGTGAGTATAGTGGCAATACCTAGACGAGCCTCTAGGGACACTGCAGGGGATTCTAAGCAAGGCCACATTGACTCATCCAGAGTACAGGGTGCAGAATCAGCACTTCCCTCAAAGTAAGAAAGGGGCTCACAAACGTCAGTGTGAAAGGAAAACATGTTTTCATTCATGGTACAGGGCAGGTTCAGAGAAAGCATCTCTGAACAAGGCAAAGAAAGTTCAGCATCAGATTCGCAGAAGTGAAGCGCTGTCTTACTCTTAGATTCGGCTAACAATGTCGAATTCGAGGAGTCAGAACGCAAAACCTGCGAATCAAAAATCACCTTAGGTTGTGAAACTGATGCTTCCATAGCGCAAACCTCTGCGATCTGCGGGGCAGACTGTAAGGTGTTCAGGACAGAAACACTGGGGCAACTGTCACCAGGCAACGGGCCCTTACAGGTGTGAACAGGGTGAGACAGAGACTCATCTGCAGAAGAAATAGCGACATCAACAGGATAAACTTTATTAGGCATATTAATTTTACTTTTGACGCTGCATAGTCGAGAAATTTTCCCCATAGCAGGGTCACAGACGGAAGATCTCAAAGATCTGTTTCTAAATGACAAAGGATCCCACACATCCTTGAGAAACCGGCAGACTCATGCCGATCACAATCTGCAGGAACATCTGAGAAACAGGCATCAGATCGCACAGATTCAAACTGCACACTGTCAGGAGCGAATCCTTCAGGATTCGCACAGGAATCAACCACAGCGGCACACTCATTCATTTCAGATTGCACAAAGTCAAGACTCACATGCTTTACCCCAGAAAGTCAGGAGCAATAATCCGAGAACGATGTCTTTTTATTGGAATCAATCGGTTGGTGTGTGTGCAACTCATCCAAAATGGTTTGCCATACATAGATCACCAGATCCACATCATCCTTGTCACATTCATCGGAATCAATCAGAAGGTACATAGAATCGAGACAAGCATTCAAGACATCTTCGCTTTTTGCGATGTAAAAATCGCAAAAGGCTTTCCAATCAAAATCTAATTCCTCCAGCAAGGCCCCAACATCCCAGGAAGCAAATGGGGGTTCAAACAGGCCAGTATCCAGAAAATCTCCATATGGGTGTAGATCAGGAACAAGAAAAGATTTTTTAACTGCTGTAATATAGTGTGCGATCCTACCTATAATAGGATCCACATAAGCTTTGGATTGGGGCAACGAAACCTGAGACTGAGAAGTCTCTCTGAAATCATCACATTCAAGTGCTTTCCCTACTTCAGAGTTTACAGAACTAATTTCTTTATTTGTAGTTGCTATGGGCAACGGATTTTTCCGTTGGGAAGTCTCCCTAGATCTTTTACATTTAGACTTAGCAGCTCTGGATGGCTGCTTTTTGGATGAAAGAGTAGATGGGACAGCTGATTGAGCTGCTGACAACAACTCATTAAGGGGGTATGGTAATTGAGGTAATCTCAGCCAATTGTGAATTAAAAAGGCCAAGAATTCCAGGGGTCTTTGACTCAGGGTGGTATGATCTAACACATCATAAGCCCACATTGACATTTCGCCCCCCAACAGAATGTAGACCATTTGGGGGGCCCAGGTAGACACTGGGGTGCATTGGAATTCAGGGTTCGCTAAAAGTTTAGTGCACTCAGACAAAAACTCGTCTGCTGATTCAGGTTCAAGATTTTTAAATCTCTTAAAGGTACAAGAGCCATATTCGACAAAATCGTACAAATCGGAAATTCCCTCTACACTGGGAATTTTGGTTGGGCTGGTCATACTGTAACGATTGTGGAACTTTCTCTGTGATCAGCGCACAACGCGTGCGCTGATACGGCGGAAATCCTCCACAAGCGTATAATTGCAGGAACCCAGCAAAAGCCGTAGAGGGAAATTCCTGTCGGCAGATGGCGCTGAGGAGTGCAGAGGAACCAATCCTCTGTACCTCCACAAATGCCAGACAGGAATTGTACGAAGCGCAGAACGCAATCGCAAGGGAAGCGTTTGCGAACGAGAACGAGCAAAGGGACAGGTTGTATGTGTGTGCGCCAATCTAGTCGCCACCCCGCGACAGCGCACACACAACAGCAGATACAAAACAGAAACGCAACCGCAAGAAAGGCGATTGCCAAAAGAGACACAAGGCAGATCAGAACAGAATACGAGGATAGCAAAGGCAAAGCAAATCATACAATGAGGAGATACGGAAAATAACAAATGCTAACTGAACGCGAACACCGCACTCATTCGCAACAGTGCACGCGTTCATGCGTGGTCTCCACGTGATAAGCACAATAGAGACAAGCACGCCTAACTAACCATCGACAGACAAACATGTAACAGAGGACGCGAGCGCTTGCTTAACGGTTACCTCACTGAGCCTCCAGCAAGCGTTCATAGCAGACAAGACAGACACACAAAAACAGGGACAAGCGAGAGATAGGATGCACAGCACTAGCGAAAGTGGCTAGCGCGATCCAGGAAGACAGAACAGAAGGATCCACAGTACTAGCGCAGGATGCTAGTGCGATCCAGGTACAGAGTAGCAGAACAGAAGGATCCACAGCACTAGCACTAGGCGAGTGCGATCCAGGCAGACAGAGTAGCAGAACAGAAGGATCCACAGCACTAGCGCAGGATGCTAGTGCGATCCAGGAAGGCAGAACAGAAGGATCCACAGCACTAGCGGAAAGTGGCTAGCGCGATCCAAGGAGACAGAACAGAAGGATCCACAGCGCTAGCGCAAGATACTAGTGCGATCCAAGTGAGACAGATCAGAAGAGATAGCTGGTAGCAACCGCTGCACCAGCTATACTCCAAGAACAGAGATCAGAACGATTTCCTGTCGACCACCGCTGGGACAGGACAATCACAACAGAACAAACAAAACAGATAAGCAATCCTAACTGCACTAGGGGAACCTGCCTAGCGCAGTTTCAGAAATTACTCTAAGCTGAACTTCAAACAAAGAGTTAAGGCTGACACTCCTCCAGGAGTGTTTCACAGGAAGGAATCCTTATGGCCAGCCCAGCATTGTGGAAAACACATAGTACTTATAGTAAATGCCTCCAATGAATGTGGCCAGGCAATTTGCATGACAACGTATGCAAATTCCTCAGCAAACACAAGCTGCAAAACTGACAGAAGCTCTCCTTTCCAGAGTCCTGCAGCATGCAAACCTAAACAATGGTCAAAAAGCTGCCTGCCTGCACAGGCAGCTGAGCAGAACATTACAGGTATAGATGTTTCCTTTTAAACAATACCAGTTGCCTGGCAGTCCTGCTGATCTCTTTGGTGGCAGTAGTGGCTGAATCACACACCTGAAACAAGCATATAGCTAATCCAATCTTCTGACTTCAGTCAGAGCACCTGATCTGCATGTTTGTTGAGGGGCTGAGTCAGGCAACTGGTATTATTTTCAAAGGAAAAATCCATATCCTTCTCAGTTTAGGTTCCCTTTAATGAGACTATTCACTTTGAATGTTATATAATGTCACTTGTACAAAGTAATCCAGGAAAAATCAAATATCAAAGATGTAACATAATGAAATGTTGTTAAACACAATAATACATATAAAAAAGAGTGTAAGAGGAAATACACAATAAAAATACCATTAAATCAATACAAATTATGCAACAGATTTTACTGATACTTTTGTTGCCAGAGTAGGATAAACATATAGAAACTGGTCGGTTGTACATGTTATGGTTATTCAAACAGAGATGTACATTACTAATGGAAGAAAATCCTTATGTACAGAAAAAAACTGTCCACAACCCCTTGAGAAAGCTGGCGTATACCGGCGAAACATGTCGGTCCTCACAGTCGCGGTTCACCACTTGGTATAGAGGCATTCTCTGCTGTATGCAGAGAACTCATACCCATCCAAACTATGGCTACTTCATACCCGCTGCATTTCCCACATGTTTGTTGTGTAAACTAGCCCACAGTGTTCCTGGAGATTGGGGAATCCACCCCATGGCTTTGCTCCCCCTGCGTGTCCCTTTCTGTTCCCTTTTAATCCAAATGTGCTTTGGTTTGTACCCCTGTCCTCCCCGTGTGTTCCCTTTGCCCCTCCCTGTCCCCCCTTCTGTCCCCCTCTCCTCCCACATGTCCCCCTCTGTCCCCCTGTGTCCTTCTCCACCATACCATGCCTCATATGTAAATGAAAGTAGTGGCAGGCAGCACTGCTCACCTAATCAACAGATCCAGCAAGAGAGATCACAGACCTCTCTCATCTCTCGTGGCTCCCCTAGTGACAGCTTCTGCTGATAGTGTCCCCAATGTCGTGACGGGTCGGCAGTTCATTTCAGCAAGTGATCACATTTCGACCAATGCGGTCTTTATCAAGTGCTTGATATAGGCTGCATTAGTCGAAACGTTGTGCTCTGCACTGTGTTACTAGCAATAAATTGGCTGTCGCAGTCGTTTCTGTTGTGACTCCCTGTATTTGGCATATAAGACACAGGAATGTTTTCACACCATTTTTTGGGAGAAAAAGTGCATCTTATATGCTGAAAAATAAAGTAATTATACCAGGTCAGGCTAGTAAAGCCTAAAAAGTAGAAAAATAAATTCATTGAAGAGAAAGTTCTTACTCACCTCATAATCAGAATACATGGAAATGGAAACAGCAATATTCTGAATAAGCAATGCATTTGATTAAGCAATAGCCAGATATATTAGATTGCCCTTTAACCACTAGATGTGTCAGCGGCAGTATATCTATATCCCGTGGTTATTCTCTCACAGCTCCTGGGGCGGGCGTTAATATTTGTCTTCTGCCCTATATGGGCAGTGCGCATGAAGGCAGGTGCCTGTGCCCCCCCTCCACCCCTCCACTTTTTTAATATGTATGGCAAGAGGGTATATTGCTGTTATTTTTGGCTGGACACAAGACTGAAAAAAATGCACTTTTATATCCAAATAAAATATTGACAACGTACATTGTACTAGGGAAATATTTTAAACATTAATAAGTGAGACAAATGGGCAAATAAAATAGGTGGGTTTTAATTACCATGCATTATTTAAAAAAAAAATAAAGGCTGAAAACTGAGAAATCATATTTTTTTTTCAATTTTCACTTATTATTCCTGTTAAAATGTATTTAGCATAAAATACTTCTTAGCATAACATACCATCCAGAGAAAGCCTAATCAGTGGCAAAAAAAAAACAAGATATAGATGTTTCAATGTGATTAGTGGTGATAAAGTTATTGGCAAATGAAAGGTGAAAATTGCTCCGCTCCACAAGGGCAAAAAACCCTCAGTGGTGAAGTGGTTAACATAAAAGGAGGCAAAACTAGCGAGAGTCATGGAAATGAGACAGGGATGAAGAGTTGTTATGATCACTTCTGCAGCATGTACTGCTGGCTGCAGTTGTTATGTAGACAAGCAGTTTTTGATTTCTTTACATGCATAGTTTTGCTTGCACTCACACTAAGTGTTGATTTCATCTGCAGTCACTCTGCAGTAACATCTGGCTACCTATGCTGGATAATAGGGCTGCCTAATACTGAGGGCACATCTGGCTACGTATATTGGGGAAGGGGTCTGTACGATACTGGGAGAACATTTGGTTACCTATACTGGGCGTAATACTGGGGGCACATAAAGCTATCTATACCGTGGAAGAGGGCTACTTAATATATAGATAGATAGATAGATAGATAGATAGATAGATAGACAAACAGACAGAAAGAGAGACAGATGATAGATAGATAGATAGATAGATAGATAGATAGATGAGATAGATAGATAGATAGATAGATAGATAGATGAGTGAATTGTTTATTTTTTTCTCAAACACTGGTGCACATGACAGGAGGGAGCTCTGGGCTCTGCCACCACCCGGGACCCCCAAACCCACATGTGGCACGAAGAGGGGGAGTGCAGGTGAGCCCCACCACCAGGGGATTCACCCACACTGCCGCTGAATGCAATACACACAAGAAGCAATTGCTCAGTCCCAACCAGCAACCTGCCATTTTATATTGGTACACAGACATCCCGTCAGCCAATCAAGTGTAATTGTATACACCCATGTCTGCAGTACCAAATCCAGCAGGAACTGTACAGATCCATCAAAAAACAGGATAGAGGGTTCTGTCGCGCATAATCGTAGATTATGTGACCAGCAGGGGCACCATGTGCAGGTAAACCTCTCATGTCCCTTCCCTATGGTAACCTGCATCTGCATACTGGAAGCTCAAAAAATAAAGTTTATTTTTTTTCTGCCAAGTAAGAATTTAAATTCAAATCAAGATTATGTACACAGCAGCAAAGAAAATGAATATGGGAATATCACAACATTATAAAATATGAATGTATTCATTTAGAGTATTTGGCATTAAAGCCTCTTGAATAACCAGTGTTTGCAAGAGTATGGTAAAATACAGGAACATTGTAACAAAAGAGAGATTCATTTTCTACGTGCATTGATTAAGCTTTTCTGTAAGCTGGGAAAATCAAAGTTGACAATTGAACATAGCATGATATCTTTTAGATATGTATACAAACAATGCACTGCGGGTAAAGAACACCACAGATCAACATGTGAAAATTCACAATGAAATGATGCAGCTTTTTGATGTAGTCGGACATTTTTTCCCCTTTATTTTCTACTTTTTTTCCTTACCCTTTCACACCGTGAATTATAAAATGGCATTACACTTTATGGCATTCATTATTTTTTTGCAACTAAGCTGACAGTACACAAAATATTTATGGCTTTCAAAACTAGCGGTTGCATGACTTCAGCACTCAGCAGCTCAAAATACATTATATATAAAAAAGCAATCTATTATACATGAAAAGAACTCTAATTGTGCTATCTACTGTTGTGATCAACAACAAAACTTGACATCATCAGAATCATATAAAATTCTCCACAAAAGGATTTTTACAGTAAAAAAAAGTACTTTCACTAAGACAAAACTTCAAAAACAAACATGTTCATTGTATTAATAGCTAAATTCAAATCGAGACAAAAAATGTTAATAATTAATGGATATATTGGATGCTGTTGTCACAATCAGAACAAGGCAGTGGTGATCTGATTGGCCAGTAGTTATGGTAAGTCCTGTTTATATTTAAAGCGGAATATAACCCTGCATTTCAACTTTGCTCTAAAACATTATTTACAGCATATTATATGCAACCAGCATTTTTTTTTACTAGACCAGCATTGGAAGGGTTACACACAGAGCTTTAAAGTTCCAAGGATAGAAATGCAGATGCATCCAAAGTTTAGATATATACATTTAAGTAAACACAATGTAACAAGTGTGGAATGTGGCACACACTCTCTGACTGGGCAGGAGCTGGAGGACAGCCAGAGAGTGTGTAACATTCACCACTTGTTACATTGTGTTTACTTAAATGTATCTATCTAAATTTTGGATGCATCTGCATTTCTATCCACGGAACTTTAAAGCTCTGTGTGTAACTCTTCCAATGCTGGTCTAGTAAAAAACATGCTGGTTGCATATAATATGCTGTAAATAATGTTTTAGAGCAAAGTTGAAATGCAGAGTTATATTCCGCTTTAATAGAACTCTGGGAGGGGACTTCTGTGAGAATTCTGACTACACTGGCCCCACCAGGTTTTACTTCTTCTTCTTCTTTTACATTAGTGAGTAGTCAAAAAGCTCACTTGTTTATGTTTAAAAGCAGGTGCTAAGCAACTGGCGCACGCCGTCCATAGACCTCTCATGTGCATGGCTGTTTGCACCCCGCATCTGTCCTTGACCACTGCCCAAACCGCAACTGCGGCTGGGAGCCATGCATGCATGCCAGGCAGCTGGCATAGACACAGGGACACAGGTGGATGCAGGGACATGGAATTTTATATAGGAGGAAACATAATGGCTATTTTTTCTCTACTTAAAATTTTGTTCAACTGTACCCTTTTTCCTTTAATGAGAATTAATTATTTTTTTCTTTTTTTTCTTATTATTTCCTTTAAAATGCATATAAATAAAATAATTCTTAGCAAAAAGTACCACCCAAATAAAGCCTAATTTGTGGTGAAAAAAAATATACATCATTTCAGTGAGACAAGTAACAATAAAGTTATTGGCCAGTGAATGGTAGGAGCATGATGTGAAATTGCTCTGGGAAAAACCTGTGGTTGGGGAGTGGTTAAACATTAAACAAATATATTATGGATGCTCATACGGATTCTGTGGAATTGAGATTTCCACATTTCCAATTGGAAACCAGATTTTCAGTTGGAATTTGGAAATCAGAAAATGTAAAAAGAAAATTGGAAATTTAAATTCTGTGGAAGTTAATGCAACTCGGTAATTTTAACCCAATCACAGAACTCGGAAGCACTGGGCCATTCATAGAATGCAGAATTTTTCAGAAAAAAATAATTTTAGGCCAATCACACGATTTTCTATTTTTTTCCATTTTTCCAATTTCCATTTTTCATTTTTTTTTAATTTGTTGCATTCTCTGATACAAAAAAATGACTAATAAAATACTCCTTGAAAATCAGAAATTGGAAAGAGGCAAAATCGGAAATCAGAACATTGGAAAAATGGAAAATCAGAAAAACAGAAATTCAGAAAATGTAGCATCAGAAATCCGAATTTTCATGCAATCAGAAATTGGCATTTCCAACCATCCCTAAAATATACACACACACACACACACACACACACACACACACACACACGCACGCACGCACGCACGCACGCACGCACACACACACACATATATAAATATATATATATATTTATATATATATATATATATATATATATATACATTTTTGAGCATTATATTTTCCATGAAAATAAATTGAAATTAAAAGTGTATTTTTGCTCAAATTTAAGTTTTCATCAAAAGATAATTTTCAAATAGCAGTTAAATAGCATTTAAACTATTTTCCTGAAACCATTTTGAGGGCAAATAAATAAATGAATAATTATGTAATTGTATAATGTCATCCATAATTATGATTATATTGACCCACTACAAAAACATATTGATCGATCTGATATTGTCAAGGTGTACACATTTGTATACAATAATGTGGCAAAGTGGTATTGGTCCTATTTCACACAAATGTTGGTATATCTTGTTCTGCAACTATCTTATATCATTATTAATAAATCTAACTAATTAGGTAGTATTCACTTGAGCCCAACCTGCTTGAATATTGCATTATTTTATGCAAAAAAAAAAGATAAGAAGAAGGGTTGCACTGAACATTAATTGTGTATACAAAACAACAAAAAAAGTTGTATATAAAAACAAGTTCCCTGCACATGGCATGACTTTCAGTGTATGTCAATAAAATAGTTGTAATTGTCAAACCAACAGTACTTGTATATACTTGGAGGTGGTAAGTCCATCACTACCTCCTCTATATTTTATAATTATTCCATATATTTTAAAGATTTTAGTCATTTCTATCCTGTTGGCGCCTCTGTTTGATACACAAATTACAGAGTCTACTCCCGGTGGAGGGGTTTTCCCCCCTTTTCCCTGGTCAACAGAGAGCAAATTCTGAGTGGGGACAGGTCTAATCTTCCCACCTGCTGTTGGCTAGAGGGTAAGCCTGGTTTGTGAGTTACTATACTTACCTTACACTTATCTCTTGATTACCGGTACTTACTACACTATATTGGGCTCTTGGTGTCCCTTTATTTGCATTTTTCCCTACACATGGGGCTTCCCTACCAAGGTTCTTCCCAACAGAACTGGAAGGTCAATTTCTGTAATGCCCCTGAAAGAAGGCTTAAAGCTACTCCACTCTTGAGGTATCCAGCCTCCCCCAATGCACCACTCTGCTACAGATAAACTACCCTTCTCCAGAATCCAGAGGACTGGCACACCACCACTTGAGCAGCAATGGATGATGATTTGATCCTTGCTTCATCCTTCCCCATGTTGACTTGGCATAAGTCCTTGAATTTATCTGTATGACTGTTCTGCAGTGCATCTTCCCTGCCCTCATCTGCCCTGGATCACTGCTGTGCTAATATATTCCTATATAACATTGTATGTGTGATATTTTACAGCTACATCTCAGCTGCCCACATGACATTTTCCTGAAAATCCTTTTTCCATTTGAATGAGACTGAGTTCTCCCCAGACATGGGGAGAACATACCAACTCAGTACAGATAGTTACCTGGCAGGGACCCACCGCTGCAAGGTGAGAGTGTTATCCATGAATAGCATCATCTGTAGATTTGCTTCTGGCTTCATGGTCATGAGATTCTACAGATTCATAAGTGATAATGAAGAAATCTGTGTCCAACATGCATCCAATATCACTAAGATCGGAAGAGCAAAGTAAAATGGGTGTGGACAACTCAGACCACACCAGAATACTGCCAGAAGCTACTCAATTTGTAACCTGCCCAAATCCAAACTGAACTTGTCAACAAGGGTCGACCCACAAAAATACTAAAGAAAGACATTAGATTTTATGGGTATGATAGTGATCCGAGACAGGCCTCTCTTGCCCTTGATCATCTTTTTCGAGGAAAGATTCCCTCTGGAAAGCAAGCTAATACACTCCTTGATCAGGCAGCCAAACTGTGGCGCCAGACACTCAAACACCTTTCACAAACTAAAGCAGAATACTACACTCCACTCTGGGAAAACCCCAACCTTCCCCACTTTCAAACTGTACCGGACCACCACGCATGGATTTCAAAAGGTATTGTTTTTTTGGGCCAACTTCTAACAAGTGGTCAATTTCCCTCATTCTCCTATTTTGTATCCAACTTCTCGCTTCCTCAGACATTCTTTGTTAGATACCTGCAGCTCAAACATGCCTTTAAAGCCCAGTTTCACTCACTCGAGCTCGAACTGGACACCTCACTTGTTCTAAAAGCCATTAAAAATGGCCAATATAGACATTTTAGTGGGGACCTCTATCTTACTCTAACAAACTTTAAAGCAGATACATACAGTATAACACCCCCTCCCGAAGCAAGTGGGTTAACTGTGGCCTGAATATTGAAGACGATGACTGGGATGATATACTGCAATCAGTGAAAATGGTCTCCCCATCCATCCATGAATGTATGACCCAGCTTTATATCCTTCATCAAGCTTACCTTACTCCTCATCGAGTTGCTAGGTTTGATGAATCGGTATCTCTCACCTGTCCTAAGTGCTCATCAACAGATCCCTCTTTCTATCACTTAATCTGGGAATGCACAACTATTAACACATACTGTAAACAGATAATTCAGTTCCTACATGATAAAATGGGCTGCCCGGTCACCCTTGACCCATTGTTATGCCTTCTCGGTCTTATAACCAATGAATCCTTTGACCAAAATATAAAAATCTTTATGTCTCAAACACTTTTCCAAGCTCGTCAGGAGGTTGTGCTAAAATGGCTGTCTACAGAAGCTCCCCTCCCACCCTTCAGAGTTGAGTATCAAGAGTAGACCGGGCACTCCCGTATAAAAAGTTGGTATACCTCTACAGAAAATCCCCCTCAAAATTCAACTTAGTATGGGATCGGTGGATAGAGCAGTAGCCACTATCCACTTCTATATACCCTAATAATTTGTCATACTACATTTAAACTCCCTCTATGCTATTGTACTATGTCATGCAATATGCCCTGGTAAATACCCAAGGTGAGACTCATAGCGTGTGAAATCTAATCTAGAATTCCTGACTGTATACATGAACCTTATCTCCCTCTCATAATTTTTGTAATGTCCGCATTTAAATGTAAGTCTCTGCATTATTTGTAATTATGTTCGCAATGTGTTCTGCCTTGCACCGGCAGTAATTGTAAGTATCCTTAAACAATCAATAAACTTGTTCTTGGGTTAAAAAAATACTACACAAATCCTTAACCCTCCTGGCGGTTTAATTATTTCCGCCAGGAGGCAGCGCAGCATTTTTTTTTTATTTAAATCATGTAGCGAGCCTAGGGCTCGCTACATGATAGCCGCTGCTCAGTGGCGTCCCCCTGCCCGCTTCAAAGAACGGGATTTCCTGGAGGGCTTCCCCCGTCGCCATGGCGATGGGGCAGGATGACGTCACCGACGTCGTGACGTCATTGGGAGTCCCGATCCACCCCTCGGCGCTGCCTGCCACTGATTGGCCAGGCAGCGCACGGGGTCTGGGGGGGGGGGGGGCGCGGTGCGATGGATAGCGGCGATCGAGCGCGGGGCGGCAGTGATCGGTGTGCTGATGCAGCTAGCAAAGTGCTAGCTGCATCCAGCAAAAAAAAAATTAAGTAAATCGGCCCAGCAGGGCATGAGAAAACCTCGGGGTTACCGCCAGGAAGGTTAAAATAATGACTCAGACATTAAAATAAAGCACAAGGTTAAAACCTTTATGATTTAACATTAAAAAGTATTATTCAGCTCGGCTGTGGATAAATCACCTCCAGTGAAAGAATAAAGTACACTGAATAACACGTTGTTTGTGAATTTAGCCCAATACCACTTACATGAGGTGAATATAATTATAACTACCCCCTAGCCTTGAAAATGTGTGCACTCATTTTAGAGAGTGTTCCCCTGTTGGGACAAATAACTTATCCAAAACTGCTCTACAGACATTCATTCCATGACAATTGTTAGTAGAATTAAAACCAAACCTGCAGGCACTGTTCCGTACTTGCAGTTAAAACAGCCAAGCTTCCACTCAATGTTTAAAATACATTCAAAAACAACAAAGCAATTTTTCCAATCCAGTAGTTTTATTTATTGTTAGGCTTCAATTAGACAGTAGGCTTTCATAGGCATGATTTACAATATTTCTTGTTTGATTATTGTTTATTATATGTCATAGACTGCATGTCACGATTGAATCAAAATGCAAAATATGTAAGAGGTCTAGAAAAAAATATAATAAACACTCACAAATGTAAAAGCTTTGTCTATTTGTTTTATGTTCAAATCCAAGGTCAAACCATTCTGAAAAAGTCAGTGCTTTAGACAGATATCTGAAATCCTGATTCAGTATTAGTTGTCTTAGGCTGAATGTGAATATATTGGTTAGATATTATTTGGTTTCTGTTTGCGACTGAATTTGGATAAAATGTATACATTCTTATATTCCTCAATAATATTACTAATATTCCTATTTCCATGGTACATTATATAAAGTTATCCCTCTAGTTATATTAATAATTGCAATTCATTTTTGAAATACCTTTTAATTTCATGTCTTCCACCGTTTCCTTCTAATTAAAACTCCTCTTCTCAATGCTTATCTTAATCTCTTATTTAAAGAGACAATGAAGTGAAAAAACCTATGATATAATGATTTGTATGTGTAGTACAGCTAAGAAATAAAACTTTAGGAGCAGAGACATAAGTCTAATATTGTTTCCAGTACAGGAAGAGTTAAGAAACTCCAGTTGTTATCTATGCAAAAGAGCCATTGAGCTCCATGACTTTTAAAGTTGCAGAGAGCTGTGTCTTCTGAAGCTTGTTATCTCAAGTGTCTCTAGCTTTTTTTTTCCTGCAGAGGACAGGTCAAAAGTTCACTAGCCTGCTCTGTAAAATCATTTAGAATGCTGAGTAGTGTGTAGCTGCAAATATTAGAGAATTATGCAATGCTATAAAAAAACACTATATAACTGAAAAAAAATATGAGAATGTTTTCTTTGCTACTAATGTTTTAGTACTATTTTTTCCGCTTAAGTGTCTTTTAAATGTTAATCTCCTTCCTTGATTCTTAATCCTATCTACCACCCTCCCACCTAAAATTGACTAGTATGCTCCAAAAATAGGCCTCCAAGGAAAGAAAGGCAGCAACTGAAAAGCATTACTGTCCCTAAATAGTCACACCTGATCTCTTATATAATAGTGGACACCAGGGATGTTCCTAGGGTCCTTGGAGATCGGGGGCACCTGTGGGCACTAGGTGGGAGGTGCGCACACCGCGGCAAAAATGGGCATGGCCATGCCGTGAGTGGGCATGGCCATGGTTGGGGCCAAATGTACATGAACTTAGCAGTGGTGTAAGCTACAGATAACGGGCCTGCCCATTGAAATATTGGATGAGCCCCCTGTCCTTTATTTAGATCATTTACAATCAGTATAGGCATAGATCAGATGTATACGCACATACAATTTTGATTGGTCAATCACTGACCAATTTTACCACCCCCATGCAGTAAGTGGGCCAACAGACAATGAATTTGATGAACAGAGCTAAAATTGGCTAATCAAAATTGTATGTGTGTACCAGGCTTTACAGCTAATACTGTACATACTGAAAGTAGCAGGGATCAGCATACAATACAGCTGGTTTACAATCAGTAAAGGCACAGAGTAACTCCTTATACTGTACACACTGGAGGTAGATCCGCACACACAGTACAGGCACAGAGTAACAGCTTATACTGTACATACTGGAGGTAGCAGAAATCAGCACACACTGCCACTAAGTTTACTGTCAGTCCAGGCACAGAGTAACAGCTTATACTGTACATACTGGGGGTAGCAGAGATCGGCACACACTGCAGCTAGTTTACTATCAGTCCAGGCACAGAGTAACAGCTTATACTGTACATACTAGGGGTAGCAGAGATCGGCACACACTGCAGCTAGTTTACTATCAGTCCAGGCACAGAGTAACAGCTTACACTGTACATACTGGGGGTAGCAGAGATCAGCACACGCTGCAGCTAGTTTACTATCAGTCCAGGCACAGAAAACCGCTTATACTGGACAAATTGGAGGCAGCAGAGATCAGCACACACTGCCACTAAGTTTACTGTCAGTCCAGGCACAGAGTAACAGCTTATACTGTACATACTAGGGGTAGCAGAGATCGGCACACGCTGCAGCTAGTTTACTATCAGTCCAGGCACAGAAAACCGCTTATACTGGACATATTGGAGGCAGCAGAGATCAGCACACACTGCCACTAAGTTTACTGTCAGTCCAGGCACAGAGTAACAGCTTATACTGTACATACTGGAGGCAGCAGAGATCAGCACACACTGCCGCTAAGTTTACTGTCAGTCCAGGCATAGAGTAACAGCTTATACTGTACATACTGGGGGTAGCAGAGATCGGCACACACTGCAGCTAGTTTGCTATCAGTCCAGGCACAGAGTAACAGCTTATACTGTACATACTAGGGGTAGCAGAGATCGGCACACACTGCAGCTAGTTTACTACCAGTCCAGGCACAGAGTAACAGCTTATACTGTACATACTGGGGGTAGCAGAGATCGGCACACGCTGCAGCTAGTTTACTATCAGTCCAGGCACAGAAAACCGCTTATACTGGACATATTGGAGGCAGCAGAGATCAGCACACACTGCCACTAAGTTTACTGTCAGTCCAGGCACAGAGTAACAGCTTATACTGTACATACTGGAGGCAGCAGAGATCAGCACACACTGCCGCTAAGTTTACTGTCAGTCCAGGCACAGAGTAACAGCTTATACTGTACATACTGGGGGTAGCAGAGATCGGCACACACTTCAGCTAGTTTACTATCAGTCCAGGAACAGAAAACCGCTTATACTGGACATATTGGAGGCAGCAGAGATAAGCAAATGCTGCAGTTAGCTTATTATCAGTACAGGCACAGAGTAACAGCTTGCACTGTAAACCACACATGCGCAGTATTTACTTTCTTCAGCTCTGTGAACACTCCTCCGTCTTCCCTACTGCAGACGGCGGGATCAAGTGGGAATGACCAGGAAAGATACAGGACAGAAGAAGGAAATACTGCGTATGTGCAGCACAGTCTTTCCATACTAGACAGGCTGGTCAGGAGCCACAACAGGGGGGTTGAAAGGGGGAAACAGAGCCACACAGGTTGAAACAGAATGAGCAGTAAGACCTACGACCCCCTCCCATCATGTTTTTTTTTTAATCAGAGAACATTGGGCTCTGCCTCTGATCTCTGGAATCCTTTAGGCTACCGTAGTGCTTACCATATGCAGTATAGGCTTCTAGTGGCACTGGCACACAGTATTTGGTCCCCTGCAAGCATGGCCAGTGGTCATAGGCAGCCCAATAGGAAATACTGCACACGTCAACCAGGATATAAGAATAGCACTGCAGGCAGACCAAGGGCAACACCAGGCCACAGGAGGTGCGCAGTAAGCCTATGCACAGCCCTCCCCACACACAGCATAACTTTATAATTCAAATGAATGCTAGGCTAAGGCAAGGCACCCAATAAAGCTGCTGTACCACTAGTCTATGGTACCAGACTATCCAATATAACTATGTACACTACCAGTGAATAGACACAGGCTAACAGCACAGCAGATAGGCCCAGCCAGTCCCAGGTGCTGTTTGGCTAGTGTGGCTACAGGCTACAACTGGGCTGGCTCCTGGCTGTGTGGCTGTCTGCCTGGCCTCACTCTTCCCCAACCCTCCTACCACTTGCATTTGCTGGCAGTGGCTGCAGTGCAGATTACTTACTTGTGAAGTTTGGGTTCAGCTGCAGACTGCCTGGTGCAGTGGTGCCCTCTCTCTGGTATCTGGCTGGTGGCACTGGCTGCAGTCAGGCACCTTTTCCCAAGGTGGAGCAAGCAGTATGTGGCTGTGGGGTATGTGGCTATGGGGGCTGGGCTGGGCCCGAATCTGATGACCGTGGTGGCAGCAGGCTAGGGAAAGAGAGCCAGGTTGAGGTGCTCTGTCATCATGCTGGTCTAGAACTGGTGCCACTGGCACCTGTGGGCGGTGGTGAGGCGCGGTCTGGCGGGTGGCAGCCAGACGCCAGGATGGCGCCATGTGCGGGTCAGCAGTCGGACTCGGCCGAACGGTGCATATGCATTGTGCAGGGGGTGGAGCTACCACGCTCTCTCCAGCCCCCTGCCTTTTCAATAGAATCCCACGCCTCCTGCCACATGCTCCGCTTGTGATTGGGCAGGGGGCGGACAGTCAGCCAAAGCCAGACAAACAGGGAAGTCGGGAGCGGCGAGCACTGATGACGCAAGAGCGAATGGCGGCCGCGTTTACCGATACGTTCGGGGCACCCATGTTGGGCACTCCTATATATATATTCGTGGCACCCTAGAGCCATATTCGTGGCATGGGCCACGGACAAATAGCGCTAGCGACGCGCCTGGTGGACACCCACTGTCCTTTGCATGACCTTTCCCCTTGCCTGCTACTGGAAATACATGTCAAGCCCACTCCACCAATAAAAGGGTGAGAAAGTGAATTATATCTGAGAGATGACCAGACATCAATGGTATCAAAGAGGAGGAGAGCACCAGGGACACAGATCAATGCTGCAAAGCTCCTTTTATGGATGTATCGGTGTGGAAAAAACATTGATTGGCGAAGAAGATATTTTTTTAATATAAGCATTACCTGACTTCTAGTGTAAGAGACATTGGCCTCAATTCACTAAGACCATGCTAGAGATAATAAGGCAAGAGAAAACTTACCTCCACACGTGAGAGAGTTATCTTACCTCTTCATTCCTTAAGTTACCTCTCCTGTAGTTAATTTACCTCCTCTGTAGTTAATTTACCTCCTCTGTAGTTAATTTACCTCCTCTGTAGTTATTTTCACATGCAGCTAATTAACAGCCTGTCTTTAACTCTGGAGTTATTTTAAGGATTGGAGAGTTAATTTAAAGACAGAAGAGTTAACTTTAGGTTTGCCTGAGGTAAAATGTTTCCTGAATACTACATGCCTTATCACCATGGTAACAACTCTAGAAGAGTTATTAAAGACAGGAAATAAGTTTAGTGAATTGAGGCCATTGGCCCATATGCAATTCACTTTTTCTCCTGAGTTTTCTCCAAAGTGATATTTTCATAACTTGCCATAAAATGACTTTTAAGCCGCCAGCAAGCATTAAAATACTCAAAATAAAATTGATAGTGGTTTCTCACCAACTTTTGGGTAGTTTTTAAATTGTATAATGCTGAAAAGTTCGTTTTAAAGAGCAGATGAAATTTATCTCCTAGGAGATAACTCAGGTGAAAAATGTAATTGCATATGGGCCATTGGCCTCAATTCACTAAGCTTCTCTCCTGTCTTTAATAACGTTTCTCTAGTTATCACCATGGTGACGAGGCATGTAGTACTCAGAAAACATTTTAACTCAGGCAAACCTAAAGTTAACTCTTCTGTCTTTCAGCTAACTCTTCAATCCTTAAAATAACTCCAGAGTTAAAGACAGGTTGTTAATTAACTGCATGTGAAAATAACTACAGAGGAGGTAACTTAACTACAGAGGAGGTAAATTAACTACAGAGGAGGTAAATTAACTAACCATAGAAAAAGAATTGGCTTTTGGGTGCTTTAAGAAGGCAAATCACACTAAGCATTGCTTTTTTAGTAGGAGAGTTTTTTCCGTCTCTTTTAGTCCCCTATACATTCTGTAACGATTGGTGTCAGCAAGAACAGATTTTCTGATTATTGGTGATCTGCAGTATCACCAATAATACAGATACTATACCTGATTATGTGGTGATCTGCAGAATCACCAATAATGCGAGTATAGCGAGACACAGGACAACCAGATGTAAAGATAGGTGTTTGGTGCAACAGTAATACAGATAGAGATACCTACTCCCCCAGAGAAGCTGGTAGAGGGAGAAATCTCTATAGAACACAGGGATCAGCACCCCAGCAAGCTGGAGATGCAGATGAACTAGTAATCAGTTCACCAGAGGAGCGGGTGGTGCACAGTAAGACAACATATACTGATCACCCGTGGAGTGGGTGATTCAGACTGTACTGCAGCAGGTGATCACCTGAGGGGCAGGAGATCAAGACTGTACTGCAGCTACTGGTCACCTGAGGAGCAGGTGATTAAGACTGTACTGCAGCTACTGGTCACTTGAGGAGCAGGTGATTAAGTTGTACAGAGAATCCCTCACCAGGGACTAGGCTCACTGGTGAGGGCAGGAGAGTCAGACAAGCAGATTTGGCAACAAACGGACAGATACGGTACAATGACAGAAGGCTTAAATCAGACTAGTGTTCAGGCTGAGTCGGCAACAGGATCAGATAGGCAGAAGCACAGAATCAGTAAGCAGAAGAGTAGTCAAGGCTAGCAGAAGGTCATAACAAATAATACAATTCAATTAGTACTTTAGCTATCAACAGAATCTGACTAAGTGTGGATCCCCAGCTCCTGCTGGTTCTAGCACACTTTGGGATCTGACTAAGGTCTGAGTGCTAACACGTAGCATTTGCAACAGCAGAAGAGGAGCTACTGACAGGCAGGTCCTATATATACTGTGGGCGCCCCACAGCGCCGCCCCAGTCACTCAACCAATCAGGAGCACTGCTGAAGTCAGCTGACCAGCCAATCAGCTGACTCCCCTTCTATTCGCATAAAGGTCCTGTCGCCTGGTGCGAGCGCGCGTAACCCTCAGTCTATGTGCAACTGACGGACCAGGCAAAACTCCATCATGTAACTGCGCGGCGAAAGCCGCCGGCTGAGACTCGGAGACAGCTGCCATGCCGCTCACCACTGCGGCGGCATCTCCGCTATCTAGTACACATTCCTAGTGATTTTGGGTCACCCCAAGCTACTTGGTTACTCTGTTGTAGTGGTCCAAACCCTATCCCATAGAGCCATATCAATCCCTGCCATGCATTGAGGAGGACCAAAAGTCTGAAACAAGCTGTCTGCATGTGGGATTGATGTGGCTTTATAAAATTTAAAGCTATAGGCTTGCAATACACCATCGGTTCCAGATGTAAGCCTGGCTTCAAGGGCATAATGAGATAATTTGTATATTCAGTAGCAGTGCATTGTGGATAACTACAGATGTTTACTTAAAGGGGTTCTTCCGCGAATGATGAAAAAAATAAAAAGTGGTTTATGCATAAACTATTAAATATCCTTCTAAAATAGTGCAAAAAGTTTTTCAAAAAAATGAATGCTTTCCTCAATACAACATGTAATATAAACAGTGACGAATGACGGATTGGGAGGCTAATCCATTTGATAGGGGTGGTTTTTTTTTTTACTTGCATTTCACAAACAGAAGTCCTGCCTACGTAGTTTTCAGTTGTGTAATCCATTGCTGTTAGGAGTTTCAGTTACAGGGATAATGGCTGATCTCCTTTGTATATGCTTCTTGTATTCACTCAAAGAGAAAGGAGCCCCCTCCTCCTCCCTGCAGGAACGGCTAAGCGCAGATGCCGGCAACTATTCAGTGACTTCGTCATGTGTTTACATAGTTGCCCAGCAACCAGACCCGGCATCTGTGCAGAATAGTTTGTATCTTCTCCCAGAGAATCATCTGCTATCAGCTCTAGTGTGTCCCCTTATTGAACTCTTAGTTCTCCTGGCAGAGATAAGATAAGGGGACTGACTCGCTGGGAGAAGAATACAAACTATTCTGCACAGCGGCCGGGTCTGGTTGCTGGGCAACTGTAAACACATGACAAACTCAATAGTTGCCTGCATCTGCGCTTAGCTGTTCCTGCAGGGAGGAGAAGGGGGGGGGGGCTCCTTTCTCTGTGAGTGAATACAAGAAGCATATACATAGATCAGCCGTTATCCCTAACTGAAAACTACGTAGGCAGGACTTCTGTTTGTGAAATGCAAGTAAAAAAAACCCACCCCTATTAAATGGATTAGCCTCCCAATCCGTCATTCGTCACTGTTTATATTACATGTTGTATTGAGGAAAGCATTCATTTTTTTAAAAAACTTTTTGCACTATTTTAGAAGGATGTTTTTTAGTTTATGCATAAACCACTTTTTATTTTTTTCATCATTCGCGGAAGAACCCTTTTAAAGCTAAAGTATCACAAATATCACCTTTATTATGAGTTTTTGTTGTTTATCAAAGATATTATTTAAATACTTCACCCCGGGAAGTGGCAATGGGGTGGGGTGTATGCACTAAACTGTGTAAGGCAGAATTACAAGTCTTACAAAGAGCTCAATGCATTGCATGTAATACATTACATTCTGCTTAACATCGTTCCGTGCACACACCCCAAAGAGTGGTAAGCAACAAAATATAAGTGATGGGAACCCTATTTTCTCACAATTCCTCCATCACAGCAGGGAACATTTTGAAGTAATTTTAGCTAACAGTGAAGGTGTTCTACGCTAAATCTTTTGCTGTGTTTCCCAGTTTATCACACAATAGGACACCTTCTGAAGCTCTTGTAGATTCCTTTTATCTCTGTCTAGTTTTATCTCAAGTTCTCGTTACTAAGCTTTCAGTGAAGGTAGGTCAATTTCTGATATGTTCTCACTTAATTTACTATAGAAAAAACCCACCATTTTTATTAGGCTTACCATCTTGGAAGTATAACTACTAGAGTTGGGCCGAACGGTTCGCCTGCGAACGGTTCCATGCGAACTTCCGTGGTTCGCGTTCGCGTCCCGCAGGCGAACTTTTGCGGAAGTTCGGTTCGCCCCATAATGCACCATAAGGGTCAACTTTGACCCTCTACATCACAGTCAGCAGGCCCAGTGTAGCCAATTAGGCTACACTAGCCCCTGGAGCCCCACCCCCCTTATATAAGGCAGGCAGCGGCGGCCATTACGGTCACTCGTGTGCCACTGCCTGCCTGCATTAGTGAGAGTAGGGCGAGCTGCTGCACTGTCTCTCATAGGGAAAGATTAGTTAGGCTTAGCTTGTCCCTGGCTGCATACCTGTTCTGTGAACCCACCACTGCATACCTGTACTGTGAACCCACCACTGCATACCTGTTCTGTGAACCCACCACTGCATACCTGTTCTGTGAACCCACCACTGCATACCTGTACTGTGAACCCACCACTGCGTACCTGTTCTGTGAACCCACCACTGCATACCTGTACTGTCAACCCACCACTGCATACCTGTTCTGTGAACCCACCACTGCATACCTGTACTGTGAACCCACCACTGCATACCTGTTCTGTGAACCCACCACTGCATACCTGTACTGTGAACCCACCACTGCATACCTGTTCTGTGAACCCACCACTGCATACCTGTTCTGTGAACCCACCACTGCATACCTGTACTGTGAACCCACCACTGCATACCTGTTCTGTGAACCCACCACTGCATACCTGTTCAGTGAACCTGCCACTGCATGCCTGTTCTGTTTAGTGAACCCGCCACTGTATACCTGTTCTGTTTAGTAAACCCGCCACTGCATACCTGTTCTGTTCAGTGAACCCGCCACTGTATACCTGTTCTGTTCAGTGAACCCGCCACTGTATACCTGTTCTGTTCAGTGAACCCGCCACTGTATGCCTGTTCTGTTCAGTGAACAGTTTGGTGTGTCAGTGTGAAGCAGTACCTTAATTACACTACCTGATT
The DNA here is from genome assembly GCF_040937935.1 of Hyperolius riggenbachi. Taxonomy (NCBI): domain Eukaryota; kingdom Metazoa; phylum Chordata; class Amphibia; order Anura; family Hyperoliidae; genus Hyperolius; species Hyperolius riggenbachi. Next base: position 115,644,349 of record NC_090646.1, on the reverse strand, counting down.
GATGTATACACATGCAAGATGTTTTAAAGCACTTTAGGCCTGTCATTTAGCATTCAATATGATTTCTGCCCTTAAAACGCTGCTTTGCGTCAAATCCAGATTTTTCCCGGGGACTTTTGGCGTGTATCCCACTCCGCCATGCCCCCCTCCAGGTGTTAGACACCTTGAAACATCTTTTCTATCACTTTTGTGGCCAGCATAAATGTTTTTTTTCAAAGTTCGCATCCCCATTGAAGTCTATTGCGGTTCGCGAACTTTAACGCGAACCGAACCTTCCGCGAAAGTTCGCGAACCCGGTTCGCGAACCTAAAATCTGAGGTTCGGCCCAACTCTAATAACTACATATTATTCATTATCTATGGGAATACCAGTGTTATTCGTATTCCCCAATGCATGTCTAAGCATTAAATATTTAAAGAAATCATTGTTGCTTAACTGATATTTCTCTCTCTTAGGGATTCAAATGTATTTTAAATACTGTTTTGATAGATATCATCCACGTATGTAATCCCTGCTGTCTGCCAATTCTCAGTTTCCAAAATCTTTACTTTGCGTCAAGAATCTTGTAGCAGTTAGAATAATTCTAATAAGTAAGTGTGTGTGTGTGTGTGTGTGTGTGTGTGTGTGTGTGTGTGTGTGTGTGTGTGTGTGTGTGTGTGTGTGTGTGTGTGTGTGTGTGTGTGTGTGTGTGTGTGTGTGTGTGTGTGTGTGTGTGTGTGTGTGTGTGTGTGTGTGTGTGTTTCTGGATTAGTATGCTGTTTTTGGATAAAACCATGGCATACCTTTACTGAAAATAAAGACTCATACACGCCAGCCAACAATCTGTTCAACTATCTTCCAAACTTGTCTGTTAGAAGATAAGTTTGGTGTGTGTACAGCTGACAAACAACCAGGTGACCAACTGATAACAGGTTGTTTGCCAGATCCAACCAGTGGATTAATCTGACCAACTATCAGGCAGGTTGGAATGTGTGTACTGTATGTGTGTGTATGTGTGCACTTTTGAACAGCTTTATTGTTTTTGAATGCAGACATGTTGTGAAGTTTGTCATTTAGCTTGCACACATAGCATTTAAGTGAGTTGGTTGTTTAGTTGGTTGGCGTGTGTGTACGTACTTGTCAGGTAAACAACTTTTTGTGTGGTTGGTCATGTTGTGCGGTTGGTTGTGCATTAAGTTGGATGTGTGTATGAGCATTAAGACACTGTATTCGGTTTAAATCCAATGTTGTTATACGTATTGCTCCACCAGTTTTGTACATAGTATACAGTGGGATGCGAAAGTTTGGGCATTGTTGTTAATCGTCGTGCTTTTACTGTTGGTCAGTGGTGCTCAGCAGAGCTCGAATATTCGAGTAGCTCGAATATTTGAGCTCTTTTTCAGCTATTCGAGCTCGGTATTCGAGCTCCGAATAGCTGCAGCTATTCGAATAGGCTATTCGAGTAAACGCAAATAGCCCATTCACTATTCGAGCTATTCGAGCAAACGGCGCTATTCGAGCTCGGGTACCGAGTCATAGCCCAGATTGATGTCCTTAGAGCCAATCAGAGGGCTCCCAGGCCCTCTGACGGCAGCCAATCACAGAGGGGGACCCTGGCCAGCCCCTACCCTATAAATAGCGGCCGCCATGTTAGGTTTCTCCGTCCTTGCCTGAGACTTGCATAGAGAGAGAGTTGCTCCTTTGTGCATTGGCTTAGCAAGAGCTCTATTGTGGTCATTTACCTAGCGTTTTTGCTCACATACACCTCCTATACACACCTATATTGTTGTTAGTTAGATAGACATTGTATTTTAGTTAGTAGCTTTTGTGTTACATAGACAGAGACAGCTGCTGTAGGCAAGCTTACAGCTTTAGGCCTCAGGGCCTGCCTGTGTGGGCAGCTGTTCTCTCCTGTCCTCTGTTAGTATATTTCTCTCATCTATACCAGTATTTCTGCTGTCCTTTACTACTGATTGATTCTGTATTTAGTATTGTAGTTATACTGTACTAGGACACTCACTGTCACTGTTCATAGGCTAAGGCTAAGGCTACTAGCTCCTGCGTGTGTGCACTCACTGTCTTGTACACAAACACTCTATTTCCTTCTGATTACTGATTGATTATTGTAATTAGTTGTACTTACTGTTACTACTTACTCTTACTGTACTAGGAGTCTAGGACACTCAGTCACTGTTCATAGGCTACTAGCTCCTGCGTGTGTGCACTCACTCACTGTCTGTGTACTGTAGTGTACACACACACTCTATTTCCTTCTGATTACTGATTGATTATTGTAATTAGTTGTACTTACTGTTACTACTTACTCTTACTGTACTATAGGAGTCTAGGACACTCAGTCACTGTTCATAGGCTACTAGCTCCTGCGTGTGTGCACTCACTCACTGTCTGTGTACTGTAGTGTACACACACACTCTATTTCCTTCTGATTACTGATTGATTATTGTAATTAGTTGTACTTACTGTTACTACTTACTCTTACTGTACTATAGGAGTCTAGGACACTCAGTCACTGTTCATAGGCTACTAGCTCCTGCGTGTGTGTGTGCACTCACTGTCTGTGTACTGTACACACACACCCTATTTCCTTCTGATTACTGATTGATTATTGTAATTAGTTGTACTTACTGTTACTACTTACTCTTACTGTACTATAGGAGTCTAGGACACTCAGTCACTGTTCATAGGCTAGCTCCTGCGTGTGTGTGTGCACTCACTGTCTGTGTAGTGTGTACACACTACACACACTCTATTTCCTTCTGATTACTGATTGATTATTGTAATTTCTAGTTGTACTTCCTGACTCTTACTACTTACTTACTGTAGTAGGGACACTCACTCAGTCACTGTTCATAGGCTAGCTCCTGCGCGTGTTTGCGCGTGCGTGCACTCACTGTCTGTAGTGTACACACACTAAATTTACTTGTGATTACTACTGATTATTGTAACTGCTAGTTGTACTTCCTGACTGTTACTACTTACTTACTGTATTAGGGACACTCACTCAGTCACTGTTCATAGGCTAGCTCCTGCGCGTGTTTGCGCGTGCGTGCACTCACTGTCTGTAGTGTACACACACTCTATTTCCTTCTGATTACTGATTGATTATTGTAATTTCTAGTTGTACTTCCTGACTGTTACTACTTACTTACTGTACTAGGGACACTCACTCAGTCACTGTTCATAGGCTAGCTCCTGCGCGTGTTTGCGCGTGCGTGCACTCACTGTCTGTAGTGTACACACACTAAATTTACTTGTGATTACTACTGATTATTGTAACTTCTAGTTGTACTTCCTGACTGTTACTACTTACTTACTGTACTAGGGACACTCACTCAGTCACTGTTCATAGGCTAGCTCCTGCGCGTGTTTGCGCGTGCGTGCACTCACTGTCTGTAGTGTACACACACTAAATTTCCTTGTGATTACTACTGATTATTGTAACTTCTAGTTGTACTTCCTGACTGTTACTACTTACTTACTGTACTAGGGACACTCACTCAGTCACCTCACCCACCAACCCACTCCATTAAAGTACCCCACTTTTAACCCGCCCTTTTAAAAAACCTTTGTCTTTACGCCCAAAACATTGAAGATGTCTGGAAGTGGCAGCCAGCGCGGTTTGGGCAAGGGGAAGGGCAGCAAGGGAATCAGGAGGAGAGGGAGCAGCATTGTGGCAGGCCGCGGCCGCGCCACCATGCACAGTTCCGCAGCAGCAGCAGCAGCGTCAGTGGCTAACATTCCTCCCATAGCCACTGGCCGTGGACGCCTTGGGCGCCGCCCAGCAGGAGCATCTGCAACTCACGCTGCAGAGACACAGCAGCAGAAGCGTGTAGCACCTGCTCCGATTTTCCTCCAGCCGGGTCGGAAACGTCCCATTGAGGAAAAGCATGCAGACACTGTGGTGCAACTCATGACGGAGGATGAGCAGCCCGCCATCAGCTCTGCATCCGAGGCCTCCACCCTCACCACCACCACCACCACCCCTGTTCGCAGCAGCCGCCCAGCAGGGTCTGGGGAGGAGGCCAGTTCACCGTCACAAGTTGGCGACCTGTCACTCAGCAGTATTTTTACCCCAGGCACCATCAGGGTATTGTCTGCTGTTGTTGGCGATTTGGAGGAGGAGATGCTGATGGGCACTTTGGGGGATGAGGGATTGGACCGCAAGACTGTGGCGACAGTCAAGCAGCCCATCCATGCATCAGGAGAGGAGTTTGGGGGGTCATCATCCCAGCAGAACATGTTTCAGGAGGGGGAGGATGATGATGACCCGGTGACAGACAGAGACTGGGTGCCACCACCTCCAGGGGATGTCGTCCTCAGCAGCTCTGAGGAGGAGGAGGAGGATGCGCTTGTGGGCCTTGCAAGGAGGCGCATCATTGCAAGCATTGGCAGCAGTAGGCAGGTCCCACAGCCTGCTGGTGTCTCAGGCTCAGCAGCAGCAGCAGCAGCATCTGCCAGTACCACCACCAGCCGCACCCAAGCCCCCCCCCCCAACCACCACAGGGAGACAGGCGGCAGCAGCGCTTCCATGCCGTAGGGGGATGTTGCTGTCACCAATCTGGCGATTTTTCACCATGCCCACTGTGTACAGCAAGTACGCCACTAGCAACCACTGTCAGCGGAAGTTGAGCAGAGGTGCAGACCCCTTAAAGTTCAGCACCAGCTCGCTCATCAACCACCTTGCTGCGAAACATTTCCACCAGCATGAGGAGTTCCAGAGGCTGAAGGCATCTGGTGCTGGCAGTGGCACCACACCCATCACTGCACAGCCTTCAGCTGCAGCAGCAGCAGCAACAGCAGCCACCCGCCCACCTGCTCCTCCAGCAGCACCAGCAGGAGTGCGGAAACGCACTGCTCCTCCCTCCTCTGCAACTCCTGCCGCCGACACTGAGGCCTGTTCTGGCAGCCAGTCCTCAGTGGCCTCCTCCGCTGTGTCTGCTGATTCCCGTGCCAGCAAAAGGCCACGCCAGAGCCTTTTGAGCGAGTCCTTCCAGGGGGTGGCTAGGGCTCTGCCTCCCAGCAGCCGTCGCGTGCGGCAGCTGAACGGCTTGCTGGCACGGGCCATGTGCTCCCAACTCCTGCCGTACACGCTCGTGCAGGAGGGGAGTGACATTCGTGCGCTGCTTGCTTGCGCAGCCCCAGACTGGCAGCTCCCCAGCAGACACTTCTTTGCCCGCAAGGCCATTCCTGCACTGCACCGCTTTGTGATGGCCAATGTGGAGCGAGGGCTGGAGCACGCGGTTGGTGAAAGGGTCCACGTCACCATGGACTCCTGGAGCAGCCGCTTCGGGACAGGCCGCTACCTGTCCTTCACTGTCCACTGGGTCAGCTTGGTGGAAGGGGGTGAGGATGGGAGAGCAGCAGCGGGCACAGCAGCAGCAGCAACACAGTGGGTGGTGCCACCCCGCAGGGTCAGGGGAACTGCAGCAGGTTCCTCCGATCCTCTGCCATCCTCCGGCACACCTGGCCAAACCCCCCGCCTCAGCAGCAGCGTGAAGGCCCGCCACTGCCAAGCGCTGCTGCACTTGGTCAGCCTTGGGAAGACCAAGCTGACGGCAACCCATGTGTTGGCCAAACTCCAGGAGCAGGAGAGGATTTGGCTGACCCCCAGAGGCCTCAGAGTCGGAGAGGTGGTGGCCGACAATGGGGCCAATCTGGTTGCTGCAATAGACAGGGGAAACCTGACCCACATCCCCTGTCTTGCCCACGTGCTGAACCTGGTGGTGCAGAAGTTCTTGCGCACCTACCAGGGGATGGGCGAACTGCTGGAAACGGCAAGGAACGTTGTGCGTCACTTCCGGCGCTCGGCTGCAGCCTGTGCGAGCCTGGAAGACGTGCAAAAGGAGCTGGATCTGCCACGCCATCGGCTGATCCTTGACGTTCCGACTCGCTGGAACTCCACCCTGGCGATGTTGGAGCGTCTGGTTGAACAGAAGCACGCTGTCAACCAGTACCTTGCCCTGGCCACTGTTTCCGCCGCTCAGAGAAGGGACAAGACCAGCAACATCCCGTCCATCGTCCCCGATGATGACTGGAGGCACATGCAGCAGGTGTGCTTAGTGCTGGCTCCCTTTCTGCAGGCCACTAACATGGTGAGCAGGGACCATGCTATGGTCTGCGAGTGGGTGCCCCTGGTTTGTCTGCTGAACAGGGCCCTCGATGCTTTGCTGGAACAGGGAGCGGCAGCCTTGGACCAGCAGGAGCGGCAAGCAGCTGCACAGTCCACCTCTGAGGGGGAGGAGGAGGAGGACTTGGTGGAGGTCCCTGACCTTGCTGCTGATGAGGGGGATCAGCACAGTGCAGCTGAGTTGGTGCGGGGGTGGAGAGAGGATGAGGCTGACGAGGCAGAGGAGGAGGATGAGGACAGCAGCACTGCCGTCGATGTGCCAGCAGACTTGGCCCGTCTCTTCCCAATGGCAGCGCACATGCTGACGTGCCTGCGCAGGGACCCCAGGGTGATCCAGATGAAGCAGAGGGAGGACATCTGGATCAGCATGATGTTGGACCCACGCCTCAAGGGGAAGTTGAGCCAGTTCCTGCCGCCTGCAGGAGGAGACCCAGCGCAACAAATAAGGAGCTTGCAGCAGGCCCTTGTTGAGCGCTTGGAGGAAGCCTTCCCCCAGCCTTCCACCCCCACTGTCCAGCAGCCAGCACAGAGGCAGCAGCAGATGCCTGCATCCAGCAGCAAGCGCCCCACAGACCTTCTGTCTCTCAGCCACGAGCTCTACAGGACTGTAGAGGCTTCGGCAGCAGTGACTAGAGAGGAGGTGCATGCAGCAGCATCCTCCTCCGGTCACAGCCAGCGCCTGACCCGCATGGTGGCTGACTACATGGGGTCCTACAGCGGGCTTGACAGCGATGCCCCTGTTGATCCCATGGAGTATTGGGTCAAGCGCCTGGAGATCTGGAGCGAGCTGGCGCAGTACGCCCTGGAAGTGCTGTCCTGCCCCCCTTCCAGCGTGCTGTCCGAGCGCTGCTTCAGTGCAGCTGGTGGTGTGGTCACCGAGAAACGCTCACGTCTGTCTCACAAGTCTGTGGACAGACTGACGTTTCTCAAGATGAACCAGGCGTGGGTGGAAGGCGAGTTCCTGGCCCCTGTTGTCGGCGAGAGGGGGACATGAACTGGCTAAGAACCATCGTTAATGTGCCTTACCACCCTTTACCACCTCCTGGCTCCTGCTCACTAAGCCAGCCTGGTTCACTTTGACTATTACGTCGCCTGCAGCCACACATTTTACACCTACAGTGGGCTGCTGTGTACTGCCCTTCTGCTGTCTGTCTGTGTTTCCCACTGCCAGGGTACACAGATTTACCTTCTGCTGCCACTCTGCCACCAGCTATTACGTCAAACAATAGCTATATATCTGTGTAATTTGTTTTACAAACAAAACCAAAAAACCATTAAAAAAAAAAAAAGGTTTAATTTTTCTGAGGTGCCCGGGTTGAAAACTGTGTTGTCCCAGTTGTGTATTGGACACGATGTGGGCTGCACGACCGCTGTCTGGGACCTCCTGTTGTGTTCATTTACGGCCTGGTATCACCGCTAGGTACCAGGGCTATTATGTCACGCTGCCTGCCTGCTGCGACACTCACACTACTCCTCCATTCCTCCTGCTGCTGCTGTCTGTCTGTGTTTCCCACTGCCAGGGTACACAGAATTACCTTCTGCTGCCACACTGCCACCAGCTATTACGTCAAACAATAGCTGCTCACATTACTCCTCCATTCCTCCTGCTGCTGCTGCTGTCGGTCTGTGTTTCCCACTGCCAGGGTACACAGAATTACATTCTGCTGCCACTCTGCCACCAGCTATTACGTCAAACAATAGCTATATATCTGTGTAATTTGTTTTACAAACAAAACCAAAAAACCATTAAAAAAAAAAAAGGTTTAATTTTTCTGAGGTGCCCGGGTTGAAAACTGTGTTGTCCCAGTTGTGTATTGGACACGATGTGGGCTGCACGACCGCTGTCTGGGACCTTCTGTTGTGTTCATTTACGGCCTGGTATCACCGCTAGGTACCAGGGCTATTATGTCACGCTGCCTGCCTGCTGCCACACTCACACTACTCCTCCATTCCTCCTGCTGCTGCTGTCTGTCTGTGTTTCCCACTGCCAGGGTACACAGAATTACCTTCTGCTGCCAGTCTGCCACCAGCTATTACGTCAAACAATAGCTGCTCACATAATTACTCCTCCATTCCTCCTGCTGCTGCTGTCTGTCTGTGTTTTCCAACGCCAGGGTACACAGATTTACCTTCTGCTGCCACTCTGCCACCAGCTATTACGTCAAAAAATAGCTATATCTGTGTAATTGGTTGTAAAACCAAAACTACAAAACCATTACAAAAAAAAAAGGTTTAATTTTTCTGAGGTGCCCGGGTTGAAAACTGTGTTGTCCCAGTTGTGTATTGGACACGATGTGGGCTGCACGACCGCTGTCTGGGACCTCCTGTTGTGTTTATTTACGGCCTGGTATCACCGCTAGGTACCAGGGCTATTATGTCACGCTGCCTACCTGCTGCCACACTCACACTACTCCTCCATTCCTCCTGCTGATGCTGCTGTCTGTCTGTGTTTCCCACTGCCAGGGTACACAGAATTAGCTTCTGCTGCCACTCTGCCACCAGCTATTACGTCAAACAATAGCTGCTCACATAATTACTCCTCCATTCCTCCTGCTGCTGCTGTCTGTCTGTGTTTCCCAATGCCAGGGTACACAGATTTACCTTCTGCTGCCACTCTGCCACCAGCTATTACGTCAAAAAATAGCTATATCTGTGTAATTGGTTGTAAAACCAAAACTACAAAACCATTACAAAAAAAAAGGTTTAATTTTTCTGAGGTGCACGGGTTGAAAACTGTGTTGTCCCAGTTGTGTATTGGACATGATGTGGGCTGCACGACCGCTGTCTGGAACCTCCTGTTGTGTTTATTTACAGCCTGGTATCACCGCTAGGTACCAGGGCTATTATGTCACGCTGCCTACCTGCTGCCACACTCACACTACTCCTCCATTCCTCCTGCTGATGCTGCTGTCTGTCTGTGTTTCCCACTGCCAGGGTACACAGAATTAGCTTCTGCTGCCACTCTGCCACCAGCTATTACGTCAAACAATAGCTGCTCACATAATTACTCCTCCATTCCTCCTGCTGCTGCTGTCTGTCTGTGTTTCCCAATGCCAGGGTACACAGATTTACCTTCTGCTGCCACTCTGCCACCAGCTATTACGTCAAAAAATAGCTATATCTGTGTAATTGGTTGTAAAACCAAAACTACAAAACCATTACAAAAAAAAAGGTTTAATTTTTCTGAGGTGCCCGGGTTGAAAACTGTGTTGTCCCAGTTGTGTATTGGACACAATGTGGGCTGCACGACCGCTGTCTGGGACCTCCTGCCTGCTGTGTTTATTTACAGCCCTGGTATCACCGCTAGGTACCAGGGCTATTATGTCACGCTGCCTGCCTCATTGACTGCCTGCTGCCACACACTCATCCTCCTCCTCCTGCTGCTGAATTTACCTCCTGCTGTCTGTGTGTTTCCACTGCCAGGGAGCACATACAATGGCGCTTCCAACATGCGTGCGCCACCAGCTATTTGTTACGCTCAAAAATAGCTGCATTTCTTTAAAAAAAATTGAAAAGAGAAATAAGTGAAGAAGAAGACGATATAGAAGAAGATGAAGAAGATGAAGAAGAAGAAGATGAAGAAGAAGAAGAAGAAGAAGAAGGAGAAGAAGAAGAAGATGAAGATGAAGAAGAAGAAGATGAAGAAGATGAAGAAGAAGATGAAGAAGATGAAGAAGAAGATGAAGAAGATGAAGAAGAAGAAGATGAAGAAGAAGAAGATGAAGAAGGAGAAGAAGAAGAAGAAGATGAAGAAGAAGAAGATGAAGAAGATGAAGAAGATGAAGAAGATGAAGAAGAAGATGAAGAAGATGAAGAAGAAGATGAAGAAGATGAAGAAGAAGATGAAGAAGATGAAGAAGAAGAAGATGAAGAAGAAGAAGATGAAGAAGATGAAGAAAAAGAAGATGAAGAAGAAGAAGATGATGATGAAGAAGATGAAGAAGATGAAGAAGAAGAAGAAGACAATATAAAAGAAGAAGAAGAAGATATAGAAGAAGAAGAAGAAGATAAAGAAGAAGAAGAAGAAGTATATACAGTACTGAACAAAATTCTGGACACAACCTCTCTTTTCACCTTTTTTTTTAAAGGAACATCCCCACATAATCACTTGCTGTTGTTACTTGGAAAAAAAGATGTTTCTTGCATCATTCACCCTCAAAACAAGTGTAGGAAGCTATTTAAGGCCAATTCAAATAGTCAACTCGAATAATGAGCTCGAATACCGACTCGAATAGTGAGCTCGAAGTCCGAGGTTGAATCGAATAGTAAAATTTATTCGACTCGAATATTCGACTGACCTCGAATAATTTACTATTCGAATTCGACTAAACTCGAATTTTGAAAAGGGGTATTTGAGCACCACTACTGTTGGTTGTTATGATAAAAAATGTCAGTTAAATATATCATACAGGAGACACGCACAGTGATATTTGAGAAGTGAAATTAAGTTTATTGGATTTACAGAAAGTGTGCAATAATTGTTTAAACAAAATTAGGCAGGTGCATAAATTTGGGCAGCACAAAAAAGAAATGAAATCAATATTTAGTAGATCCTCCTTTTGCAGAAAATACAGCCTCTAAATGCTTCCTGTAGGTTCCAATCAGAGTCTGGATTCTGGTTGAAAGTATTTTGGACCATTCCTCTTTACAAAACATCTCTAGTTCATTCAGGTTTGATGGCTTCGGGGCATGTACAGCTCTCTTTAACTCACACCACATATTTTCAATTATATTCAGGTCTGGGGACTGAGATGGCCGTTGCAGAATGTTGTACTTGTTCCTCTGCATGAATGCCTTAGTGGATTTTGAGCAGTGTTTTTGGTCGTTATCTTGTTGAATGATCCAGCCCCGGTGCAGCTTCAGCTTTGTCACTGATTCCTGGACATTTGTCTCCAGAATCTGCTGATACTGAGTGGAATCCATGCGTCCCTCAACTTTGACAAGATTCACAGTGCCTGCACTGGCCACACAGCCCCACAGCATGATGGAACCACCACCATATTTTACTGTAGGTAGCAGGTGTTGTTTTTCCTCCATGCATAAGGCCCCTTGTTATGCCCAAATACCTCAATTTTAGTTTAATCAGTCCACAGCACCTTATTCTAAAATGAAGCTGGCTTGTCCAAATGTGCTTTAGCATACCTCAAGCAGCTCTGTTTGTGCTTTGGGCGGAGAAAAGGCTTCCTCTGCATACAGCATCTCCTTGTGTAAAGTGCACCGAATGGTTGAATGATGCACAGTGACTCCATCTGCAGCAAGATGATGTTGTAGGTCTTTGGTGCTGGTCTGTGGGTTGATGCTGACTGTTCTCACCATTCGTCGCTACTGTCTATCAGAGATTTTTCTTGGTCTGCCACTTCGAGCCTTAACTTGAACGGAGCTTGAGGTCTTCCATTTCCTCAATATGTTCCTAACTGTGGAAACAGACAGCTGAGACAGCTTTCTGTATCCTTCGCCCTAAACCATGATGGTGAACAATCTTTGTCTTCCATTCTTTTGAGAGTTGAGACCTCCATTTTGCTACTCTTTTTTATAATTGGATTCACCTATGTATGTAGGTCAGGGGTCACTGAGCTTACCAAGCCAATTTGAGTTCCAATAATTGGTTCTAAAGTTTTTAGAATTAATAAAATGACAACAGTGCCCAAATTTATGCACCTGCCTAGTTTTATTTAAACAATTATTGTGCACTTTCTTTAAATGCAATAAACTTCATTCCACTTACTCAAATGATACTGTGTGTGTCTCTTATATGATATATTTAACTGACATTTTTTTATCGTAACAACCAAAGATTTATACAGTTGCCTGCTCTGTTGCTAGTTGCTGATTCCGGCCTGTTCAACTACCCACACCCGTGCTGACTCCTTGCTTGCCGATTCTGACATCGCTACTTCTTTTCCAGTTGCTGCTGATGGTTCTTTATCCTGCTGACTGGTTAATTGTCTGCTCATTACTCCTATCAGCCACTGTGAGAGTTTGTTAGGAATCTTCAGTCAAGGTCAAGAGGATATTCATTTTGCACTTTTCTGAGGAAATTGGCATAAAACCATTAATTAAAAGTAAGTATTTATGGTTAATTAAGATTATTAAATACTTTTTTGCATTTGTGTTTCAGCTTACCCCTTAGGAGGTGAGCATCAGGGGATCCAATTCTTAAAGGGGGCCCCCAGATTTGACCTTGAACCTGCTCAGGGCCCCCTCCTCCTCCCGCATTCTGGAGGTGAGGAGAAGCCCCATGTCTATGGTATGGAAAAGCCCCCTTACATCATGAACCATGTAGAGCTTAAAGAGGCTTGCGAAGGGGGACTCCACACTGCCCATTTTCTTATAAAGTAATTTCAGAACTTTGAACTTGAAATGCAAGTGTACTGCAGCAAAAAGTAATTTAACCAAGATTCAAAATAATTTTTCCTACGGAAGTTTAAAATAATTTTCTCAAATACTGCAATTTTTTTTTATTATTTTCCTACTAATCTCCCTAACATATGTGTCAAATCTTATGATGATGACATGTAGGGGGATGGGGGGCTTTGATTTTAATCACAGTCAGCACCATTGCAAAATGTCAGAACAGAATTTTGAAATTTAAAAAAATTGCATACTTACTCAGAAATGCCAAAATCCAATGCAAAATTTAGAACACAGAACTTTTCCAATGTTGCAAGCTCATCCCCAAACAAAACAAATATAAGGGATAAGACAGTGCAACCTGAATGGGTTCCGAGGGCTTGATTCACTAAGACAAATAGTACGCCTTATCAAAGTTAACACACCTTATCAAAGTGAATACCCCTTATCAGAGTAACATAGCGAGCGCTATGAACCCACAGGGGCTCAAGGCAGAACGAGTGGAGCTCTCCTCATTGCCAATTAGCAGGCATAAGTTCACTATGCTACTCTGATAAGTTGTGTTAACTTTGATAAGGCGTGTTAACTTAATAAGGCGTGCTATTTGTCTTAGTGAATCAAGCCCCATGAGTGATATCAAAGAATTTGGAAAGTGTTTAGCATGTAAATAGATCAGCTGGTGGGGTCTGTATGGCTGATATTGTGGTGAAGCCCCTCCCACAGTGTGATGTCATGACCATCGTCCTGGCAGTTTACTGCATTGAACTCTGTTGCATTGTGGGAAATAACAACTTTTTCCAACTGTCAAGCAAGCAAGATCTCCCTCTGTGCATAGAACTCTCAGTAACAATAATTCCGTACAGATCACCTGGCTGAGCTAAAGATGTCACCACTTGTGATATATTTCAGAATGGGAATCAGGGAGAGGAAATATTTTACAATGGGCAAACACTAACTAAACAATCTATAAATAAATATTTTAAAAAATAACAATGTTATTAATTACTAGCAGACCCAAGCCCATTTAAAAACGGGCTCTAGGTCTGTTTTTTAACAGTGCGCATGCACAGCACCCGCCACTCATGCGCACTCGCACACCTGCTGCTCATGTGCACTTGCACACCTGCTGCTCATGCACACTTGCACACCCATCCGCCCACACACATGCCCACCTGGCTCAGTGGCCCCGTCCTCCTGTCTCAACGGCTGTCCAGGTCCTTGCTTGGCACATGCGCAGTGGCAAAAATCATGGACCCAAGGACACAGAGACAGGAGTACACAGGGACACTTGGATTTTATTATAGAGGATGTTATTTTCACTACAGTTTCTCTTTAAGCATATACACAAATGAATGGGGCATATTCCGTGTCTTTTTTTTTTTGCTGAATATTATTTGGTAGAAAAAAAAGACAAGTACTCTTTAATTTCATTCAACTGAATGCACTTTCCTTTAAAAAATGTCAATGTACTTAGGACAGGGGTTTATTGTAGTATATTTTCCCCATGGCAGAAAAGAAATGTAGCCATCTCTGGTGTTATGGATTTCTGTATATGTGAGATCATAAATCAAAAATATAGAAACTGGAAGAGAGATGTCCAGAGGTTCATTTTGCCAGGAAATATCTTGTTGTGATACTCTCAACAGCCTCAACAAGCCCCTAGATCGGAACTTCATTTCTGCGCTGTTGTTCCCAGCAGGTAATTACTTACTTGTCTTTGAATATGTGTCACTTTTTCACATATTGTAACTGATTTTTGTTTCTTGTGCGCCAGATACCTGAAAAAAGTATTTTTCTGTACGGTCTTCCTTCACATATTCTGGGGACATCTCTGGCATCAGCTGCTCACGCTGTGATTGAAATATTGATCTTCCCATGGAATCTCTTTCTTGCCGTACCTCCAACATCCGTAAATCTTCAGAAGCTGTCTAGCATACAAAGTCTTTTCTTCCCCAAATTGTAATCTCTTCCCAGTTCCAGTATAGAGAATGGACAGCTTTAGAGTGCACTCAAATGCATTTACACTGACAAATGGCCAACAAGTAACCACGTAACCTCTTCACGATGCTTGGATCCCTTTGAATTCATGCAGAAATAAGAAAGGTAATGATAATAATAATTTTAACAATATAAGGGATTTAGCAGCAATAATTGTAATTCTGTTTTCACTATAGTTTCACCTTTTTACTCATACAGCATCTCTTTTAACATGCAGTCCCAGAGCAGCTGCTAGCACCAACAGCCATGATCCCCTTAGTAACCTGGGTCACCTCTACTGAAGCTTCAATAAAGGAGAAGCAAAAGCTTCAGCTGGAAGCGAGGACAGAGGAGATGGAGAGAAATCATGGCAGAGGTCACCATATTGTCATACATAATAGCAGTAATTGGAAGATTTCACAGCCATCTGAATCACTCCGCATACAGGGGAGGCAGCATAGCAACAAACCTTGAGGCTGACATACTAACCATGAGTGTGTTTTTTTATCAAACTGTAAAGCAAACCTGAAGTGAAAATAGTTTGGTAAGATGAGAATTTCTATCTATATAAATTATTTGAAATAGTACTAACCTGGAAGTTTGTTTGTTCATTTTTGTGTTAGGGATACAAATACTGGTTTGAAATGGAAGGCATTTGAAATGGAAGGCCTGGACCGTGTGGAACTCTGCACCCTGAGCTATACCAGCCCACATAGACCATGATATAGGGGGCACTGGAAGAGAGGGCAGTAAAGCCTCCCCCTCTCCACCCAAAGCTCTTGTCCATGTAATGGACAAGGGGCTCATTACCACCCTGGAGAAGAGTATCTCACGGGGACCCCAGCAAAACTTTGTTGGGTCTATCAATGTTCACATCCATTCCATTTCCTCTCCTTGGTGCCCTCCATGGCCTTGGGGTCCATCTGACAAGGGTCATAAACAAGTGTGGCCATCATGATATTCATACCTATAACAAGTGTAGAGATAGGCCAAACTGTTTGCCTGGCTAATAGTTCACAGCAAACAAGGTGTGTTCTCATTTGCATCTGTTTGCAAACATTTGGTGTTTTTGATTCGCCCCTTATACATTATAATGGAGCCAAAAATTGACCCTTCACCCCACAGTCAGCAGACACATGGCAGCCAATCAGCTATCTCTCCCACAGGGACCGCCCCCCACTTATTGTATCAGAAAGCCAGCACAGCAGCCATTTTACACTGTGACTGTGGCTACTGTGAAGGAGACTAGGGACAGAGCATTTCTGCAGATAGGGAAAGCATTAGTTAGGCCTGTGTTCTGTGTCCCCTCCCCAGTAGAGTTTTTTGATGTTACCGTACCAATTCACGATCTACATAACCCCAAGAGCCCTTCTAAAGGCTGTGTTTTCATCCTGTGAAATTGCTGTTCAGTGTGTCCACACTTAAGCTGTTGCAGACAGGTGCAGTCAGTGCTCAGTGCTACAGTAGTTCACTCTTCTAAGGGCTGTTTTTCTTTTTCTTGCTATAGGTTTTAAAATTTGCCTGCCTATTGAAGTCTATGGCAGTTCATGTGGTTCACCTGTTTGCAAACTTTTGTGGGAAATTTGTGTTTGCGAACCAAAATTTTGATGTTCGCTACATTTTCTTATTTTTGGAAAAATGTGTGTCTTGCAAAAATGTTTTGCAAAATTTGGGTTCATAGGAAAATGTGAAATTCTAGACTAAAATTAAAGCTCATCCTCACAAGCAGTGAATACTGATGCAGAGACACACAGAGAGTCCTGAGATCAAATCCGGGGGCATTAAGACAATATCCTTAACTGCAAAATATACAGTGGCTTGCAAAAGTATTCGGCCCCCTTGAAGTTTTCCACATTTTGTCACATTACTGCCACAAACATGAATCAATTTTATTGGATTTTCACGTGAAAGACCAATACAAAGTGGTGTACACGTGAGAAGTGGAACAAAAATCATACATGATTCCAAACATTTTTTTACAAATCAGCTGGATTTGTAGTGTGCATGGGAAGTGGGGTGTGCATAATTATTCAGCCCCCTTTGGTCTGAGTGTAGTCAGTTGCCCATAGACATTGCCTGATGAGTGATAATGACTTAATAGAATGCACCTGTGTGTAATCTAATGTCAGTACAAATACAGCTGCTCTGTGATGGCCTCAGAGGTTGTCTAAGAGAATCTTGGGAGCAACAACACCATGAAGTCCAAAAAACACACCAGACAGGCCAGGGATAAAGTTATTGAGACATTTAAAGCAAGCTTAGGCTACAAAAAGATTACCAAAACCTTCAACATCCCACAGAGCACTGTTCAAGCGATCATTCAGAAATGGAAGGAGTATGGCACAACTGTAAACCTACCAAGACAAGGCCCTCCACGTAAACTCACAGGCCGAACAAGGAGAGCGTTGATCAGAAATGCAGTCAAGAGGCCCATGGTGACTCTGGACGAGCTGCAGAGATCTACATGTCAGGTGGGGGAATCTGTTCATAGGATAACTATTAGTCGTGCACTGCACAAAGTTGGCCTTTATGGAAGAGTGGCAAGAAGAAAGCCATTGTTAACAGAAAAGCATAAGAAGTCCCGTTTGCAGTTTGCCACAAGCCATGTGGGGGACAAAGGAAACATGTGGAAGAAAGTGCTCTGGTCAGATGAGACCAAAATGGAACACACCATCCCCACTGTCAAAAATGGTGGTGGAAGCATCATGCTCTGGGGGTGCTTCTCTTCAGCAGGGACAGGGAAGCTGGTCAGAGTTGAGGGGAAGATGGATGGTGCCAAATACAGGGCATTCTTGGAAGAAAACCTCTTGGAGTCTGCAAAAGACTTGAGACTGGGGCGGAGGTTCACCTTCCAGCAGGACAACGACCCTAAACAGAAAGCCAGGGCAACAATGGAATGGCTTAAAACAAAACATATCCATGTGTTAGAATGACCCAGTCAAAGTCCAGATCTAAATCCGATTGAGAATCTGTGGCAAGATCTGAAAATTGCTGTTCACAAACACTGTCCATCTAATCTGACTGAGCTGGAGTTGTTTTGCAAAGAAGAATGGGCAAGGATTTCAGTCTCTAGATGTGCAAAGCTGGTAGAGACATACCCTAAAAGACTGGCAGCTGTAATTGCAGCAAAAGGTGGTTCTACAAAAGTATTGCACCAGGGGGCTGAATAATGACGCACACCCCACTTTGCAGTTATTAATTTGTAAAAAAACGTTTGGAATCATGTATGATTTCCGTTCCACTTCTCACATGTACACCACTTTGCATTGGTCTTTCATGTGGGATTCCAATAAAATTGATTCATGTTTGTGGCAGTAATATGACAAAATGTGGAAAACTTCAAGGGGGCCGAATAACTTTTGCAAGCCACTGTAGTTCTTGTGTTTCTGATCAGACTTAATTGTTGGACACAAAGAACCATATTTTATGTTTGTGTGATGTAAGTACTAAGAAATCAGCACTATCACTTGTGGAGCCTCTGGAGAAGCAATGGTGGTATTCTGATTTTTCGATTTTTTGTTGCTTTCACTTTCAATAATAAAAAAAAAATGTTTGTAGTTGAAAGGTGCAGATGTAAAAATTACAAGAAATTGCTTTAGACTAATATAGGACATGAGCATTACAATGTTGATTTAAAAAGTTCAGGTTATAAAATTCTTGGTTAGACGTGTAATTTTTTTTATATGCGCAAGAAGATTGTCAGCAAGTTCCTATTACTCATTTTACAATTTTAAGAAAAAAAAATCTACATTCAAGCTGTAAAATCACAACACCTCAAAACATTTTATTATAGACATGAATTACAGTCAAGCAGAAAAAAATATATACATATTGGAGAAGTTTGCAGCACCTTCTCATGCTTGACTTTGATTCATATTTATATATGTTGGGAACCGTCTGAAACACACAGGAGAATGTGAAGCTTTTTAAATCATCAGGAAGCAAGTTTTAAGTACATATCATATTGGAGAAAATGTAGTCTTGCAAACATTATGTAAAAAGAAGCCATTCAACTATCATAACACAGATCATTCGGCACAAGATGATAGATTTTGATCTTCTGTTATATAACATGCCAGCCTAGACACTGAATCCTGTGTTAAGTGCTTGACATACTGTTTTAGCATTTTAACCCCCATTCTGTATCTTTTATTTTTATTTTGTGGTCTGCTGGAAGACTGAGATGGTGTATTGCTTAGTTATAATAACATTACTAGAATAAAGCATTTCAGTTGTGAAAAGTATAATCTATCTGCCAATTGTCAAACACCTGGAAATGTATCATGTACGTATTTTACTGTGACAAATACCCTTGATTTTTGACATAGAAGTTGATTTCCCAAGACAGCTGCCTAATAGACATGTAACAGCATCCCCTCCCTCTTACACACCCCTCCAAAACATTTGGGTGGTGCCATTTTTTATTAATCATCTATATATATAAATCTACTGACTGTCCCCCACTAATGACATCTATTGATCAGAAAGTGACAATTTATTGATCATTTGGATTGTGTCAAACCAATGTCTGTTTTTTTTAATTATTTGTTCCTGCTATTATTGTGTTGGAGTACAATTGCACACTTTTTGTCTATAACTGAATGATCAGCTCTGCCCTACAGTGGTGAGTGATGCCTGACTGGCACAGCAGGATCTGGTACATTAGTTTGCTGGTACATTAGCTCCCAGTTCACACAGTGTGCCTTTTCCTCAAGGTAAGCAACTTAGGACAATGGCAAAAGAGACAGCCCAAGGTATTCCTGTCCATGTATTCACAAATTCACATATTCACAAATGTTTTGAAGCACTCCCTCGTGTTGGCTATGACAGCACTTGGCACCATTACACAGTTTGTCTCTTTAACATGCTGACCAGCCCCACCTACAGCCATGCATAAGCCAAGCTGGTGTTTGAAATGCGGGATTACTATTTTCTCCATAGTTTCAACAACTTATTGGCTGTTGTGGTTCTGTTGTGGCTGTGGCAATTTATTGGCTGTTGTGGTAAGAGCATGGTGCAGTACCGATATTAAAAGAGGCATGCAAAAGGCTGCAGTGAACTCTCTGAAAAGTGTTTACAAACACACAAGTCCCAACAAAAATCCACATTCAATAATACTTTTGGGTTTGTTTTAGCTCAATCCCTATTGGTTATTCTAACTCAGACAATTTTCGTACAAAGAGCATGCTGAACATTTTGGTACAGAAGTTCACTGCTGATGAATGCATGCAATAGCTTGGGGGGGGGGGGGGTCACATTCGACAGCCAGCTTGGGCACCCTGAATTTGCTGACGGGAAGTCGGGGGGTTATTTCTGCCCCAGGGCCCCCTTGTAGCTAGAACCAGCCCTGAGTACTTACCTTGATCACTTTCAATGGGGCAGACGGCAGACTATTCTGCTGGTAGAAATGCTGTCATAAAGCAAAACCATCCTCATAAGGGATGTTAGAATAGAAGGCTTAAAGATTCCTTGTGATCTGCAATGCCAAAGCTGATTTCAGCAATACATATTAATGTACAATAGTTACATAGTTGATTGAGTTAAAAAAAGACACCTGTCCAAAAAAATAGCACATCATTCTGCACCCTCAGTTGATTCAGAGGAGGATGGAACCCCCCCCCCCCTACAAGGCTTGAACCAATTCACCTTAAAGGTGAAAAAAAAGGATTTCTGACGCCGGATGACAATTCAATCAAATCCTTGAATTAACTTCTCTCAAAATTGTCTAGTAACTATAGCGATGGGTGCAAAGGAAATCAGACAGTGTATAGACAATGCAAAGGAAATCAGACAGCACTGTCTGATGGACACACTTATGTGCTGCAGAGCACTGCATTCCCACAATGCACTGCTGCATACATTTGAGTGCACAATGCAGAACTGTTCCTTTCAATAGAATTGACATTTACAGTATATTTATAATTGGGTGAGCGCTGCAACATTGAGCTGCATCATTGCTGTGCATTTCTATAAAACACATGGCCACCTGTGTTACACAGCAGTGCTATAGTATGCTATCTACTGTTACTTATTCTGTATTCATATTATATACAAATTAGACAAGATCACATGTGATGATAACATCTATATCCAATATACCCTCTTGCTAAGAAAAAGGTTCTAACCTACCATTAACTAGCTGCTTTACTAGTAAATGATTGTTTGTTTTACTTCATGAGAACCCTGGATTACAGTTCATGTTTGTAAAATTGTCATCAGAATGTACATTTTATGATCACTAATATACATGAGTCAGATTTATTCACACATAGGATCCTGTCCAATGAACAGATCACAATATACTATAAATGATGCATAAAGAAAAACTATGGCAAGTTGTTTTCTTTATGGTCACCTTAAAAGAAATGAAGACACCCTTGGCTGGAAAAAATAGAGGTTTCATCTTGTGCTACAAAAGGCTTTTTTTTTTTCTTCCGCATCTGAAAATGGGAAAGTCTTCCACAGGCATTGGCTACAGCAGGCATGCTGCTTCAAAAAGGTTTTGATGTTTTCCTAAAAGTTCAAAGTATAATGGGATACTTGCTTTTATATAGTAAAGGATTTATGTGATTTTCATTAGAGGTTACAACGATATTTTTCCTGTTAAATCACAGAAGAATGTGATTTATTTCTTTTTTTTTTTCCTTGTCTAGTTTAAATTAATGCAGATTTTTTTCTGCTGAGCTCAACTATTTATGAGCACATAGTGGGGCTGATGTTGTAAAGGGAAAATGTATTTCCTTTGTTCATTTCAAATAACCAGTCAGATTTTTTTTATTTATTTATTTTTTACTCTCTTCAATCCCATAAAATACTTGAAGTGAAAACAGTGAAGTTGAATGTATCTCTGTAATATCAAAGTCATAGCTTTAAAGGATACCAAAGCCAAAAGGCTCTGGTAAGAAGTGAAGGTGCAGTGGGTGGGGGGGGGGGTAGTATAAGCAAATACTTACCCCGCTTCCCCTCTGTCACTTTCTATTCTCCTACACTCAGTTTCGTTCTTCTCGCCGACTCCGGTGACTCCAAACCCAGACATACTGTGCTGCACATGCACAGTATGTCTGTTCTGCTCCCCTGTAGCCGTGCAGAGTGATGTCATAGGACTGGAGCATGCTCGCTCCCCCGCATCGCCACTCAGCATGTGATGCTTACTGGACCCCTTCCATCTTCCCTATGCCTCTCTAAGCCACAGTGCCAACATATTTTTTTTTTGCTACTTCTATTTTTATAACACTAGATGCATAAACTGGCAATGAGCTTCATTACGGTATCATCAGTTCTTTAGTTGCAATAGCATAATCACCCTAAATTGCCAATCTGGTCACCACTTGGGTACTACTATTTTTTAGTTTTTTTTTAAGAGGGATTTTACTGAATATAATGTAGTGAATAACATTTCTTTTTTTTTTTTTATTAATTTCTAAATTATAAATTATTTAGTCAACATTTGTTCATTGTTCAATTTAACTTAACGACCAGCCAACGCCGATAGGCGGCGGCTGGTCGCAATGGTGTTTCCATGGAAATGGCTGCTCGTTCGAGCGGCCGTTTCCTGTCAGTTCTGATCGCGGCTCACAGGCGAAATGTAAACACCCCGGGAAGAAATCCCTGGTGTCTACATCATACGGCGCTGCTGTCACAGCAGCGCCATAAAGGATATCGGTGATCCCCGGTCTCTGATTGGCCGGGGATCGCCGGCATCTGATAGGCTGAAGCCTATCTGAGGCGCTACAGGATGGATCACTGTCCTGTACCGCCTATCTTGGGCAGGAGAGAGAGGGAAGGAGAGGAAGTGGGAATAGCGCTGCGGAGGGGGGCTTTGAGGAGCCCCTCCCCCGATAGGCAAAAGTGAGTGGCAGAAATCAGACCCCCCCCCCAACAGAACATCCCCCTAGTGGGGAAAAAAGGGGGGGGGGAGTCTGATCGCCCTGCCTGCCACACGATCTGTCATGGGGCTGAAGAGCTCACCCAGCACAGATCATTGAAAATTCCTGCGCTCCTTAAGTGGTTAACACTGATGGGGACATCTTTACTGTTAGCGAGGTGCATAACTGTAAAATGTTTGTTTGTTGTTGTTCCAAACTGAGCAGAAAAAAACTCTTTTCCCAGACTTCTTTGAGGAAAAAAGCTGTGTGACATCATAGTCAAGGCTAAGCATCACTTGAAATGGGGGAAGGGGTGACATACCAATATACAGCAATATATAGATGTAAGAAGTGTTGCTGATGCTGAAACCATGATAGTTAATGTAAAATTGGGTATCTTAAATAATATTATTACATTCTGCTTTATGTCATTACAGTTCCTCTTTAAGATCTCCCCTTTTGCACTTTAAGATTGTGGCAAGCTGATGGAAAGAAAGGTTTGAAACAAAAAAAAAACTTAATTTTCCACTGTAACTTATGGCATTTACATTTTCAAATGCTGTATGGTGATATATAAACTGGCAATCAGCTGATTGCAGCTTTATAAAAATGGCAGTAGGAGATTTTATTTGCAGATTTATTTGAAATTAAATCAGAAATTGCAGATAAAGTGTTCTTTTCAACTGAAAAGTGTCATTATTTCTGTCATGCTCAGTTTGATTGCCACCTTTATGAATTGTTCTTATAATGTGACAATTTATAGAGGGCATGGAATCATCCACATTTACTCTGGATTAAAAAAAATCTTAAAGACCTATTTATATAAAAAGGCGGATATTGCTTTTTTAAGTTTTTAAAATATAATCTCCAGTTTTGTACTGTCATATTGAGGAAAAGCTGGGTAATTTCCCTGTGCTGGTGATTAACCACTTTGGAACCATAGGATCTGGCCCCGTTAAAGTGAACCAAACATCATTTTTTAACACCCATTCTAAAAATGTGGTTTATTATATAAAAAACAACAACTTTCATTTGACCTCATATTTTTACATTTAAGGGTTAAGATAGGCACCTCTTCCATCCGTGAAAGGACTTGTGGACGCAGAGCAGCAGATGATGGAAGGCAGATAAGAAATCACCTCATTAGACCTAATACACCACAAACAAACCCTGAGTCTTCCCTATTGTACTTCAAACAGAAAACATTAGTCACACTTGAAGAATTTCACATCTAGCCTGGATAATGGTAGTGGAAAAGTAGCAGGGGGTTGAACTTCTCAAACTTGGCAGCCCTTCCAGCTATTTTAAGCCAGCAGGTGCTTAGATCCCTTTAAGAACCAGAGCCTTTTTTTCCTTTTTTTTACATCCTGATCACTGTGATTGGCTCACAGTGAGCATGGATCCAGGAGTTAATGAAAATGGCTCCTGACGAAGTTATGGATCTTTATGGATCTCAATTGTCTTAGTTAATTTCTGTGCCAGCGTGAACACGCAATCATGCCCCGTAATTAGGAGCCAACAGCATTTCAACTATGCTGCATCAGGGATACAATCAATACATATCTAATATGCTCTCATTGGAAAGACCTGGTAACTCCCTGTTTTTCTCAGGTGTTGACTTTGATTAACTATAACTTGGCTTTGGAGAAAATACTGCAGAATTGAGGTAATTATCCTGTATATAGATAGTTTGACTTATCCACATAAGCCAACATAGGTGAGGTTTCAACCAATAAAATTGCTAGTCCAAAATAGTCTGGGATCCTGACCAAGTTATGGATCTTTATGGATCTCAACTGTCTTAGTTAATTTCTGTGCCAGCGTGAACACGCAATCATGCCCCGTGAATAGGAGCCAACAGCATTTCAACTATGCTGCATCAGGGATACAATCAATACATATCTAATATGCTCTCATTGGAAAGACCTGGTAACTCCCTGTTTTTCTCAGGTGTTGACTTTGATTAACTATAACTTGGCTTTGGAGAAAATACTGCAGAATTGAGGTAATTATCCTGTATATAGATACTTTGACTTATCCACATAAGCCAACATAGGTGAGGTTTCAACCAATAAAATTACTAGTCCAAAATAGTCAGGGATTTGCAATTGGTTATCATCTTCAGGATGAGAATATATGTTAAACAGGGTATATTATGCATCTTCCTGTTTTAAGAGCTGGGGTAGAAGTTTTTATTTTACAGTAGGGTTCTACTATACTCAATAATAATTAACTATGATAAAATTAATTTGGTTCATTATTTTCTTGATTTTATAGTATAGGAATATTGTGTTCTTGTTATGCCAAATATTGTAGCTTTATATTCCGCTATGTGTGGTCGGCTTAACCAAAAGGTATAATTGTTATTCACTTGTTACTTTCCTTGGAAGTATATAGTGGATGCCAGAGCCGGGACAAGGTCCTCCAGCACCCAAGGCTGAGACACCAAAGTGCGCCCCTCCATCCCTGCCACCCCAGCCGTCACACACTGATTGCTATTAGACTAAGAGGCGCCACAGGGCCCACAACCTCCCCAACACCTTAATATCTAGTTATCTGGCTTGCAGTCACTGCTATGTATCCCCTTTTCTTATTTATTTCTGCTTCAAACACAATTAGGAATGACAGCTGAATGAATTCTGCGCCCCCTCCTACACTGCGCCCTGAGGCTGGAGCCTCTCCAGCCTATGCCTCGGCCCGGCCCTGGTGGATGCGGTTACGATGATATCCTTTTATCTTAGCTTGTATCACTTGGCTGTTCTTTGAACTGTGCTTATTGTATATATCATTTGTGATGCTAAATTTTAGTCAAAAAAAATGAAAGTATAAAAATTTAAAAAAAAAATAAGCCGCATCAGACTTAAGCAGCTACAAACAGCAGTGGACCCCAAATCCGTTAATTTTTTCATCACTTTTCCATAAAAAAAATGTAAATGCTTAAATGTGTATGTACAGTGCCAAACATCTCAATCAATAGGCTGTGTTCCTTTTTATCTTTTTCTGCTTGAAAAGGTTAAACATTCAGGTATGCAAGTGACAATTACTCTCCAGCCTTATAGTTCTCACCAGTTGTCTCCTATAGCGGAATCCTCACTGGTAAATGCATAGGCCTATTTCAACCTGCAGTTTAATTTAGTAGTCTTTTTCACATATTTAAACCACTTAACCACTTAGCTTGAGTCTATTTTTTTATGGTAATTTTTCTGCGCTGTCTGGGCAGTTCCTTTACCATGAGCATTCCATTCAGCTGTGTGATAAGCTCATGTTTCCTTAAGTGTTGGCAACAACAGGCGTCATTGATTGCCCATCACCCACACAATAACCTTGCTATGAAAATATTTGTGGGCTGCTTTTATTAATGTGTGCATACCATGGGTGTTTGTGTTTTGCGATCAGCTGCCTTCGTAAAGCAGTTGTCCCTAGTTGGGTGTTGGGCTTCCCACGACTCTTCTTTTGGCAGAGGTTGCAAATGGCATTTCTGTTTTCAGAGGCAAACAAACAAAAAAAATGCCACACTGGTGATCTTTGGAATGTCGGCATTCGGGTGGTGGCAACAGCAGGCCTTGAATGGCGTGTTGGCTGGATGACCCCAAGTGTATCACTAAATGCATTATGTGTGAATAACTCCTCTGACACATCAAGAGAAGCAGCATTTTTTATAGGAGGGGGGAAGGCGGAGGTCCAAGGTTATTTCAGCCTGATTGGCTGCCATGTGTCTGCTGACTGTGATGTAGAGGGTCACAGTTTAGCCCAATGATGAGGTATAGGGGGAGGGTCGAACGCGGACACCTGAAATTCGCCTGGAACTATCTGCCGGTGAACCATTCTGGCCATCTCTATGTATTTGTACTTGTGTTGCTGGTTTTCCTGATTATAAAATACCTTCAATTCACTAAGCATGACTGCATGCTGTAAAACAGCTGATTTTACCCCAAAACATTTGAAATGTCAATTCCCTAAGTCTGTTACTGCATGGAAAACTAAAATTACCAACTAGTTAGATAAATTACAAACTTATGAGTAGGGTTGATGAAATTCTGAGTTCCGCAGGCAAGAACCAAAATTTTGTGTTCTAATTTTCATGTTCCAAAGGTATTTTCTATTGAAGTAAATTACATCAATTTCCACAGTTAATAGAAAATCCCTTGTGCATGCTATTATGACCAAATTTTCCACGTAAGGAGAGATTAGTAGGAACAAAGTAAAAAAAAATTGAGAAAAGACCATGTAGTTTTTGAGAAAATCAATTTTAAAATGTCATAGGAAAAATGGCTTCTAAACTGGGTAAATTATACTTTGCTGTGGAACACTGTGCTGCATTACAAGTTCTAAGTTCTATATACACATTGTATACAATTCATGAAAATGGACAGTGTGGGGCCCCTCCTCCCAAGCTTCTTCATCCCTTTGTCACCCATACAGGCTGAGATAGCCAGAATGCGCAGGCCAGACTGTGTGGGGCTCTGCACCCTGAGCTGTACCAGCCTGCATGGTCCATGAGCTAATTTAGGAGCAGTGTTAAATAATGATATTACTAGCAATATTGGAAAATAACAATTTAAGCACAACATTAAATAACAAAATCAATAACAAAACAACGTAAATAGCAATTTAATTGCGATATTACATTATCAGTAAATTTACAGAAAATGTTGAACCTAACTATAACCTAACCTCTCCCTACTCTCATACAGAATCCTCCCTTGGTGGTGATGACTAACCCTTAGACCCCCTTGGTGGTGCCTAACCCTAAATTCGCCTTGGTGGTTCCTAACCCTAAGTCGCCTCTGGTGGGGCATAACCTAAAGACCCACTGGTGGTGCCTAATCTTAACACCCCCTGATCCCCGCTACCAATAATACGATCAATTTCAATTCAAATGCAGCCACCCATTAAATAGATTAATGGCTTTCTAAATTATGAGAAATAACAATTATGTCCACATATATCGCTAAATAACAATTATGCCCACATATATTGATAAATAACAATTGCGCCCATTTTTGGCCACAACTTTTTCAACTGTGGTGTGGTAAAAAAAATGTTTTGTAATGGGACTTAAAACATGGCAATGCACCACCTATAGTGACATTCAAAGTGCGGCAGGTGCATTGCAGTATAGAATGTGATATCCAAACACACTGCATGCAGTAAGTTACCACAAAAAATGCACAGTAACAGTGAAGCATACTTTTCATTGACTATATTCTTTACTGTATTTGACACAACATGGGAGTAGCATGCAGTACTGCTTTCCTGATCTATTACATCGTGTTCCTGCTGTTAAAGGGAGTGCGACATGTCAATGTGTTTGACTGCTCATGTACTGTATCTATGTCAAAAGAGATATATACTGTCTGTGCACATTTACATTTGTAAATACATATAGCAAAAAGTTGCTCATCATATGGAATCTAAAATTGTTTTTCTCTTGCTAATGCAAATTGGCACACACTTTGTATGCAGTGTTAGCCTTTCTTTAGATTAATATGGAATACTTTTTTGGGGGGGTTGAATTCAGTGAATCTTTATCCTTTCTATTATTAATTAACTATGTAACCACTTCACTGATTAAAATAGGATATTTATAGGCTGCAATATACTAATGGGAAAATGGTCAATATGCACTCAATTAAACAGACAAGTATCAAATAAGATCAGGAGGAATGTCTCATGTCTCAGAGGTGAGGAATACACAAAGGGAGTAATGCACTGAAGATTTTTCCTAAGTTGTTCTCATGTATGGACAATTAGTAAAAACCATCAGAGCTGTAGTGATAAAATTGTCATTGCTTTAACCACTCGAGGACCACAGTCTTTTCGCCCCTTAAGGACCAGAGCTTTTTTCTCCATTCAGGGCCCGTTTCCACTGTTGCGACGCGATTTCGCCGGCATCCCGACGCTTGTAAAAACGCATGCGGATGCGTTTCCGCATGCGTTTTACCCGCGATTTCGCGTGCGATTTCGCATGGCAGTGTGCCATGCGAAATTAACCATGACTCTGCAAGGGCAAAATAACATTGAAAAAGGTGCGAAATCGCGGGTAAAAACGCATGTAAAAATGCATGTGTTTTTCCTATTAAATACATTAGCGGCGATCCGCATGGATTCCCGACGCAGGCGATTACTGTGGGTCCCGTTGTGCAGATTTGGCCCGCCGCCAAATCGCTCCCACACGCCGCACATATGGAAACAGCCCCGGCCACTTCAATGTACCAAGCGAATCCGCATGTCGGCGCCGCATGCGGATTCGCTATGGTGGAAACGAGCCCTCAGACCACTACAGATTTCATGGTTTATTGCTCGGTCACACAACCTACTATCTAAATTATTTTTACCTCCTTTTCTTGTCACTAATTCAGCTTTCTTTTGGTGCTATTTGATTGCTGCTGCGAGTTTTAGTTTTTATTATATTCATTAAAAAATGATTTTTTTTTTACTTTCTGTGCTGCCATTTTTCAAATAAAGTAAAATTTCTGTATAAATCTTTGTCCAAATTTATTGTGCTACATGTATTTGATTAAAAAAAAAAAAAAACAATCAGTGTATATTTATTGGTTTGGGTTATAGCGTTTACAAACTATGGTGCCAAAAGTAAATTTTCCCATTTTGAAGCATCTCTGACTTTTCTGAGCACCTGTCATGTTTCATGAGGTGCGAAAATTCCAGGATAGTATAAATACCCCCCAAATGACCCAATTTTGGAAAGAAGACATCCCAAAGTATTCACTTAGAGGCAGGGTGAGTTCATAGAAGATTTTATTTTTTTGTCACAAGTTAGAGGAAAATGACACATTGTAACAAAAAAAAAGTTTCCATTTCTGCTAACTTGCGACAAAAAAAATGAAATCTGCCACAGACTCACTAAGCTCCTCTGTGAATACCTTGAAGTGTCTACTTTCCAAAATGGGGTCATTTGTGGGGTGTGTTTACTGTCCTGGCATTGTGGGGTAAAACCTAAAGGTGCTCATTGGACTTTGGGCCCCTTAGCGCAGTTAGGCTGCAAAAAAAGTGCCACACATGTGGTATTGCCATACTCAGGAGAAGTAGTATAATGTGTTTTGGGGTGTATTTTTACATATACCCATGCTGGGTGGGAGAAATATCTCTGTAAATGACAATTTTTTTAAATTTTTTTTACACACAATTGTCCATTTACAGAGATATTTATCCCACTCAGCATGGGTATGTGTAAAAATACACCACAAAACACATTATACTACTTCTCCTGAATATGGCAATACCACATGTGTGGCACTTTTTTGCACCCTAACTGCGCTAAGGGGCCCAAAGTCCAATGAGTACCTTTAGGATTTCACAGGTCATTTTGCGACATTTGGTTTCAAGACTACTCCTCACGGGTTAGGGCCCCTAAAATGCCAGGGCAGTATAGGAACCCCACAAATGACCCCATTTTAGAAACAAGACACCCCAAGGTATTCCGTTAGGTGTATGGTGAGTTCATAGAAGATTTTATTTTTTGTCACAAGTTAGTGGAAAATGACACTTTGTGAAAAAAACAATAAAAATCAATTTCCGCTAACTTTTGACAAAAAAATAAAACCTTCTATGAACTCGAATACCTTGGGGTCTCTTTTTTCTAAAATGGGGTCACTTGTGGGGTTCCTATACTGCCCTGGCATTTTAGGGGCCCAAAACCGTGAGTAATCTGGAAACAAAACGTCTCAAAATTACTGTTTAGGGGTATAAGCATCTGCAAATTTAGATGACAGGTGGTCTATGAGGGGGCGAATTTTGTGGAACCGGTCATAAGCAGGGTGGCCTCTTAGATGACAGGTTGTATTGGGCCTGATCTAATGGATAGGAGTGCTAGGGGGGTGACAGAAGGTGATTGATGGGTGTCTGATTAGAGGGGAAAATAGATGCAATCAATGCACTGGGGAGGTGATCAGAAGGGGGTCTGAGGGGGTCTGAGGGGGTCTGAGGGTTTGGCCGAGTGATCAAGAGCCCACACGGGGCAAATTAGGGCCTGATCTGATGGGTAGGTGTGCTAAGGGGTGACAGGTGGTGACAGGAGGTGATTGATGGGTGTCTCAAGGTGTGATTAGTGGGGGAAATAGATGCAAGCAATGCACTGGCGAGGTGATCAGGGCTGGGGTCTGAGGGCATTCTGAGGGTGTGGGCAGGTGATTGGGTGCCCTAGGGGCAGATAGGGGTCTAATTTGATGGGTAGCAGTGACAGGTGGTGACAGGGGGTGATTGATGGGTGATTGATGGGTGATCAGTTTGTGATTAGATGGCAGAACAGATGTAAACAAAGCACTCTGGAGGTGATCTGAGGGTGGGTCTGAGGGCAATCTGATGGTGTGGGTGGGTGATCAGATGCCCCTAAGAGGCAGGTCAGGGTCTGATCTGATATGAGGCAGTGACAGCTGGTGACGGGGTGATTGACGTGTGATTGACAGGTGATTGACAGGTGATTACAGGGGAGAATAGATGTATACAGTACACAGGGGGGGAGGTCTGGGGGGGTCTGAGGTCGTTCTGAGGGTGTGGGCGGGTGATTGGGTGCCCTAGGGCCAAATAGGGGTCTGATCTGATTGGTAGCAGTGACAGGTGGTGACAGGGGGTAATTGATGGGTGATCAGTGGGTGATTAGATGGCAGAACAGATGTAAACAATACACTTTGGAGGTGATCTGAGGGTAGGTCTGTGGGCGATCTGATAGTGTGGGAGGGTGTATACATACAAAGCGTATTATACACTTTGTATGCATCGATCATAAAGTTAATTACCCGCTGCCGCTTCCGTACAGGCGGCGGGTAAGAGCGCCGGGTGGGCGGAGCCAGCCGCCAGTGGCAGATAGCGATGGGCAGTCGGCAAGTGATTAAAACACACCTGAAGTGAGAGGGATATAGAGGCTGCCATATTTATTTCCTTTTAAATTATGGAAATTGCCTAACTGTCATGCTGATCTCTTTGACAGCAGAAGTGTTTGTATCACACATCTGAAACAAGCATGCAGCTAATGCAGTCAGACTTCAGCCAGAAACATCTGATCGGCATGCTTGTTCAGGGTCTTTGGCTTAGGCATTTCAGACAGGAGGCTAAACTGCACACTTGGCGAGCAGTTCAGCAACCCATCTGCTGCCTACCAGTAAAATTTGGAAGTTGTTTAAATGCAGCCAAATTGCAGCAGTTGTAACACCACTCATGTTAAGAGCTGACATGCAGTGGTGTTACTAAGCAGCAGAGGACAGCGACATGTTGAAACTGAGCACAGCTGTGTCTGCACTCAGATCTGACTCTATGGAAGGGGGGGGGGGGTGCTTGTACAGTGCCAGAACCGAAAGCTGACAACACGTGTCTGGCTGGTGCAAGAGAGCAGCTGAAAGAGGAAATAATTTATTAGAGGCAAAGGATCAGCAGTACAGACATTTTAATTGGTATTGTTTAACAGGGAAAAGAAAATATGTCAGCCTCCATATTCCCATCAATTAAGGTGTACATTAGGGGTTTATTCAATAAGCAGCTTTTTTACTAATCAATCACTTGTTTATAGCCTAAAATGAATAAGTCATCATACTGAATGTGTGACAGGTCTCCTCCATTGAGAATCTATCACTTTTTGAAAATTATTGAGGTTCTGGTAAAATATTGATTTTCCACATTTTTGCAAAACAAGCTATTTCCGCGAAAATTTGCTCAAAATCAAAAGTAGCTTTTTCAATGTGAAAATGACAAATATGTGGTGAAAATTTGTAAGCAACACTGAACCCTTGGTAGTGGATACATTTCTGATCCAAAGGAAAGACTTATATTCGTTTACATACATTAATTGACTAATATGGTTGCTTAACCACTTCAGCCTACAATGTCGTTTCACCTCCTGCATCCGAGCAACGTTCACCTCACATTCATTTGCCAATAACTATATCACTACTTATCACAATGAATTGATCTATATCTTGTTTTTTCCACAACCAATTAGGCTTTCTTTGGGTGGTACATTTTGCTAAGAATTATTTTTTTCTAAATGCATTTTAACGGGAATATTCAGAAATAAATGGAAAAAAATCATCATTTCTCAGTTTTCAGC
Source organism: Hyperolius riggenbachi (assembly GCF_040937935.1). NCBI lineage: Eukaryota > Metazoa > Chordata > Amphibia > Anura > Hyperoliidae > Hyperolius > Hyperolius riggenbachi. Next base: position 115,611,969 of record NC_090646.1, on the reverse strand, counting down.
CATTAAAGCTTTAAAATAATACATGCTGCCATAATTAAAACCCACATATTTTATTTGCCCATTTGTCCTGGTTATGACACCATTTTAATGATGTCCCTATTACAATGTATGGCACCAATATTTTATTTAGAAATAAAGGTGCATTTTTTTTAATTTGCCTCCATCACTATTTACAAGCTTATAATTTAAAAAAAAGTATAGTAATATACTTGCTTGACTTACATATTAAAAATTTCAGACCCTTAGGTAACTATTTATGTTGTTGTTTTTTTAATTGTAATTTTTTTTAATTGTTTTTAAAAAAAAATTATTTGGTTTTTTTTACAGAGTGGGGAGGTAAACTGGATTTTAAATTAAATTAATTGTGTATATTAAAAAAATAAAAAAATTATGTAGATGTAGTTTTACAGGGAGTTTTTGATTTTAGTCCTGCAAGCAAGAGCTCTTGCTTACAGGAACAGAAGTAGTGATGTGGGACATAGAAAAATTGCGGCTTTCCAGAGAAAGCCGTTGGTTTTTCTTAGGGGGACATAGATCAATGAATGGGATCTGTATTCTCATTCATTGATCTCAGGGGCAGCAAAAGGTGGTGGGCGCACGCACGGCGCTGCAGCAGCTGTGCAGGCTACCTCGACAGATATATCCGTCCAGATAGACCAAAGTGGTGAAAGGACATCTGTAGTGGGAGATATATGGAGGCTCTCATGTTTCTTTTCCTTTTAAGCAATACCAGTTATCTGGCAGCCCTGATTATCCTCTGTCCCTAATACTTTTAGCCATAGCCCCTGAACAAACATGCAGCAGATCTGGTGTTTCTGACATTATTGCATATCTAACAAGATTACCTGCATGCTTATTTCTGGTCTGATTCAAACACTCCTGCAGCCAAACTGACTAACAGGGCTTCCAGGGCTGCTATTGCTTAAAAGGAAATACTGCCTCCATATACCTCTCATTACAGTTGTCCTTTAAAGGTAGTCTGAAGCTAAAAAAAAAAAAAAACCCAGACACTCACCTAAGGAGGGAGGAGGGGGTCCTATAGAGCCTTCTTGTTCCTCTCACGGTCCCCGCATCCCAGTGCTGGCTCCCCCATTAGCAGTCTCCAACCAATGGGTTGAAAACTGCTCTCTTCCACTGCAGGAGGCTTCAGAAGTCTTCAGGAGCCCGAGTGCTCATAAGACCATGAGAGGAAATGGGAAGGCTCTAAAATGCTAGTCACTATGGATAAAGCTTTCATAAAAATATTCAAAATCATCAATAGCATTGTGCTAGAGAGAACATAATGCTTAGGTTGCATTGGAAAAGAAAAGACTTGCCATTGGCCTGTTAGTCCAGGTGCTCAGGAGAGTTGGAGAAATAAGAACTATAAGAAACAGTACTATATATGCACAGATCCTTCAAGCTCTATGTGCACAAGAGATCAAAGCTAAAGAAAAAGAAAATCTTTTGCGACCGCTGCAGCTTTTTTAAATGATAGGTAATGTATAATAATCTTCCCCTAATACGATGGAAACTATCACTGCAACTCACATACAAGACCTCAAGTTGTTACGGAAGTCGATCTGCTTCTCAGGGTGCTAATTTCTTTATTATAAAAGATAATCTAAGTTAGCTGAGTACTCATTATAGCTGCTTTGACTGCACTGTTTTCCACCCTGTAGATTTTGAGTCCTATGCAACATTCTCATAATTAGTCTATAGGGAGGCCCAACAGTCTAAAGCAACTGTTTTAATTAAGTTAACCATGACTGGACCATAGGATATTACAAAATGTCCTGGCTAGAAGAAAAAAAATATTGTTCTTAAATGTCTAAGGATGCTGAGGATGTTATTTGAAACTGCAGCTATAGATACATTCATCAACTTAAAGGGATACTGTAGGGGGGTCAGGGGAAAATGAGTTGAACTTACCCGGGGATTCTAATGGTCCCCCGCAGACATCCTGTGCCCGTGCAGCCACTCACCGATGCTCCGGCCCCGCGTCCGGTTCACTTCTGGAATTTCAGACTTTAAAGTCTGAAAACCACTGCGCCTGCGTTGCCGTGTCCTCGATCCCGCTGATGTCACCAGGAGCGTACTGCGCAGGCCCAGTATGGTCTGTGTCTGCGCAGTACACTCCTGGTGACATCAGCGGGAGTGAGGACATGGCAACGCAGGCACAGTGGTTTTCTGACTTTAAAGTCAGAAATTCCAGAAGTGAACTGGAGGCGGGGCCGGAGCATCGGTGAGTGGCTGCGCCAACACAAGATGTCTGCGGGGGACCATTAGAAGCCCCGGGTAAGTTCAACTCATTTTCCCCCGACCCCCCTACAGTATCCCTTTAAAGCAATAGCAAATTGTATTTTAAAATTATGCTTTTACACGCATGATATCCACAATGTATATTTTAACAATTATTTTACTATACTAAAAAATGTATGAAATAAATTCACACAGTCTGTTCTATTAGCGTAAAAGAGTTATTTATCTAAGAACATCTGCTTACCAAACGACACATCTATTTTATTTTCTGGTTAACGCTGCTTTGAATGATTTGCTTTTCATGGTATTTATATTTGTTACTTAGAAATGTCTGTCTCTCTTGTTAAGAATATAAATGCTCACCTCTGTGCCACAAGCACTTTATTTACTGCGTCCTGCATTTACAATGCCATGTGCCATTTTAAATCACAATGCCATTTTTTTGTCACTTAGTCACTGAAAATCCTCTTTCAATACTAAATGATCTCTCACAAAGGTTACAACCTGGTCTTAGTTGTTTCTTCAAATTATTTCTATACACAGACCGACAACTTTATGTTTAGCAAAAACAACACCAACAACAAAATAATGATGATGAGGATGCTCGGCTGTCAAGATCAGGGTCCAAATATTTTTGAGTAGCCCTAAAACTGATGGAATGGAAATCAAACTTTAAAATTCACTTTTCTTTAACTGGTGATTTTAAGAGAGAATACACAACTGGTGGAACAGAAGGTGCTAAATAGCTATACAAAAATCAAAATCACACACACACACACACAAAATAATATATATATATATATATATATATATATATATATATATATATATATATATATATATATATATTCGGATGTATGTGTGTGTATGCATGTGTGTGTGTGTGTGTATATATGTGCCGCAATCACGCGAAAAAGCCTTGACCAATTTGAACAAAACTTGGTATACAAATCCCTTACTACCTGGGATGATATGTTCTGGGGGTCTCGCGTCCCCCCTGCACACCTGGGCAGTGCTACAAACAGCCAATCAGATTCCACCCATTCAAGTGAATGGATAAAATGGAAAAGGCTGTCATTCTCACAGTAATTGAGCCAGAGTCCCCACACTTGGTCACTTGGTGACCGAGGTTGCAAATCCAGGAAAAGTGGGCGGAGCATAAAACAGCCAATTACATTTCAGGCATTCATTTTAAATGGAAAAATGTAAACTGCAGACATTCTTACACTGTTAATTGCAGGGTTTTCAAACGTGGCAAACTTGGTCACTGGGTGAATGAGATTAATATTCAGGAAAGTGGGTGGAGCCTACAAAAGCCAAACAAAAGTCACCTATTGATTTTCAAGGGGAATATTAAAACTGCTGCCATTCTTACACTGTTAATGGCAGAGGCTTTAAACTTGCTACAGTTGGTCATTGGGTGACTGGGATCCAAATTCACTAAAAGGGTGGGGCCACAAACAGCCAATCAGACTTTCTTGGTGGATAAACTGCTTCAATTCACACATTTTTGATGCCAGGAATCTGAAAGCTCACAAACTTGATAATTGAGTGACTGTGGGTCAAGGTTACAAAAAGTGGGCGGAGCCAAAAATAAAGTTCACTAGTAAAATATAAACTGCAGCCATTCTTACACTGTTACTGGCAGGGTTCTCAAACTTTGCACAGTTGGTCACTGGGTGAATGGGGTGAATATTCAAGAGAGTGGGTGGAGCCTACAACAGCCAATTTTCAAAGGGACTATTTACATTGCTGCCATTCTTACACTGTTTACAGCAGATGCTTCAAACCTGGTACCGTTAGTCACTGGGTGACTGGGGTTCAAATTCGGAAAGGGGGCGGAGCCACAAACAGCCAATCAGATTTGTTTCATCTCACTGGTAAATTACAAATTATTGATGCCAAGGACCCCAGAGCTCACAAACTTGGTCATTGAGTGACTCAGTGTGTCAAGGTTACAAAAAGTGGGCGGAGCAAAAAACAAATTTCACAAGGAAAATATAAACTGTAGCCATTCTTACACTGTTAATGGCAAGTGTTCTCAAACTTTTCCCAGATGGTCACTGGGTGACTGAGATTAATATGGGAAGTGAGTGGAGCCTATAATAGCCAATCAAAATTCACCTGTTGATTTTCAGGGGGAATATTTAAATTGCTTCCATCTTTGCTCTGTTAATAGCAGATGCCTCAAACCTGCTACAGTTGGTCATTGGGTGACTGGGGTTCAAATGCCGGAGAAGGGCAGAGCCACAACCAGCCAATCTGATTTGTTTAATTTCTATGGGAATATACAAATTATTGATGAGAAAGACCCCAAAGCTCACAAACTTGGTCATTCAGTATTTGTGTGTTAGGGTTAGAAAAAGTGGCCGGAGCTAACACCAGCCAAATACATACCCGAGCAATGCTGATTCATCAGCTATTATTCATAATAGTGGATGGAGCCTACAAAAGCCAATCAAAATTCATCTATTGAGTTTCAAGGGAAGTATTTAATTACTGCCATTCTTGCACTGTTAATGGCACAAGCCCCAAACTGGGTACAGTTATTTATTGGGTGACTGGGGTTCAAATTCAGAAAAGGGGTGGAGACGCAAACATCCCATCAGATTTGTTTAATTTCAATGCAAATTATTGATGCCAAAGACTGCAAAACTCACAAATTTGGTCACTGAGTAATTAAGTAATTGTCTGTTACTGTTACAAAAAAGTGGGCATAGCCAACACCAGCCAAATACATACCCAGGCAATGCTGGGTCATCAGTGGGCGGAGACAAATAAAAAAATTCACTGGTAAAATGTAAACTGCAGCAATTCTTACACTGTTAACGGTAGGGTTCTCAAACTTTACACAGTTGGTCACTGGGTGACTGGGATTAATATTCATAAAAGAGGGTGGAGCCAATCCAAATTCATTTATTGCTTTATTGCTTTTCAAGGGGAATATTCAATTGCTGCCATTCTTGCACTGTTAAGGACACAAGCTTAAAACCTGGTACAGTTCATTGGGTGACTGGGGTTCAAATTCAGAAAAGAGGGTGGAGCCACAGCCAATCAAATTTGTTTCATTTCAATGCAAATTATTGATGCCAAACAATGCAAAGCTCACAAACTAGGTCATTGAGTCATTGTGTGTTAGGGTTAGAAAAGTGGGCAGAGCCAACACCAGCCAAATACATACCCGGGCAACGCCGGGCAATCAGCTAGTATATATATATTTTTTCTGCATAGGTTTTTATAGCAACTCAAGACTTCATTATGTTTTTAATTAAAAACCCCTTTTCCATTTCCAACTTTACCTGTTATTATAGGCTGATATTTGCAGTAACAACAATTTGCCTTGCATTCTTCTTGGTCTGTATGGATGGCTAAATTATATTTTTTTTATTAGCACTTTAAAGTTTGTCTCTTTAAAACAGTCCTAGTAGATTGTTTTTTTTATATTGTTTATATGTTTATAATTTGTTAAACTTTCGTGTCCCGTAATGTTCAAATAGTCTTTCTTGCTGTAACAATCGGTGTAACACAGAGAGGATCTGATTACCAGTGATCTGCAGTATTACCGAGAATACAGATATATACCCGAGGGTGGGGTGTCACTGACAGATCTGTGAACTATCTCTAAACAGAGGAGATAGTTCTCGAGGTCGGACTAGCCAGGTCGGCAACAGACAGACAGATAAGGTACAAAGACAGAAGGCTGATTCGGTATCCAAGACAGGCAGGGTTTGGCAACGTGATATCAGATATGCGTGGTACCGAATCAGAAAGCAGAGGAATGGTCAGGAAAGCAGAAGGTCATAACAGATAATATACAATGCCTAGTCTCGGTGTGAGCTCCGTAATCATCAACACCCTGGAACTAGTCTGAAGAATAACAGAATGATAATACAAGTCCCTAATCTGGGTGTGAGGTCCGTGATCATCAACACCCTGGAACTAGTCTGACATATAACAGGTTGGTAACACAAGTCCCTAATCTGCGTGTGAGCTCCTGGATCATCAACACCCTGGAACTAGTCTGAAGTATAACAGAGATATAACACAAGTCCCTAATCTGGGTGTGAGGTCCGTGATCATCAACACCCTGGAACTAGTCTGAAGTATAACAGAGATATAACACAAGTCCCTAATCTGGGTGTAAGGTCCGTGATCATCAACACCCTGGAACTAGTCTGAAGTAAAACAGGAGATATAACACAGAATCTGACAAAAGGTCTGAGTGCTTCCACGTAGTGATCGCAACGGCAGACAACCAGAAAATGACCAGCACCCAGTATATATAGCAAAGCGCTCTCCAGCGCCTCCCCTAAATGCTAGACCAATGGGAACTGGTTTAATCATCAGCTGACCGGCTTGGTCAGCTGACTCCCTTCTGGCTGTCATAAAAGTTCTGCCTCTCTGCGCGCGCGTCTTTCTGAACCTGTGTGGACTATCAGTCCCAGCCACACCAGACATGTGTTGCAAATCACCTGCCGTGCTGGACGCGGAATCCGCCGCACCGCTATCACGGCATGCGGCAGTTCCTCCGCGTTCGGCCATCTTACTGGATGTAGGCCTATGCATGCAAACCGCCGCGTTGGACGCGGAATCAGCCGCCCAGTTCTGAGTACACGCGGCGGCGTTTCCGCGTTTCCTCACACTTGCCATTGATAAGACCATGTGCTTTGATTGTTACTAAAAGGAACAGATTTTTTTTTTAATTAAGGACCTAGTTCCCACTCACCCCTCAGATTTGTAAATGTTGATAAACAGGAACAAGGGACAATGCCATTACTACTCCACTAGAGTAGGAGCTGCTTCTTTGGTTAGTGATGTCACCAATGTCAAGGAATGCTTAAAAATGGTGCAAGATGTTTCTTGTTTAAAAAGGTTTCAACTATTATAGTGGGAAACCTTTTAAACAAGTCATCGTGGGTTAATTTTAGGTGTGCGTGGAGGGTGTTAAGGGTAGGTGTAACTTTTAACGTCTAAAACCTCCTTATTCTTTCCTAATCTTACCATAGTAATTCTAACATTTTATCCCTAATGGTGTTCCTGACCTGTGTTTTCAGAGTAAGGTCAATACTAAGATTTCTACTTCTTGTTATCCTCTCATAAGTTTATAAACATATTGAAATCATTCTTCTGAGTTTGTAGCAAAGTTCTCTATGAGCCTTCGTTTATCTTTTTAAGTGTTCTTGTTAACTTTTTATTTCTTTTTCTATGTTTTTGGCTAGACTCCTTTATCAATGTATCATATTTTTTTTTTAGGAGAAATGACTTAGTACTAAGTAAATACACTTTTATTTTATTAATATGATCAGTGTATTTGTCAAGTTTATGGTAATGTCCAGATTTCTTTTTTTTTTAACTTGGAATGTTGATTTCATATGACAGCAGATTAGATTTAGCACTTAATAGATTTTTATAATTTTATCTGCTGGTTTGACTGACAAGCTTTGCAAGTTCATGAAAAGTCTTATTTCACTGTTGCATAGAAAAGATAATCTTTGCAGAGAACACTATGGCCTAGGTATCTGTCAGCAAGTATGGCTAATTTGCTTTTGTAGCGTAAGGTTGGCCATGGATGGATCAACTGTTTCAATCATTAACCAACAGAATTAATCGACTAAATCTGAATGCAATATTTAGCTTTTTAACAAAAAATATTGACTGAGTTCAATTGATTCTAAAGGAAAACTGATAAGAACAGCAGAGGTTGAAAATTTTGATTTGTTCATGGGCAGACAGAACATCAAAATATGGATTTTTGCACCACATCGGCCAAAAAAATAAATAAATACTGTAGCAGCCGTATTTGTAGATTCACAAATCTTAAGTATGTGCTGGTGATGCATCTGATAGCAATACCTTATCAGCATGAAGTGATGATGGAGAATTAGTTGTGTGTGGCGTCCTTAAGAAAATATGGAAGTCATTAAACTAATTTGAACCTTTATGAACTTTTGGTAAATTATGTAAAACTGTGATGACTGGGTTGAAAAACTATTAAAACTGTGAAGTTTCATGAGATAGAACATTTGTGTGCTGCTCCATAGGATGAGATCAGATAGTGAGATTTAGTTCTCCTAAGTCAAATCACCAATTAGTGTGCAATGTGTGAATCTCCTGAGGGCTCGTTCCCACTATTGCGAATCTGCATGCGTCCAACGCATGCAGATCCGCACATGTAATGCAAGTGGATGGGCCTGTTTCCACTGTAGCGTTGTTGAGGTGCGTTTTTTTCAGCGGTAAAAAAACGCACAAAAGAGCCAACGAATTTGCCTGCGTCGGGAATCCGTGCGAATCGCCGCTAATGTATTTAATAGTAAAAACGCATGCGTTTGTTACATGCGTTTTTACCCGCGATTTCGCGTGCGATTTCGCACCTTTTTCAATTTTTATTTAGCCCTGGCAGTGTCATGGTTCGCATGCGAAATCGCGGGTAAAAACGCATGCGGAAACGCATCCGCATGCGTTTTTACAAGCGTCGGAATGCGGCCGAAATCGCGTCGCAACAGTGGGAACGAGCCCTAATTGTCTGAGGGCTCGTTCCCACTATCGCGAATCCGCATGCGTCCAACGCATGCGGATTCGCACATGTAATGTGAGTGGATGGGGCTGTTTCCACTCCTGCGGTGGCGTTGTGCATTTTTTGTTGCGGAGAAAAAACGCACAAAAGAGGCAACGATTTCGCCTGCGTCGGGAAGCCGTGCGAATCGCCGCTAATGTATTTAATAGTAAAAACGCATGCGTTTGTTACATGCGTTTTTACCCGCGATTTTGCGTGCGATTTCGCACCTTTTTCAATTTTATTTTGCCCTGGCAGTGTCATGGTTAATTTCGCATGGCACCCTGCCATGCGAAATCGCACGCGAAATCGCGGGTAAAAATGCATGCAGAAACGCATCCGCATGCGTTTTTACAAGCGTCGGAATGCCGGCGAATCGCGTCGCAACAGTGGAAACAAGCCCTCAAGCTAAATGCACACCTAACGAGGCAGGAAAATGGATCTCAACGACTTTTCACGGTGACAAGACTTCCTCAATCCTTCTTCCTGTAGGAGGGTTTACACAACGGCACATCACGGTACTTTGAGTGGGAGTTGTCAGAGATCTTAAAAGGTAACTGTCATAAAATCAAAAATCAATTCTTTATTTTTATCTGGTAAACAAGTAACATAGATGAAAACCAGGCAACCCAAAAGTTAAAAATGACTCTTACTTTTCTTGTTCATAAAAGATCATTTCCCATCATTTCCCTGGCTCTTATATGGTACATTTGCCACACAAAGGAAGTTGCAGGGCATGCTGGGTTTTCTTTTTTTCTTCTTCACTTTCATCTCAGATTTAACTAATTCTGCCTGATTGGCTGAAGCCTCTTTCCCTCCTGTTTTCCCCTCCTACACCTCTGTCCCTCTCTTATTGGCCAGTATTTCTCATGCTGAGAAGCTGCAGAGTCACACAACGACAATGCACTTTCTATTGCAGAGCGGGGTGAGAGTGTCTGAAGACTGGGAGGAGGGTAGAAAATGCAAACACAAACAGAGTAAGGGAGGAAATTATGTCAGAATTTGCTTCAAGATAGAAAGAGTCAAGATGGAAAATCCTAAGAAGGATTTTCTCTTTTTTACTATAGAAAAATCACTACAATCAAAATGTGGACAGTGCAATACATGTTGTGTGAGTAGAGCAAGTATTTATCTCCTTATATATGGTTTTTTTTCTTAGATGGTATGGCTGACAGCTCCTCTTTAAAGATCCAATCCAACATGGCAGTCATTGTCGCTGCTTGCCACCAAACTTTGTTTGCATAATCACATGCTTGTACCCACATCAGGAGATCGCAGTAGTGGGTACGAGCCTTTAGTGCTTTTAGCCATTAATTTGCAGAATTCCTGACTGCTATAATGTAAACCATCTTTTTCTGCATTACTTTTTACAAGCTGCATTAAAATGGTACATTTATGATTTCTCTGGTGTTTTTCCTGCTCTCTCTTCTGTACTTTTTCTTATAATTCACGAAAAACTTGCAGTGCATGCCTTTCAGGTTTTACTGAAATGAGTGTGATTGCTCCCAAATTCTTATACAACACAATACAATAACATTTCTATAGCGCTTTTCTCCCATAGGAGTCAAGGCGCTTAGGCTCTCTCAGATTCAGTAATTGCTAGTAGGATGAAGTATTCACACAACAAAAGTTACATTTCTGCAAATGCCAAACTGAACAGGTGGGTTTTCAGTCTGTATTTAAACACGTCCAGGGATGGAGCTGTCCTGATCTGTTGAGGTAAGGAGTTCCAAAACGTAGGGGCAGCATGACAGAAGGCTCTGGGACCAAAAGATTCCAAGTGGACTCTGGGTATGACTAGATTATTAGAACCTGTGGATCTGAGAATGCGGGGATTGCTACGTAGCTGCAACATATCTTTCATGTATCCAGGGCCTAGATTATTCAGGGATTTAAATGTCAGTAGGCCAATCTTGAATAAGACCCTCCATTCTATAATCTAGGTAGCCAGTGAAGGGAGTGCAGGACTGGCGTTATGTGGCAGTGACGGGGTTGGTTGGTTAGCAGTCTGGCAGCAGAATTCTGTATCAGCTATAAGCAGTGCAAGACCTTTTTTGGAAGGCCAGTGTAGAGAGCATTACAGTAGTCCAGTCGGAATGTGATGAAGGCGTGGACTAAGGTTGGCAGATCTTCTGGGAGGATGAGGAGCTTGATTTTTGCAATGTTCTTCAGGTGAAAATAGGATGATTTCACCACAGTGGAGATTTGAGTTCTGAAGTTTAACTCTCCATTAATTAGAACTCCCAGGCTACTCACATGGTCAGAGCTGCGTAGATCCGTGCCTCCTATTCCCAGTGGTGAAGACTGCAAGTTAAGTTGTTTTGTTATCATGCTCTGCCCTCCAATCAGAAGGACTTCAGTTTTGTCTGCATTTAGTTTCAGCCAGTTGTCATTCATCCATTGCTGTAGTTCACGTAAGCAGGCATTTATAGTTAGAGTTGGGTCTGTCACACCAGGCTTGAAGGAAAGGTATAGTTGGGTGTTGTCTGCATAGCAGTGGTATGTCAGGCCATGTTTTTGGATTAGTTTTCCAAGCGGTAACATGTAAATCATGAAAAGCAGGGGAGAGAGGATTGAGCCCTGGGGCACCCCATACTTAAGTGATACAGGGGTGGACAGGAAGGGCCCCATAGACACTTGGTGGGTTCTGCCACTCAAGAAGGATTGGAACCACTGAAGAACTATGCCATCAATGCCGCAGTATTCCTGTAGCCTGTTTATCTAGATGTCATGGTCAACTGTATCAAAGGCTGCAGAAAGGTCGAGCAGTATGAGGATCGACCACTCTTCTCTGTCTCTTGCCATGAGCAGGTGGTTGCATATTTAGATGAGGGCAGTTTCAGTGCTGTGGTGTTTCCTGAAGCCAGACAGGAATGGGTCATAACTGTTGTTTTGTAGGATTTTGGCTTCTAGCTGGAGGTAAACAGCTTTTTCAATTAGCTTGCCCAGAAAGGGGAGGTTAGAGACAGGTCTGTAGCTGGTCATTGCATCTAGGTCCAGGGAGGGTTTTTTTGAGGAGAGGCCTGATGATTGCTTCCTTCAGTAAAGCAGGAAATATCCCTGATTGTAAGGGACAGTTAACAATTTTGAGGAATACCGGTACGAACAGGTCGGGGCAGTTCAACATGAACTGTGTTGGGCCAGGATCCAGGTCACAGGTAGTTAGGCGGAGGTGACGGAGGATGCTTGATGTGACTTCTTCATCAATTTCTTTGAAGTTTGACCAAGGTGTTACGTTGTCTCTGCTAATGGTCTTCGGCGCTATATTAGGCTCAGATGCTGTAATTCGGATGGCGGACCTTATAGCGGAGACTTAGTCTGTGAAGAAATTGGCAAATTGGTCACAGCGGTCCTATGAGGACTCGATATTACGTTTTTGACATGCCGGGATGCAGAGTTTTTCCACTGTGCGGAACAGTTGGGCTGGTTTGTTAACTGCATTTGCAATCTCTTGTGATAGAAAGGATGATTTTTTCCCCTTGATTACCTTTTGGTAGCTCTTCAAGTGGAGGATTAAGGCATGTTTGTCTTCTGGGGACTGAGATTTGCGCCACAGTCTCTCAAGTTTTCGGCCTTGTCTTTTCAGCTTTTTTATGGCGTTATCAAACCACTGTGCATGATGGTGTGGAGTAAGATATTTGGTGCACAGAGGAGCAATGGTCTCAAAGGTGGAGGACACACATTTGTTGTATTTAAACACCAGAGTATCAGGGTCCAAGCTGGAATCAGTCAATTCATCAAAGCTAAGGTTATCTCAGATGTGTTGAGGTGTTAGCCCTTTTAAGCGGCGGTATTTTATTTGATTCTTGACCTGTTGTTTGACAGCTGGTGTTGGTCATGCGTATGCATGGCCAACTTCAACACAAATGCAAGTAACTTTCCACCCAGTGGAATGAATATGTATTTGCAGAAAACCCAGCAAATATGTGCAGGGCCGGATTTCTGGACAGGCCAAAAAGGCCCAGGCATTGGGCAGCTGCAGCCTAAGGTGGCACCTGTACATGGAAGTGGATCTGCTACATATAAAAGAGGAGGGTGAAAATCGGGAGTAGAGATGGCTCGAACCTCCGATTTTCGCGAACCTCGAATGCGAAACTCCGCAAAAAGTTCGGTTCGCGCGCACTTTTCGAACCACAATAGACTTCAATGGGGAGGCGAACTTTGAAAACCAGAAACATTTATGCTGGCCACAAAAGTGATGGAAAAGATGTTTCAAGGGGTCTAACATCTGAGTTTTTGCATGGCGGAGTGGGATACACGCCAAAAGTCCCGGGGAAAAATCTGGATTTGATGCACAGCAGCTTTTTAAGGGCAGAAATCACATTGCATGCTAAATTGGAGGCCTAAAGTGCTTTAAAACATCTTGCATATGTATACATCAATCAGGTATTGTAAATAGTGTACTGGTTCACACTGACAGACCAAACTCACTGTGTAATGCACCGCAAACAGCTGTTTGTGTAGTGACAGCCGTGCTGGACTGGTGTGCACCATGGCCAGATTGCTCTTCCTCAGTGATATCAGGTAATGTCTGACTGCCTTATCAACTATCGATGGTTCTTTCTCTACCATCGTTAAAGCTTACATCTATTTTTTTAAATAACTTTTTCTGCTGGCTGTTCAGTACCTTTAACGAGAATCTGTTATGGAAGGAAAGTCTTAGAAGAGAAATTCAGGATACTGTCCTTTAAATGTGTAAAGGATCAAAACACAGTCCTTTTTCAGGGCAGTCCACCTTGCCCCGTAACACTTGTTTATATATCTTTAAAAGGACTATAGCAACTAGTGCAATCTCAAAAAGGCAACAGAAAAAATCTCTGAAAAAACTTTATTCACACGAGTAAAAAACATCCAAAAACATGGTTCTTCAATATCACAATGGTAGGTCTTGGGAGTACAATAAATTAATTTTAAATCAGTTAATGGTTATAGCTTTGCGGGTATAAACTTCAAGGCAACGACACATGTTCGTTTCGGGCTTTTTATGTAGAGTAAAGTATGCCCTTCATCAGGCCGTGATACCCAGCTCTATAAATAAAAACAATATATAACAGCATATTAAAATCAAATTCATATAATTCCATCAGAGATGCGACAAAGAAATTGTCGCAACGAAAAGAACCCAATACCAAGTAGGGTATATGGCATGTACACCAGGTTCAATCCAAGAACCTACATGTCAAAATAACCCCAGAAAAAGGCTAAGTGAAGGATCAAACCAGAGATTGAATGTGTTTGAATTGGAGAAGATATATAGAAAAGACCAAAATCCAGAGGAGAATAGTAGAGGAGAATAGGATGTGAACCACCTCCTAAGGACTAGTAAATATCAGTCCTCTTGTTCACACATTATTTCCAAGATGAAAACAAGAAATATATAGTGTGTAAGGCTTTACTAAGCCAAAGATTTGAGTGGTAAACATGAAAAAATAACAACATAGCAAAAAAAGAGTCAGCAAACCTGCGTAGCCAAACCAACAAGGAAGACCGGTCAAGAAAAAGAAGCCATGTATTGGGGGGCGTCTGAACTCACCAGACGCACACAACCTAAAAATTCACAGGTACAAAAACAGCCTATCAAAAAAATGGCAAACAGTGTCAAGGCATGTAGCATAGCTAACCATCTCCCACAGGGCAATCCAAAGAGAATCCCTATAATCCGGGGATACCCAAACATATGCCCCCCATAAAACAATAGAGGGGGTACCCTGCAGAGTGTAAAACTAAATACTATTGTCCCCCCTGGATGTCCCACCCATAAGCATCCATAGAAACCCATATATACACACATGCACCAGACAAGAAGAAAACCCCATATATATATATATATGTGTGCAAAGCATAGAATTCTGTAGTCTGGTGCATATCTGCAAACACAGGCATCCCCACGGAAAAAACCAAGGCATATAACACAACAAGGACAGTGAAAAACAAGGCTGCATGCAAGAGCATACTCAGCACAAATGACCAAAAAACGCCATAAAAATGACATAAAAACGAATGCCCACATTTAAGGTATCGACAGAGACTGACCTGATAAATATAAAATATATCAAGCAAGTGAACTTACTTTCCAACGGCAGGAGGCAGGTGCTGCAAAAGGAAACCCAATCAAGGACGGCGTGCAGCGCTGTTTAAATATTACCTCCAGTACTGATATCCTGTGAGGATCAGCCAATCCGAGGCCCCACCTAATACAGAGCCACGCTGGGACGCACGCACGGACATGACGTCCGCGTATAGGAAGCCGCTCTCTCCCCTCACGGAGAGTACTCGGAGAGGAGTCGTCCCCTCCCACCAGGAATGACGTCAGCCGCCCTTAACACCAATGAGAGGCGACACCACTCGTAATGGCACTATAGCCCAAGAGAGGGTGTGTGTCTAAAGAAAGCACCAATGGGGATAAATTAAGAAGGCAAGACCACGCTGGAGCGCAAGGGAAAATATGTGTAGTTTAAAATACACTGCGCTCAGTATAAGAAAAATAAATGAAAAAATAGCTACAAGGACAAAAATTGGGCACATTTAAATAAAAATGAGCAGGTGTACACAATACCTTATAGAGATCACCACTGAGATGGGCCATAACGATTTAAAGGGGCATAGCAGAGATTACTACAGTTAAACAGACAGACGCCTCAAAAGAGACTAGATCAGATTGCCATGGGGGAGACAGTCCCGGGGGAAATACAACAACACTTAGATAATATATAATATACGTTGCATTACATGCCCGAACACCACATAAAAACCAAAAAATACCAGAATTCCCGGATATTGGTATGGACCACGCAGTAGCCAAAAATGGAAGTCGGTCGATAGATCCACCATCTACATTCACCTCTGAAAAGAAAAGAAGAAGAAAAAAAGAGATAAACAACCAAAAAGAGATGAACAATGGGAAACAAGTCATGTGGTTCGGCACATATAAAAATACAAAGCCAGCTTTACAATGTAGCAAATGTATCAAAAAGACACCATTGTCTACAACGGCCTGTACTCGGCGTTTAGTCCAGCTGGAGTTAGTGTCTGTAAAAATCTAATCCAGCGGGCCTCTTTATGCAGTAAAGTTGTTTCTCTATTGCCACCCCTTCTTGGGGGAGGAACTATATCAAGGACACAGAATCTTAACTGGTTTGCTGAATGGCCCATTAAAACAAAATGTTGGGCCACTGGAGAGTCAATTTGAGACGGGTCAAGATTGCGCCTCAAGGCTACATTAATCTTAGACCTATGTTCAATAATGCGCTCCTTAACAGCTCTAGTGGTTTCCCCCACATACATCTTGCCACATGGACACTTAATGCAGTAAACCACATATTCAGTGTCACACGTGGCATAATGAGAGAGTTTGACTGGAAATCCCTTCATGGGGTGATCAATACTCTTGCCCTTCAGGACTAGTTGGCAGCATGAGCAATGTAAGCACGGAAACGTGCCCTTGCGCACAGGTGCCAAATGTCTCTGGGCCTCAATTCTACAAGATCCCACATCAGCCCTAATCAAATGGTCCCTTATAGACTGTGCTCTCTTGTAGGCCATCATTGGTGCCTGTCTGAATGCTGGTATCTCTGTACTAATTGATCGCAAGATAGGCCAATGTCGTCTGACCACACCTGCAACCCTGGACGAAAGTGTATTAAAGGACGTGGCCAAAATCATACGTTCCTGTCTATTAGTTTCCATGCTTTTGGGGGATTTTTTTAGCAAGTCACCTCGCTCACGTTTCATTACATCTCTTTTAATGCGTTCAACCAGTTTTTTAGGATAATGTCTATCAATAAACCTGGATGTCATCCCAGACATCCGTCTTTCCACTTGCTGTTCATCACTAACAATTCGACGCACCCGCATGAGCTGAGACTTAGGTAATGACTCCCGCAGAGGTCTGGGGTGAAAGCTATGGAAATCAAGAAGAGTGTTACGGTCCGTGGGTTTAGAGAACAGGTCAAACGACAGTAGCCGACCTCGCCTACATACATTGACATCTAAGAATGCAATTTGGGACATATCTACATTAAAAGTAAACTTCAATGCAGTGGAGGCACCCTGGAGCTCCTCGTAGAAGAGGTCAAAGGAGGACCGGGGCCCCGCCCAGACCAAAAATATGTCATCAATGTATCTACGCCAAGTGCAAGCGTAATTTTTAAAAAGGTCGTTGCGGTACACCCAGTCCTCCTCGAACCTCTCCACGAATAAGTTGGCATACACAGGGGCCACATTAGAGCCCATCGAAGATCCCCTTCGTTGCAGGTAAAAAGTGTCCTGAAAGAGGAAGAAATTCCTCTCCAACACCAATTCTAGGAGGGACATGATGAACTCAACCTGTAGTCCACTCACGGTAAGATCGCCCAATAAGGATTGTCGTACAGCTGCCTTTCCCTCACTATGTGGAATGCACGTATAGAGTGACTCTATGTCTAGTGTAATAAGTAGGCAATCCTCATGGGGCAAGATCAGCTCACTCATTTGGTTAATAAAGTCAGATGTGTCCCTAATGTATGATCTCTGGCTGAGCATGTACTTTCTAAGTACCTTATCCAGAAAGATAGCGGTGTGACTAAATACTGAATCACACCCAGCCACAATAGGTCTCCCAGGTGGCTGATCAAGTCTCTTGTGGATTTTGGGCAGACAATAGATGACCGGTGTAACTGGTTTATCATTATAGAGAAATTCAAAAAGTTTTTGGTCAATAATATTGCTGTCCAAAGCATCACACAAGATAACTTTGAGCTCACCCAGAAATACACATGTCGGGTCGACATCCAGCTTCCTATAAACCCCTTCATCACTGAGTTGCCGTAAAATTTCTGATACATAATCATCCTTATTCAATATCACAACAGCTCCACCCTTATCGGCTGGTTTTACTACTATCGATGAGTTTTTCTTAAGATTGTATAAAGCCTCCTTTTCGGCTCGACTCAGATTATGTTTCACATAAGGCAACCCCCCTCTTTTAGATTCTAATTCCAACTTAGCGATGTCACGTTTCACTGATTTAATATACGCCTCTACATGTTCATTACCTTCTGGTGCTCTATTACCTGTGGGGGAAAAAAGGTTAAGTTCCTTTGCATCATATAGAGCCAGGTCGGGTGTCTTTTTTGGAACAATGGGTTGCCTAGAGAAAAAACTTTTCCATCTTAGTTGATTAAAGAATTTTTCAAGCTCAATGTCCAAAGAGAAAAAGTCAGGAGTAGCTGTCGGACTAAAGGATAGTCCCTTAGATAACACTGATAATTCATCAGCCGATAATTGGTAGGTGGAGATATTGATCACAGGTGAAAGGTCAGATTTTTTGACTAGTGGCTCAGAGGCTACGTACGATCTCGGAAGTAGTATTCCCGTCTCGGCATCTGTTTTTGCTGTCGTCTCTTGGGGGGTCGGGCTGATGAAGACCCCGTGACCCCTAAAAAAGAGGATGATTCCGACATAGAGGAGCCAGTGGAGGGCGCTGGGGAATTTGGGGGCTCTGATCCCTGTCTGGGGAATCTGCGTCTCAGTTTTCGTGGGCCCCTTCCTCCTCCTGGAGTTGTCGGGGCATTTTTTTGTTGCCATCTGTAAACGTAGCCTGATGTATAGTCCCGGCAATCTCTCTGGAACTTCTCTTTTTTATTTTGTAAAGCTTCCTTTTTATACTTCTCTAGGGCATCCTCTAATAATGCAATTTGAAATTCAAAAGCTTCTCTGTTAGCCTTCTCAGAAAGTTTACTCCGGATTTCCTTTGCCTCTGATTTAAAGCCAGGAAGTTTCTTATAGATCCACTCCACATACAGTAGGAGAATATCAAATGATGATTTGTTCAGTATACCCTCGAACCGGCACAGGAACTCACGATCGTCTGTAAACAGATTAGGGCGAATATGCGATCTAACACCCCTCGGGATTTTTTTGTTTTTATAGTACTCAGCTAGCGTCTGTCCATGAAGTTCCAAATCTATAATATATTTCTCAATTCTTTCGAGATCTTTCCAGTCAACAGATGTACTGTCAATCTCGTCTAGGATTTTGCAACAACCATCAACATTACTCAAGATGCGTTTGATATCTTCATCCAAATAGGAAAAAATAGAGATATTGCCAGATTGCAAATTGTCCTCAGTAAGAGGAGACAGCCCATTTGTTGACATTTATGTTCCTCTCAAAGGATGGGCTAAAGAGATAATTCTTAGATTACAGCAAAGCTAAGGAATCCCAGGTGGATTATTCGGCTTAGAAGAGAAATTCAGGATACTGTCCTTTAAATGTGTAAAGGATCAAAACACAGTCCTTTTTCAGGGCAGTCCACCTTGCCCCGTAACACTTGTTTATATATCTTTAAAAGGACTATAGCAACTAGTGCAATCTCAAAAAGGCAACAGAAAAAATCTCTGAAAAAACTTTATTCACACGAGTAAAAAACATCCAAAAACATGGTTCTTCAATATCACAATGGTAGGTCTTGGGAGTACAATAAATTAATTTTAAATCAGTTAATGGTTATAGCTTTGCGGGTATAAACTTCAAGGCAACGACACATGTTCGTTTCGGGCTTTTTATGTAGAGTAAAGTATGCCCTTCATCAGGCCGTGATACCCAGCTCTATAAATAAAAACAATATATAACAGCATATTAAAATCAAATTCATATAATTCCATCAGAGATGCGACAAAGAAATTGTCGCAACGAAAAGAACCCAATACCAAGTAGGGTATATGGCATGTACACCAGGTTCAATCCAAGAACCTACATGTCAAAATAACCCCAGAAAAAGGCTAAGTGAAGGATCAAACCAGAGATTGAATGTGTTTGAATTGGAGAAGATATATAGAAAAGACCAAAATCCAGAGGAGAATAGTAGAGGAGAATAGGATGTGAACCACCTCCTAAGGACTAGTAAATATCAGTCCTCTTGTTCACACATTATTTCCAAGATGAAAACAAGAAATATATAGTGTGTAAGGCTTTACTAAGCCAAAGATTTGAGTGGTAAACATGAAAAAATAACAACATAGCAAAAAAAGAGTCAGCAAACCTGCGTAGCCAAACCAACAAGGAAGACCGGTCAAGAAAAAGAAGCCATGTATTGGGGGGCGTCTGAACTCACCAGACGCACACAACCTAAAAATTCACAGGTACAAAAACAGCCTATCAAAAAAATGGCAAACAGTGTCAAGGCATGTAGCATAGCTAACCATCTCCCACAGGGCAATCCAAAGAGAATCCCTATAATCCGGGGATACCCAAACATATGCCCCCCATAAAACAATAGAGGGGGTACCCTGCAGAGTGTAAAACTAAATACTATTGTCCCCCCTGGATGTCCCACCCATAAGCATCCATTTTCTTGACCGGTCTTCCTTGTTGGTTTGGCTACGCAGGTTTGCTGACTCTTTTTTTGCTATGTTGTTATTTTTTCATGTTTACCACTCAAATCTTTGGCTTAGTAAAGCCTTACACACTATATATTTCTTGTTTTCATCTTGGAAATAATGTGTGAACAAGAGGACTGATATTTACTAGTCCTTAGGAGGTGGTTCACATCCTATTCTCCTCTACTATTCTCCTCTGGATTTTGGTCTTTTCTATATATCTTCTCCAATTCAAACACATTCAATCTCTGGTTTGATCCTTCACTTAGCCTTTTTCTGGGGTTATTTTGACATGTAGGTTCTTGGATTGAACCTGGTGTACATGCCATATACCCTACTTGGTATTGGGTTCTTTTCGTTGCGACAATTTCTTTGTCGCATCTCTGATGGAATTATATGAATTTGATTTTAATATGCTGTTATATATTGTTTTTATTTATAGAGCTGGGTATCACGGCCTGATGAAGGGCATACTTTACTCTACATAAAAAGCCCGAAACGAACATGTGTCGTTGCCTTGAAGTTTATACCCGCAAAGCTATAACCATTAACTGATTTAAAATTAATTTATTGTACTCCCAAGACCTACCATTGTGATATTGAAGAACCATGTTTTTGGATGTTTTTTACTCGTGTGAATAAAGTTTTTTCAGAGATTTTTTCTGTTGCCTTTTTGAGATTGCACTAGTTGCTATAGTCCTTTTAAAGATATATAAACAAGTGTTACGGGGCAAGGTGGACTGCCCTGAAAAAGGACTGTGTTTTGATCCTTTACACATTTAAAGGACAGTATCCTGAATTTCTCTTCTAAGCCGAATAATCCACCTGGGATTCCTTAGCTTTGCTGTAATCTAAGAATTATCTCTTTAGCCCATCCTTTGAGAGGAACATAAATGTCAACAAATGGGCTGTCTCCTCTTACTGAGGACAATTTGCAATCTGGCAATATCTCTATTTTTTCCTATTTGGATGAAGATATCAAACGCATCTTGAGTAATGTTGATGGTTGTTGCAAAATCCTAGACGAGATTGACAGTACATCTGTTGACTGGAAAGATCTCGAAAGAATTGAGAAATATATTATAGATTTGGAACTTCATGGACAGACGCTAGCTGAGTACTATAAAAACAAAAAAATCCCGAGGGGTGTTAGATCGCATATTCGCCCTAATCTGTTTACAGACGATCGTGAGTTCCTGTGCCGGTTCGAGGGTATACTGAACAAATCATCATTTGATATTCTCCTACTGTATGTGGAGTGGATCTATAAGAAACTTCCTGGCTTTAAATCAGAGGCAAAGGAAATCCGGAGTAAACTTTCTGAGAAGGCTAACAGAGAAGCTTTTGAATTTCAAATTGCATTATTAGAGGATGCCCTAGAGAAGTATAAAAAGGAAGCTTTACAAAATAAAAAAGAGAAGTTCCAGAGAGATTGCCGGGACTATACATCAGGCTACGTTTACAGATGGCAACAAAAAAATGCCCCGACAACTCCAGGAGGAGGAAGGGGCCCACGAAAACTGAGACGCAGATTCCCCAGACAGGGATCAGAGCCCCCAAATTCCCCAGCGCCCTCCACTGGCTCCTCTATGTCGGAATCATCCTCTTTTTTAGGGGTCACGGGGTCTTCATCAGCCCGACCCCCCAAGAGACGACAGCAAAAACAGATGCCGAGACGGGAATACTACTTCCG
This sequence comes from Hyperolius riggenbachi, assembly GCF_040937935.1. Lineage (NCBI taxonomy): Eukaryota > Metazoa > Chordata > Amphibia > Anura > Hyperoliidae > Hyperolius > Hyperolius riggenbachi. The sequence continues at coordinate 115,590,125 of NC_090646.1, read as the reverse complement.
AGATCGTACGTAGCCTCTGAGCCACTAGTCAAAAAATCTGACCTTTCACCTGTGATCAATATCTCCACCTACCAATTATCGGCTGATGAATTATCAGTGTTATCTAAGGGACTATCCTTTAGTCCGACAGCTACTCCTGACTTTTTCTCTTTGGACATTGAGCTTGAAAAATTCTTTAATCAACTAAGATGGAAAAGTTTTTTCTCTAGGCAACCCATTGTTCCAAAAAAGACACCCGACCTGGCTCTATATGATGCAAAGGAACTTAACCTTTTTTCCCCCACAGGTAATAGAGCACCAGAAGGTAATGAACATGTAGAGGCGTATATTAAATCAGTGAAACGTGACATCGCTAAGTTGGAATTAGAATCTAAAAGAGGGGGGTTGCCTTATGTGAAACATAATCTGAGTCGAGCCGAAAAGGAGGCTTTATACAATCTTAAGAAAAACTCATCGATAGTAGTAAAACCAGCCGATAAGGGTGGAGCTGTTGTGATATTGAATAAGGATGATTATGTATCAGAAATTTTACGGCAACTCAGTGATGAAGGGGTTTATAGGAAGCTGGATGTCGACCCGACATGTGTATTTCTGGGTGAGCTCAAAGTTATCTTGTGTGATGCTTTGGACAGCAATATTATTGACCAAAAACTTTTTGAATTTCTCTATAATGATAAACCAGTTACACCGGTCATCTATTGTCTGCCCAAAATCCACAAGAGACTTGATCAGCCACCTGGGAGACCTATTGTGGCTGGGTGTGATTCAGTATTTAGTCACACCGCTATCTTTCTGGATAAGGTACTTAGAAAGTACATGCTCAGCCAGAGATCATACATTAGGGACACATCTGACTTTATTAACCAAATGAGTGAGCTGATCTTGCCCCATGAGGATTGCCTACTTATTACACTAGACATAGAGTCACTCTATACGTGCATTCCACATAGTGAGGGAAAGGCAGCTGTACGACAATCCTTATTGGGCGATCTTACCGTGAGTGGACTACAGGTTGAGTTCATCATGTCCCTCCTAGAATTGGTGTTGGAGAGGAATTTCTTCCTCTTTCAGGACACTTTTTACCTGCAACGAAGGGGATCTTCGATGGGCTCTAATGTGGCCCCTGTGTATGCCAACTTATTCGTGGAGAGGTTCGAGGAGGACTGGGTGTACCGCAACGACCTTTTTAAAAATTACGCTTGCACTTGGCGTAGATACATTGATGACATATTTTTGGTCTGGGCGGGGCCCCGGTCCTCCTTTGACCTCTTCTACGAGGAGCTCCAGGGTGCCTCCACTGCATTGAAGTTTACTTTTAATGTAGATATGTCCCAAATTGCATTCTTAGATGTCAATGTATGTAGGCGAGGTCGGCTACTGTCGTTTGACCTGTTCTCTAAACCCACGGACCGTAACACTCTTCTTGATTTCCATAGCTTTCACCCCAGACCTCTGCGGGAGTCATTACCTAAGTCTCAGCTCATGCGGGTGCGTCGAATTGTTAGTGATGAACAGCAAGTGGAAAGACGGATGTCTGGGATGACATCCAGGTTTATTGATAGACATTATCCTAAAAAACTGGTTGAACGCATTAAAAGAGATGTAATGAAACGTGAGCGAGGTGACTTGCTAAAAAAATCCCCAAAAAGCATGGAAACTAATAGACAGGAACGTATGATTTTGGCCACGTCCTTTAATACACTTTCGTCCAGGGTTGCAGGTGTGGTCAGACGACATTGGCCTATCTTGCGATCAATTAGTACAGAGATACCAGCATTCAGACAGGCACCAATGATGGCCTACAAGAGAGCACAGTCTATAAGGGACCATTTGATTAGGGCTGATGTGGGATCTTGTAGAATTGAGGCCCAGAGACATTTGGCACCTGTGCGCAAGGGCACGTTTCCGTGCTTACATTGCTCATGCTGCCAACTAGTCCTGAAGGGCAAGAGTATTGATCACCCCATGAAGGGATTTCCAGTCAAACTCTCTCATTATGCCACGTGTGACACTGAATATGTGGTTTACTGCATTAAGTGTCCATGTGGCAAGATGTATGTGGGGGAAACCACTAGAGCTGTTAAGGAGCGCATTATTGAACATAGGTCTAAGATTAATGTAGCCTTGAGGCGCAATCTTGACCCGTCTCAAATTGACTCTCCAGTGGCCCAACATTTTGTTTTAATGGGCCATTCAGCAAACCAGTTAAGATTCTGTGTCCTTGATATAGTTCCTCCCCCAAGAAGGGGTGGCAATAGAGAAACAACTTTACTGCATAAAGAGGCCCGCTGGATTAGATTTTTACAGACACTAACTCCAGCTGGACTAAACGCCGAGTACAGGCCGTTGTAGACAATGGTGTCTTTTTGATACATTTGCTACATTGTAAAGCTGGCTTTGTATTTTTATATGTGCCGAACCACATGACTTGTTTCCCATTGTTCATCTCTTTTTGGTTGTTTATCTCTTTTTTTCTTCTTCTTTTCTTTTCAGAGGTGAATGTAGATGGTGGATCTATCGACCGACTTCCATTTTTGGCTACTGCGTGGTCCATACCAATATCCGGGAATTCTGGTATTTTTTGGTTTTTATGTGGTGTTCGGGCATGTAATGCAACGTATATTATATATTATCTAAGTGTTGTTGTATTTCCCCCGGGACTGTCTCCCCCATGGCAATCTGATCTAGTCTCTTTTGAGGCGTCTGTCTGTTTAACTGTAGTAATCTCTGCTATGCCCCTTTAAATCGTTATGGCCCATCTCAGTGGTGATCTCTATAAGGTATTGTGTACACCTGCTCATTTTTATTTAAATGTGCCCAATTTTTGTCCTTGAAGCTATTTTTTCATTTATTTTTCTTATACTGAGCGCAGTGTATTTTAAACTACACATATTTTCCCTTGCGCTCCAGCGTGGTCTTGCCTTCTTAATTTATCCCCATTGGTGCTTTCTTTAGACACACACCCTCTCTTGGGCTATAGTGCCATTACGAGTGGTGTCGCCTCTCATTGGTGTTAAGGGCGGCTGACGTAATTCCTGGTGAGAGGGGACGACTCCTCTCCGAGTACTCTCCGTGAGGGGAGAGAGCGGCTTCCTATACGCGGACGTCATGTCCGTGCGTGCGTCCCAGCGTGGCTCTGTATTAGGTGGGGCCTCGGATTGGCTGATCCTCACAGGATATCAGTACTGGAGGTAATATTTAAACAGCGCTGCACGCCGTCCTTGATTGGGTTTCCTTTTGCAGCACCTGCCTCCTGCCGTTGGAAAGTAAGTTCACTTGCTTGATATATTTTATATTTATCAGGTCAGTCTCTGTCAATACCTTAAATGTGGGCATTCGTTTTTATGTCATTTTTATGGCGTTTTTTGGTCATTTGTGCTGAGTATGCTCTTGCATGCAGCCTTGTTTTTCACCATCCTTGTTGTGTTATATGCCTTGGTTTTTTCCGTGGGGATGCCTGTGTATGCAGATATGCACCAGACTACAGAATTCTATGCTTTGCACACATATATATATATATGTGGGGTTTTCTTCTTGTCTGGTGCATGTGTGTATATATGGGTTTCTATGGATGCTTATGGGTGGGACATCCAGGGGGGACAATAGTATTTAGTTTTACACTCTGCAGGGTACCCCCTCTATTGTTTTATGGGGGGCATATGTTTGGGTATCCCCGGATTATAGGGATTCTCTTTGGATTGCCCTGTGGGAGATGGTTAGCTATGCTACATGCCTTGACACTGTTTGCCATTTTTTTGATAGGCTGTTTTTGTACCTGTGAATTTTTAGGTTGTGTGCGTCTGGTGAGTTCAGACGCCCCCCAATACATGGCTTCTTTTTCTTGACCGGTCTTCCTTGTTGGTTTGGCTACGCAGGTTTGCTGACTCTTTTTTTGCTATGTTGTTATTTTTTCATGTTTACCACTCAAATCTTTGGCTTAGTAAAGCCTTACACACTATATATTTCTTGTTTTCATCTTGGAAATAATGTGTGAACAAGAGGACTGATATTTACTAGTCCTTAGGAGGTGGTTCACATCCTATTCTCCTCTACTATTCTCCTCTGGATTTTGGTCTTTTCTATATATCTTCTCCAATTCAAACACATTCAATCTCTGGTTTGATCCTTCACTTAGCCTTTTTCTGGGGTTATTTTGACATGTAGGTTCTTGGATTGAACCTGGTGTACATGCCATATACCCTACTTGGTATTGGGTTCTTTTCGTTGCGACAATTTCTTTGTCGCATCTCTGATGGAATTATATGAATTTGATTTTAATATGCTGTTATATATTGTTTTTATTTATAGAGCTGGGTATCACGGCCTGATGAAGGGCATACTTTACTCTACATAAAAAGCCCGAAACGAACATGTGTCGTTGCCTTGAAGTTTATACCCGCAAAGCTATAACCATTAACTGATTTAAAATTAATTTATTGTACTCCCAAGACCTACCATTGTGATATTGAAGAACCATGTTTTTGGATGTTTTTTACTCGTGTGAATAAAGTTTTTTCAGAGATTTTTTCTGTTGCCTTTTTGAGATTGCACTAGTTGCTATAGTCCTTTTAAAGATATATAAACAAATGGAGGGAAAGTCTGCCATTCATTCAACTGTGTGCAACTTTCAATGGTACTTTCTCAGTACCATGGTGACCATGGGTAATGGCTAGGGAATCAGGGTTCTATTCCGGTCCGGAGTGGGAGCATGAGAAATGGCTACCACTACACATCCAAGGAAGGACCCATTGCACTGTGTAAGTAATGTACCTGCCCTGACCGTGCTTTGCAGACCAGGCATCTGTGGTCAGATGGACCCTTGACCCAACACTGTGTGCCAGAGATGACACCACTTGCCTTTAACAAGAATCTGTTATGGAGGGCAAGTCTGCAATTCATTCAACTGTGTGACTGATAAACAAGTTTCCATATTACTTTCTCAGTACCATGGTGTCCACGGGTAATGGCCGGGGAATCAGGGTTCAATTCCGGTCTGGAGTGGGAGCCTGATGAACGGCGACCACCACATATCCAAGGAAGGCAGCAGACATGCTGAGTGCAATGGAGCAGGAACAGCTACCACCACACATCCAAGGAAGGCAGCAGGCATGGCATGCAAGTCCCGACTCAGGGTGGTAGTGACAAAAAATAACAATACAGGAAGACTTTTGAGGCCCTGCTGTACATGAGACAAATCAACTTTAAATCCTTTAATGAGAATATGTTATGGAGGGCAAGTCTGCCATTCATTCAACTGTGTGACTGATAAACAAGTTTCCATATTACTTTCTCAGTACCATGGTGACCACAGGTAATGGCCGGAGAATCTGGGTTTGATTCCGGTCCAAAATGGGAGGCTGAGAAATGGCTACCACCACACATCCATCTGCAAACAGTTGTTTGTGTAGTGACGGCCTTGCTGGACTGGTGCGCACCATAACGAGAGTGCAGGTGATGGCGACTTTCCAGCCCATATGGTCACCGGGCTGAGGTAGCTCAATGACAGAACAGTGAGTGTCCAGCTGGTCTGTCCACAATGAAGCAATGACCTTATTATCTTGGGTGTGCCCCTCCCCGAGACACTCATATAGCCGGCAAGACAGAAGTTGGATGGCAAATTGGGACAGCTCTGGCCACAGGTCAAGCCTGCACACCCAGTAGTCCAGGGGACTCATCGCTGATCACAGTGTCTACATCCACACTTAAGGCCAGGTAGTTGGCTACCTGATGGTCGAGGCGTTGGTGGAGGGTGGATCCGGAAGGACTAAGGCGAGATGTTGGACTAAAGAATGTCCGCATGTCTGACATCACCATGAGATCGCTAGAGCATCCTGTCCTTGCTTGCGTGGACATGGGAGGAGGAGGATTACTGGCAGTGGCACCTTTATTACGTTGTTCTGTGACATCACCCTTAAACGCACTGTAAAGCATAGTTGCCAGCTTGTTCTGCAAGTGCTGCATCCTTTCTGTCTTCTGGTGATTTGGAAACATCTCTGCCACTTTGTGCCTATACAGAGGGTCTAGTAGCGTGGCCACCCAGTACAGCTTATTCCCCTTGAGTTTTTTCATACGGGGGTCCCTTAACAGGCTGGACAGCATGAAAGACGTCATCTGCACAAATTTGGATGCAGACGTACTATCCATCTCCTCTTGCACTTCCTCAGTGATGTCAGCTAAGTTCTCCTCTTCCCCCCAGCCACAAACAATACCACAGGAAAGTTGAGCAGCACAAGCCCCCTGCAACACCTGCTGCAGTTGTTCTTCTGCCTCCTCCTCCAAAAAAAAAAAAAAAAACTTCCTCATCATCTGACTTCTCTTCCCCACCCAACTTGTCCTCCTCCTCCCTCCCTCTGTGCTGCCGCAGGTGTTGAGGAATCATCTGATTCTGCTGAGAATTGATCCCACAACTCTTCCTTCTGTTCCTGTTCCTGTTCACACTCCTCCACAGCTTGATGCACCACTCTACGCACGGCATGCTCCAGGAAGAAAGCATATGGGATCAAGTCGCTGTTGGCGCCTTCTGCGCCTCGCCAGGTTTTTCACCTCCTCAAACAGCCACATGAGCCTGCAGGCATTTCGCATGAGTGTCCAGTACTTAGGCCGGAACATCCCCATCTCCCCAGAGCATGTCCTTTGACTGTAGTAGTAGAGATACTGTTTGATAACTTTCTCCTGTTGTAGCAGGCGGTTGACCATCAGGAGCATTAAATTCCAGCGAGTCGGGCTATTGCAAATCAAGTGTCTCACCGACAATTTGTTTCTCCACTTAATATCGGCAAAGCGTGCCATGGCCGTGTAAGACCGCCTGAAATGACCACACACCTTCCTGGACTGCTTCAGGACGTCTTGTAAGCCTGGGTACTTGGGGAGCTGGGGCAGTGTAGCTGGAGAGGAGATCACAGCACCAGTAGAGTTGAACTGCCACTCAGCCAAGGAGGAGGAGGAGGATGACAGCGAAGAGGATGTAGCAGGAGGAGAGGAGGTGGCAGCAGGCCTGCCTGTAAGCTGTGTAGGTGTCACGACTAGGTCCACTGCACAGCCACATACTTCCTGCTTGCCAGCGGTCACCAGGTTGACCCAATCAGCTGTGTAAGTAATGCCCCTGCCCTGACCATGCTTGGCAGACCAGGCATCCGTGGTCAGATGGACCCTTGACCCAACGCTGTGTGCCAGAGATGACACCACTTGTATTTCAGCTTCATGGTACAGTTTGGATATTGCCTTTTTTGAGTAATAATTGCAGCCTGGTTTCTTTTACTGCAGTGTTCCAATGGCCACACAATTTTGCAAGACCTCAGAGTCCACCAGCTGGTATGGTAACAGCTGGTGAGCTAACAGTTCCACCAAGCCAGCTGTCAGACGCCGGGCAAGGGGGTGACTGGCAGACATTGGCTTCTTCCGCTCAAAGATTTCCCTCACGGCCACCTGGCTGCTACTGTGTGCAGAGGAGCAGGTGAGAGGCGGAGTGGAGGAGGGTGACTGTGATTGTGAAGGTGCAAGGGAGAAAGCGGCTGAAGATGATGCACCTAAAGGAGGAGGAGGAGAAGGAGTGTGGCTTTTGTTTTGTGTGCTGCTTTTCCTCAGGTGGTCTTCCCATTGCAGTTTGTGCCTTTGCTCCATGTGCCTTTGTAAGGCAGTTGTCCCTACGCGGCTGTTGGCCTTTCCACGGCTCAGTTTTTGGCGGCAGAGAGAACAGATGGCATTTCTCTGATCTGAGGCAGACACACAAAAAAAATTCCAAACTGGTGAGCCCCCCTGGGGTGATGGCACTATTGTGGCATCAGCAGCGGAAGTTGAAGGGCATGTTGGCTGGCTGTCCATAGGTGGCGATACGGGGCGCCTGACACTGCCACCAGCTGTTTCTGATGATGAGCTCCCTCTGCTTCTTTCAGGAACTGATCTCCTCCTACTCCTCTCTGACTCCCCCTCTGAACTGTTCCCTTGGTCATTTTGTCTATTAGGATCCCACATGGCATCCGTATAATCATAATCATCATAATCATCCTCCCTATCTTCTCTTGCCTCAGACACCTCATAAACTGCACCAACATCAGGTACTTCATCCTCCTCCTCCTCACACCTTACGTCAATAGTGTCGCCTAACTAAGACATATGAGGTGGTGTAACTTGCTTAGCGCCTTCCTCTTGTTGTAACAATAATGGCTGTGAATCAGTGAATTCCCGAACCAAATAACTCCTACGAAGTGTCAAATACAGCGGATGTGGTGCTTGTAGTAGCGCTGGTGGCTGCGGAAGATGATGTGTTCTGTGTTAAATAGTCAACCAAGTCCTGACAATCTTGGGAGTTGATGGGACGTGCCTTCTTCTGAGCACTGACTTTGGGCCAGGGCCGTACAAAATCACATCAGCACAACCTTGAACAGACCTGCCGGGTGTCCTGCCTCTGGCTCTGCCTCTGCTTGTTGTTTTGTCCATATCGGGGGGGGGGGGGGGTGAACTGAAAGGTATGCACTGACTTGACTAATACAATGTGCAGTCACACAGGTGCAGTGAAAGGTATGCAGTGACTGGTATTACAATACAATGTGCAGCTGTCACACAGGTGCCGTGAACAGGTATGCACGGACTGGTATATTACACAGCGTGTGGTCACACAGGTGCTGTGAACAATTATGCAATGCAGTGACTGGTGGTATATAACACTGCGTGCGCTCATGTAGGTATGTAGGTGCACTGAACAGGTGGGTATGCAGTGATTGGTATTACAATTGTGCAGCTGTCACACACATAGGTACTGTGAACAGGTGCAGTGACTGGTGGTATCTAACACTGTGTGCGCTCACGTAGGTAGGTAGGTGTACTGAACAGGTGGGTATGCAGTGATTGGTATTACAAATGTGCACCTGTCACACACACAGGTAGTCACTGAATGTGCTGAGCCTGGCAGTGGCACAGTAGGAATTACCAAGGGGCCAAGGTCCAGCAGCTGCGACTGACTAACAAGTCTGTATATGCAACCCAAGTGTCTGTGGGACACACACACACACACAAAAAATAGATCACAAGAAGAACATTAGCTCTCAAAAGAGCTGTTGAGGATGAGGAGTGCTTTTTAGCAATAAGTATCAGCTAGAAGGAGCAACCTAACAAGCCTAACACAAGAGCCTAACCAAGCTTTCCCTATGTTAGCAGGTTCTCTCCCTTCTCTAATTACTGCAGCCACATGAGTGAGTGAAAAAGCTGACGCTGCCTGCGTTTTATAAGGGGGGGGTCTCCAGGAGGGAGTGTAGCCTGATTGGCTACCCTGTGTCTGCTGACTGTGATGTAGAGGGTCAAAGTTGACACTAATGATGTAGTATAGGGGACGGGTCGAACTCGCATACAGTTCGAGGTTCACCGCGAACGTGTACCACCGAAGTTCGTGCAAAGAAGTTTGCAGTCGAACCGTTCGGGCCATCTCTAATTTTTTTTTTAAGTAGACTGACGTTGCAAGATAATATTTAATGGCATTCATTTGCAAAATGTCTTGCATGTAATGACAGGTTTTTGTGCTAAAGTTACCCTTTAAGTAGAAATAATTGAAAAGAGAACAGCAAATACATATTTTCTTCTGCTTACCATAAATAAATTCAGTATCAGATCATATATATATATATATATATATATATATATATATTATCAGTCAACTTAAAACACTTTATACTTTTAATGCATATGCACTTACAACAAGCACATTATGAATTATTACTATCAGGCAGTGAATGGGTATAATTACCTTAATGTGGCTGCCACACTTGCTTAACCATGAATTAAATTCAGCAGTGATATTCATTTAACACACTGGGGTTGACTTTATCAGGTACTTTGCACATTAAATTAATATAGAAAAAATAAAATTAACAATGTATTGCTCCTGTAGATTTTTTACAATTCACCAGTGCAAATACATCCAAATCGTACTACTCATGTGTTTAAATTATAAATTAAAATGCCTTTCTATTATGGTTTCATCATACTTTGTAGTGATGTGCATGGTACAATGCAGACAACAGTGGATAACAATCACTAATCACATAACTATGCAAAAGGAATATATGAAATTAGACTAAGGACCTGTAAAATCGTGATGACCTGTACACAGTGGTGCAATGCATTTTTTAGAAAAATGCAATAACAGTGTCTGCTGCACTGTGCTTGAAAAGCACATGAAATTGATTTTCATAGTTTTTTTTTAGTTAAACAATTAGGAAACCAGGAAAGGAGGCGCTTATTGTGACCTTAAGACTGCACTGTGTGTACTCCTGTTCGTTATTGCCTGAAGAAGCGGAAATATACCTGCAAAATGCATTGCGTTGTATGTTGGAGTATATAAATACATTAGTTTGTACTAAAACCAACAGTATCATGTCTGCTTCAGGGAGATGAGTCTACAACCCCCTCCCGAGGAATTTTAAAGTTTTTATATATATTTTATTCTGTTGGCGCCTCTGTTCTCCTTACAATATCAGCATCCACTCCTGGTGGAGGGGTTGAATTTCCTTTCTTCTCCTAATCTACAGAGAGCGACAACTTAATCCTGAGTGAAGATAGGCCTAATCTCCTAACCTGCCTACACAGTGGTTGCCTAATTGGTAGCCCTGACTTGTGAGTATATTTAGCATATACTTTTCCATTTACCAATCACCAAACTTACTACACCATAATGGGCTCTCGGTGTCCCTTCTTTTTCTAAAATATAGGAAAGTTCATAATCCATGTAGAATGATTTCATTAATTGCTGCTTTGAATTGCTTTTTTTCCCAGCAAATGTCTGCTGAAAATAATTTAAGGAATAATGGTCATCAAGTAAATTAGCTTCAAATCACTATTAACAGAAAAAAATATTACTGGTCTACTTGCTGTCGGAATCATTCATGGTTTAAATCTTTGGGAACAAGGAAATTAACAGTCATTTTATCACTCACTGAGGTTGATTCTCAAAAGCGGGATAACTGCTATCACAGCAGTTATCACACGATCTGCCGCTCGCAGTGCTTATCACGTGAACAGCGTTAGTTCACATAATAAGCGAAGGTTATCACGCGATCACGTGCGTGTTTCACATGAAAAGTGCACGTGATCGCATGATAACCTTCGCTTATCACGAGAACTAACGCTGTTTGCGTGATAAGCACTGCAAGCGGCAGAGCGCGTGATAACTGCTGTGATAGCAGTTATCACGCTTTTGAGAATCAACCTCACTATCACTAAGGATGGTCAGAATTACCAAATTTAGAATCTGACCAAATTCCAAATTCTTTCTGGTCATTTTTACCATAATTCTATGGAATTCCACAATTTACTCTGAATGATTTATATAAAGTATATAAAGCCCCCACAGATGCTATCATCTCCAAGTTTGCTAGGTATGCTCTGGAGAATAGTGTTAATTAATTAGGGCCCCAATACATGCTCCAGTATTTAGGAGGAAGTGGTGCCCTCAGGATGCATGGTGGAATCTGGTGGTCCCGTTTAACAAAGGGGTGCTAAGATGCCTGCCCTGCCCAAGTGAAATGTGTATAGGGGTACCACTGTACCCCTTAACCATTTACACAAAGGGTTGAATTGAAATTAAAAACATAACCACAAAAACGTGATTTAATTCTCTTAACTAGTGTTGGGCGAACAGTGTTCGCCACTGTTCGGGTTCTGCAGAACATCACCCTGTTCGGGTGATGTTCGAGTTCGGCCGAACACCTGATGGTGTTCGGCCAAACCGTTCGGCCACATGGCCGAACTAAGAGCGCATGGCCGAACGTTCCCCGAACGTTCGGCTAGCGCTGTGATTGGCCGAACGGGTCACGTGGTTCGGACCCGAACGCGCTCTGATTGGCCGAACTGTCACGTGGTTCGGGTAAATAAATACCCGAACCACGTCATATTTCCGCCATTTGTCGTGGGTTTAGCTTTGGGTAGGCAGGCAGGGTAGTTCGCGCTCCAGCCACGCTAGCCAGGGTCCCCCCAGTCATTGTGTTGCTGCTGGGAATAGTAATACACCGCTCGCTCAGCATTCTGTTTACTGCCACTCTGTGTACCTCGCTCAGCCACACTATATAGCATTCTGTTTACTGTTCTGTGTCTGCTGGGAATAGTAGTACACCGCTCGCTCAGCCACACTTTATAGCATTCTGTTTACTGCCACTCTGTGTACCTCGCTCAGCCACACTATATAGCATTCTGTTTACTGTTCTGTGTCTGCTGGGAATAGTAGTACACCGCTCGCTCAGCCACACTATATAGCATTCTGTTTACTGCCACTCTGTGTACCTCGCTCAGCCACACTATATAGCATTCTGTTTACTGTTCTGTGTCTGCTGGGAATAGTAGTACACCGCTCGCTCAGCCACACTATATAGCATTCTGTTTACTGCCACTCTGTGTACCTCGTTCAGCCACACTATATAGCATTCTGTTTACTGCCACTCTGTGTCTGCTGGGAATAGTAGTACACCGCTCACCCGCCACTGTATAGCATTGTGCTCTGTGTCGCTGCTGGGAATAGTGGTACACCGCTCACCCGCCACTGTATAGCATTGTGCTCTGTGTCGCTGCTGGGAATAGTGGTACACCGCTCACCCGCCACTGTATAGCATTGTGCTCTGTGTCGCTGCTGGGAATAGTGGTACACCACTCAGCCACACTATATAGCATTCTGTTTACTGTTCTGTGTCTGCTGGGAATAGTAGTACACCGCTTGCTCAGCCACACTATATAGCATTCTGTTTACTGCCACTCTGTGTACCTCGCTCAGCCACACTATATAGCATTCTGTTTACTGCCACTCTGTGTCTGCTGGGAATAGTAGTACACCGCTCACCCGCCACTGTATAGCATTGTGCTCTGTGTCGCTGCTGGGAATAGTGGTACACCGCTCACCCGCCACTGTATAGCATTGTGCTCTGTGTCGCTGCTGGGAATAGTGGTACACCGCTCAGCCACACTATATAGCATTCTGTTTACTGTTCTGTGTCTGCTGGGAATAGTAGTACACCGCTCGCTCAGCCACACTATATAGCATTCTGTTTACTGCCACTCTGTGTACCTCGCTCAGCCACACTATATAGCATTCTGTTTACTGCCACTCTGTGTCTGCTGGGAATAGTAGTACACCGCTCACCCGCCACTGTATAGCATTGTGCTCTGTGTCGCTGCTGGGAATAGTGGTACACCGCTCACCCGCCACTGTATAGCATTGTGCTCTGTGTCGCTGCTGGGAATAGTGGTACACCGCTCACCCGCCACTGTATAGCATTGTGCTCTGTGTTGCTGCTGGGAATAGTGGTACACCGCTCACCCGCCACTGTATAGCATTGTGCTCTGTGTCGCTGCTGGGAATAGTGGTACACCGCTCACCCGCCACTGTATAGCATTGTGCTCTGTGTCGCTGCTGGGAATAGTGGTACACCGCTCAGCCACACTATATAGCATTCTGTTTACTGTTCTGTGTCTGCTGGGAATAGTAGTACACCGCTCGCTCAGCCACACTATATAGCATTCTGTTTACTGCCACTCTGTGTACCTCGCTCAGCCACACTATATAGCATTCTGTTTACTGCCACTCTGTGTCTGCTGGGAATAGTAGTACACCGCTCACCCGCCACTGTATAGCATTGTGCTCTGTGTCGCTGCTGGGAATAGTGGTACACCGCTCACCCGCCACTGTATAGCATTGTGCTCTGTGTCGCTGCTGGGAATAGTGGTACACCGCTCACCCGCCACTGTATAGCATTGTGCTCTGTGTCGCTGCTGGGAATAGTGGTACACCGCTCACCCGCCACTGTATAGCATTGTGCTCTGTGTCGCTGCTGGGAATAGTGGTACACCGCTCAGCCACACTATATAGCATTCTGTTTACTGTTCTGTGTCTGCTGGGAATAGTAGTACACCGCTCGCTCAGCCACACTATATAGCATTCTGTTTACTGCCACTCTGTGTACCTCGCTCAGCCACACTATATAGCATTCTGTTTACTGCCACTCTGTGTCTGCTGGGAATAGTAGTACACCGCTCACCCGCAACTGTATAGCATTGTGCTCTGTGTCGCTGCTGGGAATAGTGGTACACCGCTCACCCGCCACTGTATAGCATTGTGCTCTGTGTCGCTGCTGGGAATAGTGGTACACCGCTCACCCACCACTGTATAGCATTGTGCTCTGTGTCGCTGCTGGGAATAGTGGTACACCGCTCACCCGCCACTGTATAGCATTGTGCTCTGTGTCGCTGCTGGGAATAGTGGTACACCGCTCACCCGCCACTGTATAGCATTGTGCTCTGTGTCGCTGCTGGGAATAGTGGTACACCGCTCAGCCACATTATATAGCATTCTGTTTACTGTTCTGTGTCTGCTGGGAATAGTAGTACACCGCTCGCTCAGCCACACTATATAGCATTCTGTTTACTGCCACTCTGTGTACCTCGCTCAGCCACACTATATAGCATTCTGTTTACTGCCACTCTGTGTCTTCTGGGGATAGTAGTACACTGCTCACCCGCCACTGTATAGCATTGTGCTCTGTGTCGCTGCTGGGAATAGTGGTACACCGCTCACCCGCCACTGTATAGCATTGTGCTCTGTGTCGCTGCTGGGAATAGTGGTACACCGCTCACCCGCCACTGTATAGCATTGTGCTCTGTGTCGCTGCTGGGAATAGTGGTACACCGCTCAGCCACACTATATAGCATTCTGTTTACTGTTCTGTGTCTGCTGGGAATAGTAGTACACCGCTTGCTCAGCCACACTATATAGCATTCTGTTTACTGCCACTCTGTGTACCTCGCTCAGCCACACTATATAGCATTCTGTTTACTGCCACTCTGTGTCTGCTGGGAATAGTAGTACACCGCTCACCCGCCACTGTATAGCATTGTGCTCTGTGTCGCTGCTGGGAATAGTGGTACACCGCTCACCCGCCACTGTATAGCATTGTGATCTGTGTCGCTGCTGGGAATAGTGGTACACCGCTCACCCGCCACTGTATAGCATTGTGCTCTGTGTCGCTGCTGGAAATAGTGGTACTGTATAGCATTTCTGTACTGCCACTGTACTGCTGCCAGTCAGCGTGTACTTTAAGGATAAGTGAAATGAGGAAAAAATCCGGTGAAAGAGGGAGGGGCAAGGGAAGAGGTGTTTCCCCTGACGGTTCACGTACAGGCCACAGGGGAGCACCCAAGAAAACCCACTCAATACCGCCCATGTTGTCCAGGACAACAACCCTCACAAATCCAAAAGAACAGGACCAGATAATTACTTGGATGACCTCTCAAGCGTCCAGCAGTGGGTTAAGCAGCACCAGCACATCACGCACGAGGTCCGAGTCCTCAGCCAGTTACAAGGAGCCAGTGGGCACAAAGCTGACACAACCGGCAGCGACACCACGCACACAACTGCCAGATAACCAGTCCGATGAATTACCTCAGGACACAATGGGGTATTCGCAGGAGCTATTCCCAGCCCAACAAACTTCCACCTTTCAAAGGTCAATGGAGGAACAGCCAGAAATGTTGTGCCCGGATTCACAACCATTAACTGTGGGAAATGCACCGCGCACTGAAATACAAGGCGAGTCCGAGGAGGACTCGGAAACCCAAATCCCAGAGCAAGTTGGGCAGGAGGGGTTGCAATTGCAGGAGGTCGGCCGACAAGATCTGGAAGACGACGTTGGAGTGAGCTGCGCAGAGGTTGTTCTGGGGAGCTCTACTCCACGGCGGCGGCCCCCCACAATGACATATGACGAGTTTCAGGAGATGGAAGAGGAGGGTATGGACAATGTGGACAGAGACCCAGATTTTGTTTGTGAACGAGAACATCGCCATCGTAGCAGCAGCACAGATGAGTCTGTTGAAGAACCCACTGCTGCACGAGTTCGCCTTGTGCCACAAGGTAGGCGGCGCGCAATTTCAGGCACCACAAGCGTGGAAGTTCAAGTGAGAGGCAAAAGAGGAGCAAACAGAAATCGCCAGCAAGGCAGGTGCTCCAAAGTCTGGGCTTTCTTTGAAGACTGCACTGAGGATGTTACCATGGCGATTTGCAAGGTGTGCAAGACCCGCCTGAGCAGGGGGAAAAGTATTAACAACCTCTCCACCACCAGCATGAGCCGCCACATGCTATCCAAACATCCCACTCTGTGGGCAAACGCGGCAGGACAGGGTACCAGCAACACTGCCTCCCTTGGGTTCACCAGACTCACCACCAGACCCACCTCAGCAGCAGCAGTAGCCCAGCCATTGCGTGGTTCACAACATTCACAAACATCAGACGACGCTGACACTGTCACTTTCCGGAGTAGTGCTCTTGAGGTCTCCCAGTGTTCATCAAACACAACAACCAACAGCCCTTCCGTGTGCAGCGCTACGGTTCAGTTGTCTGTGTCGGAGATGTTTGAGCGCAAGAGGAAATTGCCAGCAAATGACCCCCGGGCCGTGGCAGTAACAGCCAACATAGCCAAGCTTCTGGCCTGCGAAATGCTGCCATATCGAGTGGTGGAGACAAACAGCTTCAAGGGCATGATGTCAGTGGCCATCCCACGTTACGTGGTTCCCAGCCGCTACCACTTTGCGCGCTCTGCAGTGCCTGAGTTGCATGAGCACGTGGTCAGCAAAATAACCCGAAGCTTGAAGAATGCCGTTGCCTGCAAGGTTCACCTCACCACTGACACCTGGACGAGTGCGTTCGGCCAGGGTCGATACATCTCCCTTACCGCGCACTGGGTAAACCTTGTGGAGCCTGGCAGCGATTCCTCACCTGCTACGGCGCGGGTGTTGCCCACGCCGCAAACAGCTGCACCGCCGTCCCTCCCACTGGATAACAACAGCAGCACCTACCTCTCTGACTCCTTCTCCTCCAACGCATCTCAAAGCTGTACCTCATCCGGAAACGCTAACCCAACAGCAGTAGGATCGTGGAAGCAGTGCAGCACAGCTGTTGGCATGCGTCAGCAAGCGTTGCTGAAGCTGATCTGCCTTGGGGATAAGCAGCACACAGGGGAGGAAATTTGGAGGGGAATAAAGGAACAGACGGATTTGTGGCTGGCACCGCTGGACCTGAAACCGGGCATGGTTGTGTGTGATAATGGGAGTAATCTCATTCGCGCTTTAAGGTTGGCTAAGCTGACACACATCCCTTGCCTGGCGCACGTGATGAACCTAGTAGTTCAGCGGTTCCTGAGGACATACCCAGGCGTGGCCGATCTTCTGTTGAAGGTGCGACGAGTGGCCAAACATTGCAGAAATTCCAGTACTGCTTCGGGGGCACTCGCCAAGATGCAGGAGTGCTTCAATCTCCCCCACCATCGCTTGCTGTGTGATGTCCCTACGCGCTGGAATTCTACGCTGCACATGCTAGCCCGCTTTTGCGAGCAGAAGAGTGCAGTGGTCCAGTACATGACGGTGCAGTACCGAGGCGCATCCGGACAGCTGCCAAGCTTCTGTGGATCCGATTGGGCCAACATGTTGGACCTCTGCCAAGTCCTCCAAAATTTTGAGCAATCCACGTTGCTTGTGAGCAGTGACAACTCTTCAGTCAGCATTACCATACCACTGCTGTGTTTACTGAAGAGGTCGATGTTGAAAATCAAGGAAACAGCTGTCATGATGCAACTGGGGGAATCTGAGGGAGAAAACGATCAGCGTGATGGTACCAACATCAGGCCATCCGCCTCAGGAAACGCTGGCCCCAGCAGCTATGACGAAGAAGAGGAGGAGGAACAGCTGGAGTTGGAGCAGGAATTTCCTGCCACCACTGACGAGGGCCAGAGCGGTGCACGTTGGACTTCCACAATTCAGCGCGAATGGTCAGCAGAAGCAGACCAGGAAGAAGGTGACGACTATGATGCATCACAACAACTATCACAACGCTCACAAGAGGATGATGAGGATTCTGGCAGGACTCTGGCACACATGGCTCAATCCATGCTAGACTGCATTGAACGCGACCCACGCATTGTGCGCATTCTGGACAACACCAATTACTGGGTTTATACCCTTCTCGATCCACGGTACAAACACAATGTTCCAAAACTGCTTGCAGAAAGAGTCAGACAGGTCAAAATGGAAGAATACCAGCAGGTCCTTGTGGAGACTTTAGAGAGGAGATTGACATCCTCCCCCTCCTCTAGCCAGTTGTACTCCGACAGACTGACTTCCGCAAACCCAGGACGACCAGGAGGGCAGCAAACAACACAAGCCGCAGCTAGTGCCCAAAAGGGAATGGTATCGGCAGTGTCCTTGGAGTGGGAAAATTTTATGACACCCATGCAGCAGCAGCCCACAGAACAGCAAGCGTGCAGATCCACCTCCAACACCGATCGCCTGGAGAAGATGGTCAAGGACTACATGTCAGATGGTGTAGCTGTGTTGAACAATCCATCTGCACCCTTCAACTATTGGGTATCGAAGCTAGACACCTGGCACGAACTGGCAATGTAGGGCAATAGAGGTGCTGGCTTGCCCGGCAGCCAGCGTTATGTCGGAACGCTGTTTCAGTGCTGCCGGAGGCATCGTCACAGATCGGCGTATCCGCCTCTCCACAGAAAATGCAGACTGTCTGACTCAAATTAAAATGAATCAATCCTGGATTGGAAACGACTACGCAACACTCCTGGACCCCAACCAAGTAACATGAACAATGACCATCTGTGATGGGTTAGCGTTTCCGGTCCCTGTTTATTGAACCTCTCATCTTTATTACATTTATGACTGCATGGCGGCAAAAAGCATTGCTATATCCGCACGCTATTTGTCCTCATGCAAGGCCTGGGATGTTGTGTCTCAAAAAGCGTGGCCTTCTCCTCCTGCGGCTCCTCCTGTTCCCTCACGTGTGCTGCTGCTGCTGCTGCTGCTGGGTTAGCGTTTCCGGTCCCTGTTTATTGAACCTCTCATCTTTATTACATTTATGACTGCATGGCGGCAAAAAGCATTGCTATATCCGCACGCTATTTGTCCTCATGCAAGGCCTGGGATGTTGTGTCTCAAAAAGCGTGGCCTTCTCTTCCTGCGGCTCCTCCTGTTCCCTCACGTGTGCTGCTGCTGCTGCTGGGTTAGCGTTTCCGGTCCCTGTTTATTGAACCTCTCATCTTTATTACATTTATGACTGCATGGCGGCAAAAAGCATTGCTATATCCGCACGCTATTTGTCCTCATGCAAGGCCTGGGATGTTGTGTCTCAAAAAGCGTGGCCTTCTCCTCCTGCGGCTCCTCCTGTTCCCTCACGTGTGCTGCTGCTGCTGCTGGGTTAGCGTTTCCAGTCCCTGTTTATTGAACCTCTCATCTTTATTACATTTATGACTGCATGGCGGCAAAAAGCATTGCTATATCCGCACGCTATTTGTCCTCATGCAAGGCCTGGGATGTTGTGTCTCAAAAAGCGTGGCCTTCTCCTCCTGCGGCTCCTCCTGTTCCATCACGTGTGCTGCTGCTGCTGCTGGGTTAGTGTTTCCGGTCCCTTTTCCTGGAACCTCTTCTCTGTATTACATTTATGACTGCATGGCGACAAAAAGCATGTTACCTGTGCAAAGAAACATGACATTTTCCACATTTAAAAGACAGTTTTTCCTTTGAAACTTTACAATCAATTTTCTCAAAAACTATAAGCTCTTTTTCAAATATTTTTTTTCCTCTTGTACCCACTCCCAAGGTGCACATACCCTGCAAATTTGGGGTATGTAGCATGTAAGGAAGCTTTACAAAGCACGAAAGTTCGGGTCCCCATTGACTTCCATTATGTTCGGAGTTCGGCGCGAACACCCGAACATCGCGGCGATGTTCGGCGAATGTTCGCGAACCCGAACATCTAGGTGTTCCCTCAACACTACTCTTAACCACTTGAGGACCATAGGCTTTACCCCCCTTAAGGACCAGACCCTTTTTTTCCATTCAGACCACTGCAGCTTCCATGGTTTATTGCTCGCTCATACAACCTACAACCTAAATAAATTTTGGCTCCTTTTCTTGTCACTAATAAAGCTTTCTTTTGGTGCTATTTGATTGCTGCTGCGATTTTTACTTTTTATTATAATCATCAAAAAAAGACATGAATTTTGTCCCAAAAATTATTTTTTTAAATTTCTGTGCTGACATTTTTCAAATAAAGTAAAATTTCTGTATACATGCAGCACGAAAAATGTGGACAAACATGTTTTTGATTAAAAAAAAAAACCATTCAGCCTATATTTATTGGTCTGGGTAAAAGTTATAGCGTTTACAAACTATGGTGCAAAAAGTGAATTTTCCCATTTTCCAGCATCTCTGACTTTTCTGACCACCTGACATGTTTCATGAGGGGCTAGAATCCCATGATAGTATAAATAGCCCCCAAATGACCCCATTTTAGAAAGAAAGAAATCCCACAGTATTCACTGAGAGGTATAGTGAGTTCATAGAAGATATTATTTTTTGTCACAAGTTAGCGGAAAATGACACTTTGTGACAAAAAAAAAAGTTTTCATTTCTTCTAACTTGCGACAAAAAAAAAATGAAATCTGCCACGGATTCACCATGCCCCTCTCTGAATACCTTGAAGTGTCTACTTTCCAAAATGGGGTCATTTGTGGGGTGTGTTTACTGTCCTCGCATTTTGGGGGGTGCTAAATTGTAAGCACCCCTGTAAAGCCTAAAGGTGCTCATTGGACTTTGGGCCCCTTAGCGCAGTTAGGCTGCAAAAAAGTGCCACACGTGGTAATGCCGTACTCAGTAGAAGTAGTATAATGTGTTTTGGGGTGTATTTTTACACATACCGATGCTGGGTGGGAGAAATACCTCTGTAAATGACAATCTTTTGATTTTTTTTTTACACACAATTGTCCATTTACAGAGATCTTTCTTCCACTCAGCATGGGTATGTGTAAAAATACACCCCAAAACACATTATACTACTTCTCCTGAGTACGGCGATACCACGTGTGGCACTTTTTTGCACCCTAACTGCGCTAAGGGGCCCAAAGTCCAATGAGTACCTTTAGGATTTCACAGGTCATTTTGCGGCATTTGATTTCCAGACTACTCCTCATGGTTTAGGGCCCCTAAAATGCCAGGGCAGTATAGGAACCCAACAAATGACCCCATTTTAGAAAGAAGACACCCCAAGGTATTCTGTTAGGACTATGGTGAGTTCATAGAAGATTTTATTTTTTGTCACAAGTTAGCGGAAAGTGACACTTTGTGAAAAAAAAAACAATACAAATCAATTTCCGCTAACTTGTGACAAAAAATAAAATCTTCTATGAACTCACCATACTCCTAACAGAGTACCTTGGTATGTCTTCTTTCTAAAATGGGGTCATTTGTGGGGTTCCTATACTGCCCTGGCATTTTAGGGGCCCTAAACCGTGAGGAGTAGTCTGGAAACCAAATGCCGCAAAATGACCCTTAAAATCCTAAAGGTACTCATTGGACTTTGGGCCCCTTAGCGCAGTTAGGGTGCAAAAAAGTGCCACACATGTGGTATCGCCGTACTCGGAAGAAGTAGTACAATGTGTTTTGGGGTGTATTTTTACACTTACCCATGCTGGGTGGGAGAAATATCTCTGTAAATGGACAATTGTGTGTAAAAAAATCAAAAGATTGTCATTTACAGAGGTATTTCTCCCACCCAGCATGGGTATGTGTAAAAATACACCCCAAAACACATTTTACTACTTCTCCCGAGTACATCGATACCACATGTGTGGCACTTTTTTGCACCCTAACTGCGCTAAGGGGCCCAGAGTCCAATGAGTACCTTTAGGCTTTACAGGGGTGCTCAAAATTTAGCACCCCGCCCACTTGCCAGGACAGTTAAAAACCCCCACAAATGACCCCATTTTGGAAAGAATACACAACAAGGTGTTCCATGAGGGGAATGGTGAGGTCATTGAAATTTTTATCTTTTGTCACAAGTTAACGGAAAATGACACTTTGTTTAAAAAAAAAAAAAAATCTGCTAACTTGTGACAAAAACTAAAATCTTCTATGAACTTACCGTGCACCTCACATAATACTTTAGGGTGTCCTCTTTCCAAAATGGGGTCATTTGTGGAGTCTGTCCTGGCATTTTAGGGTCTCTGCAATCATTACATGTATGGACAGTATTAGGAGTTTTTGCTATACTCCTTATATTGGGTATATGGGTAATGCACTCTGGGCTGAAAGGAAAAATGAACGGCAAACATACCTTGCTCCACATCAATGGCAGATCTTCCTCCACATCAATGGCAGTGATAACCTCAGGAGAGAGACACCCCGTGCCACCCTGCACTCAGGGTGAGCCACCAACTTATGTGACTGGGCCTCAGAACTTTAGTATACAGCATTATGCCTGTAGTATACAGCAATATGCCTGCCAATAGAGATGACTCTGTGTGGCATTAAAGTATCATCATAGGCCCAAAGTAAATCACATATAAACCGGGGGTGTCCACACTCAAGGGAAATTCAAACATGCCGTCTTATATCGCCAACCCAGGACAGATCAGCAATATCAAGCATGGAAACCGATCCTTCTTTCGACTTTTATGCTTACCTGTTTGGTTTTCAAGCTTACCTCTCCTCCCCCTGGGACAATGTGCGAAATACCACTGAGTGTGTGCCTACTCCTGTGTCTGGAGTTCTCTAGGTTCTAATAGTGTACTTGCTCGTGGTACCTCTCAAAGCACTCCCCTAGGCATAGGCCAGGCTGGTCAGGACATTTGGGACAATAAAAACTGGTGTCATTCCTTCTTCTAGCACTGCTGCAGACACGACAACGTTTTCTTCGGATGCGTTGACCTGGGGTACTCTGGATACAGGAGGTCCAGAATGATCTGTTCCTGAAATTGAAGGAAATATCCAGTTCTCCCAGCCTTACTGTAGAGAACAAAGCTTTGTAAACTGCCAATTGAATCAGATAAA
This sequence comes from Hyperolius riggenbachi, assembly GCF_040937935.1. Taxonomy (NCBI): domain Eukaryota; kingdom Metazoa; phylum Chordata; class Amphibia; order Anura; family Hyperoliidae; genus Hyperolius; species Hyperolius riggenbachi. Next base: position 115,567,265 of record NC_090646.1, on the reverse strand, counting down.
AAGAAACTTTCTTATACCAGCATCTTGTTTTCCGGGAAATTTAATAGGGCGCTAACCTCTGGTCATTGAAGTCCACCCCTCCCATGTTGATATTATATTCGTGGATGACAAGGGGCTTTTCAATGACCTCAGTTGCCCATTGAATTTGGACTGTCGTGTCTGTGTGAATGGTGGACAGAAAGTAAACGTCCCTCTTGTCCCTCCATTTCACCGCGAGCAGGTCGTCAGTAGGCAAGGCGGCCCTCTGCCCCCGTTCAAGTCTGGTGGTAACGAGCCATTGGGGGAAGCCCTGGCGACTAGGCCGCGCAGTGCCACAGCATCGGATTCCTTCTAACTTTAAGTGCTGATAGAGGGCCACACTTGAGTAATAGTTGTCCACATAAAGATGGTACCCCTTCTGGAACAAGGGTGACACCAAGTCCCACACAACATTTCCACTGCTCCCCAGGTAGTCAGGGCATCCAACCGGCTCCAATTTTGAGTCTTTTCCCTCATAGACCCTAAAACGACATGTATAGCCTGTGGCCCTTTCACAGAGCCTTTACAGTTTCACCCCATACCGGGCGCGCTTGCTTGGGATGTACTGTTTGATGCCAAGGCGCCCGGTAAAGCGTAAGAGGGACTCGTCTACGCAGATGTTCTGTTCAGGGGTATAAGCATCTGCAAATGTTGATGACAGGTGGTCTAGGAGGGGCCGAATCTTGTGGAGCCGGTCATAAGCAGGGTGGCCCTTTTCATGACAGGTTTTGTCGTCTTTGAAGTGCAGGAAGCACAGGATGGAAGTGGGGTCTAAGAGGCAATCAAACAATCACGGGACAATCAAATACAATTACAGCACAATCGAATCCAATCACAGCACAAGCAAATCTGATGCACTCGGAAGGTGGTGGTGGGGGGGAGGGTGGGGTTGGGGGTGGCGGGAAGTGGGGTCTCAGAGGCAATCAAACAATCACAGGACAATCGAAGCAGATCACGGGACAATCAAATACAATTACAGCACAATCAAATCCAATCACAGCACAAGCAAATCTGATGCACTCGGAAGTGGTGGTTGGAGGTGGTGGGGGGAGGGTGGGATTGGGGGTGGCGGGAAGTGGGGTCTCAGAGGCAATCAAAAAATCACAGGACAATCGAAGCAGATCACGGGACAACCAAATACAATTGCAGCACAATCGAATACAATCGCAGCACAATCGAATACAATCACAGCACAGTCAAATACAATGCACTCGGACGGTGATTGGGGGGGGGGGGGGTCTGAGGGCGATTTGAGGGGGTGGGGGGTTAATCAGGAGCCCGCACGGGGCAGACTGAGAGACTGAGTCCTGATCTGATGAGAGGCAGACACAGGGGGTTACTGATCGAAGATCAGTTAGTGATTGCTGGGGAGGACAGACGTAAACAATGCGCAGGGGATGTAATCAGGAGGAGGGTCTGAGGGCAATCGAGGGCCTGGGCAGGTGATCGGTTGCCCCCGCGGGGCAGCTAGGGTCTGCTCTGATGGGTGGGGGTGCTGAGGGGTGATGGACAGGTGATAGACAGATGATCAGAGGGGGATCAGAGGGGGATCGGGGGGTAAGGTAGCTGTACACAGATGTATACAGTATACAGGGGGGTAGTCTGGGATGGGATCTGGGGGTGATCTAAAGGTAGGGGGGGGATCAGGGGTGATTAGGAGGCAGTTAGGGACCTAATCTAAGGGATAGTGTCGATAGTTAGTGGCAGGTGCAGGGGGAGTTTAGAGGGGTGCAAGGGTGCTGGCAGGGGTCTGCTGGGGTGATCAGGGGGGGGGGGTCTGAAGGCTGGGGTGGGAGATCAGGGGGGCTGTGGGCAAAAAAAAGCACTGTTGTGTATACTCACGGAATGCTTCCTCCTTGCTGGTGGTCTCTGGAAAAATGAGACCACGAGGCGAGGAGGAAGCATGTATAAGGCACTTTGTTTACCTAACAAAGTGCCTTATACGCATTGATTGGCGGATATTTAGATTCCTCCGCTCGCCGGCACTGCTAAGTGGCCGGCGAGCTGGAGGCTTAATGTCCGGCTATCAATCCCCGGCGGAGGATCGCGTCACGGATGACGCGATCGCTCCGCCCATGCCCATACAAGGACCGCCGCCATTTGTACATGCGGCGGTCCTTGCGGGATCCACTTCCCGGCACCATTTGTACATGCGGCGGTCGGGAAGTGGTTAATTAACCATGTATAGTTAGATTTAAAGAGAATCTAAAGCCATATACATGTGAGGCATGTTTGCCCCAGCTAAAACGCCGCCATCCCGTGGCATAATGAGGGGTCTTTACCCTCACCTTTACCCTCCCCTTTACCCTCTGTGGTGCCCGGGGAGCCCTTCCATGTGAGGCCGGGCTATGAGCTGCAGCCCTGCCTCACACGCATCTGTCAGTGCGTATCTCCGCCTCTCCCCCGCCCCTCTCAGTCTTCCTTCACTGAGAGGGGCGGGGGAGAGGCGGAGATACGCGCTGACAGATGCGTGTGAGGCAGGGCTGCAGCTCATAGCCCGGCCTCACACGGAAGCGCACAGGGGCAGCAAAATCGATGACCAAGAAAGTTGTGGATTTTGCAGGGGGGATTTGAGGAGTAAAGACCCCTCGGTATGCCACGGGATGGCAGTGTTTTAGCACATTTAAAGATGCTTTTCTGGGGTCTCCTATACTTAAGCAAGCCTCCTGCATCTGCATATACTGCCATCTGTCCCTGCTGCCCCTTCCTCAAGTAACACATATAGTACCCCTTGCCCGCACCCAAACAACCCCTGTTGGCACCCTCTTCACCCATTACACCCAAAAGTGGCTTTTACACATGCCACCTCTGCCATTCCCCTCCACTCCCCGTGCAGCACTAGGAGGGGTATCAAAGCAAAAGCGTCTTTGAATTTGCTCCCATTGGTTATTAAACTGACCAATGGGATCCCTCCATTCTCAGGGATCCTAGTAGTCAGTGTAAAAACTAATGGGAAACCCCAGTGGCAAACTCAAGGATGCTTTTCTTGTGGTTTCCCATCTAGTGCAACAGCAGTGACTGACGGTTGGTAGCAGAGCGACATTAGTGAGGGGCACCGGTGGGTGTCAGGGGTGCTATGGATGCTCTGCTGTGGGTGCTCTAGGTGATTGCTGGAGGTGCTATGGGTGTCAATTGGGGGGAGGGAAGCAGGTGTTGGCAGCAATGTATGCAGAGGTTGGGAGGCTTGCTATGCTATAATATAGCAAGACCCAGCAAAGCATATTTAAATTTGCCATCAGGACTCCGCATTAGTCCCTTCTCCCTTAACAGACCAATGAAAAAAACTCTTGAGCATGGATTCCCATTGATCTTTAAGGGACCAATGGGGATCCTCGGTGGCACATTTAGAAATGCTTTGCCGGGCTTTCTTTACTTTAGTAGGGGATGCGTAGGGGAGCAATGTGTGCAGCAGGTGTGCAGAGATCTTCAATCAAGTTCCAGATAATATCGGCATGGGATAATTCTCATGCCGATATTATCTTGTTTAATTTAGAACATTAAAGACATTTTTTGTGGTCATGTTTTTATTTAAACTTAACCTTTTGTGGAAATGAGTAAGGGGTATATTAGTACCCCTATACTCATTTTACTTTAGGGGGGTCAGCATGTGTAGATCCCTTTGTTAAAGGGGACACTCAGATTTCACCAGTTTTCCATTAAAGCAGAATAAAACCCAGCATTTCTTCTTTGCTCTAAAAAATTATTTATAGCATATTATATACAACCAGCAATTTTTTTTTTACTAGACCAGCATTCAAAGGGTTACACACAGAGCTTGAAAGTTCAGTGCAGAGAAATGTGGATGCATCCAAAGTGTAGATTATGTTATCTTGTGTTTACTTAATTGTATCAAGTGAGGAATGTGACACATTCTCTGACTGTGGAGAAGCTCCTGGGCACAGACAGAGACTCAAAGCATTTCTGAATTCAATACATAATGAATAAAACCATTTATTAATAAAATGCAAAGTCAGCTCACAAAGCAAAAAACTGCACTTTTGGGAAAGTATAATTTCTAAATGAATAATAATACTTATGTACAAATGCAAATATGATAACCGTATGGCATATGAAAAGTAGGAAAACATGTGTTTATTGAATATTATGTCAGGGTTTTATACCGCTTTAAGAACACCCATGGAGCCCCATCTCCATGGTCAAAAGGGCAAGCAAGGGATTTTAAAAAAATGCAGCTCAGTTGTCTACATCATTTATGTTGATCAATGTTCTCTACTGACCTCCATTCTCAATAAATTCACCCCTTGATGTTAAGTTTGATGAGTTTACTTCGATATCTGTGCAGGTATTGCTATTCTGCAGGGGAAGTAAACAGCGGAAATCAAATAATGTGGGAAAGTGCTAAAAACAGATGTACTAGGGTGATAAACAAAATCCCAGTAAACAGTCTCCAGAGTGTATGTATATATATATATATATATATATATATATATATATACTAGCCGACCCGCGGCGTAGCATACGCCGCATAAGAGGGTAGAGGGCAGGACGGGGGTATTGGGCACAGAGGGGCAGAGGGGGGCTGCCCCCTCCCCCCTCAACTGGGTCCCCCATGTGTGCTCTACCTCCAGCTTAAAGAGACTCTGTAACATGAAAAAGATCCCCTGGGGGGTACTCACCTCGGGTGGGGGAAGCCTCCGGATCCTAATGAGGCTTCCCACGCCATCCTCTGTCCCACGGGGGTCTCGCTGCAGGCCTCGGAACAGCCGGCGACAGGCCCGACTGTAATTTCAATATTTACCTTTGCTGGCTCCAGCGGGGGCACTGTGGCTGCTTTCCTCTCCGAACTACACGGAAATACCCGATCTCAGTCGGGTCCGCTCTACTGCGCAGGTGCCGGAAACTTGCGCCTGCGCAGTAGAGCAGACCCGACGGCGATCGGGTATTTCCGTGTAGTTCCGAGCCGACAGCCATCAGAGCGCCTGCGCAGGATCCAGGAAGGTAAATATTATGTCACGGCTGCACAGAGGGCTGCAGCGAGACCCCCGTGGGACAGAGGACGGCGTGGGAAGCCTCATTAGGATCCGGAGGCTTCCCCCACCCGAGGTGAGTACCCCCCAGGGGATTTTTTGAGGTTACAGATCCTCTTTAAGCTCAGCAAGAACACCCCTCACCTGGGTCCCCCATGTGCGCTTTCCCTCCTGCTTAAGCACAGTAGCAGCCGCCACTATTAGTAAGAGACAGCAGGCAGGTATGACTCACCTCTTCCATGTTCCATCGTGCGTTCCACTGTCATCACTTCCTGCAATGCCGCACACTGTATTGGTGTAATTTGCCTCTTTAAAACAGAAGGAAATCTGCAATAATTCAGCTATAAGTGAACATTTGTGGTTACCCACAATGCACTGCTACTAAATATGCAAATTACCCCTTTTCTCCCTTGGTAAGCCAAGCAAGCATCCAGAGCCACTGGTCTAAAGCAAGCATATAGCTTTAAATTTTACCGTCATATCAAACCCACATGTAGACAGCCTGTTTCAGACTTTTGCTCGTCATCAGTACATGGCAGGGTTTGATACGGCTGTATGAGATAGGGCTTGGACCAGTACAACAGAGTAACCAAGCAGCTCAGGGTGACCCAAACCACTCAGAATGTATAGGGGGATAACAGGGACCAGAAAGACATCCCACTAAAAAAAGCAAAGCTTGGTGTAATTTGCCTTCCTAAAACAGAAGGAAATATGCAATAATGCAGCTATCAGTGAACATTTGTGGTTACCCACAATGCACTGCTACTAAATATGCAAATAATTCCTTTTCACCCTTAGTAAGCCAAGCAAGCATCCAGAACCACTGGTGTATAGCAAGCCTATAGCTTTAAATTATACACAGCCATATCAAACCCACATGTGACAGCCTGTTTCAGACTTTTGGGCCTCATCTGTACATGGCAAGGATTGATATGGCTGTATGAGATAGGGCTTGGACCAGTACAAAAGAGTAACCAAGCAGCTCAGGGTGACCCAAACCACTCGGAATGTATAGGTGGATAAAAGGGACCAAAAAGACCTTCTACTAAAAAAATCAAAGCTTGGTGTAGTTTGCCTTCTTAAAACAGAAGAAAATCTGCAATAATTCAGCTATAAGGCCTGGTGCACACCAAAAACCGCTAGCAGATCCGCAAAATCCTAGCAGATTTTGAAACGCTTTTTCTTCTTTTTCTGTAGTGTTTCAGCTAGCGTTTTGTGGTTTTGTGTAGCGGTTTTGGTGTAGTAGATTTCATATATTGTTACAGTAAAGCTGTTACTGAACAGCTTCTGTAACAAAAACGCCGGCAAAACCGCTCTGAACAGGAGTTTTTTAGAGCGGTTTGCGTTTTTTCCTATACTTAACATTGAGGCAGAAACGCATCCACAATCCAAAAAATGCCTCACTCCGGGAGTATGCGTTTCTGCAAAATGCCTCCCGCTCTGGTGTGCACCAGCCCATTGAGAAACATTACCTAAGCATATCCACAGCCGCAAGCGGATCGCAAAATGCAGCCGAACTGTTCTGGTGTGCACTAGGCCTAAGTGAACATTTGTGATTACCCACAACACACTGCTACTAAATATGCAAATTATTCTTTTTCACCCTTGTTAAGTCAAGCAAGCCTATAGCTTTAAGTTTTACACAGTCACATCAAACCCACATGTGACAGCCTATTTCAGACATTTGGTCCTCATCAGTACCTAGCAGGATTTGATAAGGCTGTATGAGATAGGGCTTGGACCAGTACAACAGAGTAACCAAGCAGCTCAGGGTGACTCAAACTACTAAGAAAGCATAGGAGGATAAATTAGACCAAAAAGCCCTCCTACTAAAAAAAAGCAAAGCTTGGTGTAATTTTCCTTCTTAAAACAGAAGTAAATCTGCAATAACTCAGCTATAAGTGAACATTTGTGGTTACCCACAATGCACTACTACTGAATATGCAAATTATCCCTCTTTGCCCTTGGTTTGATATGACACTACTTCTTCTTCTTGCTTGGGCCAGCCCCTTCTTCTTGCTTAGACCAGCCCTGGGGGCAGGGCGCTACTTCTTCTTCTTGCTTGAAGGTTGAGGCACTTACTCTATTATATATATAGATCCTATACTTTATTCCAGGTAATGTACTATGTGTGTGCCAAATTTCAGTTTACAATCTAGCAGTGAAATTTGTATTTTTCTCCACCCACTGATGTCCTAATGTTTCCCAGGTATGTATTTGGCTGCTGTTGGCTGTGGCCAGTCCACTTTTTCTAACTCTAACACACAATTGTCAATAGTCAATGACCACGTTTGTGAGATTTGTGGTCTTTGGCATGAATAATTTTCATTGAAATGAAACACATCTAATTTGCTGTTTGTGGCCCCACCCTTTTTCTAAATATTTAACCCCAGTCACCCAATGATCAACTGTACCAGGTTTGAGGCTTGTGCCATTAACAGTGCAAAAATGGCAGCAATTAAATATTTGCCTTGAAAATCAATAGGTGAATTGTGATTGTTTTTTGTAGGCTCCACCCACTTTTCTGAATATTAATCCCAGTCACCCAGTGACCAACTGTGCAAAGTTTTAGAACCCTACAATTAATAGTGTAAGAATGGCTGCAGTTTACATTTTCCCAGTGACATTTGTGTTTTTCTTCGCCCACTGATGACTTGGCACTGCCCAGGTATGCATTTGGCTGGTGTTGGCTCCGCCCACTTTTTCTAACCCTAACACAAAATTACTTAATGACCAAGTTTGTGAGCTTTGCGGTCGTTGGCATCAATAATTTGCATTAAAATAAAATAAATCTGATTGGCTGTGGCTCCACCCCTTTTCTGAATTTGAACCAGAATCACCCAATGGCCAACTGTACCAGGTACAGGTGATTAACAGTGCAAGAATGGCATCAATTAAATATTCCCCTTAAAGATTAATAGGTGGATTTTGATTGGCTTTTGTAGGCTCCACCCACTTTTATGAATATTAATCTCAGTCACCCAGTGACCAACTGTGCAAAGTTTGAGAACCCTACCATTAATAGTGTAAGAATTGCTGAAGTTTACATTTTCTCAGTAAAATTTGTATTTGTCTCCGCCTACTGATGTCCCGGCTTTGCCTGATATGTATTTGGCTGGTTTTGGCTGTGCCCACTTTTCCTAACCCTAACACACAATTACTCAATGACCAAGTTTGTGAGCTTTACGGTCTTTGGCATCAATAACCTGCATTAAAATGAAACAAATCAGATTGGTTGTTTGGGGCTCCACCCCCTTATATAAATTTAAACCCCAGTCACGCAATGATCAACTGTACCAGGTTTGAGGCTTGTGCCATTAACAGTGCAAGAATGGCAGCAATGAAATATTCCCCTGAAAAATCAATAGGTAATTTTTGTAGGATCCACCCACTTTTCTGAATATTAATCCCAGTCACCCAGTAACCAACTGTGCAAAGTTTGAGAACCCTACCGTTACCAGTGTAAGAATGGCTGCTGTTTACATTTTCCCAGTAAAATTTGTATTTGTCTCCACCCACTTATGACCCTGCGTTGCCCGCTTATGTATTTGGCTGGTGTTGGCTGTGCCCACTTTCCTAACCCTAACACACAATTAATCAATTACTCAATTACCAAGTTTGTGAGCTTTGCAGTGTTTGGCAACAATAATTTACATTGGAATGAAACAAATCTGATTGGCTATCTGTGGCTCCACCCCCTTTCTGAAATTGAACCTCAGTCACCCAATGATCAACTATACCAGGTTTGAGGCTTGTGCCATTAACATTGCAAGAATGGCAGGTTTGAGGCTTGTGCCATTAACAGTGCAAGAATGGCAGAAATATCCCCCTTGAAAATCGACCAACTGTGCAAAGTTTTGAGAACCCTGCCATTAAGGGCCCTTTTCCACTTGCAATCGCTAGCGTTCACGCTGAACGCTAGCGATTGCTGAATCGCAATTACCGGCGATTCCCCGACGTTCGCCGCCGCGATTTTGCTATGCTATGCACTGCATAGCAAAATCGCGGCAATTATCGCTCCGCCGCGCGTTCAGGTTCCCGACAAAAGCGAATCGCGGTAGTGGAAGTGACCTACCGCGATTCCTATGTTAAAAAGCAAACCGTAGCGATTGTAAAATCGCTAGCGGTTTGCGGTTTTGCGATTAAGCCAGTGCAAACGCGCTGGTGGAAAAGGGCCCTTACAGTGTAAGAAAAACAAAAGTTTGCTTTCTTAAAACAGAAAGAATTTGCAATAATTCAAGTTGGAGTGAGCTTAAAATGTCTCCCAGTGAATCACTGTTGAATATATGCAAATTAATCATTGTTACTCTTAAAAGCTAAACACACCTCCAGAACTGCTGGAATGCAATGATATGTCAGCTTGTTAATTTGTGCAGAGCCATAATAATCCAACATGCATACAGACTGTTTTGGATGGTTTTATCCTCATTAGTGCAAGGCATGGATTAATTTGGCTCTATGCAGTAGGGCTTGTAACACCGAGAGGTACAGACTAACCAGCAAGCTCATGGTGACCCAGAACTCATTGGAGTGTGTAAGGGACTACAATGGTCATAAAAGCCCCCTTACTAAGATGTTAAGAAAAACAAAAGTTTGCTTTCTTAAAACAGAAAGAATTTGCGATAATTCAGGTTGGAGTGAGCTTGAGATGTCTCCCAGTACATCACTGCTGAATATATGCAAATTAACCATTCTACCCTTAGATGCTAAACACACCTCCAGTGTAACAGTGTAAGAATGGCTGCAGTTTACATGTTCCAGTGCAATTTGTATTTGTCTCTTTTTGGTTATGAGAATAAAAAGTATCCTATACTTTATTCCAGGTAATGTACTATGTGTGTGCCAAATTTCATTCAAATCCGTTCAGCCGTTTTTGCGTGATCGAGTAACAAACATCCAAACATCCAAACTTTCCCATTTATTATATTAGTAGGATATATATATATTTATAAAGCAGAGGGACACCAAGAGCCCCAATAGTGTAATTCGTCTTGGGGACAACAAAATAAATGAGAAGTTAAATTATACTCACAAACCAGGGTTACCAATAGGCAACCACTGTATAGGCAGGTGGGGAGAACAATCCTGACCCCACTCAGGAATAAAAAGTCGCTCTCTGTAGACAGGAAAATAGGGTAACAACCCTACACCCAGGGTGGACTCAATGTAGTGTACAAGATACAGAGGCGCCAAAAGAATAAAAGGTAATCAAATGAACTTAAAAAACCAACTGGTTAAACAGAGGAGGCAGCGGTGGTCTTACCCCCTCCAAACAGACACAGGCAAGGACTGCGATTCAGACAGTCAACAATTTATTCGGAACTCCAAAAAACAATGCAACGCGTTTCACGGGCCATACATCCCGCTTCCTCAGGCAAAATACAGTAGGAGTCACAGCATCTGTATTATATCAGCGAACAGAGGCGCCGAGCTCGCTGATATAATACAGATGCTGTGACTCCTACTGTATTTTGCCTGAGGAAGCGGGATGTATGGCCCGTGAAACGCGTTGCATTGTTTTTTGGAGTTCCGAATAAATTGTTGACTGTCTGAATCGCAGTCCTTGCCTGTGTCTGTTTGGAGGGGGTAAGACCACCGCTGCCTCCTCTGTTTAACCAGTTGGTTTTTTAAGTTCATTTGATTACCTTTTATTCTTTTGGCGCCTCTGTATCTTGTACACTATATATATATTTATATATATACTAGCTGGTCGCCCGGCGTTGCCCGGGTATGTAATTGGCTAGTGTTAGCTCTGTTTACTTTTTCTAATCCTAACACACAATTACCTAGTTTGTGAGCTTTGCGGTCTTTGGCATCAATAATTGGCTGTGGCTCCACTACTTTGAAAATCAATAGGTGAATTTTGATTAGCTTTTGTAGGCTCCACCTACTTTTCTGAATATTAATCCCAGTCACCCACTGTGCAAAGTTTAAGAACCCTGCCATTGACAGACAGTGTAAGAATGGATGCAGTTTACATTCTGGCAGTTAAAATTTTATTTTTCTCCACCCACTGATGTCCTGATGTTTCCCGGGTATGTATTTGGCTGCTGTTGGCTGTGGCCACTTTTTCTAACCCTAACACACAATTGTCAATAGTCAATGACCAAGTTTGTGAGATTTGTGGTCTTTGGCATGAATAATTTTCATTGAAATGAAACACATCTGATTCGCTGTTTGTAGCCCCACCCCTTTTCTAAATATTTAACCCCAGTCACCCAATGATCAACTGTACCAGGTTTGAGGCTTGTGCCATTAACAGTGCAAAAATGGCAGCAATTAAATATTTGCCTTGAAAATCAATAGGTGAATTGTGATTGGTTTTTGTAGGCTCCACCCACTTTTCTGAATATTAATCCCAGTCACCCAGTGACCAACTGTGCAAAGTTTTAGAACCCCACAATTAATAGTGTAAGAATGGCTGCAGTTTACATTTTCCCAGTGAAATTTGTGTTTGTCTCCGCCCACTGAAGACTCGGCATTGCCTAGGTATGTATTTGGCTGGTGCTAGCTCCGCCCACTTTTTCTAACCCAAACACAAAATTACTTAATGACCAAGTTTGTGAGCTTTGAGGTCTTTGGCATCAATAATTTGCATTGAAATAAAATAAATCTGATTGGCTGTGGCTCCACCCCTTTTCTGAATTTGAACCCCAATCACCCAATGGCCAACTGTACCAGGTACAGGTGATTAGCAGTGGAAGAGGCTTGTGCCATTAACAGTGCAAGAATGACATCAATTAAATATTCCCCTTAAAGATTAATAGGTGGATTTTGATCGGCTTTTGTAGGCTCCACCCACTTTCTGAATATTAATCTCAGTCACCCAGTGACCAACTGTGCAAAGTTTGAGAACCCTACCATTAATAGTGTTAGAATTGCTGCAGTTTACATTTTCTCAGTGAAATTCGTATTTGTCTCCGCCTACTGATGACCCAGCATTGCCCGATTATGTATTTGGCTGGTGTTGGCTGTGCCCACATTTCCTTACCCTAACACACAATTACTCAATTACTCAATGACCAAGTTTGTGAGCTTTGTGGTCTTTGGCATCAATAACCTGCATTAAAATGAAACAAATCAGATTGGCTGTTTGGGGCTCCACCCCCTTATATAAATTTAAACCCCAGTCACGCAATGATCAACTGTACCAGATTTGAGGCTTGTGCCATTAACAGTGCAAGAATGGCAGCAATGAAATATTCCCCTGAAAAATCAATAGGTAATTTTTGATTGTTTTTTGTAGGCTCCACCCACTTTTCTGAATATTAACCCCAGTCAGCCAGTAACCAACTGTGAAAAGTTTGAGAACCCTACCATTAACAGTGTAAGAATGGCTGCTGTTTACATTTTCCCAGTAAAATTTGTATTTGTCTCCGCCCACTTATGACCCGGCGTTGCCCGCTTATGTATTTGGCTGGTGTTGGCTGTGCCCACTTTCCTAACCCTAACACACAATTAATCAATTACTCAATTACCAAGTTTGTGAGCTTTGCGGTGTTTGGCAACAATAATTTGCATTGGAATGAAAGTAGCAAAAAAGTTTCTGTACCGTGTTAGCCAAACAAATTATATAGGTAGAAAAAAAACAACGTTTTGTAAGAAATAATACCTTTTAATGGCTAACTAATAGAGTTAAATGATGCAAGCTTTCTGGGATCTAGTCCCCTTCTTCAGGCATATTTCCAGATGTAAGCTGAAGTAAAACACTGATGCAGATAAATGGTAAACACAAAGATGACAGTTGTGTTGGTTACTGTTAATCCGTTAGGTGTCAGGTGATCAGCAGGCTGGAGCCAGTGAGTTAGTGCAACCATACATGAAATCCAGCAGGTTTATGAAATCCATTGGAATGAAACAAATCTGATTTCTTTTATTTCAATGCAAATTATTGATGCCAAAGACCTCAAAGCTCACAAACTTGGTCATTAAGTAATTTTGTGTTTGGGTTAGAAAAAGTGGGCGGAGCTAGCACCAGCCAAATACATACCTGGGCAATGCCGAGTCTTCAGTGGGCGGAGACAAACACAAATTTCACTGGGAAAATGTAAACTGCAGCCATTCTTACACTATTAATTGTGGGGTTCTAAAACTTTGCACAGTTGGTCACTGGGTGACTGGGATTAATATTCAGAAAAGTGGGTGGAGCCTAAAAAAAACAATCACAATTCACCTATTGATTTTCAAGGCAAATATTTAATTGCTGCCATTTTTGCACTGTTAATGGCACAAGCCTCAAACCTGGTACAGTTGATCATTGGGTGACTGGGGTTAAATATTTAGAAAAGGGGTGGGGCTACAAACAGCGAATTAGATGTGTTTCATTTCAATGAAAATTATTCATGCCAAAGACCACAAATCTCACAAACTTGGTCATTGACTATTGACAATTGTGTGTTAGGGTTAGAAAAAGTGCCACAGCCAACAGCAGCCAAATACATACCTGGGAAACATCAGGACATCAGTGGGTGGAGAAAAATAAAAATTTAACTGCCAGAATGTAAACTGCATCCATTCTTACACTGTCTGTCAATGGCAGGGTTCTTAAACTTTGCACAGTGGGTGACTGGGATTAATATTCAGAAAAGTAGGTGGAGCCTACAAAAGCTAATCAAAATTCACCTATTGATTTTTAAAGTAGTGGAGCCACAGCCAATTATTGATGCCAAAGACCGCAAAGCTCACAAACTAGGTAAATTGTGTGTTGGGATTAGAAAAAGTGGACAGAGCTAACACTAGCCAATTACATACCCGGGCAACGCCGGGCGACCAGCTAGTATATATAAATATATATATATATATATATATATATATATATATATATATATATATATATATATATACACACTTCAAGAACTCCAAGGGATAGTGCCAATTAATGAGGCATCTATAGCTCAACTCCTGGTTTTGCAGTAAAGTGGGCCTAAGTATAAGTGGAATAGTATTTAATCAATCATCACAAGCGGATCAAAGAACCAGGGTATGTGCTTTCCAGAAGATGGAATAACAAACTTCACTGCTAGTCACAGCTCTCTTACCCTCATGGTGGTAGGCAGGATTGGCTGTTGTGTCAATGTACTGCTAGTCACAACAATTTCCATCTTGGTGGAAGGTGAAGTCAGTGTCATGCTGATAGTGTCCTACCTCACATATGTTTCCACCACACCCAATTATACACCAGTTCCATGTGTATGCATTTCCATGGTATTGACTTTGTTCCTCAGGATGCTGCTTGTTTATTCCATGTGTTCTGAAATTCCACTCAGATGGTTACATCATGGTCAGGTGACAAACAGTTCAGCAATTACTTTCCTATATAAAAAGAGGGAAAGCAAAAAAAAAAAAAATAAAAACTAAAAGTGAAATAGCTCCTAAAACTAGAAATTTTATTAAACTACAGTCACAAGTCCAATTTAAAATTTGGTTGTACAAGACATTATTCACAGGTGGTCTACAGGGAGATTTCCCTTTAAAGTGGGACTCCAGTTTAGCCTGTCTCCTCTATAATTTCCTAATTAATCTTTCAAAATAGCAAAAATGACTAATCTCACATTTAAGATCCCATGGGCTTAAAGAGCCCTTATTATATACCCAAGGATTTGGTAGAAAGATCTGTAAACTGTTTCAACTGCCAACTGAAGGAGAACTCCACAAACACCAACGCAGGTTGTAAAATTCAAAAAGTTTATTAAAAATAAAAAATAAAAATACACTTTCTACTCCATGGAACCAATGAGAATTACAAACAATGAATCTATAATATCACAGTCTTCTGAATATCTTCTGATCTTCTTCCCACAGAACACCTTCGGTAGCTGGGAGGAAAACAACTGGTTCATAAAAGCATATAACCTTCCCACGCAGTAAGTATTTCTGAGCGTACCCACCCACTTTAATGACCATGAACCTTATTTGTTTTTTCCTAAAACCCTGTGTACTAGAATAATTTCAGTTTAATCCTTCTCACTAATGACACGATCATATATCAATTTCACCTATAAATTTGCTGATCAGAAAAATCTTAGTAACCAAATAGTAAATAGAGTACTCCTTCTTTTCGTTTCTGTACCGGTAAATTATTCTGGCTATTATTTATCCAAAATTGCAGCCAGGTACTAAATGAGAATAAATTGGTTGGTTAAGAGGTTAATAAATTGGTTGGTTAATAAAAAAATAATAAAAATAAATAAATAAATGGGTTAGTGAATTACTAGATTTAGTAAATTAATAAGGTTACTTGGATTAGATTAATTTAAAGAAAATATCTCTGTCACCAGTTCTTTTAGGCGAAACTACTCAATATGCTTGCTCCAAAAAAAATGCAGAAAAACAACAAAAAACAATTAAAAATAAACATATTTTCTTTACAGATCCAAAATCTGTCGCTTCTGTATGCAATCACTTCTGTTCTTTTGCAGGACCAGTCTACTGCTAGGAAAAACAGTCTATTAACAGGTACTTATTCCAAATCTTTCACTACTGCTGGTAAATGGACATATTAATCATTTCTTCTTTCTTTAACAGGCTTCCAGTTGGGTGACTCTTCTCAAAGGTAGGTATTTCTCCAATATAACCTTGCACTGTCTTTTGCACCACACACATAAAATAAATAAAACAAAATGGCTTCTTGCATTTTTTTACTTTTGTAAAGTCAATCGTCTATAAAAGGATATGATAAGCCTCTAGCAGACAGAGCAATAGTTTTTTGCATTAATCAGATTCACTTTCTTCTCAATCTCACTATTTCATAGTCTCATGCCTAGTATATGGGTAATATGCAGTTTTTTTCGGACTTTTATAACCTAAACTGTTTCCCTATTTCCGCAACTATCCAGGCAAACTTATAAAAATACAAGTGAGATTATAATCATCACAGTTAGAGATAGTAAATCTTAATTCTCAGTCCCACTAATGCTATGCTTCAGCAATGAGGGACATTAAAAGAGCCAACTTCACTGTAATCAAAATGTTCAAGGGTCTTGCTTGTCACATGTTGATTTATCACAACATTAATCATAGTTCATACGTGCCATCTTGAACGGTCTTTTTTCCAGCACCTCTATATCAAGGATCACTGGCTATACATCTTTCTGGCTCTTTTCCTCTGACTGTAATCTCTCTCCTGGAGTCCCCACTCCTTGTCAGCTTTGACGGACTGATGGCTATAAGTGGAGGATTGAAGAATCATACAAGCGCATTACTTTCTCCCCGACATGTCGTCTGCTGCAGTTTTAGGCCTGCTTCACCTCAGCTGAGCCTTCTGCATCCTTCCTCATCCTCTGTCCGCTTCAAACTGCGCCACACTGTCTCCTCAGAGAGCTGTTACTGTTCCCTAACGGCTCTCTCACGTGCGTCTGGTTGCTTAGCAACCTTCCCTCCTCTCACCCGTAATGAACGCGGCCGGCTCTACTCATGAGAGCCTTATCCGACGCGTCCTGGTTGTCTTGGCAACCGGGAGGAGTGCATGCGTCAATATGTATGCGTGCACTCGCTCCCCTCTCCGCATAGCCATCAGCCCTGCCTACACATGCGGAAGCGGCCATCTTAGGTATGGGCTAAATGCCCTTAATGCAATTAAAACCCTGTGTCAGCAGCACCTCTGCACTTGGGCTGCTGACCAGGTAATATTACTAAATAAAAAACGAAAAAAAAAACGATACCCCCCTTTCTACCTGCTACAGATCCATATTGTAGTAATTCAGTGATACAGTAGGTTTCATTAAATCGGACCAAAACCAAACAATTTTTTAATTCAAAATATTTAGTTGCACCACTTTGACACATACTAAGATAAAAAAAACCTTCTTCAGGCCTATGAGCATTTCAGTGCATGCTTTTCACCCTTCTCTTTCCATAACTAGGGTTATACAGGTGGCAGCCATTAGCAATTCCTCCATTGCCGGACACCATCTACTCCACCAGTTTGCTGGATTCTGTCCTGGCAATATGAAAGGAAGGGAGGGGTTCCTCCAATAAATGTAAAATATTTTATATTTGTCATCATGCAGCTGAACAAATGCTGCTATTTATTACTATAATTTAGATAATAGATTTTATTTCTGAAATCTTGTATTTTTAATTTGGGTCCACTTTAACTCCACAGGATATTATTTAGTGCTTTCAGAAAAACATTTTTAAACTGAATTCTTAATTGTATTTCCCCCCAGAGGAAAGCATGGGTGATTTGTATGTAATGTGAGGTCAGAGTGATTCTTTTCAGCACCCAGTGTCCTGTCATACCATAGATTCAGTGGATCTAACACATACTGTGGCCCCCAGTTCTGCTGCACCTGTGCCTCTGCGGCATGAATGGGAGGGGGGTCATCTGGTTACCTTTAAAGGGGGATCATCGAGGTACCCATACTGGGGGGTAGTGTTGGGCGAACACCTAGATGTTCGGGTTCGCGAACGTTCGCCGAACATCGCCGCGATGTTCGGCTGTTCGCGCCGAACTCCGAACATAATGGAAGTCAATAGGGACCCGAACTTTCGTGCTTTGTAAAGCTTCCTTACATGCTACATACCCCAAATTTGGAGGGTATGTGCACCATGGGAGTGGGTACAAGAGGAAAAAAAATATTTGAAAAAGAGCTTATAGTTTTTGAGAAAATTGATTGTAAAGTTTCAAAGGAAAAACTGTCTTTTAAATGTGGAAAATGTCATGTTTCTTTGCACAGGTAACATGCTTTTTGTCGCCATGCAGTAATAAATGTAATACAGAGAAGAGGTTCCAGGAAAAGGGACCGGTAACGCTAACCCAGCACCAGCAGCAGCACACGTGATGGAACAGGAGGAGGCGCAGGAGGAGAAGGCCACGCTTTTTGAGACGCAACCCAGGCCTTGCATGAGGACAAATAGCGTGTGGATATAGCAATGCTTTTTGCCGCCATGCAGTCATAAATGTAATAAAGATGAGAGGTTCAATAAACAGGGACCGGCAACGCTAACCCAGCAGCAGCAGCAGCAGCACACGTGATGGAACAGGAGGAGGCGCAGGAGGAGAAGGCCACGCTTTTTGAGACGCAACCCAGGCCTTGCATGAGGACAAAAAGCGTGCGGATATAGCAATGCTTTTTGCCGCCATGCAGTCATAAATGTAATAAAGATGAGAGGTTCAATAAACAGGGACCGGCAACGCTAACCCAGCAGCAGCAGCAGCAGCACACGTGATGGAACAGGAGGAGGCGCAGGAGGAGAAGGCCACGCTTTTTGAGACACAACATCCCAGGCCTTGCATGAGGACAAATAGCGTGCGGATATAGCAATGCTTTTTGCCACCATGCAGTCATAAATGTAATAAAGATGAGAGGTTCAATAAACAGGGAGCGGCGACGCTAACCCAGCAGCAGCAGCAGCAGCAGCACACGTGATGGAACAGGAGGAGGCGCAGGAGGAGAAGGCCACGCTTTTTGAGACACAACATCCCAGGCCTTGCATGAGGACAAATAGCGTGCGGATATAGCAATGCTTTTTGCCGCCATGCAGTCATAAATGTAATAAAGATGAGAGGTTCAATAAACAGGGACCGGCAACGCTAACCCATCACAGATGGTCATTATTCATGTTACTTGGTTGGGGTCCAGGAGTGTTGCATAGTCGTTTCCAATCCAGGATTGATTCATTTTAATTTGAGTCAGACGGTCTGCATTTTCTGTGGAGAGGCGGATACGCCGATCTGTGACGATGCCTCCGGCAGCACTGAAACAGCGTTCCGACATAACGCTGGCTGCCGGGCAAGCCAGCACCTCTATTGCGTACATTGCCAGTTCGTGCCAGGTGTCTAGCTTCGATACCCAATAGTTGAAGGGTGCAGATGGATTGTTCAACACAGCTACGCCATCTGACATGTAGTCCTTGACCATCTTCTCCAGGCGATCGGTGTTGGAGGTGGATCTGCACGCTTGCTGTTCTGTGGGCTGCTGCTGCATGGGTGTCAGAAAATTTTCCCACTCCAAGGACACTGCCGATACCATTCCCTTTTGGGCACTAGCTGCGGCTTGTGTTGTTTGCTGCCCTCCTGGTCGTCCTGGGTTTGCGGAAGTCAGTCTGTCGGCATACAACTGGCTAGAGGAGGGGGAGGATGTCAATCTCCTCTCTAAAGTCTCCACAAGGGCCTGCTGGTATTCTTCCATTTTGACCTGTCTGACTCTTTCTTCAAGCAGTTTTGGAAGATTGTGTTTGTACCGTGGATCCAGAAGGGTATAAACCCAGTAATTGGTGTTGTCCAGAATGCGCACAATGCGTGGGTCGCGTTTAATGCAGTCTAGCATGAATTGAGCCATGTGTGCCAGAGTCCTGCCAGAATCCTCATCATCCTCTTGTGAGCGTTGTGATAGTTGTTGTGATGCATCATAGTCGTCACCTTCTTCCTGGTCTGCTTCTGCTGACCATTCGCGCTGAATTGTGGAAGTCCAACGTGCACCGCTCTGGCCCTCGTCAGTGGTGGCAGGAAATTCCTGCTCCAACTCCAGCTGTTCCTCCTCCTCTTCTTCGTCATAGCTGCTGGGGCCAGCGTTTCCTGAGGCGGATGGCCTGATGTTGGTACCATCAAGCTGATCGTTTTCTCCTTCAGATTCCCCCAGTTGCATCATGACAGCTGTTTCCTTGATTTTCAACATTGACCTCTTCAGTAAACACAGCAGTGGTATGGTAATGCTGACTGAAGAGTTGTCACTGCTCACAAGCAACGTGGATTGCTCAAAATTTTGGAGGACTTGGCAGAGGTCCAACATGTTGGCCCAATCGGATCCACAGAAGCTTGGCAGCTGTCCGGATGCGCCTCGGTACTGCGCCGTCATGTACTGGACCACTGCACTCTTCTGCTCGCAAAAGCGGGCTAGCATGTGCAGCGTAGAATTCCAGCGCGTAGGGACATCACACAGCAAGCGATGGTGGGGGAGATTGAAGCGCTCCTGCATCTTGGCGAGTGCCCCCGAAGCAGTACTGGAATTTCTACAATGTTTGGCCACTCGTCGCACCTTCAACAGAAGATTGGCCATGCCTAGGTATGTCCTCAGGAACCGCTGAACTACTAGGTTCATCACGTGCGCCAGGCAAGGGATGTGTGTCAGCTTAGCCAACCTTAAAGCGCGAATGAGATTACTCCCATTATCACACACAACCATGCCCGGTTTCAGGTCCAGCGGTGCCAGCCACAAATCCGTCTGTTCCTTTATTCCCCTCCAAATTTCCTCCCCTGTGTGCTGCTTATCCCCAAGGCAGATCAGCTTCAGCAATGCTTGCTGACGCATGCCAACAGCTGTGCTGCACTGCTTCCACGATCCTACTGCTGCTGGGTTAGCATTTCCGGATGAGGTACAGCTTTGAGATGCGTTGGAGGAGGAGTCAGAGAGGTAGGTGCTGCTGTTGTTATCCAGTGGGAGGGACGGTGGTGCAGCTGTTTGCGACGTGGGCAACACCCGCGCCGTAGCAGGTGAGGAATCGCTGCCAGGCTCCACAAGGTTCACCCAGTGTGCGGTAAGGGAGATGTATCGACCCTGGCCGAACGCACTCGTCCAGGTGTCAGTGGTGAGGTGAACCTTGCAGGCAACGGCATTCTTCAAGCTTCGGGTTATTTTGCTGACCACGTGCTCATGCAACTCAGGCACTGCAGAGCGCGCAAAGTGGTAGCGGCTGGGAACCACGTAACGTGGGATGGCCACTGACATCATGCCCTTGAAGCTGTTTGTCTCCACCACTCGATATGGCAGCATTTCGCAGGCCAGAAGCTTGGCTATGCTGGCTGTTACTGCCACGGCCCGGGGGTCATTTGCTGGCAATTTCTTCTTGCGCTCAAACATCTCTGAGACAGACAACTGAACCGTAGGGCTGCACACTGAAGGGCTGTTGGTTGTTGTGTTTGATGAACACTGGGAGACCTCAAGAGCACTACTCCGGAAAGTGACAGTGTCAGCGTCGTCTGATGTTTGTGAATGTTGTGAACCACGCAATGGCTGGGCTACTGCTGCTGCTGAGGCATGTCTGGTGGTGAGTCAGGTGACCCCAAGGGAGGCAGTGTTGCTGGTACCCTGTCCTGCCGTGTTTGCCCACAGAGTGGGATGTTTGGATAGCATGTGGCGGCTCATGCTGGTGGTGGAGAGGTTGTTAATACTTTTCCCCCTGCTCAGGCGGGTCTTGCACACCTTGCAAATCGCCATAGTACCATCCTCAGTGCAGTCTTCAAAGAAAGCCCAGACTTTGGAGCACCTGCCTTGCTGGCGATTTCTGTTTGCGCCTCTTTTGCCTCTCACTTGAACTTCCACGCTTGTGGTGCCTGAAATTGCGCGGCGCCTACCTTGTGGCACAAGGCGAACTTGTGCAGCAGTGGGTTCTTCAACAGACTCATCTGTGCTGCTGCTACGACGGCGATGTTCTCGTTCACAAACAAAATCTGGGTCTATGTCCAAATTGTCCATACCCTCCTCTTCCATCTCCTCAAACTCGTCATATGTCATTGTGGGGGGCCGCCGCCGTGGAGTAGAGCTCCCCAGAACAACCTCTGCGCAGCTCACTCCAACGTCGTCTTCCAGATCTTGTTGGCCGACCTCCTGCAATTGCAACCCCTCCTGCCCAACTTGCTCTGGGATTTGGGTTTCAAAGTCCTCGGACTCGCCTTGTATTTCAGTGTGCGGTGCATTTCCCACGGTTAATGGTTGTGAATCCGGGCACAACATTTCTGGCTGTTCCTCCATTGACCTTTCAAAGGTGGAAGTTTGTTGGGCTGGGAATAGCTCCGGCGAATACCCCATTGTGTCCTGAGGTAATTCATCGGACTGGTTATCTGGCAGTTGTGTGCGTGGTGTCGCTGCCGGTTGTGTCAGCTTTGTGCCCACTGACTCCTTGTAACTGGCTGAGGACTCGGACCTCGTGCGTGATGTGCTGGTGCTGCTTAACCCACTGCTGGACGCTTGAGAGGTCATCCAAGTAATTATCTGGTCCTATTCTTTTGGATTTGTGAAGGTTGTTGTCCTGGACAACATGGGCGGTATTGAGTGGGTTTTCTTGGGTGCTCCCCTGTGGCCTGTACGTGAACCGTCAGGGGAAACACCTCTTCCCTTGCCCCTCCCTCTTTCACCGGATTGCTTCCTCATTTCACTTATCCTTAAAGTACACGCTAACTGGCAGCAGTACAGTGGCAGTACAGAAATGCTATACAGTGGTGGGTGAGCGGTGTACCACTATTCCCAGCAGCGACACAGAGCACAATGCTATACAGTGGTGGGTGAGCGGTCTACCACTATTTCCAGCAGCGACACAAAGCACAATGCTATACAGTGGCGGGTGAGCGGTGTACTACTGTTCCCAGCAGACACAGAGTGGCAGTAAACACAATAATGCTATATAGTGCTGGGTGAGCGGTGTACACAGAGTGGCAGTAAACACAATGCTATATAGTGTGGCTGAGCGAGCGGTGTACTACTGTTCCCAGCAGACACAGAGTGGCAGTAAACACAATGCTATATAGTGTGGCTGAGCGAGGTACACAGAGTGGCAGTAAACACAATGCTATATAGTGTGGCTGAGCGAGTAGTGTACTACTGTTCCCAGCAGACACAGAGTGGCAGTAAACACAATAATGCTATATAGTGCTGGGTGAGCGGTGTACACAGAGTGGCAGTAAACACAATGCTATATAGTGTGGCTGAGTGAGCGGTGTACTACTGTTCCCAGCAGACACAGAGTGGCAGTAAACACAATGCTATATATAGTGCTGGGTGAGCGGTGTACACAGAGTGGCAGTAAACACAATGCTATATAGTGTGGCTGAGCGAGCGGTGTACTACTGTTCCCAGCAGACACAGAGTGGCAGTAAACACAATGCTATATAGTGTGGCTGAGCGAGGTACACAGAGTGGCAGTAAACACAATGCTATATAGTGTGGCTGAGCGAGTGGTGTACTAATGTTCCCAGCAGACACAGAGTGGCAGTAAACACAATGCTATATAGTGTGGCTGAGCGAGGTACACAGAGTGGCAGTAAACACAATGCTATATAGTGTGGCTGAGCGAGCGGTGTACTACTGTTCCCAGCAGACACAGAGTGGCAGTAAACACAATGCTATATAGTGTGGCTGAGCGAGGTACACAGAGTGGCAGTAAACACAATGCTATATAGTGTGGCTGAGCGAGCGGTGTACTACTGTTTCCAGCAGACACAGAGTGGCAGTAAACACAATAATGCTATATAGTGCTGGGTGAGTGGTGTACACAGAGCGGCAGTAAACACAATGCTATATAGTGTGGCTGAGCGAGCGGTGTCCTACTGTTCCCAGCAGACACAGAGTGGCAGTAAACACAATGCTATATAGTGTGGCTGAGCGAGATACACAGAGTGGCAGTAAACACAATGCTATATAGTGTGGCTGAGTGAGCGGTGTACTACTGTTCCCAGCAGACACAGAGTGGCAGTAAACACAATGTTATATAGCACAAACTATGAGATAGGGTAAAGGAGGAGTGAGACCTGACTGAATACAAATCAGTCTTATTCAAAAATACAAAGCTTTATTCAAACATATGCTCATTATTAAAAACTGCAAGATAAAATCCCACCATGTAGCCCATACCCCACCCCATCCATGCATGTACCCACCCAGGCGTCCCCAATGCTCTCCCCCTCCTAAGGAAAAGGATTGTGTGCACACGTATTAATGGCTGCGCAGCCCTGCAAAAATAGATCAAAAACCTGATGTGGACAAATATTACTGAGTCTCTCACATGCGGAGAATCGTAGATACCATAAGCAGTTCCAAAAAATAAATTCCAGAACATTCATCCAATACACAATAATTTCTTCATATCATGTAGCCTCCTATATTATATGAGGACCATGCATATAGTCATCCAGGAAAACAGGTAGAGTCACCTCAGTATAGCATGTTGATGTAGCAAAGCACAGTCCTGTGTTATAGCATGGCATAGCACATGCAGTGTAATTCCTAAGAACCTTTGCAAACAGGCACATCAAGTGGCATATCAGCATGAATCAGGTTGAAGCAACAGCAAGGCACATCCAGTGCTGGCAGTTCATCAAGCAAAAGCAGACAAGATGCATGGCAGTATTAACAGTGTCTCTATGCAAACAGCGTGTGCAGCTGAGGAGCCCTGAGGGCTCTTACTGTATCCACCAGTGTTGACTTGCTATGGCGGAGCCTGGAAAGACTAGCCGAGTTTCTGATGCTGGAGGTGTGGAGAGTAGTGTTGGGCGAACAGTGTTCGCCACTGTTCGGGTTCTGCAGAACATCACCCTGTTCGGGTGATGTTCGAGTTCGGCCGAACACCTGACGGTGCTCGGCCAAACCGTTCGGCCATATGGCCGAACTAAGAGCGCATGGCCGAACGTTCCCCGAACGTTCGGCTAGCGCTGTGATTGGCCGAACGGGTCACGTGGTTCGGACCCGAACGCGCTCTGATTGGCCGAACT
This sequence comes from Hyperolius riggenbachi, assembly GCF_040937935.1. Classification (NCBI taxonomy): domain Eukaryota; kingdom Metazoa; phylum Chordata; class Amphibia; order Anura; family Hyperoliidae; genus Hyperolius; species Hyperolius riggenbachi. The sequence goes on along the minus strand of NC_090646.1, from coordinate 115,542,836 downwards.
GTCACGTGGTTCGGGTAAATAAATACCCGAACCACGTCATATCTCCGCCATTTGTCTGTGGGTTTAGCTTTGGGTAGGCAGGCAGGGTAGTTCGCGCTCCAGCCACGCTAGCCAGGGTCCCCCCCAGTCATTGTGTGTCGCTGCTGGGAATAGTAGTACACCGCTCGCTCAGCATTCTGTTTACTGCCACTCTGTGTACCTCGCTCAGCCACACTATATAGCATTCTGTTTACTGCCACTCTGTGTCTGCTGGGAATAGTAGTACACCGCTTGCACAGCCACACTATATAGCATTCTGTTTACTGCCACTCTGTGTACCTCGCTCAGCCACACTATATAGCATTCTGTTTACTGCCACTCTGTGTCTGCTGGGAATAGTGGTACACCGCTCGCTCAGCCACACTATATAGCATTCTGTTCACTGTTCTGTGTCTGCTTGGAATAGTGGTACACCGCTCGTTCAGCCACACTATATAGCATTCTGTGTACTGTTCTGTGTCTGCTGGGAACAGTAGTACACCGCTCGTTCAGCCACACTATATAGCATTCTGTGTACTGTTCTGTGTCTGCTGGGAACAGTAGTACACCGCTCGCTCAGCCACACTATATAGCATTCTGTTCACTGTTCTGTGTCTGCTGGGAATAGTGGTACACCGCTCGCTCAGCCACACTATATAGCATTCTGTTCACTGTTCTGTGTCTGCTGGGAATAGTGGTACACCGCTCGCTCAGCCACACTATATAGCATTCTGTTTACTGTTCTGTGTCTGCTGGGAATAGTGGTACACCGCTCGCTCATCCACACTATATAGCATTCTGTTCACTGTTCTGTGTCTGCTGGGAATAGTGGTACACCGCTCGCTCAGCCACACTATATAGCATTCTGTTCACTGTTCTGTGTCTGCTGGGAATAGTGGTACACCGCTCGCTCAGCCACACTATATAGCATTCTGTTTACTGCCACTCTGTGTACCTCGCTCAGCCACACTATATAGCATTCTGTTTACTGCCACTCTGTGTCTGCTGGGAATAGTGGTACACCGCTCGCTCAGCCACACTATATAGCATTCTGTTCACTGTTCTGTGTCTGCTTGGAATAGTGGTACACCGCTCGCTCAGCCACACTATATAGCATTCTGTTTACTGTTCTGTGTCTGCTGGGAATAGTGGTACACCGCTCGCTCAGCCACACTATATAGCATTCTGTTCACTGTTCTGTGTCTGCTGGGAATAGTGGTACACCGCTCGCTCAGCCACACTATATAGCATTCTGTTTACTGTTCTGTGTCTGCTGGGAACAGTAGTACACCGCTCGCTCAGCCAGAGTATATAGCATTGTGTTTACTGCCACTCTGTGTACACCGCTCAGCCAGACTATATACCATTGTTTACTGACACTCTGTGTACACCACTCAGCCACACTATATACCATTGTTTACTGACACTCTGTGTACACCGCTCAGCCAGACTATATACCATTGTTTACTGCCACTCTGATTCTGCTGGGAACAGTAGTACACCGCTCGCTCAGCCAGACTATATACCATTGTTTACTGACACTCTATGTACACCGCTCAGCCAGACTATATACCATTGTTTACTGCCACTCTGATTCTGCTGGGAACAGTAGTACACCGCTCGCTCAGCCAGACTATATACCATTGTTTACTGACACTCTATGTACACCGCTCAGCCAGACTATATACCATTGTTTACTGCCACTCTGATTCTGCTGGGAACAGTAGTACACCGCTCGCTCAGCCAGACTATATAGCATTGTGTTTACTGCCACTCTGTGTACACCGCTCAGCCACACTATATAGCATTGCGTACTCTGCCAGTCAGTGTGTATATTGCTGGGATCAGTAATACTCCACTCACCGTCAACCACTATATGAGCTCAACATGAGTTCCCCAGAGACCTCCGCTGTGAGCAGCACTCCCAACAACAGCAACAGCCAACGCCCCACGCAAGCTATAACATCCACCCCAGCAGCCAGTGGTCAGCAGCAGCCCTCCCCGGAGGAGAACGTTGTGTCCATCAGTCCGTCGCCAGAGCGATTAATGAGGGCTGCCATTGAGGAGATGATGGGGCCTGATGTGGAGGAGGAGGTCTGGCTCAGGCCAGCATCCCAAGTTAATGTTGAGGACGATGAGGGGTCTGTGTCTGGGGATGTTGGGGTGGCAGAGGTGGTGGGTGGGTCAGACTCAGGAGAAGAGTTGTATGATGAGGATGATGATCGGGACCATCTGTATGTGCCTCAGAGTCCGACCCCGGAAAACATGTTGTATCGTGTGTTTAGGTACTAAAATCTGCGTTCCCTCCCAGTAGTGTTGGGCGAACAGTGTTTGCCACTGTTCGGGTTCTGCAGAACATCACCCTGTTCGGGGTGACTATATAGCAGACTATATAGCATTGTGTTTAATGCCACTCTGTGTACACGGCTCAGCCACACTATATAGCATTGTGTTTACTTCCACTCTGTGTCTGCTGGGAACAGTAGTACACCGCTCACCCGCCACTGTATAGCATTGTGCTCTGTGTCACTGCTGACAATAGTGGTACACCGCTCACCCACCACTGTATAGCATTTCTGTACTGCCACTGTACTGCTGCCAGTCAGCGTGTACTTTAAGGATAAGTGAAATGAGGAAGAAATCCGGTGAAAGAGGGAGGGGCAAGGGAAGAGGTGTTTCCCCTGACGGTTCACGTACAGGCCACAGGGGAGCACCCAAGAAAACCCACTCAATACTGCCCATGTTGTCCAGGACAACAACCCTCACAGATCCAAAAGAACAGGACCAGATAATTACTTGGATGACCTCTCAAGCGTCCAGCAGTGGGTTAAGCAGCACCAGCACATCACGCACGAGGTCCGAGTCCTCAGCCAGTTAAAGTCTGGGCTTTCTTTGAAGACTGCACTGAGGATGTTACCATGGCGATTTGCAAGGTGTGCAAGACCCGCCTGAGCAGGGGGAAAAGTATTAACAACCTCTCCACCACCAGCATGAGCCGCCACATTCTATCCAAACATCCCACTCTGTGGGCAAACGCGGCAGGACAGGGTACCACCAGCAACACTGCCTCCCTTGGGTTCACCAGACTCACCACCAGACCCGCCTCAGCAGCAGCAGTAGCCCAGCCATTGCGTGGTTCACAACATTCACAAACATCAGACGATGCTGACACTGTCACTTTCCGGACTAGTGCTCTTGAGGTCTCCCAGTGTTCATCAAACACAACAACCAACAGCCCTTCGGTGTGCAGCGCTACGGTTGAGTTGTCTGTTTCTGAGATGTTTGAGCACAAGAGGAAATTGCCAGCAAATGACCCCCGGGCCGTGGCAGTAACAGCCAGCCAGCATAGCCAAGCTTCTGGCCTGCGAAATGCTGCCATATCGAGTGGTGGAGACAAACAGCTTCAAGGGCATGATGTCAGTGGCCATCCCACGTTACGTGGTTCCCAGCCGCTACCACTTTGCGCGCTCTGCAGTGCCTGAGTTGCATGAGCACGTGGTCAGCTAAATAACCCGAAGCTTGAAGAATGCCGTTGCCTGCAAGGTTCACCTCACCACTGACACCTGGACGAGTGCGTTCGGCCAGGGTCGATACATCTCCCTTACCGCGCACTGGGTGAACCTTGTGGAGCCTGGCAGCGATTCCTCACCTGCTACGGCGCGGGTGTTGCCCACGCCGCAAACAGCTGGATAACAACAGCAGCACCTACCTCTCTGACTCCTTCTCCTCCAACGCATCTCAAAGCTGTACCTCATCCGGAAATGCTAACCCAGCACCAGCAGCAGTAGGATCGTGGAAGCAGTGCAGCACAGCTGTTGGCATGCGTCAGCAAGCGTTGCTGAAGCTGATCTGCCTTGGGGATAAGCAGCACACAGGGGAGGAAATTTGGAGGGGAATAAAGGAACAGACGGATTTGTGGCTGGCACCGCTGGACCTGAAACCGGGCATGAAGCTAGACACCTGGCACGAACTGGCAATGTACGCAATAGAGGTGCTGGCTTGCCCGGCAGCCAGCGTTATGTCGGAACGCTGTTTCAGTGCTGCCGGAGGCATCATCACAGATCGGCGTATCCGCCTCTCCACAGAAAATGCAGACCGTCTGACTCAAATTAAAATGAATCAATCCTGGATTGGAAACGACTACGCAACACTCCTGGACCCCAACCAAGTAACATGACCGATGAACATCTGGGATGGTTTAGCGTTTCCGGTCCCTGTTTATTGAACCTCTCATCTGTATTACATTTATGACTGCATGGCGGCAAAAAGCATTGCTGCTATATCCGCACGCTTTTTGTCCTCATGCAAGGCCTGGGTTGTTGTGTCTCACAAAGCGTGGCCTTCTCCTCCTGCGCCTCCTCCTGTTCCATCACGTGTGCTGCTGCTGCTGCTGGGTTACCGTTGCCGCGTGGTCCCTGTTTATTGAACCTCTTATCTTTATTACATTTATGACTACATGGCGGTACAAAGCATGCTATCCGCACGCTTTTTGTCCTCATGCAAGGCCTGGGTTGTTGTGTCTCACAAAGCGTGGCCTTCTCCTCCTGCGCCTCCTCCTGTTCCATCACGTGTGCTGCTGCTGCTGCTGCTGCTGCTGCTGGGTTAGCGTTGCCGCGTGGTCCCTGTTTATTGAACCTCTTATCTTTATTACATTTATGACTACATGGCGGTACAAAGCATGCTATCCGCACGCTTTTTGTCCTCATGCAAGGCCTGGGTTGTTGTGTCTCACAAAGCGTGGCCTTCTCCTCCTGCGCCTCCTCCTGTTCCATCACGTGTGCTGCTGCTGGGTTAGCGTTGCCGCGTGGTCCCTGTTTATTGAACCACTTATCTTTATTACATTTATGACTGCATGGTGGTACAAAGCATGCTATCCGCACGCTTCTTGTCCTCATGCAAGGCCTGGGTTGTTGTGTCTCAAAGCGTGGCCTTCTCCTCCTGCGCCACCCTCCTCCTGTTCCATCACGTGTGCTGCTGCTGGGTTAGCATTACCGGTCCCTTTTCCTGGAACCTCTTATATGTATTACATTTATGACTGCATGCCGACAAAAAGCATGTTACCTGTGCAAAGAAAACAGACATTTCCCGCATTTAAAAGACAGTTTTCCCTTTGAAACTTTAAAATCGATTTTCTCAAAAACTATAAGCTCTTTTTGCTAAATTTTTTTTTCCTCTTGTACCCACTCCCAAGGTGCACATACCCTGTAAATTTGGGGTATGTAGCATATAAGGAGGCTTTACAAAGCACAAAAGTTCGGGTCCCCATTGACTTCCATTATGTTCGGAGTTCGGGTCGAACACCCGAACATCGCGGCCATGTTCGGCCTGTTCGGCCCGAACCCGAACATCTAGATGTTCGCCCAACACTAGTGGAGAGGAGGATACAGCACCTGGTTAGGCAGCATGATTGTTATTCACAATTAGAAACGCCTACCATACTTATATGTGGCTTCAAAAACCAAAAAGGATAAATGAAAATATTAAATCACAGTGTGCAAGATTCCGCTCACTTTATACGTTTAGACTACCCCCATCATAAAAAAGAGGAGGTGTGCATGCATGCACATCCCTATCTAAATGGGGATCAAGCCAATTCTGCCATAAGCATTGATCAAAATTTTTTTTCCATAAACATCATGCGGAAAACTAGATGTGAGATGCCCCAGCAGGAAGCCCCCAAAGCCCCTCCCACTGGAAGAGCAGCGCAGACCCATAAGGTGTGGGATGCTTCACCGAACATCCCTAAGGTGGCAGAAAGGGGACATAACTTGTGTTTTCATTGAGGCCTGGCTCCTTAGTTGCCTCCAAGTCAAATATCCACCTTGCTTCACGCTGTAGAAGCAGACGATCCATATTTCCACCTCTTGCAGAGTTATGAATTCTGTCCAGACCAACAAAACGCACATGTTGAAACCTACCACCGTGGACGGACTTAAAATACTTCGCCACGGGAGTAAGGTTATTATGATTTGAACTCTTGATACTTCCAATATGTTGCGAGATGCGTGTACGAAATTCATTTTTGGTCTTTCCCACATAAAAAGCCCCGCAAGTGCAGAGCAGCAGGTATACCACAAGAGTAGTGCTACAATTTACATAATGTGGGAAACACCAATCCCGACCATCCGGAAGGCGAACCGATCTGCCCACCTGGATATAACGGCATACCGAACATCCACCACAGGTGTATGTACCAGTCACCTTACAGTGCTTTTTGTTGGCCTGAGGATCGACAAAATGACTGTTGACCAAGAGATCCCGTAGGGACGGTGCCCTCCAGAATGAATAAAGGGGAGTTTGTGTTAACACTGTGCTCAATTTGGCATCGTTAGTGAGGATGTGCCAATGCCTGTCCAGTATCCTAGAAACCTCTCGATGCTGTGCCGAGAATCTGGTACAGAACCTGATTGCCTCCGACCTCTCACGGGCGGGACATCTACTCCTATCCAATAGGGCAGATCTGTTGCTAGCATTAGCTCTCTTATAAGCCTTAATAAGAATCTTATCCTTGTATCCTCTTTGTCTGAATCTCGATCTCAGCTGCAGGGCCTCCCTCTGGAAAGCATCATCCTCTGAACAGTTGCGTCGAATCCGCAAATACTGTCCGGTAGGGATACCATTAATAGTGTGTTTTGGATGGAAACTTTCTGCTCTCAAAAGTGCATTTGTTGCCGTTTCCTTTCTATATAACCTTGTAGAGACAAGGCCCGCAGTCGAGACCGAGATCAGAAGATCCAAAAATGGGACCTCCACATAACTCATGTGCATAGTGAATTTGAGATTCCAAATACTCTTATTGATAGCTGTCATAAATTGTAATAATAATTCCTTGCCACCCGTCCAGAAAAGCAGGATGTCATCAATGTACCTGTGCCAGGCCAAAGCGTGGCACAGGTACATTGCCAGGTCCTCATCGGAAAACAGCTCCCTCTCCCACGCCCCCAGGTACAGGTTGGCATACGACGGAGCACACGTGGTGCCCATCGCTGCCCCCTGCACCTGGAGGTAGTGGGTATCCTCAAACAAAAAAATATTGTTTCTCAAAATGAAATCTAAAAGGGTCAGCAAAAACATATTATGTGCAGTATTCTGTATGCCCAACTCCCCCAAAAAAGGGCGGCAGTAAACACAATGCTATATAGTGTGGCTGAGCGAGATACACAGAGTGGCAGTAAACACAATGCTATATAGTGTGGCTGAGCGAGCGGTGTTCTACTGTTCCCAGCAGACACAGAGTGGCAGTAAACACAATGCTATATAGTGTGGCTGAGCGAGATACACAGAGTGGCAGTAAACACAATGCTATATAGTGTGGCTGAGCGAGCGGTGTTCTACTGTTCCCAGCAGACACAGAGTGGCAGTAAACACAATGCTATATAGTGTGGCTGAGCGAGGTACACAGAGTGGCAGTAAACACAATGCTATATAGTGTGGCTGAGCGAGCGGTGTACTACTGTTCCCAGCAGACACAAAGTGGCAGTAAACACAATGCTATATAGTGTGGCTGAGCGACGTACACAGAGTGGCAGTAAACACAATGCTATATAGTGTGGCTGAGCAAGCGGTGTACTACTGTTTCCAGCAGCGACACACAATGACTGGGGGGACCCTGGCTAGCGTGGCAGGAGTGCGAACTACCCTGCCTGCCTACCCAAAGCTAAACCCACAGACAAATGGCGGAGATATGACGTGGGTCGGGTATTTATTTACCCGAACCACGTGACAGTTCGGCCAATCAGATCGCGTTCGGGTCCGAACCACGTGACCCGTTCGGCCAATCACAGCGCTAGCCGAACGTTCGGGGAACGTTCGGCCATGCGCTCTTAGTTCGGCCATGTACCGAACGGTTTGGCCGAACACCATCAGGTGTTCGGCCGAACTCGAACATCACCCGAACAGGGTGATGTTCTGCAGAACCCGAACAGTGGCGAACACTGTTCGCTCAACACTACTGGGGGGAGGGTGGTCATGATAATATTCAGACCACTCCACTACTGCTGCCTGGGACTTTCTTTTTCCTTGTAGCTGCACTCCTCTCTGTGTACCAACACAATCATGCTGGACATGTGTGAGCACGGTCTGCCCATTTCTAGCAGCATGAAGCTGCTTATGTGAGCAAAAAAGCCATGTACAAGTGGCTTTGTGCTGCTAGGCATGTACAGACCTTACTCATGCATGCCCAATATAATTGCACTTGTACACAGACAGGAGGGCTGCTCAGAAGGTCCCAATGCTGGAACAGTGGGCACCAGGAGGATCTGGTAAGGCAAGTATCTATTTTCTTTATTTTGCTTCAGGTTCTGTTTGGGGAAAAGGTTGTGCAATTTTTGGGGGGGGGGGGGGGGTTGGTTGATATGTTGTTGGTCAGGGGGCGGCTGGTGAGAGTGGGCCTTGGGTGGTAAAAAGTAAAAATCCGGCCCTGCTAGTTACTATTGATTTGAGCAAAAAATAAACAAGTCCTAGTACACACAGGCAACACAGTAAATTAGGTTAAAGACTCGGCATGCTAACAGATGGACAAGTACTAGAGTAACCAATACAAGCTTTCAAAGCTTCACAATCAAGTATGTGAAGCTTTGAAAGATTGAAGAGATCAACAGGAAGACCAAGGAAATTGAACCCTTTTAGGCATCAGTAGGTTAGAGATACAATGTTCAAGACTGAGGTTTCCTAGCATTCCCCTGATGCTCTTCACTCTGTAAGGCAAGGTACCTTTCCTTCACTCAGCACCCCAAATACTGACAGCTCTCAGCTCTCAGCACTTCTTTCAATACCACACAACTGACTAACTTATGATTAGCATTTAATGACTTTTGGCAATGTTCTTAATAAAAGGCATGTAACACAGCTGAATGGGTCTTTTCCAAGTTGTTAGCTCAACATTTTTTTATCACTCTTCATTCCACTTGATGAGCAGATAACCCTTTTAGTAATCAGGAATAGCTCTTACATGGTGGATAGTGGGTAGTGAGGGAGGGGGGTAGCCTGATGGCCATTTGGTGCTGGGCAGCACTTCTTATGGGGCTGTGTCTAAGTTTATTTACATATACAGATTACCCATCAAACTCATGGTGAACCAGAACTCTTAGGAGTATATCACTATGAACTTGGTTAGCAATCTGTAACGCTGGGTGTCTCAACTCCTATCTCATAAAGTCACATTAATCCATGCCATGCACTGATGAGGACCAACCAGCTTGAAACAGCCTGTCTGCCTGGTGGCTTAGTGTGGCTTTATAATATTAATAAAAAAACACATCATTGGATTCCAGTGTTTAAGCCTCAGGATTTTCCTGTACAGGCAGAGTCATTGCACTCTCATTCACAGCTATTGATAAGGCTGCTTACATTTTGAAATAGCTAAACAAACACACACAGCTCAGTGCAGTGGATTTCTACAACATTTATATGTGGAATGAAAAATTGTCATTGTGTGCGGAGAAAGAGTTTGGGTCTTCTTCAAATTTATATGCTTTACCAAGAAGGCAATGTTTTCAGAACTTGATATTCACTCCTAGGCTGAGGACCATAGCCTCTTTTCATGAATATTAGTCTGGCTGATATATATAGCTCCTCAGCAAATGTAGATCTAATGGGAGTCTGGGACAGTTATACCAAATTTTATAATATCATAGTGTCACGATAAATTTCTAACTTTACAGGAGACAGGAACACATCTACCAATTAATATATTCCTGTGGCTTGGTGGAATTACCAAGGTGTAACGGAATATCATGGGGAGAAGGGAAAGAACATTCTGCTGCTCTGAACAGCTAAAGTATAAATGTTAGATATACATATATGTCAAGAGGATGGGTACACTGTCACATTAAAAGATATAATTTAACTTTTAATAGTTTTGCAAATGAAAGATGGGCAAAATGAAAGATTAGCAGGAAACCAGATGCTCACAAAGATAGAATTAAAATGCACAACTGAGCTGGCTAGCCTAAGAACAAACGAAATCAATGTATATTTTTTCAGAGATGTCAAAACTATTATAATTTTTCCATGACATATTTTGTCCTATGCGAAATAATAGGCACAATTGATATATAATACAGCAGATAAAGAAGAACTTTGATAAAAATTATATTCCTGCATAGCCAAAAAGTGATTTCTCAGTTCAGGTTTTTTTTGCAATAAGTGTAATCCTTCCAAGTGCAAACACTTAAAGGAGAACACCATAAGATTTTATATGATTGAGCATTTAGTAGTAATAGCACTACTTTTTTAAATGTCTTGTCCATAAAAAGTTATCAGCTGTGCAAGTTCAAGATACTCTTGAAGGAGTTAAACATAGACACAGATCTAAAAGTAATAATAATAATAACAAAAATAATAATAACAACTTTAAAGGACCACTAAAAATACCCAACTTTCTTTATGGAATTGCCAACCTATTTGGCTTTAATGCTGAATACACACGGTGCGTTCCCGCACTCGATTTCCCGCTCTATTCCAGTCGATTCGTTTATTTCCAACATGTCCGATTTTAATTTTGATGGATCGTTAGGTCGATTTGGCATACTCTACATGCGAATCGACCTAACGATCCATCAAAATAAAAATTGGACATGTTGGAAATAAACGAATCGACGGGAATCGAGCGGGAAATCGAGTGTGGGAACACACCGTGTGTATTCAGCACAAGTCCGAATTAAACATTGGATCTAAACTCCACCACCAAAGTGAGGTTGTGGAGTGTTGTTTTATGTCAGAGGTGAAACACTATGCATGGCAAGACTGAGCACAGCAATATTAGCAACATAAGCAAGGTATTTCCCAAGGATATATTTGAAAACAGAGTGAAGTTTTGTGCTTACTCTTTTGAGTAAGCACAAAAAGGGGCCATACTAAAGACCATGTAAATAGTGGTCAGCCAAGGTAACTTGTGCAGCAGATAAAATACACAAGTTGCTTACTTCCCTGCAAAATCAGGAAAAGTTTAGCAGCACCATTAGAACTGGCAGAACTCTATGGAACCCAGCTACAGCCTTCTACTGTCCAAAGGGTTCTGGCCATAAAAGATCATCGAAGAACAGCAGATAGGAAAACACTTTTTATAACAGGGAAATGAGGCTAACTTTGTACAAAAACATAAGAACTGGGGTTCAGAAAAGTGGCAGATGATGATGAGTCAATATACAAAATGTTTGACTGTAGCAGAAAGCAGTTTATTTGCAGAAATGGTGGGGACCAATACTATAATGGTTTTGCTAGCAACAATAAAGTATGGTAGAGGCTCCTCGCAAGCTTGGGTATGCATTTATAAATATAGAATTGGGAATTTGGTCATGATTAATGGTGCCCTCAATGCTGAGAAGATACTTATCCACAATGCAGTACTATCAGTAAGCCATCTGATTTGCTTAAAAAAATGTTCTTGAGCAGTACATCAACTGCAAACATACAGCTGATATCATTCAGAACTATCTATTGCATAATGAAGAACTAGGGGTTTTGGAAATTATGGTATTGGCATTCAAAATTTGTTGTAGGGGCGCAGTCCTGAACAAGCCTAAATTAGGTAAAAGGATGTGTTGAATGAAATGTCTCCCAGTGCTATCACAGAAGATCTAGGGCTTGATTCACAAAGCGGTGCTAACTGTTAGCACGCCTGTGAAAACCCCCTTAGCACGTCTAAACAAGCTTTTCGCGCATAAAACTTTACGCGCGTACTGCACAGAGCGCAGGGCGCACCGCGCAAAGTGCCCATTAAAGCCTATGGGACTTAGCGCGCGTAAAACTTTGCGCGCGTAAAACTTTACGCGCGCAAAGTTAGTGTGCGATCTGATTGAGAAATCCGGTGCTAACCTACTTAGCACCCTGGTTAGCGCGTCTAAAGACTTTAGACATGCTAAGTAGGTTAGCACCGCTTTGTGAATCAAGCCCCTAATGCTTCGTTCAACAGTAATGTCTCCAACACACTAGTCCAAACACATAGCAAAGATCATTCTTATGACTTTTATGCAAACTTATGCATCTGGCGCATGCTAAAAGTATTATCTCCCAGCTCTATCACATAAGACCTAATGCTTAGTCTAACAGTAATGTCTACAACACAGTAGTCAAAAAACAAATGGCAAAGGTCAGTCTTATGACTTTAATGCAAATCTATGCATCCAGTGCATACAAAAAAAAGCCACTGCTAACAGTAGAGATATAGATAAAAAACAGGTTGAAGCCCTTTCCTTTTTGTGTACAAAACATCATATTAGAGCCTGTTAACGGTAACATGATATTTTAATAAGTCGCGCATTCCCGCCGCCGCTCCGCATGTGTGCGCGCCGCTCCTGCCGCCGTTTCCATCGGGATTCTGTGTTGAGTGATTGGGGAAGAGGACCGAGCGGTCTTCTACCCAATCACAATGCCTGGAATAAATGAACAGTTTAGCAAAGTGTAAAAAAAAAAAGTGAACACTTCGTAAACAGGAGGGTGTGCACCAGCACCATCTTGTGGCGAAAAAATATATTACACATACAGGCACATACATACACATACATACACTTATACATAATATTAATAAAATTAATAACTTACACCTCCAAAGCCCCCCCACACACACACACTTGTAAAAAACGGCTTAAAAATACATAAATCGTTGCCTTAGGGACTTCTAATCTATATTTCATGAGGTAAAATTACTTTTACTTTACTACATAGGGGCTTGTAATTTTGGACCGGACAAAAAAACCCCCAGAAAAATAACACCTATATTTCAAAATAATATATTGTCGCCATACATTGTGATAGGAACATAATTTAAACAGTTTAATAATTGGGACAACTGGGCAAATAAGATGTGTCTTTTATCCACAGGAGAATGTTTAATTTTAAAACTATAATGGCTGAAACCTGAGAAATAATGTTTTTTTTTCCATTATTTTGGTATTTTTCCCATTAAAACGCATTTAGAATAAAAAAAAATTCTTAGCAAAATGTACTACCCACAGAAAGTCTAATTGGTGTAGAAAAAAAACTAGGTATAGATAATTTTCTTGTGATAAGTAGTAATAAAGTTTTTAGGGAATAAAAGGGAAGAGCACTGACAAGTGAAAATTGCTCTGGTCCATTAGGGTAAAAACCCTTGAGGTGAACTGGTTAAAATGGAATTTATGTTGTTATAAATCCTATGACAGCCTGCACTTGTATTACTGGGCCTACCTAACATGTCCATAATTGCATGGTCATATATATTGTATCGTTTGCCTTGTATTACTTTGTTCTATGTTGTATAACCTTGTTATGGCATGCATGAAAAATGGGCACAGTGAAAAAAGGGTCTGACTTGATAACGAAATGGCGCCGGTTGTTAATGAAATCTGATAATGATAAACATCATTGTCAAGCTTGGTTAACGATAAATATCATTGTAAAAACAGATGAAAAAATAATAACGAAAAGATATTTACAATAAATATTGTTACATAATTCAACAATACAGCTTAACCCAGCCCTACCCTCACACAGAACCCTCCCCTGGTGGTGCCCAAAATTAACCACTCCCCTGGTGGTGCCTAACCCTAACCAACCCCCTGGTGTTGCCTAAAACTAACCGCCGCCCGGGTGGAGAAACACCCTTTTACACATAAAAATGGCAATACCTTTGAAAATGTAAAATCTGGACATATAAACTAAATAATATAAAAGATAGACACTAGCGCTCACAGATAGTAGGTCCAAAAAATAAATTAAAGTCCAAACGAAAACAGCACCAACACTGAAAACCACAGTGGAGCGCTTCCTTGCTATTCATGTAAACAGCGTTAAAAAATCAAAAGTTGAATGCTAGCACTCTAGGTAAAGTCTTTGATAGTATAACAATGATGTCACAGTCTCTGCAGGTAAAAATATGGGGCACACACTCCCCCCTAAGTGGTCAGACTCACCGGATGATGCAACCTAGTGGGCCCGTCAATGCCTCAGGGGTATAGGCCATCCCTCAGCCACTCAGGCAGTATCTGCTGGGCACTTGCGGACCTCTCCGGATGATGAGTCGCTGACTGTAAATAGAAAGTAGTCCACTCCACATGAAAAACGCCTCCAAAGAGAAAAAACACGCCTCACATAGCGTAAAAGCAACAGGGATAACACCCACATTTATTAAAAAAATGAGCAAAGTTCATCACAAACAGTTAAAAAATATTGAAAGTGCGGCTTGGTATGATGGGCATACACACTAAGGCCGAGAAGCAAGTGTTGCAAACTAACTCAAGCCCGCGCAAGCTCCAACCATGCTCAAACACACCGCTCGTATCTCCGTGTACAGAGTGCCACTGCGTCCAGTGACGTCACACGTTGCGCCACTCCGTAGCTCCGCCCTACGCGTTTCGTTGCTATGGCAACTCATCAGGGGCTACGGAGCGTCTGAGGCCGGCGTCTTAAGTACTGTCATAATGTAACTAGATGACTTGCGCGCAATTAGCTGCCTATGTTTCCGCATACCACATCACTGGCTGCCTGTATTTCCGCATACCATGTCGCATCATCCATAATATATGACCATATCATCAAAAAGAATAACCTATATATAGAACATGATTATAATACAGATTAAAAACATTGGCACAGCAAAGTTAATTCATCTACGTGTTAGCCACAACAAAGGACTTATATTACATAATGGATTAAAAAAACTGATCACATTACATGAACCTCCACTAGATGTCTCTGTTTCACAACAGGTAGGCCTATATAACTCAGCACACAAGTGATTCCTCCCCCCTTTTCTGCCCACCAACAGAAAGCTCTGATTGCTGCTGCCCTGTTTGTTTGTTTGTTTTTCACACGGCTGTCCCATTAAAGCGCTGCCATAGATCGCAGCTCTGTACCATGTAAATAGATGGTGGTTTCACCGTCTAACAGTCTCCTAGTGCCGAATGCCACTGGGAGTCTGATGACGGAGCGGATCTCCTGCAAAACCCCGCCTCAGCACTTCACCCCAATTGGCGTTGAGTGATCCTGGGATTGCGCCGCGTTTATGCCAATTGGCGTGGAGTGGTCGGCAAGAAGTTAGTAAGAGAAAGAAAGAGAAAAAAAATGCAGGTAGTTAAAAAAAATACTTTCCTATAATTACGGTTTTAGTCAATCAACAGTATCAGCTTTGCAAATTGTTTTGAAGTTCTTTATTTCATGGTCACTATGTATTTTGCTCCTTTTTTTTTTTTTTTTTTTGCTTTGTTTTATTGTTATTATTCATAGCACTATTCTCTTTCTTAACAAGAAACCGACAAATAGCAGTTATTATAAGCTACATAATAAGTCTTTAAACTATTTTGTTCAAGGGCAGTAATTAATTCATGAAACGTTTTTAAGGAAATGATACTATTTAATAAAGTATCTGAATTTCAAAATATTTCTTGTAAACTCCTGGGGAAACAGTAGAATATGCTGCTTTGCTCAGGATCTCATTTATTTGTGGTTTTAGGGTGGAATGCTGTTTTTCTTTTAGCGGGGTGAAGAATACATTTTCCTTAGGGCATTTAGATTGCCATGGGGGACCATTTATTTATTTTTTTAACCTACATCTGCACTAAAATACTAATGAGACTACTGGGATGTCTGAATTCTTAACATGGTGGACGGTGTTATGAATTCTACCAAGCAATGACTTTTTTTCAGTTTGCCTTAACACCTTATGCTTTATAAAGATAGACCATAAATAGTTATAAAAGGACTCTGCTTAACTTCCTCTTACACAGTAACACAACTGTTTTCTTTTTATTAAGGAAGTCCTTATTTCATAAAGAAGATATTACTTTATGTGCAAATGTAAACTTATACATTACTGTTACTATGAAAAAGCACTCCGATTTTTAGTTCTGTATATGCATTTTAAGGCATCTTTTCTTAATCAAACAAAAGGGAATCTAAAGTGACATGGGACATGATGAGATAATTACTGAATCTACACAGAAGATACTAACCCTACTAAGGAATTATTATGTGAAGTCCCTTTCTGTTTTCCAGTACAGGAAGAGTTAAAAAAAAAACTTAAGTTATTTTTTCTCTAAGAAAAAGAGTTTCTTTGAGCTTGCCAACAGCTTGTCAATGTCAGTTCCATTTTCTAATGAGCAAATTTGAATTCTGATGGATTTTTAGTTGATAAAATGCACAGAAACAGGAAACATAAGTTAGCGATATCTACCCTTGCAAAATCTAGAGGGCAGTGAGGTGGAGACACTGGAGGAGTAGACAAAGGGGTTAGCAGATGAGGCTGTGAGCTTTAAATTATAACTATAGTAAATATAAGATTGTTTGAACAAGTGTGTCCTCAGGGTACATTTGAAAATGTCCAGGCTTGTAGCAAGATGGACAGGCTGTGGGAGAGAGTTCCAAAGGAGAGGTGACACTTGTGAAACGTCCTGGAGTTGAGAGTGGGAGGAGGTGACCAACCTAGATGACAGGAGGGTCTCTTGGGAGGAGCAAAAGTTCTGGGAGGGATAATATCTGAAGATTTATTAGCAAATGTATGGAGGAAATAGTCTATGTAGAGGTCTGAATGATAGTGTTAGGAGTTTGAACTGGATCCTTTGGGTGATTGGTAGACAATGTAGGGATTGGCAAACAGGGGCATCATCAGAGGAACTGGAGGAGTGTTTGATGAGATGAGCAGCAGAGTTCAGTAGGGACTGGAGTGGTGCCAGTCCATTTTTTTGGTAGGCCACAGAGTAGGGTGTTACAGTATTAAAGATGGGAAATAATTGGAGCATAACGCATTTTAGTACCATCTTGTCTAAGGAATGGACAAATTCTGGATATATTTTTGAGATGGAAGTAGCAGGAGATTGTTAACCTCCTTGGCGGTAATCCCGAGCTGAGCTCGGGGTATGCCGCCGGAGGTCGCCGCTCAGGCCCTGCTGGGCCGATTTGCAATCTGGAAAAAGCAGCACACGCAGCCGGCACTTTGCCAGCCGCGTGTGCTGCCCGATCGCCGCCGCTCCGCGGCGATCCGCCGCGTGCAGCGGCGAAAGAGGGTCCCCCCAGCCGCCCGAGCCCAGCGCAGCCGGAACAAACAGTTCCGGCCGGCGCTAGGGGCTGGATCGGGCGGCTCTGACGTCAGGACGTCGACTGACGTCCATGACGTCACTCCGCTCGTCGCCATGGCGACGAGGAAAGCGAAACAAGATAGGCCGCTCATTGTGGCCTATCTTGTTACTTTCGATTGCCGGAGGCGATCGAAAGTACGCTTCCGGAGCGCCCTCTAGTGGGCTTTCATGCAGCCAACTTTCAGTTGGCTGCATGAAATATTTTTTTTTTAATTTAAAAAAAACCCCATTTCAGCCTCCCTGGCAAAATAAATAAACCGCCAGGGAGGTTAATGTGTTAATATGTGGTTTAAATGACAGTTCAGAGTCCAGAGTAAGTTATGCAGCCTTCTCCTCCCAGTGCCCTCTGGGAAGCCAGGTGTTGTTTCTAATCACTTTGGAAAACACAAAAACAAACATTCCACAGTGATGCTCCTTCTCAGTAGTAAAAGTGTTTCCACCAGTGATACATTTAATAATAAAAATCAGAGCGTGGAAAGATTTTACAACAAACAAACACTTAAAGGACTATTTTTAAAAACTTAATAATAGTAATAAAAAAAAATATTCTTTAACCACTTCCCCCCAAAGGGGTTTTTACCCTAATGGACAAGAGCGATTTTCACCTTTCAATGCTCATCCCTTTCAATTGCCAATAGCTTAATGACTACTAATCACAATTAGGCTTTTGGGGGGTTGATATTTGTTTTCAGTAATTACTTTAATTTCTATGCATTTTAAAGCGATAAACAAGGAAAAAAAAAAAAGAAAAAATATACTATTTCTCCAATTTCATCCACTATAGTTTTAATATAAACACCGCTACTGTACATAAAACCCACATATTTTATCTGCCTATTTGTCCTTGTTATCACAAGATTTTAATTATGTCCCTAGTACAAAGTATAGTGACAATATTTTATTTGAAAATAAAGGTGTATTTTTTTTCGTGGTTGTTTTCCACTGATCTCATGTGCATGCGCGCGGGAGCGCCCACGTGCACGTGCACAGTGGCAGCAGCGCTGTTTGACATATGAAAAAGTCCTGGAGCTGTTAAGAGGCTCTAGCAGGACGTTTTAATATGCCTGCTTGTCATTAAGTGGTTAACTTTAATTCATTAACCTCCCTGGCGGTTTGTTAAAATCCGCCAGGGGGCAGCAAATACCTTTTTTTTTTTTTTTTTTCATGTAGCGAGACAATGTCTCGCTACATGATAGCCGCTGCTGAGCGGCATCCCCCCAGCCCCTCCGATCGCCGCCGGCGAACGGAGATCAAGAGATCCCGTTCAAAGAACGGGATCTCTTGGAGGGCTTCCCCCATCGCCATGGCGACGGGGCGGGATGATGTCACCGACGTCACCGACGTCGTGACGTCAAAGGAGAATCTGATTCACCCCACAGCGCTGCCTGGCACTGATTGGCCAGGTGGCGCACGGGGTCTGGGGGGGGCGGCTGCGGCGACGGGTATAGTGGCGGATCGGCGGGTAGCGGTTGGCGATCGGAGGTTACATGCAGCTAGCAAAGTGCTAGCTGCGTGTAACAAAAAAAAATTATGCAAATCGGCCCAGCGGGGCCTGAGCGGTGCCTCCCGGCGGCATAGCCCGAGCTCAGCTCGGGCTTACCGCCAGGGAGGTTAAGGTTCCTCTTTGAATTATTTTTCCATTGCTTTGGGCTGCATCATGCAGTATTATGCTAGCAGAGGTGGGGACATACTCAATAGTAGACACATTTCCAGCTGAAATCAGGCCTTCTAACTTTTGGTGCAAGGTAATGGACCAGATAAATGATTGATATCCTACTGATTAACCGGGGATCAATAGGTGTGTGTAACCAACCAGCTCAAAGAAAGGTGGAGAAAGCATCAGCACTGACAAAAATATTATAAATATGAACTCAAAATATTTGTTTTCAACAGAAGGCATAAAAAATGTTTTTGTTATGCAAATCATTTGTACATAACATAAAAAAAGATAAAAATTACTTGCTACTTCTGATTCATATATACAAGTATGATAGAAAGCTAACATTGGAATAAATAATGTTTAATGCTACTTCATCATTATAATGCATTTCAGTGCAGTTGATGAGAACTAAAAAGTGCTTACTTCTATGTAAATTAACTTTTCATTCCCCACTGTAGATCAAATGGCAAGCTTTATTGACACTTGGCAAATGTACAGAAATAAATAGAGACTTGAACAACAAAGCTGGCAAGAGTTTTAATTATTTCTATATCCATCACTTCTTCTTTATTAGAGATAGTGATGCCTGTAGCCCTTAATAGATATCATTTTATCAGCAAAGCCTGTCATAAAAACGCTGGAATTCTTCCCATGGGAAAAGTTAATCTTCAAAATAACCTTAGAAAAGATTGAATGAAGCATGAAAAATGGTCAAATTAGCTGATATCAGCAGAGAAACTGATTAGACCCTTGTCCGTACTTCTTAGTAAATTATTTTACTTAGCATATGCTCTTGTCTGATGTTCATGGCTCACATTTAGCTTTTTCAAAGGCTAGATTGTAGAATCTTCTAAACTTTAAAAAGCCTCCCATCTTTAAATGGGGTAAACCACTTCTAATAAATAAATCATTCATGAAATAATGTTGATTATTAGAAACTTGGGAAGTTTGTTGGTGCTCTCATTTCCCGCTGTTTTTCAACCAAACCTGCATTCATGACCTTCAGTGACAGGGAAGAAAGTGAGCTAACTGCATCTTTTAGTTGATTATTTACTGCATTTATACACTTTTATTTGTCTTCTCTAGTTAATGAGTCACTATGCACAGGCAGGGATGTAGGCCAGAGCTTTCTGTTTCACTGTATAAATATTAATACTAAGTAAGTAATGTGCTAGAGCAGAGATGGGTGAACTTTACGCAGTATGGGCCGCATGCTGCAGACCACGGCCGCATTCCTTACATGTCTCAGCTGAAATGTCAAAATTGCCAGGAACCTTCAGGGTAAAAACCCCGGAACCTGAAGTGGTTGAAGGGTATTTCATTGAGATAATATTAACTATTTCAGCTTAGACATATTTCCTAAAGTGAACATAGGAAACATACTTTCATGTCATACTTTTTTACATAGATTAACGTATTCATTGATCTTTAACTTTTTTACACAGATTCACTTTTTTTTATTTATCTTTCTTGGGATAACAATGAAGGTATGGAAAATGTCATACTGGATAACAATATCTTATAACTTCAATCAACTAAAACAACATTTGTCTTTGTAGCTGTTTTAGAGCCTTTAAATAAATAATTATGTTTAATATTAATTGAAAACATGCTTGTAATATGTATTATTAAACTGGTCACTTCCCAATTTGTTGGCAGCATTCCAAAATAAGAAGTTACATATGTTATCATGAATAAATGACTCACATATCTTCATAAACAGTATATCTCTGGCAATAGATGTAATTGCACCAAAAACAAATCAACCGTTTTCCCCGGGCTCCTTTAAGATCCACTGCAATCCTAATAATACCTCAATTTTCAGTTTCCATTATTATTGTAATTAAAACTTGTATTATAATCTCTAGATCTCAATAATTAATCAGTAAGAGGATTTATCTAATTTACAGTATATACTGCACCCTGTTCTAATTGCAGTTGTTCCCACAGAGGCCATGCTTGGGCAAAATTCTCTATGGTCTTATTAATTCTAGCTGTCACTTTTTACATGTACTTAATGTGTAGAATACCCTCAATTGGCTCAGTAAATGAAAGAGGTACACTTAATATCATATATAGCTATTAATCTTCTGTATACCAATAGAATTAGCAAGATCTAATATAAAATTAGTAAGAATAAAAAGAAGGCCATCATCAAACAATCTCTATATGTCCTGCCACATTGGATATATATATATATATATATATATATATATATATATATATATATATATATATATATATATATATATATATATATATATATATATATATATATATATATATATATATATATATATACAGTATGTATAGGATCCTC
The DNA here is from genome assembly GCF_040937935.1 of Hyperolius riggenbachi. Taxonomy (NCBI): domain Eukaryota; kingdom Metazoa; phylum Chordata; class Amphibia; order Anura; family Hyperoliidae; genus Hyperolius; species Hyperolius riggenbachi. The sequence continues at coordinate 115,521,787 of NC_090646.1, read as the reverse complement.
CCTTTGTAATTTATTCCTTATTGTTGTTGGTGCTGATGAGTTGGGATTGTTTGAGTAGTAGATCTACATGCTCAAAGGCTTTAACAATCCCTGGGAAATACCAGCTGGTATGTAAAAATAAGATAATGTGGGTAAAAAACATTTTGTTTGGCCTATTCATCAATTATAAGGTCATAATAAGAACAAAGATGGCAAATATCTCAGATAGGTGTGCAGATAACATTTGCTGGGATTTGGAATGTGTAAACCTCCTTGTGATTTCTGAGCTAACACTTCTCACAGATATTCTGTGAGATTCCAAAATATTGTTTGACATTGTATTTAAAGAAAATTGGCCATATTTGAAACAAGTATAGAAATGTTTCTAGAATTATCAGAGCTAGTCTTCAAAGAAAGGAGGTTTTGATGATTGTTAAAGTGGTATTTTATGTACACTCCTCCCAAGTGAAATTGCAGCACCATGAAATATAACCATATGCAAATCACAGTACCAAAAAGAGACAAAGTTTTCATACGTATCAAAGTTTCAGGTGAGATGTATACTGGAGCTGCAAGTGAGGTGTGTGCAATTGCCACACATGGTGGGCAAAACTTAGTACCAGTAATGTGTGTCATGTCAGGATACAGGAACATCAGAGGACATAGCAAAGAGGGAATGGTTCAAACAGACAGATGACAGAGCAGATGAGCCAAATGGCTTGTCAAGACCTGCTTGCAATGGCAAGTGACATCAGAAACAGCCTGTTCACAAAAGGCTCCATAAAGTACAGCTGCATGCAAGGTGGCCATCCACTTGGGTGTCATTAACCTCCCTGACATTCAATTTCCCCTGGATTTCTGTGCAAAAAGTGATCCAATTAATTTTCATAACCTTTTTTATTCCTGTAATGTGCCAAAACGTGTCAAGCAAGGGTCTAGTATACAGTACAAGGGAGTATTGACATGTATGCATGGCAACACTGTTCACAGCATGTTTTTTGTGGACATGTATAACCGCCAATACTGCTAGGGAGGTTAAAGAGACACTTAAAAAAATACCCTCACAGTAACGATCGGATCCTTCTGTCCCCCGCCGTCAACTATTTTCACTTTGCCAACAGGCCTGACAGGCCCTGCCACATGTAGGTTTCTATGTGTTCCCATCCACAATAGCATCCTACACCTGCACAGGGCACTATTGTGAATAGGAACATGTAGAAGGAGACGCATGGCTAGGCCTGTGCAGGCGCAGGGAGCCTGTAGGCCGAAAATGAAAGTAGCTGGTGGCGGGGGTTATGCTCAACACACACCATACAATCTTGGTTGTTCAATCTTACCACTTTCATGTAGTATAAGAGCTTATCCATTCAATCATTCAAGGTATTTTCAATCTGTTGGCCCTTATACTACATAGATTTGGTAAATCTGTACAACCAAGATTGTATGGTGTGTGTTGAGCATAAGGAGGATCCGATCATGACTGCAAGGGCATGGGACAGCTGCAGGAGGCTGGTAGAAGCCCCAGGTGAGTAAAACTGTTTTTTTTAGGATTAAAGATCTTTTTAAGCCCTCAACACAGGACTGCATATCTGACATTGTGCTGCTGTCATCACAACTGGGTCAATAAATAGCATTGAGTATTGAGCATTGCTTCTGCCTGTGGAGGAAAAAACAGCCATTGACTTGTGTGGAAGCATTCTGGGAATTGCCACTTGCCAGAAACTATCACCGTCTGTCACACTGGTCCCACAAATGGAATCATGGTTTGGGCTGGATGGTTTGCTCTTCTTGCTCAGCCAGCACTAAATTGCATTTGCCAGTAATTACTATGGGATGTATCCACTGGCCAGATGAAAAGTAACTTGCTCACTGTCTGCAAGCTGCTTATCACCTGAAATAGGATATGGATCTATATCTTGAATATATTCATTTTTATGTATGATATCAAGAGCATTAGTATGAGCCCCAAGCTAAGCTGCACTTTTTTATTGACACCAAAATTAGCTTGAAGAATTGGGTTGAGCCCCAAAAAAACATTTTCACAAATAAAACAACATTCAAAATGTTTAGGCTGCTTCCTGCTAGTGCCACCTTATCTAGGACTATGCTACAGTGCATGCAACTAACATGCCATTCAAGTGATGACATACAATTTTTGAAAATGCAATACATAAATTTGGAACTACAAATATCAATCCTCTCCGAGGTCTGGCTTTTTTTTCTTTCTGGCAGATAGGACTGTGTGGCTGTAGAATGGAGTTGTTGGTGCCACACATTTTTTAGCCTCTCGTACAGTACATGCAATTATAATGTTTTACACGAGTTGAATTTTTGATAATGTAATACATAAATTTGGAGGCCTCTTTGATGACTAACATTTTTTTCTGTCGGGTAGAAAGGATGGTGTTGCTGTAGAGTGGAGTCATGTACAAAGTGGCTCATTCTGCTGAAACCTTTGAAATGTTTCAATTTTAGGTCACAAAAAGTTTCAAAATGTAGTAGATGCATTTGCAATGACACATGTCTCTGGTCTCTTCTAATGTGACTACAGATAACATTTTTTAGGTATATAACCACGGCAGCCATTCTAGAGACCCTCATTTGTAAAATCTGAATACTATATGTGATTTTTGACATTTAAACATGACAAAAAGCCTGTGCATAAAATATGTATTTTTTGCAAAATATTTTGTCCTTGATGCCCCTCTACCATGCCACTGTCTAGGTTTTTGTATCCTTTGTACACCATTTGTTTCAAGGAATTGCAGCTGCAGAGATCCCCTGAAGGTTTCAGAAGTCCGCCTACCATTAAAGTTAACGGGCTCGCCATGAACGATCAGATGGTGAACTTTTACGGTAAAATTTGCCGAGCATGTTTGCATACATGAAATCGCAATGTTCGACCATCCTTACCTGCAAACAAATTCTACACTATTGCAATGCATTGAGACTGTATAAGCCTCAGCACTCTGCAGTGATCTATGGCTGACATTAAGATAAAGTGAATAAATTAATTAACAAGCATTTTACTGTAACTAATTATTATGGCCATTATCATTACTAAGAGTTCCCTGAACAGCATATTTAATATCGAAAATAGGAGAAGATAGAATATAGTGCAATATATTATATCACATTTGCAATTCCAATGCAAAGTTTAGACATTACAGATTTTTAAACTACATCTAACAAATGTTAAAGTATCCCTGAAAATAATAAATAAAAAACCCTGAAGTTGGAAGGAATACCCTGTTTACATTAGGACTGACAATGTACCATATGCTCAGTGAACTGTTTGCCACCTTACTCACCACATCAATGTCTAAAGGGCAGTGATGGGGAATCCATCAATAAGAGTGGCCTCTTTGTATGATAGCGTTTGAGATTCTGTATCCTGCCAACTGCCATAAATAACACACTTTTCATCCCTTAGTGTAAATAAATGTATAAATCGTGTTAAGGGGCGAAATTTATAACACATGATGTTGATCTTTTCATACCAGTGATTTTAGGAGTATTGTACCATGTTCACCTGAAGGTAAAAAAAGCAAAAACGATAACATATTTTAACAGATGAGCTGAAAATAGGGTGGAGTCCACGGTCTGTGTGACATAATAAGTGTTGCCTTTTGCATAAGGATTTTGTAATTTTTAAACTGAAAGTAGGACTTTGGAAGTCATGGAATTCCAAAATTCCAACACATAAATTCCAAACTCTATGAGAAATTAGGTTCATGTAAAGCACAAAGGTTTTTTTTGCCCTAAATTGCAAAACATTTCCACTTAGCATGCCTACAGAACATAATTGTTAAAATTCTATGTGTAAATGTAAACATATTATGCAAGAATTATAGGTGAAGTAGTAACCTATTAAGTTTCCTGTATAAACACAATCATTTAAGCCACATTATCTAGAATTTGTGTGGAACTCCAGAACCAATAACATTTGCCTGTTGTACTTCAGTTTAGTTCTCCTGGTATTACGATGAGATCCTGCAGCATCAAATACATCTATAAGAATACTTAAAGGACTTATGAGTCCAAATAAAAAAAAAGTTAAGTACCTGAATTAAATTTGAATGCATGGAGGATGCCATCCGCGCCCTCCATGCCGTTCCGCCGGGTCCCCGCAGTTCAATAGTCCCCAGGGCTGCTCCTGACCCCACAGCCTGGGTCAGGCTCTCCTGCCTCCACTAAAATGGCCGCCGGAGCGGGCCGCGGCTTCGCAGTCCACATAGACGCGAGTGCGGCTGCGCAGCTCTAGGGCTTCCCCCTGATCCATGCTACAGGAGACAGCCTGTAGCGTGGATCGGGGGGGAGTCCCTAGAGCTTTTAGTGGAGGCAGGAGAGCCCGACCTGGGCTGTGGGGTCAGGAGCGGCCCGGGGGGACTATTGAACTGCGGGGACCCAGCGGAACGGCACGGAGGGTGCAGATGGTGTCCTCTGTGCATTCAAATTTAATTCAGGTACTTAGCTTTTTTTTTATTTGGACTCATAAGTCCTTTAAGTAAACTTTCAGGAAAATATTTTTTTTAGAAGGCTGCAGGGGCCATATGCTATTCACATTTTCCATTTTATGCTAGGTGATGTTTTTACACCTTATGAATAAAATGCTTTTTAAGCCAACAGCAAGCAAGAAATACTTATAATAATTTTAAGAGTACTTTTCATCTACTTTTTAGTAATTATTTTTTTTAATTGCAGAATGCTAAAAAGTTTTTTTAAACAGAAGATGAAACATTATCTCCTAGGAGATAACGTAGGAGAAAAAGTGAATTGTATATGGGCCCCGATGTAGACGTTATTGGTAAGCACAATCCAGATGCTTATTTGAACATAATAATACCTAAAAGGGTATAAAGAGAGGACATAGAGGAAATGGATTATGTCAAAGAGAAATTAAACCACATTTTATTTTTTTTTATCAAAGTATTAATTCTTTTTGGTTTACTTTTCATTAACTGCAACCCTTGAACTATGACTTGATATTAGGGTTATGGCATGCACTGCAAACGAATACAACATTTCCATTTGTAATATTAAATATATTTCTATAATTATTTTTTAAAAGCAACAACTTTTTTGATAATATTAGAAATACTAAGTAAAACAGAAATAAACATGATCTATGTATTCTCTATAGATGAAATGAGATCTGCTTAGTTATACTTCTAAACCTGCTTTTCATATATTTCAATGGGGCACTGCGCACCATAACTGTTTGCACTAGGCATTGTTCATATTTTTAATTCTGCATTTAAATAAGAAAGTAAATTAGAGTTAATGCTCCTTGCTGAGTTCAGATGAACCACAGTAGAATATTTTACATTTCTGATTTGCATTGTGGAAGCCAGGCCAGGGTACCATTTGCACTGATAATTCCACTTTTTCTACCTTTTTGACTGATACATTAATTTTCTCAGTAATTCCTGCTGAGTCTCCACAGCTCAATCAGCCTGCAGATAATCCTGTTTTGCACTCTGAATACAATATGAATTCTTGATTGAAGCTCTCTATGTAAGAATAGTCTTTATTCAAGATTATTCCTGTGTTGTGAACCATGTTCTGTTAGTTAGTGGTCTGTACATCTAAGCAGAATGCAGTCTGCCCCCACCCGATTTCTACATCCATTATTCAGTTGTTTCATAGTAACCCATCTCACAGTTGGTGCACTTCCACTGGCAAGCAAACTTTAAGAAAAGAGATTTCTTTGTCTATTCCTGTGTGTTTTGTTGTAAACTCCGCAAGTAAAAGAAACAATAACACTTTTGGACAAGGTCATAACCTTGATTAGGGGTAAGGTCTGGAACTCAACAGAGGGACAAAGTGCAGGACGCTATCTCAGTTTACACTATTAAGACACAAGTATGTCTGGAGTCATTCTAAAGACTTTTACTATGTAGCACAAGTATGAAAAATAGATGTGTCAATTAAAAAAAAAGTCAGTTATCAGTGTAAAATGTGTAAACATTAAGAAAAAAAAATAGACATATATTTGTGGGTTAAACAAACCATTTTTTTGTCTACCTTCTGACCTGCCCATTTTATGTAGGGAGGATGAAGAGAGCACTTCATAAGAGGATATATGAGCATGCCCTAGATATATTTTATCTATAATATATCTATTTTATCATACATAATATATAATATTATACATTTTTCTTTGAAGTTACCTGTCGCTAGACACGTCAATATTGAACAAAATTATTTTTATTGGATACAGTGGCTCACTATTGATAAGGTGCTAAGGGTCCTTTTACAGTATATCAGTTAAAGGACAACTGATGCGCAGTCCAGTGTCCATGTTTCCCTATGGCCTCTTTCACACTATACACTAAAAAACAAGCTTTTTTCACTATGCACTGCTATAGAGAGAAAAAACAACATTAAAACACAATGAATAGTAACGTATTAAGATGCATTAAGTGTAAAAGTGCCCTAAGAAAGATGAGTGGTGCTAAGGTACTATGGGTAGAGGAAGCCACCAACTACAAATAAGTCAATAAATCACCTTGCACTTTCTTAACCACTTCTGTACTGACATAGTTAAAATCTATATCCTGCTTGTGGCTGTGCGGCTATGACAGGACATAGATTCGACACTCGCCATTGCTGTGTACTCCTATCAAATTCACTGCTTATATTGCTTTGGCATGCTGTGTCCCGCTCAGTCAATTGTCATAGTGACAGCTTAGCTCTGTGCATCGGTCAATCTAAATGATCACAGCTCAATTTATGCAATAAAGGCTCTGGTCCTTAAAGAGACTCTGTAACATTAAAAAGATCCCCTGGGGGGTACTCACCTCGGGTGGGGGAAGCCTCCGGATCCTAATGAGGCTTCCCACGCCATCCTCTGTCCCACGGGGGTCTCGCCGCAGCCCTCCAAACAGCCGGCGACTGTGCCGACTGTCAGTTCAATATTTACCTTTGCTGGCTCCAGCGGGGGCGCTGTGGCGGCTTTCCGTTCCGAACTACACGGAAATACCCGATCTCATTCGGGTCCGCTCTACTGCGCAGGCGCAGGAAACTTGCGCCTGCGCAGTAGAGCAGATCCGACGGCGATCGGGTATTTCCGTGTAGTTCGGAGCCGACAGCCGTCAGAGCGCCTGCGCAGGAGCCAGGAAGGTAAATATTGACGTCACCGCTGCACGGACTCCACGGAGGGTGGAGCGAGACCCCTGACGGATGGAGGACGGCGTAGGAAGCCTCATTAGGATCCGGAGGCTTCCCCCACCCGAGGTGAGTACCCCCCAGGGGATCTTTTCATGTTACAGATCCTCTTTAAGATGCCAGAGTCATGAAGACCGGAAAAGGTTAATGACTGCAATGTGAAATCTAGATGAAACCCTCTTTGTGCTCATCCTATTGAGAGCGCATAGGACTCAGACACTCTCACAGGAATTCTAGCAATTATAAAAACAACTTGCATGAAATGTGCTTTCAGTTGTACTTATTTGCATGAAATTTGCATTCAGTTGTACTAATGGAGGATGTTCACTTCCAAAATGGTTTGCATGCAAAAGCATTTTGCACTAGACCCTTTCACAGGTCTACTCTTCCCACACCAGTCAACGAAGCAAGCAAACAAACATTCATGCTCCAAACCTGGAAATTCACACTGAAGCCTATCAGGATCTACCACTCTAGGGAACACATATATCCACATAAATCAGTATAAGATATCCAGGGAGCAACAAAATGCATTACTCACCCAATTCTGTAAATGGGCTGGAAAATTCTGGACATCAGTTATGCCCTTGTGCACTTTCACCTCCACAATGTAAACCAGCACTGCCACTGCTTGCTAAAATCAGCATGCACCTATGAATAGTCGGACTTCAGTCAGAATACTTGATCTGCATCCTCATCCTAAGGCGGTAGTTACAGAGTTACAGGTAGAAGATCAGCAGGATAGCTTAGCAATTGAGGCAATAGTTTAAAAAGAAAAACATTGAGCAGCCTCTTTATCGCTCATTACTGTGTCAGTTTAAATTATTTGTAGTTGAAATGTCAACAATGTACAAAGAAAATGTCTCCAGTGTTGTCAGTGGCAGTTTTTATACATTTAAAATCAACTTACTAACACACACTCTGTTTTTAATAAGCAGTATCATTCCACCATGTCAAAGTGACAAATAATAATCCATGCTATGCCTGTGTCTGCCCTTAGTTGTTCTGGTAATAACGTTATCTGCTTTTAAAGAAAGGAAACTGTTGCTTTTATGACAGTGTGTTCCTTCTGGAACACATTTGAAGTGGACATGACTTTTTCTCCGCCTGTTTTCCAGTTCATCAGCTCTGCAAATAAGTGAAGTATTTTGATCTTTAAGTTGTTTCAGTTATACAGACATGCCAAAAATGTGCAGTTCCATCTTGTAATTCTATTTCACTGACTGATTCCCAAGACAGTAATTGATTTTGTGAGGTCCAAAATTGTCACATCAAAGCCAGCTCCAGAATTAAACAGCAAGACCTAGACGTCTCTCTGGGTTAGTATCAGCCTGCAAGGCACTTTGAGTACATGCGTTGTCCTATATTTTACAGTGTAATCTGGAGAATACCTTTCCATTTTTAAATTACATGAACTATTTACAGTACAAAGTGGAATGCTAATTCTTTGTAGCTTGGAGTATTGTTCATCTTATAAGTGTACACTAAAGACTTTAGTAATCATTGTTAAATGTCATTAGTTAGCTGTACTTATACAATGCTGGGAGTGATATTGTATGTCTTTCTTGGGGCAATGTTATCTTAATTGAAAATGGTGTGATTTTACCAAGCTAAGCAAAATGTAGCTTCTATGACCGAGAGTTATACACTTCTTCTGGTCCATACGTGAAAGAAAACTCAATGCAAAAATGTATATTCCAATAAAACAAAGAAAAGAACTGTCACTTGCTTGATAAAAGGAGACATCCCGAAACGTTGCACTGTGTGTGACAGCCTTATCTATGGATACTCAATAAAGAGCATTAATACTATGGATGGTGCCGGCCTCATATATCTTTAGACTACATCCGACTGGTTGCCGGACGGCTGTGGCACATCCCACAGTGTACCTAGGAAGGAGTGCCTCTTCTACATTTGCCAAAGAAAAGAATAGTGGAACAGTGGATATATAAAACTGTATAAATAAAAAAAAAACAGATACAAAATGGATTAAAAGACAATTATGTAGATCAATTGTAACATTTTAAATGCTTACATGCATACATATAACTGATATGATTTACCCAGAGTAAAATACATAATAAATAATGTTTTTTTCTATGTTGCTGTTACAATAGGCAGTGAAAATCTTACAGATCTGCCAAATATTGGACTATTTTATTTTTTCATGAGGGATTCTAGGGTATTTATTTATTTACAAAAGCACTTCCTAAATTACAATTGTCAGTTCAACTGCCAAAATAGTGTGCAAGTGAGTAAGGAGGCTGGCTGGCATCTTTGAATAGATCCTTCCCAGGGCATAAATAAAGGTAATACTAAATCTCCCCATGAGAAGACCGTCTAGTCCAACATCTGTCAGATTAATGGTGTATTTTACTCTAGAAGAAATGTAAATTTTATATCTATGTATTTCACATTTTGCATTTTTTTCTGATAGTGGTCCTCAAAGGAGGAAATCCGATGCTTTCAAAATAAGTCCAGATATTCTTAGATCTTAACCTCACTACTACAAGTTTAGGTTATGATTAGTAGTTGACCTGAGGAAGGGGCTGGCGATGTCATGTCACTTTAGTGTGCTAATACTCAACAGTGACAATGAATTCTCATACAATCTTTTTTTATTTCCTCATTAGGACATCCATTACTTTAACCACTTTAGGACGACGCTAATTGAAATCTATGTCCTGTTTTGATGCTGATCTGGCTGCCAGGGCGTAGACTTCAATTCACCCACGTCACACGTTCTCACCGCTCTGTCGCTCCCGATGATCTCGCCGCTGTCTCCCTGCTGCAGCTCACTCACTCTGCCGTCTCTTGAATGGCAGAGCCCTGTGAGCTGGACAGGAGCCGATTTCATTGGCTCCTGACCCTGTCTATCAACATAAGCACCTTCCATTGGCTTACATTTATAGACAGGGTCAGGAGCAAATGAAAGCGGCTCCTGATGGGCTCACAGTAACT